>NC_056449.1:127500-855000 GCF_018296145.1 Oncorhynchus tshawytscha
TTACATCTGAACTTACTAAAGGGAAAGGTTCCTTTTAAGGTTGGATCTGTATCACAATTTTGTTTTACCCTCTATATATGTGTGTGTTAGAAATGGTCTGTTCAACCTTACATTGTATAGGTCCCTCCTATGTTATTATGGGACAATGCTCATGCTTAAAACCACCCAGCTGGCACATCATATTCTGACAACCATATGTTTCTTAGAGCTTGGTGAGAGCATGATTGTCCTATGATTATTTTGCATAGAACCTTCCCACAGCTTTCTGGAAATGGTGCAGGATAGTTGATTGGCTTTGGAACATTCTCAGCACATTTAAGGAACTTTGAATATAGGAATATTTTATTTGCTAGGTTTTTCATTACTTTAACATCAATTAGCTCTCAATTCCGTTCTTAGAACATGGAGAACACTTTCCATAAAAAAACACAAGAAAATGTCAGTAACGTTCAGAAAACATTCTAAGAATGTTATTTAAAAACATACATTCCGTTCTCAGCGTCAACAAAACTCTCTCTATTTTCTATATTGTTAAGGTGTGTGGGCTGCGCCCACTAATTGGTCACATATGATATTAATGAGTGCTTATTTCCTTTTAAATGAGGTCTGTTCGAATAGGCAAAAATGAACAGCTTTGTTTGTGCAAAGAAATATGTGGCTTGCTAGTGCCACGCTGGTGGAGCAGTGAACTATTTTGAGGGATAGAGAGCAGAAGCTCATTGGTTCGAATCTCACTGATGCTGTGCCACAAAACAGCAATTGTTTGCCTGATTAATGCCTAAGCAATATTCACGTGTCTTACTGTATCTTTGCTTGGAGTTCAAAAAGCTTCCAGTGTTATTAAAGGTCTTATTGAAACATTCAGTGAATGTTCTGAGGAAGTTTTTCAAAAACCTCCAAATAAGCTTTACATTTCATTCTTAGAGTTAAGAAAACTTTCACAACATTCAGACGAATGCTCTCAGAATGTTATTTAATTTGAAAAATTGTTCCCAGAACAGGCAATATATTCACTTATTTTCTCAGAACATATAGAAAACATTATGTTTTACCAGTCAGGAACCATATGGCTTCGGTCCCACAACCAATGTGAAACCAAAAACTTGAACTAGCTGGGCATATTGTTTTTTTCCCACCATGCAACTCAGCCCCAGTCATATCCTGCCACTGGCAGCCCAGACTGTGTGTCCTGTCTGTGATAGGCGGGCAGCGCCTCTGATGTGGAGATGGTTTGTATTCCGTCTCAAATTAAACTGTGCCCAGACAGCATTTAATCCACAGATTAGGATATTTCTCATCGATAGCCTTTGATTCGGCTTGTCACAGGAAGCGGCCGCGGTTGTTCCCCATCCATTCAGTGTGCTTTAATATCTCTGTGAGAGAGAAAAGTGAACCCTGTACCCGTCCATCAGAGCACAGACGGAATGGCCCTTCTCTATTATAGTTAATTGGGTTTGTCCCTCCGTGTCATCGAATGGGTTTTCTTATCGGGGCCAGCAGGGATCTGAGAGTAGACTAGCTCCCTGCTGCAGACCCCTGGTGTTAATCTTGCACGTCATTCTCCTTGCTGTGTTTACTACAGCAAACAGCACCCTAGAACTGAGAAATGGATCCACTACGCCCCACTGTTATCCCTGGCCAAAAAAAATGGCTCTTGAAACAGGCCATTTCAAATATTATCTCTCCTAAATCATAATGTTGAGTTTGGTTATTATGTTGAGTTTGGTGTGTCATCTTTGTTCACATTTTGTCATAGTTTGTGTATGCGCTGTATGTTTATGCATTGCATGCATGTGTATGTATATGATGTGTGTGCTGCTCGTTATAGTCTCTTACTCCCCTGGGTGGGTGAAGCCCCCCTCCATGGCCCTGCTCCCAGTGTTCTTTTCTGGCTTCCCTCGCCTTAGCCCCTCCAGCATTACGGCCCCATGTTGATTTGCATGCCGTGTTTATTTTAGCTAATCACAGTGTGCTCCTCCAACAAGAATGGAAACATCAGAACATGGCTGTTCGTCTAATTAAGGTGCTAATTGAATTAAATTGCTCCGGTAATGAGCAGACGAGTAGCATAAAAAGCAAAGAGTCAGTACGGGCTAATTAAAAAAAGAGCCTGTTCAATTATACACACTTAAAATGCATGTAGCACTGCCCCCCTATATTGTTAATTGATGCAGGGGGGAAATGTATGATAATTGGCTCAATAATGGCTGTGAGAAGAAGAGGGGACTGACCCAGAGCTGAAGGAGTAATTACCTACAGGAGTATAACTACAGACAATCACAGGCTACCATTAATTAATACCCAGGCTATTTCACTCCTATTTTCCAACACTTTGGTTTGTTGAATATTATTGATCCACTTGTTCTGGGCTGTGGTGTTATAATCCCATTTCCAGACAAGGTGTCCATACTGGCACCTTGATCCATCATTTCCCTATAATCAAATAGGAGACACAGTCTAATAGATAATGTCGGGAAAATGCCGGGAAGTCAGCTCTACAGAGAATTGCAAAATAAATAGCAGTTAACCACACATTTATACTTGCTTCAAGATGTCCACCATTGTTCCTGTACCCAAGAAAGTGAAGGTAACTGAACTAAATGACCCCTTAGCACTCACTTCTGTCATCATGAACTGCTTTGAGAGACTAGTCAAGGACCATATCACCTCCACCCTACCTGACACCATAGACCCACTCCAATTTGCTTTACCGCCCAAATAGGTCCACAGACGATGCAATCTCAACCACACTGCACGCTGCCCTAACCCATCTGGACAAGAGGAATACCTATGTGAGAATGCTGTTCATCGACTACAGCTCGGCATTTAACACCATAGTGCCCTCCAAGCTCATCATCAAGCTCGAGACCCTGGGTCTCGACCCCGCCCTGTGCAACTGGGTACTGGACTTCCTGACGGGCCGCCCCCAGGTGGTGAGAGTAGGCAACAACATTTCCACCCCGCTGATCCTCAACACTGGGGCCCCACAAGGGTGCGTTCTGAGCCCTCTCCTGTACTCCCTGTTCACCCACGACTGCGTGGCCACGCACGCCTCCAACTCAATCATCAAGTTTGCTGACGACACAACAGTGGTAGGCTTAATTACCAACAATGACGAGACGGCCTACAGGGAGGAGGTGAGGGCCCTCGGAGTGTGGTGTCAGGAAAATAACCTCACACTCAACGTCAACAAAACTAAGGAGATGATTGTGTACTTCAGGAAACAGCAGAGGGAACACCCCCCTATCCACATTGATGGAACAGTAGTGGAGAGGGTAATAAGTTTTAAGTTCCTCGGCGTACACATCACAGACAAACTGAATTGGTCCACCCACACAGACAGCATCGTGAAGAAGGCGCAGCAGCGCCTCTTCAACCTCACCAAAAGCACTCACAAACTTCTACAGATGCACAATCGAGAGCATCCTGGCGGGCTGTATCACCGCCTGGTACGGCAACTGCTCCGCCCACAGCCGTAAGGCTCTCCAGAGGGTAGTGAGTCTGCACAACGCATCACCGGGGGCAAACTACCTGCCCTCCAGGACACCTACACCACCCGATGTCACAGGAAGGCCATAAAGATCATCAAGGACAACAACCACCCGAGCCACTGCCTGTTCACCCCGCTATCATCCAGAAGGCGAGGTCAGTACAGGTGCATCAAAGCTGGGACTGAGAGACTGAAAAACAGCTTCTATCTCAAGGCCATCAGACTGTTAAACAGCCACCACTAACATTGAGTGGCTGCTGCCAACACACTGACTCAACTCCAGCCACTTTAATAATGGGAATTGATGGGAAATTATGTAAAATATATCACTAGCCACTTTAAACAATGCTACCTAATATAATGTTTACATACCCTACATTATTCATCTCATATGTATATGTATATACTGTACTCTATATCATCTACTGCATCTTTATGTAATACATGTATCACTAGCCACTTTAACTATGCCACTTTGTTTACATACTCATCTCATATGTATATACTGCACTCAATACCATCTACTGTATCTTGCCTATGCCGCTCTGTACCATCACTCACTCATATATCTTTATGTACATATTCTTTATCCCCTTACACTTGTGTCTATAAGGTAGTAGTTTTGGAATTGTTAGCTAGATTACTTGTTGGTTATTACTGCATTGTCGGAACTAGAAGCACAAGCATTTCGCTACACTCGCATTAACATCTGCTAACCATGTGTATGTGACAAATACAATTTGATTTGATTTGAAACCAAATGTTTTTCAATTTGGCTGTGATGTACATACTTTTATAACCTTTCTAATCGTATATTATCCACAGATTGTGAGCTAAAGATGAAAACTTTTCCTACGAGTATTATAATATTATTTAATGACTGACTATGGCTTTCCAAATCACCCAACACTGCTATTTGTAAAGTTAATTTTATGTGAATGTTGTGATTTTTTAACCATTCCTGAACCGGTGACCAGAAACAACCTACATAGGGGCAATACCAGAATAAATGATCTAGTGACTTTGTCTCTTCGCAGCAAAATCTACAGAGCTGAGATTATTATATGCCCCATATACAGTATATAGAACAGCCTCAATTTGTCAGGCATGGACTCTACAAGGTGTCAAAACCATTTCATAGGGATGCTGGCCCATGTTGACCCCAACGCTTCCCATAATTCCATAAAGTCAAAATTTGACAAAAAAGGACAAATCAGTTGAAATAGCATTGATGTATTAAACCTCATAATTGCACTAGGGCATATTTACGTATATTTCACTGTACAGCCTTGCCTATTGATTGTGGATCAATTAAATGGTGGCATCAGCCTATTCAGTGACATCCACAGAACACAACTGTGAAAAGTTTACACGCATATTAGTGTCGTAGCTCATATTGCAGGACTTTGACTGTGGGAAATCGCCTCACTATTCAGCCCATCGACAGGTGAGCTAATGTGGCTCTTTTCACAGTGGTGTCAAAGTCCTGCAATTAGAGCTACAATCTTAATTTGTGTGTAAACTCTTTACAGTTGTGTCCTGTGGGTGAGACTGAGTAGGCTGAGTTGGCTGATACACCATTTAATGTTCCAAGATCCATAGGTAAAGTTGTACATTGCAATATGAATGTCCAATACGCACAATAGCCTGAATAGTGAGGTTATTACCCACAGTTAAAGTCCTGCAATAAGAGCTACAACACCAATATTTGGGTAAACTCTTCACAGTTGACCAAAGATCCATAGGCAACGCTGTACAATGTATGCAGTATGCCCCCAATTAACCTTTAACATCTAATATATCCACAGTGCGATTTGAGAATATTTGTTGTTGTGAAATGAACTAATTATTGTCTTTTGTTGAATTTATATAACAACATTCCAAACTTGTTAAGCAGTATCTAGCCCAAATATGGCATGATTCCAATATTTGTATATGTTTGTATCAGTTGCAATGCAGGATTTTTATTGTGAAGGCAAACAGAAAATTCCACTATTGTGGCTAAAGCTGAAGCAACACAGAGCAACGGTGTATTTTAGAATGCAGAATGGCTAACACAGCATTCTGTAGTGATACGCCATCCCATCTGGTTTGTGCTTAGTGGGACTTTCATTTGTTTTTCAACAGGACAATGACCCAACACACCTCCAGGGTGTAAGAGCTATTTTACCACGAAACCTGACGTTCTGGGCTGCTCACAGGCAGCTAAACAAAAACAAGATTCCACAAACAACAAGTGGGAAAAGGTTGCCTAAATATGATCCCCAATCAGAGACAATGATAGACAGCTGCCTCTGATTGGGAACCATACCAGGCCAACAAAGAAATAGAAAACATAAATTGCCCACCCTAATCACACGCTGACCTAACCAAATAGAGAATTTAAAGGATCTCTAAGGTCAGGGCGTGACATTGACCTCAGATTGTGTAAAATGTTCACCTTCCAACAGGACAACGACCCTAAGCACACTTCTAAGACAATGCAAGAGTGGCCTGGGGACAAGTCTCTGAATGTCCTTGAATGGCCCAGCCAGAGCCCGGACTTGAATCCGATTGAAGATCTCTGGAGAGACCTGAAAAAAACTGTGCAGTGTGTGGCAAGCAGGTGTGGCAAGCTTGTAGCGTCATACCCAAGAAGACTCGAGGCTGTAATGACTGCCAAAGGTGCTTCAACTTAGTACTGAGTAAAGGGTCTGAATAATTATGTAAATGTTATATTTTATTTTTATTGTTTTCATTTACATTTGCAAAAATGTCTAAAAACCTGTTTTTGCTTTGCCATTATGGGATATTGTGAGTAGATTGATGTGGATTTAACAGTTGACATCAGTAATGGCTCACAGCATTCACCTGGGTTCATGTCATGGAAATAGCAAGTGTTCATAATGTTTTGTAAACTCAGTGTATACAGAGCATTCGGAAATTATTAAGGCCTCTTAACTTCATCCACATTTTGTTATGTTACAGCCTTATTTTAAAATATTTATCTGTTTTAATCAATCTGTGTAGATGAAGTGGAAGAGACAGGTTAAATGATTATTAAGCCTTGAAACAATTGAGACATGGATTTTGTATGTGTGCCTTTCAGGGGGTGAATGGGCAAGACCAAAGATTGAAGTGCCTTTGAATGAGGTATGGTAGTAGGTAGTGAGTGTGTCAAGATCTGCACCGCTGCAGGGTTTTTCATGCTCAGCAGTTTCCTGTGTTTATCAAGGATGGAAGTCAACATGTAGTCCAATTTAGGTTGGGGCGATATGATAGTGCCTGGAAAAGTTTGGTACGGTTGGTACGGATAGTCCTGATAAGTCGTCCTTTCTTTGTAAGATTGTTCATTTGGTATCACTTTACTTGACACCCAGTGTCATGACGCATTATGACACGGTCATAACCATGTCATAACAGATGACATAACTTGTCATAACCTGTCATAATATTGTCAGAACATTGCCATGACCCATATATTTACAACTGTTGTGACAAACAGTATATTGCGTTATTTTATCGCTGGTTATGACACCTGCGGTTGAAGTCGGAAGTTTACAAACACCTTAGCCAAATACATTTAAACTCAGCTTTTCACAATTCCTGACATTTCATCCTAGTAAAAATTCCCTGTCTTAGGTCAGACAGGTTCACCACTTTATTTTAAGAATGTGAAATCATAATAATAATAATAATAATAATATAGTAACATATAGTAATATAGATAATTATTTATATCAGCTTTTATTTCTTTCATCACATTCCCAGTGGGTCAGAAGTTTACATACACACACAATTAGTATTTGGTAGCATTGCCTTTTAAACTGTTTAACTTGGGTCAAACGTTTTGGGTAGCCTTCCACAAGCTTCCCACAATAAGTTAGGTGAATTTTGGCCCATTCCTCCTGACAGAGCTGGTGTAACTGAGTCAGGTCTTTAGGCCTCCTTGTTCGCACACACTTTTTTCAGTTCTGCCCACACATTTTCTATAGGATTGAGGTCAGGGCTTTGACATGGCCACTCCAATACCTTGACTTTGTTGTCCTTAAGCCATTTTGCCACAACTTTGGAAGTTTGCTTGGGATCATTGTCCATTTGGAAGACCCATTTGCGACCAAGCTTTAACTTAACTGATGTCTTGAGATGTTGTTTCAATATATCCACAGAATTGTCTTACCTCATGATGCCATCTAATTTGTGAAGTGCACCAGTCCCTCTTGCAGGAAAGCACCCCTACAACATGATGCAGCCACCCGTGCTTCATGGTTGGGATGGTGTTCTTCGGCTTGCAAGCCTCCCCCATTTTCGTCCAAACATAATGATGGTCATTATGGCCAAACAGTCCTATTTTTTGTTTCATCAGACCAGAGGACATTTCTCCAAAAAGTACGATATTTGTCCAAATGTGCAGTTGCAAACCGTAGTCTGGCTTTTTTATAGCGGTTTTTGAGCAGTGGCTTCTTCCTTGCTGAGCGGCCTTTCAGGTTATGTCGATATAGGACTTGTTTTACTTTGGATATAGATAGTTTTGTACCTGTTTCCTCCAGCATCTTCACAAGGTCATTTGCTATTGTTCTGGAAACGATTTGCACTTTTTGCACCAAAGTGCGTTCATCTCTAGAAGACAGAACGCGTCTCCTTCCTGAGCAGTATGATGGCTGTGTGGTCCCATGGTGTTTATACTTGCGCACTATTGCTTGTACAGATGAACGTGGTACCTTCAGGCGTTTGGAAATTGCTCCCAAGGATGAACCAGACTTGTGGAGGTCTACAATTTTCTTTCTGAGGTCTTTGCTGATTTCTTTTCATTTTCCCATGATGTCAAGCAAAGAGATACTTTGAAGGTAGACCTTGAAATACATCCACGGGTACACCTCCAATTGACTCAAATTATGTCAATTAGCCTATCAGAAGCTTCAAAAGCCATGACATAATTTTCTGGAATTTTCCAAGCTGTTTAAAGGCACAGTCAATTTAGTGTATGTAAACTTCTGACACACTGGAATTGTGATACAGTGAGTTATAAGTGAAATAATATCTCTGTAAAACAATTGTTGGAAAAATTATTTGTGTCATGCACAAAGTAGATATCCTAACCGACACTGCCAAAACTATAGTTTGTTATCAAGACATTTGTGGAGTGGTTGAAAAACGAGTTTGAACCTCTCTGGGGGAGAAGCCAGGGGAAACGCAGAGTGCCAAATTCAAATAAATTACTTTCATTAAATTACACATGTAAGATATCAAATGAAAGCTACACTTGTTGTGAATCCAGCCAACATGTCAGATTTCAAAAAGGCTTTTCGGCGAAAGCTATCTGAGCATAGCACCTCTGCAAACAAAGAGAGAAATTATATTTCAACCCTGCAAGCGCGACACAAAACGCAGAAATAAAAATATAAATCATGCCTTACCTTTTTTTGTTGTTGAATTTTACCCCTTTTTCTCCCCAATTTCATGGTAACCAATTGTTAGTAGCTACTATCTTGTCTCATCGCTACAACTCCCGTACGGGCTCGGGAGAGACAAAGGTTGAAAGTCATGCGTCCTCCGATACACAACCCAACCAAGCCGCACTGCTTCTTCTTAACACAGCGCACATCCAACCCGGAAGCCAGCCGCACCAATGTGTCAGAGGAAACACAGTGCACCTGGCAACCTTGGTTAGCTTGCACTGCACCCGGCCTGCCACAGGAGTCGCTGGTGCGCAATGAGACAAGGATATCCCTACCTTACCTTTGACAAGCTTCTTTTGGTGGCACTCCAATATGTCCCATAAACATCACAAATGGTCCTTTTGTTCGATTAATTCCATCGATATATATCCAAAATGTCCATTTATTTGACGCGTTTGATCCAGGCTTTTTGAAATCTGGAACAAACGCGCCAAATGAAATTATGTTACCACAGCTGAAAATGATTGTCCTGGTTAAAGAAGCAATACAACTGACCTACTTTAGACTAGTTGAGTATCTGGAGCATCAACATTTGTGGGTTGGATTACAGGCTCAAAATGGCTAGAAACAAAGCACTTTCTTATGAAACTTGTCAGTCTATTATTATTCTGAGAAATGAAGGCTATTCCATGCGAGAAATTGCCAAGAAACTGAAGATCTCGTACAACTCTGTGTGCTACTCCTTTCAGAGAACAGCAGAAACTGGCTCTAACCAGAATAGAAATGTGGGAGGCCCCGGTGCACAACTGAGCAAGAAGACAAGTACATCAGAGTGTCTAGTTTGAGAAACAGAAGCCTCATAAGTCCTCAACTGGCCGCTTCATTAAATAGTACCCGCAAAACACCAGTCTCAACGTCAACAGCGCAGAGGCGACTCCGGGATGCTGGCCTTCTAGGCAGAGTTGCAAAACAAAATCCATATCTCAGATTGGCCAATAAAAAGAAAAGATGAAGATGGGCAAAGGAACACAGACACTGGATAGAGGAACTCTGCCTGGAAGGCCAGCATCCCCGAGTCGCTATATCAGCTAATTGATCATTACTGCATAGCTTGTTGGCCAGTATACGACTGGGATGACAACCATTGAAGTAATGGTTGAGTCGAACTCGATGGATGGCAAGTTCTGCTCTCTGTCTTATCAATAAATACATTTCTGCCTTGACTTTGGAAAGAGTAATAGCTACCAGTTCTGAAAATAGTTTTGAGAATGCTCTAATGCACTTAACAACATTTCCGATTCTGATATCTTCTTTAATTGTGAAGTATTCAACCCAGATGCAAATGCAGTTTCATTATTTTTAATAAAACCTTTGGTGGCATCCCATAGAATAATCAACATAATTTTTTTGAACATTATGAATTCATTTAGTTCCATTTCAAATTGATGTAGGAATTTGTAGTAATGAAATGTTAAAAGGCCATTTTTTGGTTCTTTTAGGAAAGTAGGAGATTTGAAGTTGACAGTAGTAAGCATGGTGGTCAGACAAGGTCATATGTCAAAATTATATTTTCTTGATTAAAGAAAATAGAGGTGTAGATAAAAGTAATTTTTATGCCTGTTTGAGTACAAAGTGTACTCTTTCGTTTTAGGATTATGTGCCTGCCAGGCATCAATGAGGTTGTAATAAGAGTATATGCTTGGAGAGCCCTGGTTGTAGTTGGTTTTATTAGACTTGTCTCGCATGTCCAAAATGGGATTCATATCTGTCCCAATAACCAGATGTAATTCAGTTGATTCTAACAATATTGTAACGGATTTCCTCCTCCTCTTTGTCTGAGGAGGAGAATGGAGAAGGATCGGAGGACCAAGATGCGGCGTGGTAAGTGTTCATGATGTTTATTTTAAAGACAAACTGAACACTAAAATACAAAAACCATAAACATAACGTGAATAACCGAAACCGAAAACAGTACCATGTGGTGAACAAACACAGACACGGAAACAAACACCCACAAACAAACAGTGAAACCCAGGCTACCTAAGTATGATTCTCAATCAGAGACAACTAATGACACCTGCCTCTGATTGAGAACCATACTAGACCGAAACATAGAAATCCCAAAATCATAGAAAAACAAACATAGACTGCCCACCCCAACTCACGTTCTGACCATACTAAATAATGACAAAACAAAGGAAATCAAGGTCAGAACGTGACAAATATGCTGCTCAGATCATCCAAAAAACTAGGATCATATTACTTTGGAGCATACACGTTGATAAAGGACTTTCCATTATGGATATATTTAAGGAAAGTGATTCTGCCTTCTTGATCTTCGCCTTCACCAAAGATGTTGATTTTGAGTTTATGTGTAATTATGATAACACCTTTAGTTTTGTTAGGGTCTGATGAAAAGTTTGTACAAATGGTTCTCTTTTCTATGTGCAACCTTTTGCAGTATGTGTGTTTTCTTGGAATATTACTATATCAATATGGTTTCTTGCTAGGATATCAAGACAGGTGGAACGTGTAATAGCGTTAATAAGCCCATGGATGTGAAACAAAAGGCAGGGCCCCCTCCCACCGTGAACCATTACCCCTTCCCTCCCCCTCCTTCACTCCTTGGCAGTAGAAAAGATGTGCGTTGCCTTCTGGAATGTCAAGATTAT
The DNA here is from genome assembly GCF_018296145.1 of Oncorhynchus tshawytscha. Classification (NCBI taxonomy): domain Eukaryota; kingdom Metazoa; phylum Chordata; class Actinopteri; order Salmoniformes; family Salmonidae; genus Oncorhynchus; species Oncorhynchus tshawytscha. The sequence goes on from NC_056449.1 coordinate 139,041, forward strand.
TTTTTCCAGGTGGATAAATGCGCATCTCAGTTTTAGCTTGCGTAGCTGGGACCTCACATCGTTGTAAGTCGCCATCTGTTTCAGCAGTTCGGTGTTCAGGTCTGGGTAGATGATTATCCTCTTCTCTGCATAGGTCAGACCCCCAATTCCGCCACGAGATGAACAATTTGCCATTTCATTCGTACAATCATACACCAAGATCCATTCCAGAGAGGACCTGTACGATGCGCAATATTTATCAGCAGCATGGGACGCATCTTCTCCCGCCCAAACAGTTCATAGAAAAGATTGCTCTTGAAGGAAGTAAGGTTGCCCGCTTCCACACCAGTTTCAAGTCCTGTGACCCACAGGACCCAATTTACAGGAATTATTTTCAAGTTATTTTTGGGGAAATTGATTTCCACTTCAAGCTTAGTTTGTGCTGTTTCCAGGTCATGGAGTTGCACCTCTGTCACATTGGCCGCTGTATCCAAGCTTTCCACTTTAGTTGAGTAGCTATCCACTTTATAAGTGAGCAGGGTACGAGATTAATTTATCGGTTTAATTTGCAAGTAGTGGGCAGACAGAATTTTCTCAAAGAACAGTCTCTCAGATAGTAGAGTCCAACTCTTTCTGTTGTCGGTTGTTGAGAGTCTGTAACGACTCTCGTACTTCCGGCGCCGACAGAGATGGCCGCCTCGCTTCGCGTTCCTAGGAAACTATGCAGTTTTTTGTTTTTTTACGTGTTATTTCTTACACTAGTACCCCAGGTCATCTTAGGTTTCTTTACATACAGCCGAGAAGAACTACTGAATATAAGATCAGCGTCAACTCACCATCAGTACGACCAAGAATATGTTTTTCGCGATGCGGATCCTGTGTTCTGCCTTACAACCAGTGCCACGGAATGGTTCACATGCAGCGACCAAAAAAAAAAAACGACTCAGAAAAAGAGGGAAACGAAGCGGTCTTCTGGTCAGACTCCGGAGACGGGCACATCGTGCACCACTCCCTAGCATTCTTCTTGCCAATGTCCAGTCTCTTGACAACAAGGTTGATGAAATCCGAGCAAGGGTAGCATTCCAGAGGGACATCAGAGACTGTAACGTTCTCTGCTTCACGGAAACATGGCTAACTGGAGAGACGCAATCCGAAGCGGTGCAGCCAGCGGGTTTCTCCACGCATCGCGCCGACAGAAACAAACATCTTTCTGGTAAGAAGACGGGCGGGGGCGTATGCCTTATGGCCAACGTGACATAGTGTGATGAAAGAAACATACAGGAACTCAAATCCTTCTGTTCACCTGATTTAGAATTCCTCACAATCAAATGTAGACCGCATTATCTACCAAGAGAATTCTCTTCGATTATAATCACAGCCGTATATATCCCCCCAAGCAGACACATCGATGGCTCTGAACGAACTTTATTTAACTCTCTGCAAACTGGAAACGATTTATCCGGAGGCTGCATTCATTGTAGCTGGGGATTTTAACAAGGCTAATCTGAAAACAAGACTCCCTAAATTTTATCAGCATATCGATTGCGCAACCAGGGGTGGAAAGACCCTGGATCATTGTTACTCTAACTTCCGCGACGCATATAAGGCCCTGCCCCGCCCTCCTTTCGGAAAAGCTGACCACGACTCCATTTTGTTGATCCCTGCCTACAGACAGAAACTAAAACAAGAAGCTCCCACGCTGAGGTCTGTCCAACGCTGGTCCGACCAAGCTGACTCCACACTCCAAGACTGCTTCCATCACGTGGACTGGGAGATGTTTCGTATTGCGTCAGACAACTACATTGACGAATACGCTGATACGGTGTGCGAGTTCATTAGAACGTGCGTTGAAGATGTCGTTCCCATAGCAACGATTAAAACATTCCCTAACCAGAAACCGTGGATTGATGGCAGCATTCGTGTGGAACTGAAGGTGCGAACCACTGCTTTTAATCAGGGCAAGGTGTCTGGTGACATGACTGAATACAAACAGTGCAGCTATTCCCTCTGCAAGGCAATCAAACAAGCTAAGCGTCAGTATAGAGACAAAGTAGAATCTCAACTCAACGGCTCAGACACAAGAGGTATGTGGCAGGGTCTACAGTCAATCACGGACTACAGGAAGAAACCCAGCCCAGTCACGGACCAGGATGTCTTGCTCCCAGGCAGACTAAATAACTTTTTTGCCCGCTTTGAGGACAATACAGTGCCACTGACACGGCCTGCAACGGAAAAATACGGTCTCTCCTTCACTGCAGCCGAAGAGAGTAAGACATTTAAACGTGTTAACCCTCGCAAGGCTGCAGGCCCAGACGGCATCCCCAGCCGCGCCCTCAGAGCATGCGCAGACCAGCTGGCCGGTGTGTTTACGGACATATTCAATCAATCCCTATACCAGTCTGCTGTTCCCACATGCTTCAAGAGGGCCACCATTGTTCCTGTTCCCAAGAAAGCTAAGGTAACTGAGCTAAACGACTACCGCCCGTAGCACTCACATCCGTCATCATGAAGTGCTTTGAGAGACTAGTCAAGGACCATATCACCTCCACCCTACCTGACACCCTTGACCCACTCCAATTTGCTTACCGCCCAAATAGGTCCACAGATGATGCAATCTCAACCACACTGCACACTGCCCTAACCCATCTGGACAAGAGGAATACCTATGTGAGAATGCTGTTCATCGACTACAGTTCGGCATTCAACACCATAGTACCCTCCAAGCTCGTCATCAAGCTCGAGACCCTGGGTCTCGACCCCGCCCTGTGCAACTGGGTACTGGACTTCCTGACGGGCCGCCCCCAGGTGGTGAGGGTAGGCAACAACATCTCCTCCCCGCTGATCCTCAACACTGGGGCCCCACAAGGGTGCGTTCTGAGCCCTCTCCTGTACTCCCTGTTCACCCACGACTGCGTGGCCATGCACGCCTCCAACTCAATCATCAAGTTTGCGGACGACACAACAGTGGTAGGCTTGATTACCAACAACGACGAGACGGCCTACAGGGAGGAGGTGAGGGCCCTCGGAGTGTGGTGTCAGGAAAATAACCTCACACTCAACGTCAACAAAACTAAGGAGATGATTGTGGACTTCAGGAAACAGCAGAGGGAACACCCCCATCCACATCGATGGAACAGTAGTGGAGAGGGTAGCAAGTTTTAAGTTCCTCGGCATACACATCACAGACAAACTGAATTGGTCCACTCACACAGACAGCATCGTGAGGAAGGCGCAGCAGCGCCTCTTCAACCTCAGGAGGCTGAAGAAATTCGGCTTGTCACCAAAAGCACTCACAAACTTCTACAGATGCACAATCGAGAGCATCCTGGCGGGCTGTATCACCGCCTGGTATGGCAACTGCACCGCCCTCAACCGTAAGGCTCTCCAGAGGGTAGTGAGGTCTGCACAACGCATCACCGGGGGCAAACTACCTGCCCTCCAGGACACCTACACCACCCGATGCTACAGGAAGGCCATAAAGATCATCAAGGACATCAACCACCCGAGCCACTGCCTGTTCACCCCGCTGTCATCCAGAAGGCGAGGTCAGTACAGGTGCATCAAAGCTGGGACCGAGAGACTGAAAAACAGCTTCTATCTCAAGGCCATCAGACTGTTAAACAGCCACCACTAACATTGAGTGGCTACTGCCAACACACTGTCAATGACACTGACTCTACTCCAGCCACTTTAATCATGGGAATTGATGGGAAATGATGTAAATATATCACTAGCCACTTTAAACAATGCTACCTTATATAATGTTACATACCCTACATTGTTCATCTCATATGCATACGTTGATACTGTACTCTATATCATCGACTGCATCCTTATGTAATACATGTATCACTAGCCACTTTAACTATGCCACTTGGTTTACATACTTATCTCATATGTATATACTGTACTCGATATCATCTACTGTATCTTGCCTATGCTGCTCTGTACCATCACTCATTCATATATCCTTATGTACATATTCTTTATCCCCTTACACTGTGTATAAGACAGTAGTTTTTTTGTGGAATTGTTAGTTAGATTACTTGCTCGTTATTACTGCATTGTCGGAACTAGAAGCACAAGCATTTCGCTACACTCGCATTAACATCTGCTAACCATGTGTATGTGACAAATAAAATTTGATTTGATTTGATTTGATTTGGGTTGAAGAAGAAGACCAAGGTGCAGCGTGGTAGGCGTTCATGATTTTTAATAAACTGGACACCGCAACAACAATAACAAAGTGGATTAAACGAAAGCGCACAGTTCTGTCAGGCAACAAAACAGCTAAACAGAAAATAACTCCCCACAAAACCCAAACGGAAAATGACAACCTATATATGATCCCCAATCAGAAACAATGATAGACAGCTGCCTCTGATTGGGAACCATACTCAGCCAAAAACACAAAGAAATAGAAAACACAGATTCTCCCACCCGAGTCACACCCTGACCTAACCAAACATAGAGAATAAATAAGGATCTCTGAGGTCAGGGCGTGACAGTACACCCCCCCAAGATATGGACTCCGGCCGCAAACCTGAACCTATAGGGGAGGGTCCGGGTGGGCATCTACTCCCGGTGGGGGCTCCGGTGCGGGACGCCTACCCTGCCCCGCTTTAGGCTCCCCCCACTTCGGTGGTGCCTCCGGTGCAGGGATCGTCGCCGGAACCTCCGGACCGTAGAACATCGCCGGAGGCTCTGGCCTGCAAACCGCCGCTTGAGGCTCAGGACTGCAGATCATCACCAGAGGCTCTGGACTGGTAACTCCCGCTGGAGGCTCTGGACTGCAGCTCGTCGCTGAAGACTCTGGACTGCAGATCGTTGCTGGAGGCTCCGGACTGCGGACCGTCGCTAGAGGCTCCGGACTGCAGATCGTCGCTAGAGGCTCCGGACTGCAGATCGTCACCGGAGGCTGTGGACTGGGAACCTCCGCTGGAGGCTCTGGACTGCAGCTCGTTGCTGAAGACTCCGGACTGCGGATCATCGCTGGAGGCTCCGAACTGCGGATCGTCATTACAGGCTCTGGGTCATAGATCATCACTGGAGGCTTCGTGCCATGGATTACACTACAGGCTCCGGGCCATGGATTATCACTGGAGGCTTCGTGCCATCGATCATCACTGGAGGCTCCGGGCCATGGATCATCACTGGAGGCTTCATGCCATGGATTGTCACGAGAGGCTCCGGGCCATGGATTATCACTGGAGGCTTCGTGCCATGGATCATCACTGGAGTCTTTGGACCATGGATCATCACTGGAGGCTTCGTACGTGGAGCCAGAACAGGTCTCACCGGACTGAGGAGACGTACTGGAGCTGGCACGGGATGCACTGGACTATGACGGCGCACTGGAGGCATAGTGCGTACAGCCGGCGCAGGATATGCTGGGCCATGGAGGCGCACTGGAGGTCTGGAGTGCTGTGCTGGCACAATGCGCCCTGGCTGAATCCCCCTGTAGCACGGCAAGTGCAGGGAGCTGGAACAGGCCGCACTGGGCTGTGCTGGCGAACTGGGGATACCGTGCGTAGAGCTGGCGCAGGATATCCTGGACCAAAGAGACGCACCGGAGGCCAGGAGCGCTGAGCCGGCACAATCCGTCTTGATTGAATGCCCATTTTTTGCACGGCAACTGTGGGTAGCTGGAATATAGCGCACCGGGCTGTGACTGCGCACTGGAGACATCACCGCATAACATTGTGCCTGACCGGTCACACGCTCCCCACGGTAACCACGGGGAGTTGGCTCAGGTCTAAACACTGAATAGTCCAATCTCCCCGTATGCCTCCCCCAAAAATGTTTTGTGCTGCCTCTCGGGCTTCCGTGCTAGCCGTGACCCCTTGTATAGTTGCTCCCTCCTTGCTGCCTCCGTCTGCTCCCATGGGAGGCGATCCTTCCCATCCAGGATCTCCTCCCACGTCCAGGATCCTTTACCATTCAGGATGTCCTCCCACGTCCATTCCTCCTGACCACGCTGCTTGGTATTTTTGTGGTGGGGAGTTCTGTAACGACTCTCGTGGGTTGAAGAAGGAGACCAAGGTGCAGCGTGGTAGGCATTCATGATTTTTAATAATAATTCGTAGAAAAAACGAAAGTGCACAGTCCTGTCAGGCAACAAAACAGCTAAACAGAAAATAACTCCCCACAAAACCCAAAAGGAAAATGACAACCTATAAATAATCCCCAATCAGAGACAACGATTGACAGCTGCCTCTGATTGGGAACCATACTCAGCCAAAAACACAAAGCAATAGAAAACATAGATTCTCCCACCCGAGTCACACCCTGACCAAACCAAACATAGAGAATAAATAAGGATCTCTAAGGTTTTGGGAGTGACAGAGCCGCCATGTTACCACAGGTAAATTGTGAACGAACAGAATATACCAGCTACTGGAGCGAAATAAACCTGCTATTGTTCCTTGTAATACAGTAAACGTTCCACACCTTAATGCTATTTGAAAATAAGTTAATTCATAGTTATTTTTCCAATGAAAAGCCACGAGATAGCCACGTGTTTCAATGCATGCCACAGGAACCGGAACCCTAACCTTTCTTACCTGACATTATTATGAATATATTTGCTCCTACATTGCAGTGTTTCTGAGCCTCTCTGGTTTTATTCTCCACGTTGTGTTGGTGTAAGGTAAGAGTAAAGCATTTATATGAATAGCTGGAGATGAGACAAAATAATAAGAGGGCCTGTGCATCCATACTGTCCCTCTCTAATAGGGACAGAGTCGATCAGCCATGTCAGCCGCAACTCTCCCAGCCAGGCCTGCTATGCTGTGTTCTATAGCCAGCCTCAAAGGGATCCTGCAATAATGTCCTTTTGTCTTTTGCATCCAGCAGATAAAATGACTCATTCTCTGACAATAAAGGACCCTGGCTCATTTACAAATGCAATTTAAATTTGAGATAGTCTCCCAATCTTCCACTCATTTGGATCCCAATTGAACCTCTTTCTCTTTCTTTAGCTGGTTATTTCCCCTCCCCTCTTTCTTTTCTCGCTCCCTTTCTCACTACTGATGAAGTGATTAGAGGTTATAAGTGCTGTTAGAGATTAGTCAAGCAGGGAGAGCGTAAATTGGAAACTATGTTTTATCAGTGCATGTCACATTTGAAAGCAGATGTGTGTCCTCGGAGCTGCTCTCCACATTACTGTTATAGAATAATCAACATCTTTTTTTATTCCTTGCAGATGACCACTTTCACTGAGCACGCTGTCACATCAAACTGAGCACTTCATTCACCTTGTATGCACGCCAGATCTATTTTGCCTTCATAATGGGCTGATATTACCACTGCACAAAGAGGATAAAGACATCAGCATGACAGATAGGCAAAAGATTAAATGGGATCTTTATGACTTCTTTGATCATCAGTTTTGACTGCATGATAAGATGAGTCAAGTTGGGTGTTGATTTGTCCTTTGTAGGAAGCAAACATTAGCCTGGGGCAGCGGGCCTTGGGGCTGACGCTTCTCATTTAAGGTGGAAGCATGCAGACCTTCTGGACTGTCAGACTGAATTCCACTACGCGTCCCTTAAGTCCCTTACAGGCAACTATAAAATAACACCAGTAGCTTTGTGGCTCTTCTTTATGCATTTCCCCTCGAATATTCTTCAATTGCACAAAATGGCTTTATTTTTTACGCTAGAAAAATCTCCAAAAACAGGTGAAATCTACAACATGAGAAACCAAAAAATTTGAAAATGTCTGTCTGTTTGCAAAAGAGACAAATATTAAGAATGAGTGCATTCAATAGCTTTATCAGATAAGTAGGGGCAGCAGGTCCATGTTATACCTTGTGTCAATACCTCTCCTTATGCTTATGTCATATACTTTAATGCCAATGATTATTCTGACACCCACCTTCGCCTTCCTCTGCTATACATATTAGGCCAATTACTAAAGGGAATTAGTTATGATTAGTTGATTTTTGTTGTTTTGATATACGCTGACTTATACAAATATCAAATCAGAAATTCTGGAAAAATAACACGGTTTGAAATGGAATAATTTTCACTGCACACATGCAAGCGTATACACACACATGCGTACACACAGGCACAGGCACAAACTCATTCCTTGGAGTCCACCTTAAAGATTTTGCTATGCAGATCAAGGCTTGGGCACTTGCGCTGACAGATACTAATGTCTAAATCAGCATCCCAGACCAGGCCAGGCCGTCGCTCGTGTTCACTGTAGAAATGTCACCTGTTTTCATCCAACGATTTGCATAATGCAAAGCTTCTCACTCGTAAAATACATATTAAGAGGGGAAGGAGAGAGCCATTCGTAAAGCACAGAGCCATTTCAGGCCTGTAGCTCCTGTGATCAACTCACTCAGGACTGCAGCTTCTGAAATGTTAACGCAAACAGTATTAATTACGTGCCGACACATCGCGGCATAATGACCTTTGCTCATTCAAGTGCATGGCTGAATGTGTCATAACTAAGGTGTAATATAGTGTGGCACGAAGCACAAACTTCTGCCTCTCTCCCATTGTGTTAGGCTGTTAGGCTGGCTCCAAGGCATCCAGCTAATGGACAGTCATGTATTTACCTTTTTGGAAGGCAGTTGGTGCTTAGGAACTAAAGTGATGAATGAGGTGAATGAGAGCTACAGCCTGTTCTCCCCGCTTCCACTCATCTAATCTAATTTTATGCTCAGAAAGAAGTGATATGGTTACGCCACCTCTGGAAGTGGTGGGAAGTTTAGTACAGTGACCTTCAGCTTGGAAAAGACCCCTGAGATAAATGGCAAGAACAGCCTAAACTGGCTGCAGCCTTGTGTTACCTGGACTAAATACAATACTTTTATTTTAGGAATGACATCTTATATGCTTGGACTTTTTCCTTCTTTCTGAAGCAGGTACACATGCTTGATCTTTCTATGAAACGTTTGTTAATATCTCTGCTGTCTTTGTAAAATGCAGGTTACTTACAAACGTAAACACAATGACAAAATCTCACCATTAGTCCAGTCAAATTAAGAAGGCTGATTAGATGGTGTCTGATCTGATCACAGTGTGAACATTAGGTAATTTTCCTGCATCACACTCAAAAAGACAAACGGTCTTCTTGACAGCATAACAAAGGCCACATACTGGACTCCCACAGCTCCCACGCTGTGCACCTAACATGGAGGATTACAGGGGAAAATAGGGCCTAATTGGAGGCATATATTAGGATTAGTGCACATGGTAAGTACTCCTGGCAGTGCATAAGTTAACGAGTGGGGTGGGGGTGGAGTTGGGGTGCTCTAGGTGACTAACTCTGAGTTAAGTGACACCTGACCACCGAGTTCTGGATTGGTTGGTTTATTAAAGCACTGGTACGTATGCCTGCTGTCCGTCCGTCCCTGCCACAGCATGCTGGGATTGCTTTGCGGCGGGGCGATAACAGTGGCTGGCTGATAAAGTTGAATGGTAATGGCTTTTTACTAATGAGAAAAGTGCCGCTGATTATGACGAATAGCCTTGGACCAACAGGCTAAGCTGCTACACAGGCCTCCAATTGTTAGTCTGGGTGATTTTTGCATTTCATTACGGCCCCACTGATGTACAGCCTGCCTCCTCTCCTCCCTCCACCATGCTTAACTCCGCAGTGCACTCACTATTCCCACCGACTCAACTCAATCTCAGTCTGTTGGGTCACATATTCTGGAAGATCTAGGATTGCTCATATTTCCTGTCCTGAAGCTCCCAATCTAGCATATTTGAACTTATACAGCTCCCCAAAACATGAATGTCTGAATGTCATGAATGTCTGAGTCTCTGCTTTCCTTGGAATATTTGAGAGTCCAACTCAAGGTGTTATAAAAACAATTCACATGACCCTCCCATTATACTGTAAAATAAATTGAACACCCTCCCCCTCATAGAATTAACTCAAAGTAATGTTTGCAACTACAAATAACTAACTGTAGTGACCCTGTGTTTATAACCGTGAATATCTACTTCACTTTTTGTAGAACATTCAATGAAATGCAGAGCTATGTTCCAGAAGGTTGAGGGTTCGCCGACCACCACAGAGGAGCTCATTCTCCCCACCTGTTTCATTACTTCCCAATCAGAGCCGGTCGAAGACAATGATCAGCTAGGTGGAAATACATTTTTATACCATATTTATAATTATACTGAACAATCATATAAACGCAGCATGCAACAATTTCAAAGATTTTACTGAGTTACAGTTCATAGAAGGAAATCAGTCAACTGAAATAAATGAATTAGGCCATAATCTATGGATTGGGCAGGTGCTCAGCCATTGGTGAGCCTGGAAGGGTATAGGCCCACCCACTTGGGCTTTATTACAGGCAGAAAAACAACTCAGTTTCATGAGCTGGTGGGTTGTCTCAGACGATCCCACAGGTGAAGAAGCCAGATGTGGAGGTCCTGGGCTGGCGTGGTTACACTTGGTCTGCTGTTATGAGGTCAGTTGGAGTACTTAAGCATCAAATAAATTGCAAGTTGAGGGATTTTCACAACAGTAGCCGGGTTATAAAAAGTCTATTGTCCTGCTAATAGGAAACATTTGCATGATGGGTTACACCTGCTACAGTTGTGATATCTTCACTTCTATAATGTATAAAATAGTAAAAATATAGAAAAATCCTGGAATGAGTAGGTGTGTCCAAACTTTTGACTGGTACTTGCTTTATTAATTTGTATTAATATTATGGTGTTCCTCTTCCATGAAAAATGTAAAACCCTCTGGGTTTCTATTAGGATGGAACGGAAAATATGGCGCTTTACAACGTGACGGTCGGCAGTACAGTACAACATATTCCTCTCAATTGTTTTTTTGTTTGTTGCTGGACTCGTTTTGACGTTATAACTACTTACATTTTCTTCCCCGTAATGTTTTGTCAGCCATCTTTTTTGAAGTCACAGGTGGCGCGTCAAATTCGTCATTGGAACCACTCGATATGATCTGTCAGAAAAAAGCCTTGGGTCCCAATTGCATAATGAGTGCTCTAACTCCCCCTTGTGGTGGTCTGGAGCAATAAGCCATGACGCTGGGTACCTCTTCAGTAACCCCCGCGGTGTAAGCTCGCAACTTTTAAAGGAGGAACCACTGTACTACCTGTCTCTAAAACGACATGGAGGCAGCTTACGGTAGAGAAACTAACGTTCAATTCTCTGGCAACAGCTCTTGACAAAGGAGAAATGCTCACTAACAGGGATGTAAACAAGTTTGTGTACCAAATATGAGAGAAATAAGCTTTTTGTGCATATGGAACATTTCTGGGATCTTTAATTTCAGCTCATGAAACATAGAACTTTAAATGTTGCGTTTATATTTTGTAAACCCTGGTAAAAACACACTACCCTCCCCTGTGCCCAATAAAAAATAAAAAAAACCTCCCCAAGCAAAAAAAAAGTTTCACAACGCTCCATTATTTGGGATAAATTACACAATGTACACTAAATATACAAAAGTATGTGGACACCCCTTCAAATTGGTGGATTGGGCTATTTCAGCCACACCCATTACTGATAGGTGTATAAAATTTAGCACACAACCATGCAATCTCCATAGACAAACATTTGCAGTAGAATGTCTTTACTGAAGAGCTTGGTGACTTTCAATGTCTTAGGATGCCACCTTTGCAACAAGTCAGTTCGTCAAAATTCTGCCCTGCTAGAGCTCCCTCGGTCAACTGCAAGTGCTGTTATTATGAAGTGGACACATCTAGGGGCAACAATGACTCGCGAAGTGGTAGGCCACACAAACTCACAGAATGGACCCGCTGAGTGCAGAAGCGTACAAGCCTAAAACAACAATGCACAATGCCAAGTATCGGTTGAAGTGGTGTAAAGCTCGCCTCCATTGGACTCTGGAGCAGTGGTAAACACACTCTCATAGGTGATGAATCACGCTTCACCATCTGGCAGTTCGCCGGACTAATCTGGGTTTGGCGGATTCCAAGAGAACTCTACCTGCCTGAATGCATAGTGCCAACTGTAGTTTGGTTGAGGAGGAATAATGGTCTGGGGCTGTTTTTCATGGTTCGGGCTAAGCCACTTAGTTCCAGCGAAAGGAAATCGTAATGCTACAGCACACAATGACATTCTAGACAATTCTGTGCTTCCAACTTTGTGGCAACAGTTTGGGGGAGGCCCTTTCCTGTTTCAGCATGACAATGCCCCTGTGCACAAAGCGAGGTCCATAAAGAAATCGTTTGTCGAGATCAGTGTGGAAGAACTTGACTGGCCCGCACAGAGCCTTGACCTCAACCCCATCGAACCCCTTTGGGATGAATTGGAACGTCGACTGCATTCCAGACCTAATCGCCCAACATCAGTGCCTGACGTCACTAATGCTCTTGGGGCTGAATGGAAGCAAGTTCTCGCAGAAATGTTCCAACAATGTTCCCTGAAGAGTGGAGGCTGTTATAACAGCAAAATTTGTAACAACTCCATTTTAATGCCCAGGATTTTGGAATGAGATGTTCAATGAGCCGGTGTCCACATACTTTTGGTCATGTTGTGTACTTGGGTCAATATTTTCACATTTCATTCTATAGAAAATAATATATATGCACATTCATATAAAAATATTTAATGCATTATTATTAATATTTTATGGTGTGCAACATGAAAATATTGTCCCATGTACATGATGTAATTTATTGTTGGAACTAACTTTTCCAGCTGAAGCTGAAGAACACCTCACTCTGACCACTCTGCCCTAGCAGAGCTGGTTAGACTGTTTGCATGTTATCTAGATGGTTGCGTTTGTACATTTTTAGTGAATGTACAAACGCTTCCCACAAGCGAAGACACACTAAAAACACAGACAATCAAAGCATGCTTTCAAGAAGATTGAGGCAAAATCAGTCATTCCAGCCCCTCTTTAAGTTGTACAAAAGTAGGGACAATCATTGTCAAATGTTTTAAAAAAAAACTAATTTAAGTCAAGATTTGAAGTATTCTTGAATCAGTCAGGTTTTTTTTCAGTATGAAAGTGGTTTGGGCATTTATACATTTAATTCTTCAGACAGTTATTTTTAAAAAGACATTTTAAGATTGGATCCATATTTATTTTGTATGAGGTGTCCACTACCCCCTTCAGTAATGAAACATTTACATTAAAGGTTCTAACATCTTGATATCATTTAACCCACTGTCACCCCTCTTTCTCCCAGGCGCCTTGGAATTTGCACGTTAACCATTTACCGTTATTGTCACGCCCTGGTCAAAGTATTTTGTGTTTATCTTTATGTATTTGGTCAGGCCAGGGTGTGGCATGGGGTTTTTGTAATTGTGGTGTGTTTGTCTTGGGGTTTTGGTGGTGGTATTGGGATTGTAGCTTAGTGGGTTGTCTAGCAAGGTCTATGGCTGTCTGGAGTGGTTCTCAATCAGAGGCAGGTGCTTATCGTTGTCTCTGATTGGGAACCATATTTAGGCAGCCATATTCTTTGAGTTTGTCGTGGGTGATTGTCCTTAGTGTCCTATGTGTACTCTTTGTTAGTTTGCACCAGATAGGCTGTTTCGGTTTCGTTTATTGTTTTTGGTAAGTTCGTGTTTCTTTGTTATATTAAACATGGATCGCAATCGACACGCTGCAGTTTGGTCCGACTCTCCTTCATCACCACTATATGAAAACCGTTACAGAATCACCCACCACCAACGGACCAAGCGGCGTGTCAACAGGCAGGAGCAGCCGAAAAAGGAGATGCTCAACAAGGATTTCTGGTCATGGGAGGAGATCTTCGACGGGAGAGGACCCTGGGCTAAACCAGGGGAGTGTAGCCGCCCAAAGGAGCAACAGGAGAAGAGGCAACAGAGGCAGCAGCAGCAGGAGCAGCAGCAGCTACAGTGGGAGAGGTTGCACCACCTGGAGAAATGGACATGGGAGGAGGAATTGGACGGTAAAGGACCCTGGAATGAGCCTGGAGATTATTGTCGCCCCAAAGCCGAGCTGGAGGCAGCAAAAGCAGAGAGGCGGCATTATGAGGAGCTAGCACGGCAGAGCAGATGGAAGCCCGAGAGTCAGCCCCAAAATTTATTGGGGGGCTCACAGGGAGTATGGCTATGCCAGGTAGGAGACCTGCGCAAACTCCCTGTGCTTACTGGGGGCTGGAGAGACCGGGCAGGCACCGTGTTATGCTGTGGAGCGCACGGTGTCTCCAGTGCGGGTGCACAGCCCGGTTCGGTATATTCCAGCTCCTCGTATCGGCCGGGCTAGAGTGGGCATCGAGCCAGGTAAGGTTGGGCAGGCTCGGTGCTCAAGAGCTCCAGTGCGCCTGCACGGTCCGGTCTATCCAGTACCACCTCCACACCCCAGCCCTCCCCAGCCCCCAGCCAGAGCTGTCAGTCTACATGAAGCAGCCCGAGCTGCCAGTCTGCATGAAGCAGCCAGTCTACATGGAGCAGCCAGAGCTGTCAGTCTGCATGAAGCAGCCAGAGCTGTCAGTCTGCATAGAGCAGCCAGTCTGCATGGAGCTTCCAGTCTGCATGGAGCTGCCAGTCTGCATGGAGCTGCCAGTCTGCATGGAGCTGCCAGTCTGCAAGGAGCTGTCAGTCTGCACGGAGCTGTCAGTCTGTAAGGAGCTGCCAGTCTGCAAGGAGCTGCCAGTCAGCACGGAGCCGCCAGAGCGGTCAGTCTGTAAGAAGCCGCCAGAGCTGTCAGCCTATATGGAGCAGCTAGTGCCCCCAGTCTGCCCAGCGCCGCCAGTGCCCCCAGTCTGCCCAGCGCCGTCAGTCTGCCAAGCATCGCCAGTCTGCCCAGCACCGCCAGTCTGCCCAGCACCGCCAGTCTGCCCAGCGTCGTCAGTCTGCCCAGCGTCGTCAGTCTGCCCAGCGCCGCCAGTCTGCCCAGCGCCGCCAGTCTGCCCAGCGCCGCCAGTCTGCCCAGCGCCGCCAGTCTGCCCAGCGCCGCCAGATCTGCCAGTCAGCCAGACTCTTCCAGATCTGCCAGTCAGCCAGACTCTTCCAGATCTGCCAGTCAGCCAGACTCTTCCAGATCTGCCAGTCAGCCAGACTCTTCCAGATCTGCCAGTCAGCCAGACTCTTCCAGATCTGCCAGTCAGCCAGACTCTTCCAGATCTGCCAGTCAACCAGACTCTTCCAGATCTGCCAGTCAACCAGACTCTTCCAGATCTGCCAGTCAGCCAGGATCTGCCAGTCAGCCAGGATCTGCTGAAACCACCAGCCAGCCAGGAGCTGGTAGATCTATCTACCTGCCTGAGCTTCCTCTCACTCCTGAGCTTCCTCTCACTCCTGAGCTTCCTCTCACTCCCGAGCTTCCTCTCACTCCTGAGCTTCCTCTCACTCCCGAGCTTCCTCTCACTCCCGAGCTTTCTCTCACTCCCGAGCTTTCTCTCACTCCCGAGCTTTCTCTCACTCCCGAGCTTTCTCTCACTCCCGAGCTTCCCCTCAGTCCCGAGCTGTCCTTCAGTCCCGATCTGCTCCTCAGTCCAGTGGGGTTCTGGGTGAGGACTACTAGGCCATGGTCGGCGGCGAGGGTGGACTATCCAGGGACGAAGGGAGAGGGGACTAAGACATTAAAGGAGTGGGGTCCACGCCCCGCGCCGGAGCCGCCACCATGGACAGACGCCCACCCGGACCCTCCCTATTGTTTTGAGGTGCGTTCGGGAGTCCGCACCTTAGGGGGGTTCTGTCACGCCCTGGTCAAAGTATTTTGTATTTATCTTTATGTATTTGGTCAGGCCAGGGTGTGGCATGGGGTTTTTGTAATTGTGGTGTGTTTGTCTTGGGGTTTTGGTGGTGGTATTGGGATTGTAGCTTAGTGGGTTGTCTAGCAAGGTCTATGGCTGTCTGGAGTGGTTCTCAATCAGAGGCAGGTGCTTATCGTTGTCTCTGATTGGGAACCATATTTTTATATATAATAAATGGTACCTTTGAAAAATGTTATAAATAAATTAATAATTTGCAGTCGTACACTAATGAATCACTGCAACATGTCACAATTAATTTAAGCAGTATAAATCATTAGAATATGCATACTGTGACTTATAAACACTTTAGTGCAGGTGTCTCCAACCCTCTTCCTGGAGAGTTACCCTCCTGTACAGTAGGTTTTTGCTCCAACCGCAATTGTAACTAATCTGATTCATTTTATCAACCAGCTAATTATTAGAATCAGTTGTGCTAGATTAGGGTTGGAGTGAAAACATACAGGACGGTAGCTCTCCAGGAACAGGGTTGGAGATCCCTGCTTTAATGAATTAGCAGTTCCACTGGCATGTAGTATTTGTTTGGCTTATTGAAGAAAGATTTCAGCATCTAAAAGCACTCAAGTAGATAGGCTACTGTAAATCCTTATACTGGGATATTCCGCTGTTGTCCTAAAAATGCACCTGGCCAAGAAAGGGATCAACTATATCCATAAGCCATAGTAGCATTGCTTGACCTCTTCCTCATTGCCTTCATGCCAACCAAAAAGATTCTTGCCCAATATATCTGATCTCTTGTAGCTAGATATCCCCAGTCTACAGAGGCATTTGCCTGGTATTTTAAGGCATGCTCAGTCATTCTCCAGATCTCTGCATCTCGCTGACCTGTAAGGGTGTAGGAACAGATTGGAGAACCCATGTTGGAGAACTGCTCAGATCCAGGGGTTAAATAAATGAGCTGTTTAAGAGGGGGACTATTTTCTGTGGTTAACCAATGCATACATTACAGCTCCTGATTGTGTGTGTGTGTGTGTGTGTGTGTGTGTGTGTGTGTGTGTGTGTGCTAGCTATATGTGTGTAGCGATCACAGGCCTGCCTGCTCTTGTGGGAGTGTGAGGAGAGGGGTCAGGGGAGAGGGCAAAGCTCATAAACGTCCCTGAAAGAGAGCGAATAATGGAATCCCTGATGAGGAACGGGTCACTGAGGAGCTTACTTATGTAAATAACGTTGACTAACGTTGAAATCCATTATCAAACTAATTTCCATAACAGTTTCAAATAGGGTGCCTGTATCCCTGCCTCCTCCAGCCCCAACCACCCTGACACACATATGCGCATGTACACTCATGAGAGAACACAAGCACACGCACAAGAAAACAGACACTCACCCGCACATACACTGCAGTCATGAGGGAGCTCTAATTGTCAATGTTATTCCCTCTGGTTTCTCTCGGCTCAAGGTTCTGACTTTCTCTAAGCACAGCCCCTCTGAGCCCCCTATCACCCTGAGCAGAAGTGAAACAATATTAGCCAATCATTTTTGATAGATGATGCATGGAAATTAGTGGCAGAGTTAAGGTAATATCTGAAACCACACAGTAACATCCCATTATGGCAGGCTTAATTGATGAGCTCATTAAGATCATTATTAGAGAAATTGATTTCAAATAGGCACTTTAATCTGGACGCTGATGAAAAGGTGAAGAAACACTCAACAATGCAAATTGAAGGCCCTAAAGTACATATTGGAGCAAGTAATTTAATTAATAATTTGAGATCGCACCAGTTGACTCACATATGTAGGCTTGAACATTTATGTACCCAATCATCCCACCAACAGCTTAGAACCATTAATGGCTGCTCATTGTGTGTCTGCCTGTAATTAATTAATGAATGAACCCTAATCTTAGACATTCAGTTACTCATGTGGAAGGGATAATTTAGGGGTCTAAAAAGTAGTTCTCCATTGTGGCTGCAAGGGAGGGGTTTGGTTTTGTTTACTTCGCTCTGATCTGAAACGGATTTAAGTCAAATGTTTGTTGAACAGATTAGAGTCCGAAGGATCTATTTTCTGCTGGCGTTATGTCTGCGCAATTGTCTAACGCACGCTCGTTTGTAATTTCGACCTGCTAAAGTCAGCACTCTTCTATTTTCAGACCCTAGTGCCAGGATTGGTAATTTACCTGTTTTATATGAGCTCGCTTGTGTGGGAAAGGTGGCAATATCAGAAGTGTGTCCTTAAAAATGTGCGCTGAAATGCCGATTTCATGCAGCGCTGCTGGGGAGATTTGTGACCAACCAAAAACTGGTTTTAGTGGCAACAACATAAGCACAGCCTATCCGGCCATGACGCACAGTGCCCATGTGCACATAGCACAAAATACATGCTTTTTGTGCCTTGTAAACGTCGTATTTAAAAACATAAATGACTCGTGTTTTTAAAATTTTGTTTCATTTGATTGAAAAACCAAGCATAGCCTCCCCTACTCTCAATGAAGGCTGATTATTTTTGTCCTGCCCTATGCATTTGTATGCATTTGCCAAATAGTCAAGAATATCACTCAGGCTTAGACTCATGAGAATGCTTTGAAATAAATATTAATCAATAAAGCTTTACGAAAATATTAAGTTTGGGAGCAACCCCTTTTTATCTATATAGGCTATTGTACATTATTTTTAGCCAGCTCCTATTATTATTTTAGATGTGTGTAAAAACTCCTCCATGTAGACTATATGCCAATAGTGGAATGAGAGATTAGATGATCTGGTGACATTCATATTTAGAAACATTTAAGTTATTTTCCTGTAACAACTGCTTGTTTTCCATTTCATTTGATTAAAAAACAAGCCCATATAGGCTACCCTTACCCTACCATAACAAAAGCTGGTTCAACAGCAATGTGTCTGGTGTCTTTCCTACCCTGGCCATGCATTAGCCAAGTAGCCTATCCATAAAAGGTTTCTAAATGGTATATTCGTGAGGCTTTTGCCATCATGCTTTTGCATGATTCACAACTCACATTGGCCTACTTGCAGTGCATAGGCTACTCCATTCGGCTTGTATCCATTCCCATTTCCAAAGAGCGCCTCTTGTCCAGTTACCAAAGACACACTCCTCCAAACATATTCAAATGATTCAGTCCTATAATGCCATATCCACGGTAGGCCTAGGCTAAATCTTTCTTATTTGAGAACATGCCTCACACATACAATACAATTTACTGGAGCCTAGTATTTTTTATTTGAGGAGAAGTGTTTTTTTTTATTTTTACTGTTGCTACTACTCATTACAGTAGCCTATACTTTTGAATAACTGTATCAATCTTCAATGGACGAAGAAGAGAATATTCCATGCCCACTGCCGAATTGAAGTTCATGACAACGCTAAGACCACCAATAAGATACAGAAGTTGAGACAATGGCATGCAATATTGAGCCATGAAACGTGTTGATTAGCCAGTGAGTGACCAAGCCCTCATCACACCTATAATTGATTTATTCATTCATTGATTTATTCAGCCCTTTCGTGCCACCGGTAGCTATTCCTCTCATAATTCCCACAGTGAAAATAGCCAAAATATTTCTGACATGACCCCAGAGCTATAGCCCTAACGCCAGCAGTAAGATTGACCATTGTGTTAGGTTTGCTAAAATAGAGCCCCAAGCATTCTTTTTAATCAAAAGTAGTGTTTATATTTATTCCTTTTTAATCCTCCATTTTATCATACAGTAGGTGATCTGCTGTGGTTCTTATATTAACAGTCTTGGACATTATCATACAGATCCCATTTTACAATAGCCTTTAAGTTTTATTACTCTGTTAAAGGGACACTGTCGATAAACTCCTTTATTGAAGCAATTATAGTCCCTTTTAGATTTCATATTTGTCTTTCAGACTAAATTCATGTGACTGTCTGTAGGTTATTGCAATGTTAATCAAATACTGCCCAACTCTCCAACTTGTATGTCAAAACTATACAACTTACAACGGAACAGTCAGTCATTTTGATTAAACATATATATTTTGATAATCCTGTAATGTCAAAGTCAACCATCTTTTGTTTTTATAGTATCTTAGACATTAGTCTTGTGCAGTGATCTAGCGGTGAAAGTAATAGGTGACACTGATTAGTCTCGAAAACCTGACCCTAGGCAACACAATGACTAGGGCGGGCTTTCCCAAACTCTGTCCTCGGGACCCCAAAGGGTGCACATTTTGGTTTTAGCCATAGCACTACACAACTGATTCAAATAATCATCAAGCTTTGATCATTTTAATCTGCTGCAGTGTTAGGGCAAAAACAAAAATGTGCCACCCTTTGGGTCCCGAAGACCGAGATTGGGAAATGCTGGACTAAGATCTGCTTTCAATTATGGGTTCTTTTGGCATAGAGGAACCACATCACTGCCTACTGTACGTCAATAAAGCAAAATCAAGAGACAGACATGCCAGAACATCAGGATTCCAAAACAAAGTTTGCAGGCAAAGCCTTTGCACGTGGTTTTAGTTGACGTCACTTGCGAAATCCCTTCATTAAAAATGTTCCTCTAAGACAAAATAGTCCATCATTGAAACCAGACCCTAGTCACTGTGTTGCCTAGGTTCGGGTTTTTGAGAATAAATGCTGATCTCTGTAACGCTCAATATACTTAAAAAAAGAAATTACGCTCCCTTTACTTTCAATGCATTTCACTGCAAAAGGTGGGTAAACGCCTGCGCAAAATACAAAATGGTGCGTAAACAGCGTTTACAGTACGTACACTTACCACTGGTCTATTGCACATTATTGTTGATTACTGTAAGTTGAGTGATTTATGATAGTTTGAAACTAACCACATGCTTTTTAAAATCTAAATGATCCTTCCTCTAAATCCAGAATTATAATCACAGACTACTAGTGTAAGTACAGCGTACTAGTGTGAATACAGGCTTATGTCGGATACCTAAAGTACATGCTTACATTTTTTATTTTGACCTGCACAGCTTCAATGGCCACCATTTGTCATCCTTGCGGAACTCATAAGAGACTCATAGATACATGATCTGTAGTAGTTACAGTAAAGGAGGTACTTAATCTCTTTAAAATGAAAAGAGGAATGGAATCTCTGCCACCCAGAGGCAACAATAAGGAGTGGGTATCTGAGATGAGTCGAATGGGAGCCTTTGTGAGAGATTCACTGGGCTTTTTCAGAGTGGGACGACAAATTATGTGTTGCCCTCCTCACTAAGCCCCAGGAAGTCCATCTTCAACTCTAACCTCTTCCGTTGATTTGATGTGTTAAAATTGGTTCCAGGGTGCATTGATATTTCAGCCATCCATATTGTGCTTTGAGCAAGGATTACATGTTTAGAGGCAGCAGATATTTCACCGGCATAAAGGTGGTTTCAGCTTGGTGGAGCTCTTATCAGTGGATAGAAGACTCTGGCTCATTCAGAAGGCTAAAATCCCATTTAATTGAATTTCTTTTTAGACGTATAAGCTTAGAGGGTTTTTGGCATTCACTTTAACTCTGTCTCTCTGGGTGTTTAAATTCCTCTCGCTATAAAAGACCAGACCACAAAGGAACTTGAAAATACCAAATGTATCTAGTTATTTTTTCT
This sequence comes from Oncorhynchus tshawytscha, assembly GCF_018296145.1. NCBI lineage: Eukaryota > Metazoa > Chordata > Actinopteri > Salmoniformes > Salmonidae > Oncorhynchus > Oncorhynchus tshawytscha. Next base: position 160,276 of record NC_056449.1, read on the forward strand.
ACCCTCGGTCTACCCCTTTCCATGTCAGTTATTATATCATTTCAATGAATACTTGCCAGAAATTGAGTTTATCTTCCAAAAATATATATTTCTTTCAAGTGCTGTTTTACTGTGTTTAAAAAACGGTAGTGGAGAGAGGCTATTCAAGCTATGTAGCTACGTTGCCGAAAGGCATCACATCATGTACGAGCCCTATAAATGATGCTATCTCCGCTGTCTGATGTATGTAATGCAGGAGGGCTTTTTGAAAGTGGAGTGCTCCTGTGAATGAATGACTCTTACAGATGTAGAGTGGGGTCACAATAAGGCTCATATCGTGTCTGTAAGTGGCAGTTTATTCAGACCAGAAATGCTATTTATAATATCTATCTCATGTTCACATGTTGAGAGCAGAGTATCATTTTTTTTGTGTTAAGCAAAAGATAACAAAACATGCAAAGTGCTGTGAAAGCCACCTGCTATTTGAATTAGTATGGAAATACAATCTAGATGTTAACAATTACATTTTAACAATTAAATGTTAACAATTAAACATTTTAATGATTTCTTACAGAATATTGCAACATTTTCCCAGTGGTGTAAAGTACTTAATAAGTAAAAAATACTGTAAAGCCCTACATAATGGAAAAATCCACCCCAAAACTATATTATCTTATGTGCTTGTTGACATATACGAAAATGTTTTCCTTGTCAGCAATCAAGTTTTAACGATATGTAACTTTCAAAATACAGAAATTATCCCTGTATGATACATTTAGAAACAAATACCAAAAGAGTTGGGCGGAGTTTTCCTTTAAATAGTGTTTTTGAGTATCTGTACTTTACTTTACTATTTCACTTTTACTTTTACTCCCAATACATTTGATAAGAAAATAACGTACTTTTTACTCCATACATTTTCCCTGACACCCAAAAGTACTTAGCAGGACAGGAAAATGATCCAATTCACACACTTATCAAGAGAACAACCTTGGTCATTCCTACTGCCTCTGATCTGGCAGACTCAATAGACACAAGTGCTTCATTTGTAAATTATGTCTGTGATGAAGTATGCCCCTGGTAATCCATAAAAAAATTAAAGAAGAACATTGTGTCTTCTGGTTTGCTTAATTTAAGGAATTTGAAATTGTTTATACTTGTACTTTTACTTTTGAATCTTAAGAGGTCCTGTGCAGCTCAAGGCTCCTGTGTGGAACAGTTGGTAGAGCGTGGCACTTGCAATGCAAGGGTAGTGTGTTTGATTCCTACAGGGGACAAGTATGAAAACATTTACTGTTGAAGTTGGAAGTTTACGTACACCTTAACCAAATACGTTTAAATTCATTTTTTCACAATTCCTGACATTTAATCCTAAAAAAATGGTCTTGGCTGATTTCTTTTGATTTTCCTATGATGTCAAGGAAAGAGGCACTGAGTTTGAAGTTCGGCCTTGAAATACATCCACAGGTACACCTCCAATTGACTCAAATGATGTCAATTAGCCTATCAGAAGCTTCTAAAGCCATGGCATAATTTTCTTGAATTCCCCAAGCTGTTTAAAGGTCAAGTTATTGTATGTAAACTTCTGACCCACTGGAATTGTGATACAGTGAAATAATCTGTACGTAAACAATTGTTGGAAAAAAATACTTGTGTCATGCACAAAGTAGATGTCCTAACTGACTAGCAAACTATAGTTTGTTACAAGAAATGTGTGTAGTGGTTGAAAAATGAGTTTTAATGACCCTACGTGTATGTAAACTTCAGACTTCAAGTGTATGCACTCTCTATTGTAAGTCGCTCTGGATAAGAGCATCTGTTAAATTACCAAAATGTAAGTATATTTAAACCAAATACTTTTACTCAAGTAGTATTTTACTGGGTGACTTTCAGTTTTACTTACTTAATTTTCTATTTAGGTATCTTTACTTTTATCTCAAGTATGACAATTGGGTACTTTTTCTACCACTGCATTTGCCAATTTCTCCTAAAGAGTACCATTTTAAGTCCTATTTTTCATTTCAACAGCATTCTGAACCATAGAAAGATGCAACAAAGACTGAATCTCGTGTTTTATGCAATTTCCTACCTCCTTGTTATGCACTAATGATAACTAGCAAAACATCCAATTAGGAAATAAAACAGAATTGTTCCCCCCACACACTCAGACCAGCATATTTTGGTGCATTTTGTTGATGTTTTCCCCTCCCTTCACTTTGAAAGTATTTATCTTGCTGAGTGACTTCCTTTTTAATGAAACCCTCCAATTCTTTAGTGTGGAGTGTGAATTAAGCACCCTGCAGATGGCTATGATTCAAAAACTTGGTTCTGCATCAGCTCTGAGCGTTATCTGAAGGCTCTTCACGCACAGTTGCCTAAATGACAGTTTAATGACCCACTGTAAAGGCTACTTATTTTGTATCAGTATCCAATGGAAAATGGAAAATTATGAGAATGTGGGATGGGGAATGGCTGGGCGCATGCAGGGAAAGCGGATGAGTATGGCGGTCGAGAAAGCGAGTCTCAGGGCCTAGCTGTTATCCAAATAGTTTACGCAGGCGTCATCATCAATGGCCTTCTAGACCTTGGTTCAAAGCAGTTCAGGAGAAAAAGGTTTAGGATGTTTAAAGATTTCCCCAAGTGAAGGCAATGTAGTTGATGCAATTTAGATCAGGAAGATACTTGTTATGAGGAGGTCCACTGTTTTAAGTCACATACTGTAGGTAACAGTGCCTATCTGTCTAACCAAAGAGTTTCATATTTTATCCTCCTAGACCACCAGCCTGTCCATCCCTGAGCAACTAGAATATTTAACTTCAGGTCAAGGACGGTGATAGTTCTCACCCCAGGCCTGTGAATTTAACATGCTTTCCCAATGTCACGCAGTCTAAGGAGCAAGTGGCCCCCTGTATCTAAATACATTCATAATGTCAGTGGGCCAGAGGCCCTGAGGGAAGGGTAATGGATGTCCAGAAATAGAGTTATGTAATTCAGCGCTGCAGCCCGCTCTCTCCAGTCCGTTCCCTCCCTCTCTCTCTCTCTCTCTCCCCTAGAACAGACTGACCAGCCGCACACACGCAGAGCTGAGAGAGAGCCTCCCAGGCTGGCCACAATGGGCATCACATCGGAGCATAATGTCGGTTAGAACGAAACTCAAACTCTATGAATTATTACAATCCCAGTCAATCTCGGCAAGCCAGCATTAGGCCATGTAGTGTGAAGGCCTTTGTCTGGTGTTTAAGTTACCATGGAAGATGAAATAGTCACAGCTCCACCATGGCCCGCCACCTACCCTTATCACGGGCCCTGTATCTTCTATCTTCAACTAATGTTTTGTCTTTTTACTTGCTATCACAGTTGTATAAATGGGAAAAAAGGAATCAAATTTCTCTCTGTGGCGTTTTTGTGCTCTCTTTTTTTGGGGTGTGTGGGGGAGGGGGTAAAGTGGTACCCGGCAGTGGCTGGCACTGAGCCACGGAGCAGGAGCAGGATAAGGAGTCATTTCTTTCTCTGCTCTACTTCTGCATCTGGAACCAGAGGAAAAAACATGCAGCTGCTTGCTGCTTGGGATACTTGATGCTCGCTAGAGACGATCACAGAGAGAAGAAATGGATTTCATTTGAAATCATATTTCACAATTTTAAAGTGGTATTACTACACTGTACATAAGGTTTTTATGGGAGTTTCCAGTGTGGTATCGTAGAACTTTTGGAATATTGGCTGCAAAACATTGGCTGTCTATTGATTGATAATGATATAGAAGGCTATTTTAATTGATTCCTTGTTAAAGGCACATGACATTTTGTGTGTAAAGTTGTAGTGAGGAAGTTGATAAGGATATGCCTGAGGGAACTCTCATTCATTCAGCCTATTTCCCTAAGCACCATCACCTGGGAATGGTAGTCTTTGTTCCATTGTGATCATCATTTCTCTTAATGTTTGTTTTGGCACTTTAGAGTTTACTCCATGCCAGGTCACCTCTTGACAGAGAGACACACACACACACACACACACACACACACACACACACACACACACACACACACACACACACACACACACACACACACACACACACACACACACACACACACACACACACAGACACACACACACACACACACACACACACACACACACACACACACACACACACACACACACACACACACACACACACACACACACACACACACACACACACACACACACACACACACTCAGGTGCACATACACTCACACAGGTACATTCACACACTCTTTTGTTACCCTCTCTCCCTCACACACACACACGTCATAATATTATAGAATAATCTCAAATTGGATCTGGTCTGTGAATTTTTTAATTATCTGAAGAGCACATTCCTTTTCAGGACAATAATTCTGAAGTTATGAGGCAGAAATGATAGGCCATCAGGCCTTGGGGAGCTCTGTATCGGTGTGTATCCTAAACTTTATCTCCCTGTGTACGTACTGAGCATTGCATCCTGATCTCCAGCAATAATAACAGCCCACACCGCCTCACATTAATCCTGTCCTCGCCATCCACACCATAGTAATGGAACACATTCAGTTACAGAGGGGAGGGAGCTTACTACATTTGGCTGGCATTTCATGGCATGGAAAGAAATCAGCAGGGCTACTTGGTGTCTGTATTTATTCCTAACTCCTGTATCTCCTAACTCGATCTGTTGTCTAAATTACCAAATTAGTATTTTATATGGCTTTCTATTTTACGCAGGCATCAGTGTTATCTGCTCCCATGTTTGTTGACATTGCACTTTTGGGGCTAATGAAAATAATGTACTGTACATTCATTTAGCTGCAGGGGTTGAATGCAATGTCAAAGTTGTTCTTGCTTGCAACAGAACAGAACATAACATTAAGCAAGTATAGATTTATCCTAAGAGCACTATTCCCAATCACAGAGCAGCAACTTCAGTGATTTCATAAAAGGAGTAAAGGTTAGAAAATGATTAATTGATGTTCTGTTTTTAAGAAGGATAGGGATTGACCACAGACACTTCAATAAAAGTCAGCAAGTACAGTACATCTCTAACAACCATAAGACATGTTTGTAAAATATGCTTCTCTGTTTTATTCATACATTTAATAATTGTTCTACCAAGTAGGTTCATTGAGAACTTGCCCTTTTCAATAAACTGATAGTGAGCAATAGGAATATAGGATAAATCAATAATACCTCCAGAACCAAACAATCTCGTCGTTATATCCGAGAAATAAACTGACCAAGTCCTTTTATCTGTTAATAGATCCCACTATTCAATGTAATAGAGAGCAAATAAAGACGTATCATTGATACAGTTTCAATAGTGTCTGTGTGGTTACTTCTAATCAGCTCGCCCTAGTCCTAATGGATTCACCCACCTTAATTGGAATTGACCCCATCAACTTTTGTCTCTGAGTGTCCTCGAGAGCCCAAGTCTATCACGATGATCCAAGACAAATCCATTAACCGTCCACTTAGCTGGAGCCTTAAATATTTTGCAGGTAATCAGTGGTGTGTATTTATGGATGCCAATGGAAGCCAGGCTAGCTTTCTAAATCGTCCCTTTCCTAAGCCATGAATGGAGATGGTGATTTGGACTTGTGGTTTTGACTTCATTCTCTGCACATGCTCTGTACTCTGTACACAATCTCTGATTATGACAGCGATTTTGATCCTAACCATGATTTTGATCCTGACCTGGCCTGGGACTATTGAAGTTCAATACGTAGCCTAGATGTCGCCTAGTAGGCTCACGTTAGCTAGCTAGCTAACTTAGCTGGTTCATTGTTGCCAATGCCAGGAAGTTAGGCTAGCAAGCATTTCAGCTAGGTAGCCTATGACAACAAAAACTTAAAGTGTACTGTATGACAGAGCCATAGACCGTTTCACCAACATGAACGAGAGGAGGATGGCATTGGCGTTCAACTAGTCTACAAGTAGGGTGAGTCAACATGTTTAGTTTTACTTGTACACACACACACACACACACACACACACACACACACACACACACACACACACACACACACACACACACACACACACACACACACACACACACACACACACACACACACACACACACACACACACACACACACACACACACACACACACACACACACACACACACACACACACACACACACACACACACACACACACACACACACACACACACACACACACACACACACACACACACACAGGGGCGGCAGGGTAACCTAGTGGTTAGAGCGTTGGACTAGTAACCGGAAGGTTGCAAGTTCAAACCCCTGAGCTGACAAGGTACACATCTGTCGTTCTGCCCCTGAACAGGCAGTTAACTCGCTGTTCCTAGACCGTCATTGCAAATAAGAATTTGTTCTTAACTGACTTGCCTAGTTAAATAAAGGTTAAAAAAACACACAGCCACATTATATTTAGTAACATGGATTAGACTAGATTGCTTTTGGTATCATTAAGTTTATTTTCAATGTAATTAACTAAGCCTTGTTGATTTGATCATGTTTAACCTCTTGGCCTACAGTTTCTGCAGCCCTGCGGCAATCTAATTAACATAGTTTTTTTCACATTTTTTTGTATGGGCTGCATCTCAATCCACTGCATCCGCCGATGTCACCCTTCCTGTGTCGGAGGTGGCAGAGCTAGAGCAGTGTTTGTCAGACCATGAGACATCACGAGGATTGGTCTTCTCACATAAACGTCGGCAGCATCCGAATGGTTTGTTCTAGGATGCCCACAAGCCTCACAAGACTTGTCTGAAGCCAGTACAGCCTCTTGTGACAACTTCTGTCTGTAGAGTCTGAACGGTCTACACACTGTGACCCCTCTGTGGATATCTGAGACTCTCACAAACACTGTGGTGTTCTCCGTTTTGCTCTAGGACACCCACAAGCCCCACAAGCCTCATATGAAGGTCCCTGGTACCAGTTTAAAACACTTGTGGAAGTACAGTATATATGTAGACAGTTTAGTGCCCAAAATAAGGGGATAAATACATGTAGAAAATTAAACGAGTTTCTTGATCTGTCTTATATCTCTCAGATATAGGACAGACACTTCAGAACAAACTTCCTTTATCTTTTTTGGGGGAGACTGTCTGTTCCGTGTAGTGAATCTGTTATTCAATGTGTTTCTATTGGCTAATAGCAGTAAACGCCAAATTCAATGTTTCATCCAATTTTTATAGATTTTTTTACGGGGTCTTAAAATTCTACATCAAATGTCTAATTGATCCTTGGTATAGACCATCTTAAAACAATTCCATGTGTTAGCTTAGAACCCATCCCCCTCTCCCCCTCCCCCGCCTTAGACAGGGCTTAGACTCTAGAGGGTTAAATGTCTACATTGAAATGGTACTGGAATGGCGGAGGCAGTGCTCCTGTGTCTTTGCGCTGACTAGCGGTAACTCCATAGTTCTAATTCAGTAGTTGTTTACTTAGTGAACTGTGGAAAACATTAACTTGCTTGACCATGCTGCAGGTCATGTAACTGTTTGTTACGTGCAATATTTGCTTTGTGGACTTCACACAAATGTTGCTCTCTGGTTTTGTGATGAATCAAACTATTTGTGTAGTCTAATTTATTCCGCCACTGTGTGACTGTTGTCTTTTTGTTGTCACAGCCTTACTATATATCACGGTGGAGTATGAATGAATAGATTATAGAGCAAATGACGCAAATATCACAACAGGTTGTAATATTGCTTTTTTTACTGGCCTGGCTTGGCTTGCTCAGGGTTTTTACACACACACCTCTACTGCAGTTAATACACCATTTTGTGCATTATCATTCAAATGTCTTTAGCCTCCTATAATGTAAAGGTTGATGGCGGTGCTGCACATTGAGCAGCAATGGTCTGCTGTGTCTATGTCACTGAATGGCTGACAGTCAACCTGGCTGCCTGTCTGTCTGCAATGGCGCCAGGGTCTCTCCCTTCACTGTTAAATGGTCAAATCCACACCTGCCATAGTCACATCGCACTGATTGCAGTGGCACCATGAATTGGGTGAAGAGCACACGGAGAATAAATTATTAAGGGCTGTTGTTGATGATACAGCAGGGAAAAATAGCAGTGGGTTCACCTTAAATTCTTGGACAGTCTCTGTGGACATAAATATGAATATGGGGGTACACAGATTTCTCAGACACTTGCACCAAGTACTCATCACCTCCCATCACATTTCCAAATGACACGGGATAGCTGCTCCTTTATGCTTGGTGCTCTCTACCTCTTATCTCCATATAGGGTCATGGTCAATAAGCAATTAGTATTTTATGACAAAGTGCAAGCGACCAACATCAAGCTGGCTTGGCAGGTTGCCATCGGAGATGATTTTTATTGCAGAATTCAAGTCATGTCCTGCAGACAGGAGTCAGTGTTTATGACCGTAGCGATTACATGCCCTCTAAATGTCCATACAAAATCATTTCACATGAGATAGGCAATTGAGCTTGTGTTTACTCACTAACAAAGACCTATTGTGTAAATACAAGATCACACTGTTCTGTTTTTCTGTTGTTTGGCTGTATGGACGTTTTTGTATTGTACAGGACGAGTTTAACATCCCACCTAATAAGTGGTTTATGTCCAGGGTTGGGTAGGTTACTTTCTTATTGTAATTCGTTACTCGTTACCTGTCACTTTTGGATTACCCAAACTGATTACTTTCAGTTACATTTGGATTCATTTTCAGTAAGAGGCATTAGAAGAAGACAAAAACATACACTTATCTCCCTCACTAGCTTTAAGCACCAACTGTCAGAGCAGCTCACAGATTACTGCACCTGTACATAGCCCACCTATAATTTAGCCCAAACAACTACCTGTTTCCCTACTTTATTTAACTTATTTTTTTATTTTGCTCCTTTGCACCCCATTATTTTTATTTCTAATTTGCACATTCTTCCATTGCAAATCTACCATTCTAGTGTTTTACTTGCTATATTGTATTTACTTTGCCACCATGGCCTTTTTTTGCCTTTACCTCCCTTATCTCACCTCATTTGCTCACATCATATATAGACTTGTTTATACTGTATTATTTATTGACTGTATGTTTGTTTTACTCCATGTGTAACTCTGTGTCATTGTATGTGTCGAACTGCTTTGCTTTATCTTGGCCAGGTCGTAATTGTAAATGAGAACTTGTTCTCAACTTGCCTACCTGGTTAAATAAAAGGTGACATAAATAAATAAAAATACTTCAATGTGTAACTGATTGCAAAAAAACGAACTGTAATCCATTACTAGCTAATATATTGTAATCAGATTACAGATACTTTTGAAAAACTAGATTACTTCTAAGATTACTTTTAAATTCAGAAAGGATGTTTGTGATTTATTTTTATTTTTTTACATCTTTCTGTTTTCTCAATGACTACCTGGGCGTTGGGCCAGTAACCGAAAGGTTGCTGGCTTGAATCCCTAACTTGACAAGGTAAAAATCTGTATGTTCCCTGTCATTGTAAATAAGAATTTGTTCTTAACTGACTTGCCTAGTTTAATAAAGGTTAAATAAAAAAAATACAAATATAATATGACATTCAAATCAGCCTTGAAAAAGTTTGTTTTGCCTGAGCAAGTCCGCTATGATGACACAACAAATGTGTTTGATGGATCACGGGAAAAGAGCAGGAATAGGCTTTTGTAGGCTACTGTCAAGGATTTCCTCCTCTTCATCTGAAGAGGAGAGGCGAGAAGGATCGGAGGACCAATATGCGGCGTGGTAAGTGTCCATGGTTCTTTTAATATGTAAATGTACACATGAACACTACAAAACAATAAACATGGAACGTGTGAAACCCTAAACAGTCCTATCTGGTGCAAAGACAGAGACAGGAACAAACACCCACAAACACACAGTGAAACCCAGGCTACCTAAGTATGATTCTCAATCAGAGACAACTAATGACACCTGCCTCTGATTGAGAACATACTAGGCCGAAACATAGAAATACCCAAATTATAGAAAAACAAACATAGACTGCCCACCCAACTCACGCCCTGACCATACTAAATAAATACAAAACAAAGGAAATAAAGGTCAGAACGTGACAGCTACAGTCTTCCAATGGTGCAAGATATCAAAGTCTCACCAACAAAAATGCTGCTTCTGGCATTCCTTTTTCACATTCAATTAGCACTTCTTGGTGGTGCTCAAAGCAGCATTTCTTTTTCACGTTCAATTAGCACTTCTCGGTGGTGCTCAAAGCAGCATTCCCTTTTCACATTCAATTAGCACTTCTCGGTGGTGCTCAAAGCAGCATTCCTTTTTCACATTCAATTAGCACTTCTCGGTGGTTCTCAAAGCAGCATTTATTTTTCAACTTGAAGCAATGAACACAATCAGTCCTCCATGATAACTAAATAAACAACACCGGCTGATAAGTTCTTAGCTGACTAAACTCCACTCCATGGTAGTCAGCTAATAAGTCCTTTGTTTTTAGGTTATGCTCAGGTAAAACAATTTGGCTAATCTATATTTCCATATTTCCAAGTCCTATTCTTGAAGATCAAGGGGTATTACATTAATTGGAATGACTGGAAATCTGCCAGAATTTGACTTTGAATGTAAAGATATAACCTAATCATATTATCTGTCGTAGAAAACAATGGGTTAGAAGAAGCCTACATAACCAACCCATAAAGTAAAATGCAACATCCATTTATGCCCAAGTATGTCAACTTTAACATTGATTTATCCTGCAATAGATGTCGTTCAGTTGGTAATATTACAGGGAAAGTAATCAGATTACATTACTGAGTTTGGGAACAAACTTAAACTAATGACTTTATTCAATGATCAATTGAATGTGTGTGAGAAAACAGAAAGGTGTCATAATGTATTTTTTTACAAACATCCTTTTTGAATTTAAAACTAATCCAATCTAGTTTTTCAAATATATCTGTAATATAATTACAATATTTCATCTGGTGATGTAACTGGTTATAGTTTTTTGTATTCAGATTACATGTAAGTAGTTACTCCCAAACCTTGTTTTTTTATTTAAACGTAATCTTTATTTAACTAGGCAAGTCAGTTAAGAACAAATTCTTATTTACGATGATGGCCTACAGCGGCCAAACCCGGATGACGCTGGGCCAATTGTGCGCCGCCCTATGGGACTCCCAATCATGGCGGGTTGTGATACAGCCTGGTTTTGAACAGGGGTGTCTGTTGTGACACCTCAAGCACTGAGATGTAGAGTCTTAGACCACTGTGCCATTCGGGAGCCCCAACATGTGTCAGTTGACATTTTGTTTCCCCCAAGGCCAGCCCAGTACATATCTGCATTATAACAGAATTCATCAGGTTTCTCTGTGTTATCGTCTTGACATTACTCCACCACACACATTTGTTTTGGTATGAAACAGCTCTTTTCCCCCTGTATGTTTTGCCTAGCCCGAGGGCAGGTGTAGAGAGAGCAATGTGCAGCAGGTTGCAATGGCTGGCCCACCTTATTTTCCCTCTGTGGAACTGTGGTCCGGGCCTCCTGGCAGCTTAATAGCACAGTGACAGCAAAGGAATAATTCACAAGTGGAGCTAATCAAAGGTGAAAAGGGAGAATCAGTAAACGTCGTATCCTTTTGCCACTTTCATCAATCCAGCTAACTGAATTTGAACTAAAGCTGAGCAAATTTTCCAGGGAAGGAAATGAATATGTAACACATCTGAGGTCTGGCTGGAGCCTGTGGAATTGGAAAAGTCTGCATTATATCAGACGGAGATTATTGGAAAGACAATTGGGGTGGTCTGTGTAATCAGAAAACAGTGAGGTGTGTCTATCTTATGATGGCACTGTGACCTAGTGGGCTCGCACAGAAGGACATTTTTTCTCCCCTCTCCAATTCAATCACCTGGACTATTCGCCCTGCTGCGTGATTCTGTTTGCCCCCCACATGACAGTATCAATTCAATTACCCTGAAAATGGATACATATTCAGGATATAAAGGGACTGGGGACAATGCAGGAGGGGAAGAGGGGAAGACAAAGAAATCCACATTTACCCTATAATAAGTTTCATTTGGAGTCGGTTTGAAAACAATTCAGCTGTGCATTTGTCCCTGTCAGATCACATTATCCGTAAATGAAGTTTACAAAATATCAATTCAATTTCTAGAACAGGGACCCGTCGCAAAACGCACAGGGGCCTGAATTGACCACATCATAACATCTGAGGGGCCCCTGGTGGCTTTCTAAAATTTTCAGTCAGAGGCAATCAAAAGCAGAACGGCCAATGCTAATCCATTCAATTTCATCCTTTATACCAATGTCTTTTCCTCCGCAAACACACACACACATACACATACACGCGCACAGACGTACACACACACACACATACACATACACGTGCACAGACGTACACACATACACATACACGCGCACAGACGTACACACACACACACATACACGCGCACAGACGTACACACACACACACAGTCTCCCACTGCCCTGGAGTCAAGCAGAGCATCTAGATACCATTCTACCAATGTGGGAGAAACTAATCTATGTGCACATTTTGAATATAAACTTTCTGGAGTGAACGGTTACTGTTCTATGATACATACTCATTCTGGGAAGGGAGTAGGTCAACAGAGAAAACGCAAACATTATCGGAATTACATAGTCTATTACATAGGATGTTGTGACTGAATTTAAAAAGAAATCTGACCACCTGCCCTTATTGACTTTTCAACCTACCTATGATGGTCATGATGAAGTGGTAGCTATAGTAGGCTACCGATGCGGGGCTGCAGTCCCATCATAACACTACACAGCTAACAACAAACGTTCCCATAACTTTAGAGAACGTTTCCTTAAGTCTCATTAAGTCATTATGTAACGTTTTCATAGGAATGTTCCAGAGGGGTTGGGTTAAATGCGGAAAACCCATTTCGGTTGAATGGATTCAGTTGTCCCTTGTTCTCAGAATATAAGATATTAAAGTTTTAGACACATTTCATGGGAACGTTGCATGAATATTCATATAACCAGTTTTTTGTGGGTTAGGAGGATATTCGGTAACACTTTACTTGACACCCAGCGTCACAACACGTGATCATGATCATAACCATGTTAAAATATATCATAACAGCTGACATAACCTGTCATGTCACATAGAGTGCATTCGGGAAGTATTCAGACCCCTTGACTTTTTCTACATTTTCTTAAGTTACATCTCATCAAGCTACACACAATACCCCAAAATGACAACGCAAAAACATTTTTTATTTTTGCAAATGTATGAAAGATTTTAAACTTAAATATCACATTTACATAAGTATTCAGACACTTTATTCGGTACTTTGTTGAAGCACCTTTGGCAACAATTACAGCCTCAAGTCTTCTAGGGTATGATGCTAAATGCTTGGCACACCTGTATTTGGGGAATTTCTCCCATTGTTCTCTGCAGATCCTCTCAAGCTCTGTTAGGCTGGATGGGGAGTGTCGCTGCACAGCTATTTTCAGGTCTCACCATAGATGTTCGATCAGGTTAAAGTCTGGGCTCTGGCTGGGCCATTGAAGGACATTCAGAACTTTCGCCCCAGTCTGAGGTCCTGAGCACTATGGAGCAGGTTTTCATAAAGGATCCCTCTGTACTTTGCTCCGTTAATCTTTTCCTCGATCCTGACTGGTCTCCAAGTCCCTGCCGCTGAAAAACAACCCCATAGCATGATACTGCCACCCCCATGCTTCACCGTAGGGCCAGGTGATGCGCAGGTCCTCATTTCTTCTAGATGTGACGATTGGCATTCAGGCCAAAGAGTTCAATCTTAGTTTCATCAGACCAGATAATCTTTTTTCTCATGGTCTGAGAGTTTTTTAGGTGCCTTTTGGCAAACTCCAAGCAGGAGTCACGTGCCTTTTAATTAGGAGTGGCTTCTGTCTGGCCACTCTACCATAAAGGCCTGATTGGTGGAATGCTGCAGAGATGGTTGTCCTTCTGGAAGATTCTCCCATCTCCACAGAGGGACTCTGGAGCTCTTTCAGAGTGACCATCGGGTTCTTGGTCATCTCCCTGACCAAGGTCTTTCTTCCCGATTGCTCAGATTGGCCGGGTGGCCAGCTCTAGGAAGAGTCTTGGTGGTTCCAAACGTCTTCCATTTAAGAATGATGGAGGCCACTTTGTTCTTGGGGACCTTCAATGCTGCATAAATGTTTTGGTACCCTTCCCCAGATCTGTGCCTCGACACAATCCTGTCTCATAGCTTTACGGACAATTCCTTGGTTTTTGCTCTGACATGCACTGTCAAATGTTGGACCTTATATAGACAGGTATGTGCCTTTCCAAATCATGTCCATTCAATCTACTTTACCACAGGGTGGACTCCAATCAAGTTGTAGAAACATCTCAAGGATGATCAATGGAAACAGGATGCACCTGAGCTCAATTTCGAGTCTCATAGCAAAGGGTCTGAATACTTATGTAAATATCTGCCGGAGCAGATTTCAGGAGCAACACGCCCTCTTTTTGACCTATGACTGACATGCACCGTGCAGTACGTGGTAGGCCTGTCTGGCTTTTATGATTATGATGGTCATAATGCTCATTTTCTTAGTCCAAGTGACACAAGATGGTCATAATGCTTCATGATAGAGTCATAAATGTATTTTCTACGAGTTATTTCAAATATGATGTGAAAAGCATGACTGTAAATAATTCCTTACAACAACAACAAAGCAATTAAGAAACAAACTTTCAAATGAAAGGAAACTTCTTGGCAGGGAAAAAACACAATAAATGTGGGTTTTGACACTCTTATGTAGGTGTCATAACCAGCCATAAAACAACAGAATATATGTCACAACAGGTGTAAATATATGGGTTATGTCAGCTGTTATGACATGGTTTTGATCGTGTCATAGAGTGTTGTCATGACTGTCCTGACCAGGTCAGGTTACAGGAGACCACAACCCTACAGATTATCTCTCAAACCCAACAGAGGAGGAGAGATCTAGGGGTCTGAAGATGTGGGGGGTTTTATGACCCCTCACGCCCCTGGTAAATCTCAGGCCACAGACAAATTCCTTTGTCCTGTTACTATGGAGAACCAGCCTCAGAACATTAAACATGAAATAAAGGGACTTTCGAACAATGGTTTCCGTCAGCCACAATGGTGGTCATGACGATAGATGGAATATGAAAATGTATGTCATTTTTGTTTTGTTATTAAAGGTTAATAGATGATGTTATTAAGAAAACATTGTAACGTGAAGAGTTTTCCTCGTATATGGTTGATGTTTATACATCAAGTATGTTGTATGGAAAATATCCAATTCAAAGAGAATGTTTTGGGGAAGATGAAATGTTAAGTTATAGTTGTCTAAAATTGGATTTGAATAAAATGTAGACCTTGCCTCATTAACTTGGTACGCCCAGAGAACTGCCCTAAAGGCGGTTACGCCCACTTCTGACCCAAGGGTATAAAACCTGTGAGTATAGAATTTACAGGAAGACTATGTGACCCCAGCTGCAGCAAGGTCTAAAAAGTCAACGAACCCAGAACGCAAGTTTGAAGACAAAGAAATATTTTTTTACCCAATCTACGGATGAGTTACTGTATCTAAGCAGCTGAATTCAAGTTGAACCACCTAGCCTCCATCTCCCATCGAATTGTGTTATCTAAAGGGTTTCATTCCTATGCTGTGAGCTCTGAGGTGTCCTCAGAAGATCCATTCGAGAGCAAAGGGAGAGGGAACAGACTCCTAAGCCAAAAAGGACACTGACATCGGGAGGACTCTCAGAGAGGTGCGCCGGAGTAGCGCGTCATCGAACAGCAGAAGGCCTACGCAGAGAATCCTCTGAGATCATCCCCACGTAATTACATCATTATATTCTGACCCATAAGAGTGGCAGTTTGGGGCAAGGCTAGGGTTAGAATAGCATAGCTGACAAATTCACCCAAATGTACTGTATATTTATTTTGTGTACTTTCTGTTTTTCTCTCTCTTTTGAAATCCTCATTGAGGGTAACACGCGCCATAGTGTGTTGGCCCATTATACTAAGTTCTAATCAATAACCTATAATGTGTTTTGTCTATGTGTATCTTTAATAATCATTTTAGCTTTTTAGTAAATAAATATTCAACTAAGATTGGTGTGGTACGAATTCATTGGTGAGACCCGGGTCCGTGCAGATTCTCCGGCTATACGACGTTCAGAACGAGATTGGTAGAGGCAACTGGTTAATTAGCGGCTGTTGTAAAATCGATATTCTGATATTCTTTGAGTTAATTTGGGAAATAGAAACTCAATAATAACTAGTTTTCCCATGGTGCCCCAGGTCAATGAGTTAATAATCGCTTGATTCAGATAATCACGCAATTAGAAACTTTTAATCATTCGATGAACAACAGTCGTCACATTAACTAATACAACTTCACGACAGTGTTATGACGCTGGTTGTCAAGTAAAGTGTTACTGAATATTCTATCAATGTCCCACCAAACATACACAGAACGTGATTGCCATGTTCTCAGAATATAAGATACTTGACACATTGTAAGAACATTGAGGGTCCCAAAGAAACGTTCTCCAAAAATATGGTGCTTCAATCAGTTTATTCCAGTTCAGAATAAAAATGATTACTTGTATTTGAACAGCAACAGTTCCAACCTAGACTTTTTTTCAACAATCATTTCTACTAGAGGTCGACCGTTTATGATTTTTCAACGCCGATACCGATTATTGGAGGACCAAAAAAAGACGATACCGATTAATCTGCCAATTTTTTGTATTTATTTGTAATATTGACAATTACAACAATACTGAATGAACACTTTTCTTTTACCTTAATATAATACATCAATAAAATCAATTTAGCCACAAATAAATAATGAAACATGTTCAATTTGGTTTAAATAATGCAAAAACAAAGTGCTGGAGAAGGAAGTAAAAGTGCAATATGTGCCATGTAAAAAAGCTAACGTTTAAGTTCCTTGCTCAGAACATGAGAACATATGAAAGCTGGTGGTTCCTTTTAACACGAGTCTTCAATATTCCAAGACAAGAATCAATTTCAAATTTCAAGCAATTTATTTGACACGGTTCACATTAATAAGCATATCATTTCACAAATTATTTTAATTTTGTTTTTTAAGTTAAAAGTTCAAAATAATTCATAGTCCATACATTCATGTTTTCAGCCCATGACAAATTCCATGTACATATGGTTTGCATGAACAAATATTTACTTTTATTCTAGAAACAGGAATTGCAGTTAAATTACCAAGGGTTTTCGTGACAGGTTCAAAAAGGGTGATGCTTCCCCTTTGTAAAATATCTTCCAGTAGCATAAAACGTTACCCCATTATCGTGATCAAAGAAAATAAAGGTCTTCACACAGAAAAGGATGTGATCAACATCATCCAAGATAACAATATAAGAATTGGTTTTGTATACACATGTAATATTCCAAATGTATCACTTCTCCATTTACAATGATTTTGAAATACACTACATGACCAAACATATGTGGACACCTGCTCATCTAACATCTCATTCCAAAATCATGGGCATTTATATGGAGTTGGTCCCCCCTTTGCTGCTATATCAGCTGCCACTCTTCTGGGAAAGATTTCCACTAGATGTTGGAACATTGCTGCGGGGACTTGCTTCCATTCAGCCACAACACCATTAGTGAGGTCGGGCACTGATGTTGGGCGATTAGGCCTAGCTCGCAGTTGGCATTCCAACTCATCCCAAGGTGTTCAATTGGGTTGAGGTCAGGGCTCTGTGCAGGCCAATCAAGTTCTTCCACACTGATTGCGACAAACCTTTTCTGTATGGACCATGCTTTGTGCACTGTCACGCCCCAGGAAAGGACTTTCCCCAAACTGTTGCCACAAATGTGGAAGCACAGAATCATCTAGAATGTCATTGTATGCTGTGGCATTAAAATTTCCCTTCACTGGAACTAAGGGGCTAAGCCCGAACCATGACAAAACAGCCCCAGACCATTATTCCTCCTCCACCAAACTTTACAGTTGGCACTGTGCATTCAGGCAGGTAACTTTCTCCTGGCATCCGCAAAACCCAGATTACTCCGGCGGACTGCCAGATAGTGAAGCGTGATTCATCACTCAGAGTCTAATGGTGGCAAGCTTTACACCACTCCAGCCAAAACTTGGCATTGCGCATGGTGATCTTAGGCTTGTGTTCGGCTGCTCTGCCATGGAAACCCATTTCATGAAGCTTCCGACTAACATTTATTGTGCTGACGTTGCTTCCAGAGGCAATTTGGAACTCGATAGTGAGTGTTACAACTGAGGACAGATGATTTTTACATGCAACGCACTTCAGCGCTCGGCGGTCCCATTCTGTGAGCTTGTGTGGCTTACCACTTCACGGCTGAGCTTTTGTTGCTCCTAGACATTTCCACTTCACAATAACAGCACTTACAATTGACAAGGGCAGCTCTAGCAGGGCAGAAATTTGACAAACTGACCTGTTGGAAAGGTGGCATCCTATGACGGTGCCACATTGAAAGTCACTGAGCTCTTCAGTAAAGCCATTATACTGCCAATGTTTGTCTATGGAGATTGCATGGCGGTGTTGTAAGGGGTGCGTAACTGGTGGCAGGGAAGTCAGACGCACGAGAGCAGAACTGGGTAATAACCGGAGCAGTTTAATTATCAAAACCAACGGTATCCAGAACTACAAAATATGGGTACAAAACCCGTCGCGCACCAGTCAAAATGTGCAGAAACAAACAATTTCACACACAGACATGGGGGGAACAGAGGGTTAAATAAACGACAAGTAATGAGGGAATGTAAACCAGGCATGTGGGAAAACAAGACAAAACAAATGGAAAATGAAAGGTGGCTCGGCGATGGCTAGAAGACCGGTGACATCAACCGCCGAACGCTGCCCGAACAAGGAGGAAGTCATGACAGGTGTGCTCAATTTTACAGCTGAAGAGCTGAATACACCAACTTGAAGTTAGTGAATACACTAACTTTGTATATATAGTGTATTTCACTACGTGTCTCTGTACTATATGTTTGGGCAAAACGATAAATTTGTGTTTACTAAGAGTTCGAATTTTGGGACTACCAATGCCAGTGACACCACTGCAACTATATGTCACGCGTTTTAACTCCTTGAGAGCTCTTGACCATATCTATCAGATTTGCAATATCCTACTTGAAAACAAAACTGGAATGAGTCCAGAGAGGAACCCAATTGCAAAAACTTCTTGGCAGGTAGAAGCAAATATGGATGCTGAAAGAAACATTACCCACCCTATGAAGACCTTGCATTTCTTTGAGAAAATCTTCAAGCAAAACCTTTGACTCAGAAATATGACTTTCGGTAATGCTCTCGCCAAGTAGTAGAGATACTCCCTTAATAAGTTTTAACCAATGAGTTAGGTAACGAACTGTCAAGATTCCTTGACCATGTGTATTTTTGTGCCTTCCAAAACGTTTTTTTGGGTGATCGAAAGTGGTACACGTGAGACGTTGCTTTATGTTCAAAAGTATGTCATCTAGATGTTGTGTTGATCTACCCATATACCATGCTATAACATCTCCCCAATAGCACATTGTGCATATAATCTGGGATTAGGTCCCTCTATTATGTTAAAATGCTCAAGCCGAGATAAAACACTGGTGCATTTAATTACCTTTACTGCTTTGCCAGACTCTAGTGCTTAATCTATAAATAAATCAGTCTGAGACTGATTTCTGAGTTGACAGTTCTCCTCAAAATAATATGAATGTGTATGCCTTCTTCCCTTTACAGAACCTTTTTGGAGACAAACTAGAGCAGCTAAATTCAACATCAAACTGTTTAAAGTTTTGAAGAAGAGGTCTGGCAACTGTCAACGATTAAAATTCAAGGAAAGACTTTGCTAGTCACAAAAGACCCTCCAGGATTTTTCCATTTGACACCTTGATCATGCAAAGTAATACATTCATCTACCAAAGCGTTAATGAGCTTCCTGTACATTTGAGAACCAAACAACTCCTTCTGCGGTTTATGGTTTGGGCCCAAATAGCCACACATGAACACGTACTTTAATACTACAAAGGAGTGGCCAAATGCTAAATGATGAGGATAAAAATATTGGAACTCTGTCACAACTGAACTGAAGGGACAGAATATCGGGAGAATTTAGAAGCGACAGTTCCATCTTCCCACCACATATACAGATGAAGTCGGATGTTTACAAACACCTTAACCAAACACATTTAAACTCCTTTTTTCACAATTCCTGACACTTAATCGTAGTAAGAATTCCCTGTCTTAGGTCACTTAGGATCACAACTTTACTTTAATGTGAAATGTCAGAATAATATTTGAGAGAATGATTTATTTCAGCTTTTATTTCTGTCATCACATTCCCAGTGGGTCAGAAGTTTACATACACTCAATTAGTATTTTGTAGCATTGCCTTTTAAATGGTTTAACTTCAGTCAAACGTTTTGGGTAGCCTTCCACAAGATTCCCACAATAAGTTGGGTGAATTTTGGCCCATTCCTCCTGACAGAGCTGGTGTAAATTAATCAGGTTTGTAGGCCTCCTTGCTCACACAGGCTTTTTCAGTTCTGCCCACAAATGTTCTATAGGATCGAGGTCAGGGCTTTGTGATGGCCACTCCAATACCTTGACTTTGTTGTCCTTAAGCCATTTTGCCACAACTTTGGAAGTATGCTTGGGGTCATTGTCCATTTGGAAGACCCATTTGCGACCAAGTATTAACTTCCTGACTAATGCCTTGAGATGTTGCTTAATAATAATTTAATAATAATAATTTTACTTCTTATGATGCTATCTCTTTTGTGAAGTGCACCAGTCCCTCCTGCATCAAAGCACCCCCAAAATGTCTTCTTTCATTGTGGGATTGTCATTCATTGTGATGCTAGAATAGTGGCCCCTAAGAGGTAATTGACAGTCATTTAATATAATCTTGAACTGAGCCATTCATTCCATCTACTTATCAGATATAGCTAACGTTAATTATAATCAACACTCAATCAATCAACAGCCCCGTCACGGACCAGGATGTCTTGCTCTCAGGCAGACTAAATAACTTTTTTGCCCGCTTTGAGGACAATACAGTGCCACTGACACGGCCCGCAACTAAAACATGCGGACTCTCCTTCACTGCAGCCGACGTGAGGAAAACATTTAAACGTGTCAACCCTCGCAAGGCTGCAGGCCATCAGAGCATGCGCAGACCAGCTGGCTGGTGTGTTTACGGACATATTCAATCAATCCCTATCCCAGTCTGTTGTTCCCACATGCTTCAAGAGGGCCACCATTGTTCCTGTTCCCAAGAAAGCTAAGGTAACTGAGCTAAACGACTACCGCCCCGTAGCACTCACTTCCGTCATCATAAAGTGCTTTGAGAGACTAGTCAAGGACCATATCACCTCCACCCTACCTGACACCCTAGACCCACTCCAATTCGCTTACCGCCCAAATAGGTCCACAGACGATGCAATCTCAACCACACTGCACACTGCCCTTAACCCATCTGGACAAGAGGAATACCTATGTGTGAATGCTGGTCATCGACTACAGCTCGACATTTAACACCAAGCTCGTCATCAAGCTCGAGACCCTGGGTCTCGACCCCGCCCTGTGCAACTGGGTACTGGACTTCCTGACGGGCCGCCCCCAGGTGGTGAGGGTAGGCAACAACATTTCCACCCCGCTGATCCTCAACAATGAACCCCACAAGGGTGCGTTCTGAGCCCTCTCCTGTACTCCCTGTTCACCCACGACTGCGTGGCCACGCACACCTCCAACTCAATCATCAAGTTCTAGATGACACAACAGTGGTAGGCTTGATCACCAACAACGACGAGACGGCCTACAGGGAGGAGGTGAGGGCCCTCGGAGTGTGGTGTCAGGAAAATAACCTCACACTCAACGTCAACAAAACTAAGGAGATGATTGTGGACTTCAGGAAACAGCAGAGGGAACACCCCCCTATCCACATCGATGGAACAGTAGTGGAGAGGGTAGTAAGTTTTAAGTTCCTCGGCATACACATCACAGACAAACTGAATTGGTCCACTCACACAGACAGCATCGTGAAGAAGGCGCAGCAGCGCCTCTTCAACCTCAGGAGGCTAAGAAATTTGGCTTGTCACCAAAAGCACTCACAAACTTCTACAGATGCACAATCGAGAGCATCCTGGCGGGCTGTATCACCGCCTGGTTCGGCAACTGCTCCGCCCACAACCGTAAGGCTCTCCAGAGGGTAGTGAGGTCTGCACAACGCATCACCGGGGGCAAACTACCTGCCCTCCAGGACACCTACACCACCCGATGTCACAGGAAGGCCATAAAGATCATCAAGGACAACAACCACCCGAGCCACTGCCTGTTCACCCCGCTATCATCCAGAAGGCGAGGTCAGTACAGGTGCATCAAAGCTGGGACCGAGAGACTGAAAAACAGCTTCTATCTCAAGGCCATCAGACTGTTAAACAGCCACCACTAACATTGAGTGGCTGCTGCCAACACACTGACTCAACTCCAGCCACTTTAATAATGGGAATTGATGGGAAATTATGTAAAATATATCACTAGCCACTTTAAACAATGCTACCTAATATAATGTTTACATACCCTACATTATTCATCTCATATGTATATGTATATACTGTACTCTATATAATCTACTGCATCTTTATGTAATACATGTATCACTAGCCACTTTAACTATGCCACTTTGTTTACATACTCATCTCATATGTATATACTGCACTCAATACCATCTACTGTATCTTGCCTATGCCGCTCTGTACCATCACTCATTCATATATCTTTATGTACATATTCTTTATCCCCTTACACTTGTGTCTATAAGGTAGTAGTTTTGGAATTGTTAGCTAGATTACTTGTTGGTTATTACTGCATTGTCGGAACTAGAAGCACAAGCATTTCGCTACACTCGCATTAACATCTGCTAACCATGTGTATGTGACAAAAATAAGATTTAATTTGATTTGATTTGATTTAATTGTTACTAACAATAATTACTAATTTACTAATTCCACACAAAATGGCAGCACACTTGTAGGCTATAACTTGTTTTCTACCAAGCTGTACTGTAGTCTTAAATTGAAGTCTATTGCAAGTTAGTTACCACTTAGATAGCTAGCTAAATATCTTATTAAATCCTACCAAAATCAACAATCTAGTGTGGTTGAATGGCTTCTTGCACAAAAAATGGCAGCACCCTTGTAGACCGCATGCCACATAGTAGCTAGCTAGTGCATCCACTGATCAAAATCTTTGGTGCATCTGCAGCCTTCCACCAATGGCTTCGACAAGAAGTTTAACACGTGTCGAAGATCCATCGAACAAAGCTGATGGCTAGTCCAGACAATAACTCAATTTCAGTAGCTAGCTAGCTACACAGTTATATCTTGTCACTGCTAATTTAGCTGGCAAGAAATGATGTGCAAAGTTTTTCCTCTGAATCCAGAAGATGGCTTTCATATTTAACTATTCTATGTGCTGGTTCACTCTTGATGAAAGATTGAAAAGTTTAAAAGTTTGCAGGCTAGCTCTGTAGAGTGCAGCAAGGATGGAAAAGGAAAGTTGTGGGAAGAACTGCTTCTCTTGTTGGTATCACACACCAAAGATCAGGTAATACTCAGAAAAAATGTAACAAATCAATATAAAACAACGTATTAAAAAAGTATAGTTGACTATTTAGAAACAATTTAATTGAATACATTAATACAAATGTTCCATTTGTATTTTTCTTCAGAAATGTCAACTACGTGATGTCGTCCGATTTTGAATTCAACGGTTGACCTTCACATTGCAGTGCATCCTCAAGTTCTTTCTCACCATTGTTTTCAGTTGGCTATTGTAGTATCTGTAACTTAGTTAGCTAGCTAGCCATTAGCTATGTTCGCCATAGTTAAGTGGACCGAAGGGAAATATTTTATTGTCCCCAACTATGTATCGATAAGTTTTGTAACGGAATGGCTGGATGGAAATGATGAGGCTAGACAGTATTTGGCTGAGTAGCAAGAGGGGCGAAAGCAGCCCAAGGAGGGATGATCTGCCTTTGAGGCATCTGTGAGGAAGGTCACAGATAAGCACTTGACATTTTTTTTAAACCTTTATTTAACTAGGCAAGTCAGTTAAGAACAAATTCTTATTTTCAATGACAGCCTAGGAACAGTGGGTTAACTGCCTGTTCAGGGGCAGAACGACATATATGTACCTTGTCAGCTTGGGGATTTGAACTTGCAACCTTTCGGTTACTAGTCCAACGCTATTTAAACAAATGCATTTTATTGAGCTTGCCAAAGCCAGAAGGTTAGCCATCTTCCTGCCCGACAAACTGCCTAATGATAGCTAGCCAATACTAATGTACTAACGTTAGCTAGGTACATTTGCATTGGTTAACTAACATTAGCTAGCTAGCTGCTCAGGTGGGAAGATGGCAACTAGTCAATAAGCATTACTCCCCGCTGCCTAGCTAATCCGCCTAGCTAGCCAGCTAGTAACATTACCTACCTAGTTAACTAGCCATTAGCTCAATAAGATAGATGGTCAGGCGGGAAGATGGAAACTAGCCATTGTGCACCGCTACTTAGCTAATGCTAACTAGTTAACTAAACTGAAGTAATTGATTGATTAATGTGTGTAATGTGTTATTTTTTTCTCAGGCTCATAACTGCGCACATAGACACTCGGCATAGAGAGGTAAAGTATTACCTCTTCATTCCACCAGTTTAGTTTGTATAGTCAGTTGACAGTCTCAATCATTTATTGTTAAGTAACTAATTGTGAATGCAGTTTTTTTCATAGAGCTTGTGGTGACCTCAACAGCTGAGAGGTAAACTACTTCTTAATTATGGTAGCTTTGTTGGAGTAAAACTTTTTTTTTTACTTAGTGTAGTTCGTAAAGTCAGTCAAACATTTAAACATTTGGTCCCCCCCCAGAGTGTTCATGCCCTCAACACCAGCATTGAGGTAAAACTGATTATTTTTCCATCACTTTAGTTTTTTGTGAGTTGACAGTCCAAAACATAATTATTGGATAGAAATAAGGGGTATAAAGTTTAAATGATTGTGAGTAATTGGTTATTTTGTCCTGGCTCCTGCAGACGAGGAAAGCCTCCTCCAATCGGAGGTCAGTTCTAAAGACAAACAGACAGACAGACACAGATTGATTTACAGTTCATGAGGGTTGCCTAATCACAAATATGACATTTTGGAAAGATGTGACCTTTTTAACCCTTCGAAACAGCCCCTATGACCCCAATTTAAGGCACTTCCGTTTGTCACAGGAAGCTGAAAGTAAACACATATCCTCATTGGGGCAGTCTTTACATTAAGAACTGACTGACTGATTTACAGAGGGTTGAATGCATGGCATCATTTTAATGGCATCAGACCGAGGCTCTGCATCTGTCCTCGTGCTCCTAGACCTTAGTGCTGCTTTTGATACCATCGATCACCACATTCTTTTGGAGAGATTGGAAACCCAAATTGGTCTACACGGACAAGTTCTGGCCTGGTTTAGATCTTATCTGTCGGAAAGATATCAGTTTGTCTCTGTGAATGGTTTGTCCTCTGACAAATCAACTGTACATTTTGGTGTTCCTCAAGGTTCCGTTTTAGGACCACTATTGTTTTCACTATATATTCTACCTCTTGGGGATGTCATTCGAAAATGTAATGTTAACTTTCACTGCTATGCGGATGACACACAGCTGTACAATTCAATGAAACATGGTGAAGCCCCAAAATTGCCCTCGCTAGAAGCCTGTGTTTCAGACATAAGGAAGTGGATGGCTGCAAACTTTCTACTTTAAACTCGGACAAAACAGAGATGCTTGTTCTAGGTCCCAAGAAACAAAGAGATCTTCTGTTGAATCTGACAATTAATCTTAATGGTTGTACAGTCGTCTCAAATAAAACTGTGAAGGACCTCGGCGTTACTCTGGACCCTGATCTCTCTTTTGACGAACATATCAAGACTGTTTCAAGGAGAGCTTTTTTCCATCTATGTAACATTGCAAAAATCAGAAACTTTCTGTCCAAAAATGATGCAGAAAAATTAATCCATGCTTTTGTTACTTCTAAGTTAGACTACTGCAATGCTCTACTTTCAGGCTACCCAGATAAAGCACGAAATAAACTTCAGTTTGTGCTAAATATGGCTGCTAGAATCCTGACTAGAACCAAAATATTTGATCATAGTACTAGCCTCCCTACACTGGCTTCCTGTCAAGTCAAGGGCTGATTTCAAGGTTTTACTGCTAACCTACAAAGCATTACATGGTCTTGCTCCTACCTTACCTATCTCTCTGATTTGGTCCTGCTGTACATACCTACACCTATGCTACGGTCACAAGACGCAGGCCTCCTAATTGTCCCTAGAATTTCTAAGCAAACAGCTGGAGGCAGGGTTTTCCCCTATAGAGCTCCATTTTTATGGAATGGTCTGCCTACCCATGTGAGAGACGCAAACTCGGTCTCAACCTTTAACATACGAAGCGGACATTGAATCTTTTCTTGTTGATTTGTGTAGAGATACCGGTGACCCTGAACAGGTGGCAAAAGGAATTTTGAAAATTGCCTGCACAGAAGCAGAGTTAGAGCATAACCTGTAAACCCATGTTATCCTTAGGGAGAAACTCAGATGTGTCAGACTACAGGAACCACCGAGTGCAGCTAGAATAACTCTGTTTCTTATCCACCCCAACCTCCCCCAGTTAAGCCCATCGAAAACTGTGTGACCCAGAGGCCGCAATATGTCCAAAGCATGTTGAAATCACTACTAGTCCGGCTTCATTCCGGGCCTACTTTTTGTATGCACGATGCGGTCAGACCGAGCGAGCTACAGTCAAGTGGGGCATCTCCTTGAACTCAACACAGCTTGGGGACTATGTTGGTGCCATTTGTTTCCCTTTCTGTTATGATGTAAGCCTGCCCATTTCTGGATTTCAGCCCAATTTGATGGTAAAGTTCATACTTGTTCTTTTACATATGAAGGGGCCCTTCAATCTTTTCATGTTGATATATGTAAAGGTACAGGTGACCCTGATCACATGGCTAAAAGGAATTTTGTAAATTGTCTGCACAGAAGCAGAGTTAGAGCATAACCTGTAAATCCTTGTTATCCTTAGGGAGAAACTCGGATGTGTCAGACTACATGAAACCGCCGGGCGCAGATAGAATAACTCTGTGGCTTATCCAGCCCAACCTCCCCCCGTTGAGACCATCAAAACAGTGTGTCTCTGTGTGACCCAGAGGCCGCAATATGTCCAAAGCATGTTGAAATCACTACTAGTCCGGCTTCATTCCGGGCCAACTTGTTGCACGCTCGCTGCAGTCAGACCGAGAGAGCTACTGTCAAGTGGGGCATCTCCTTGAACTCGACACAGCCTAAAGTCTATGGTGATGTCATTTGTTTCCCTTTCTAAGCCTGCTCATTTATGGACTTCAACACTATTTGATGGTAAGTGTATACTTCCCCTTTAACATACGAAGGGGATCATTCAATCTTTTCATGTTGATATATGTAAAGGAATTTTGGAAATTGCCTGCACAGAAGCAGAGTCAGAGCATAACCTGTAAACACATGTTATCCTTAGGGAGATACGCAGATGTGTCAGGCTACATGAACCGCTGAGCGCAGCTAGAATAGCTCTGTGGCTTATCCACCCCAACCTCCCCCCGATGAGCCCATCGAAAACGGCGTGTCTCTGTGTGACCCAGAGGCCGCAATATGGCCAAAGCATGCATCACTACTAGTCAGGATTAATTCCGGGCCTACTTTTTGGCCGCTCGCTGCAGTCAGACCTAGCTAGCTACGGTCAAGTGGGGATCGACACAGCCTAGAAGCCATGGTGATGCCATTTGCCCACACTTTCAGTGTTCATTTCAGCCTGTCCATTTGGTGATGTTTCATCAACTATCACATATTTCAGATGCTGTTCTTTGATGGTTTGATCGCTGGTAACTATTGCAGGCTCTGTGTTTCTGTAAGCCCCACACTGTGTCACTCCATATTGACTGCATGTGTGTGTGAGTACAGAAAATCACAGAATCTCGCCTTAAAGGATTTGCCTTAACATGCCTCAACTGGATCTATAACTGGATCTATAAATCATTCATTTTAAACATCACGAAATGAACATTGTACGGTTTCTCGTAAAGCACG
Organism: Oncorhynchus tshawytscha; assembly: GCF_018296145.1. Taxonomy (NCBI): domain Eukaryota; kingdom Metazoa; phylum Chordata; class Actinopteri; order Salmoniformes; family Salmonidae; genus Oncorhynchus; species Oncorhynchus tshawytscha. The sequence continues at coordinate 188,431 of NC_056449.1, forward strand.
ATAGATAAATGTCTGGTTCTATTTTTCCTTGCACCACAGGTTTATGTATTTTCACGTGAAGAGGCGAAATTAGCGCTGTATTACTGTTTTCGACTTAAAATCAGACAAAATGTGCATTAACTCAAAGAGCGTTGTGGCCTCGGGGGCCATCTTGTTTCTAGGCTGAACATACATTTGGCTTACCGCGTTTCGTCTTTGAAGTTTGTTCCGTGTCCGAGAAATGACCATGTCCATTTGTTGATGAATTATCCATTTGTCATATACAGCCAGTCACCATCTATTGGAATTTTCTGGAACAGCAGGAAAATGGAAAAAAAATTCAACATTTATATCGCGGACACCGAGTGTCCTGGGAACTTTATTTGTTGACTTCCCGGAGGACGACCTGAGGCCTATTTTAATAACACCCGCGGACATCTAGTAAGATAAGATCCTCATCAACCATAAGGGAAATGCCACAAGTATCCCTTATGTAGGCAAGTCAGTTAAGAATAAATTCTTATTTACAATGACGGCCTACTGGGGAACAGTGGGTTAACTGCCTTGTTCAGGGGCAGAATGACAGATTTTTACCTTGTCAGTTTGGGGATTTGATCCAGAAACCTTTCGGCCCAATGCTCTAACCACTAGGTTAGCTGCCGTCCCTCCACGAAGGGAGTGGAGATGGAGGAGCAATGCATCAGTGCAGTCAAGTCATAGCCCATCCCTAACTCCGTGAAAGCAGTCCAGAAATTCCTGGGGTTTATCCGGGGCTTCAGCACGGTGGTCGCACCTCTTTCCCACCGCCCTGCTGAGAGGTCCCCAGTGTCTTCGTTGGAGGGTGGAGGCAGAAAGGGCATTCGAGATACTGAAGGCACGTGTAACGGCTGTTGGAAGGAGAGGACCAAGGTGCAGCGTGGTATGTGTCCTTATTTATTTAATGAACACTGAAATCACAAAAATAACAAGGCGAATGACCGAAACAGTTCTGGCTGGTGCAGACACACAACAGAAAACAACTACCCACACCCATAGTGGGAAAACAGGCTGCCTAAGTATGGTACTCAATCAGAGACAACGATAACCAGCCAGGCCTAAACATAGAAACACAACACCTAGACATACAACATAGAATACCCACCCACATCACACCCTGACCAAACTAAAAATAGAAACATACAAAGCAATCTACGGTCAGAGCGTGACAGTACCCCCCAAAGGTGCGGATTCCGTCCGCAAAACCTAAACCCATAGGGGAGGGTCTGGGTGGGCATCTGTCCGAGGTGGCGGCTCTGGCGCGGGACGTGGACCCCACTCCACCATAGTCTTGGCCCACTTAAGTGGCGCCTTTGGAGCGGTGACCCTTGCCCCCCGACCTCGGACTGGGAACCCTTGCAGCGGGCCCCGAATAGGCGGGAGACTCCGGCAGCACCGGAGTGAAGGGCGACTGTGGCAGCGCCGAAGTGATGGGCGGCTCTGGCAGCTCCTGACTGACGGGCAGCTCCTGCTGATGGGCAGCTCTGGTAGCTCCAGATGGGAGGGAGGCTCTGGAAGCGCTGGACAGGAGGGAGACTCTGGAGGGAGGAGACGGAGAGACAGCCTGGTGCGTGGGGCTGACACAGGAGGCCTGGTGCATGGAGGAGGCACCGGATGGATCAGACCGTGGAGGCGCACTGGAGGTCTCGAGCACCGACCCTGCACAACCTGTCCTGGCTGGATACTCCCCGTAGCCTGGCAAGTGCGCCGGGGTGGAACAGACCGCACTGGGATGTGCTGGCAAACCGAGGACACTGTACGTAGGGCTGGTGCCATATAACCCAGGCTGAGGAGACGCACTGGAGACCAGATGCGCTGAGCCGGCTTCATTGCTCCTGGCTCGATGCCCACTCTAGCCCGGCCGATACGAGGAGCTGCGATGTAGCGCACCGAGCTATGCCTGCGCACTGGGGACACCGTGCGCCTCATGGCATAACTTTGCAGAGCGCCACATTCAAATAATGTTACTAAAAATATTTATATTCATGAAATCACAAGTGCAACATAGCAAAACACAGCTTTGCTCTTTGTTAATCCACCTGTCGTGTCAGATTTTGAAAATATGCTTTACAGCTAAAGCAATCCAAGCGTTTGTGTAAGTTTATCGATCACTAGACAAAACATTATGAACACCTAGCATCCCAGTAGCTTGGTCACGAAAATCAGAAAAGCAATCAAATAAATCGCTTACCTTTGATGATCTTTGGATGTTTTCACTCACGAGACTCCCAGTTACACAATAAATGTTCCTTTTGTTCCATAAATATTATTTTTATATCCAAAATACCTCCCTTTGTTTGGCGCGTTATGTTCAGAAATCCACAGGCTCGAGCGGTCACGACAACGCAGACGAAAATTCCAAATAGTATCCGTAATGTCCACAGAAACATGTAAAATGTTTTTTATTATCAATCCTCAGGTTGTTTTTAAAATATATAATCGATAATATAAAAATAGAAAACACTCTGAAGTTTCTAAAACTGTTTTAATGATGTCTGTGATTATAACAGAACGTATTTTGCAGGCGAAACCCCAAGGACAAACCAACCAGGAATTATTTATTTTTGAAGTCACTCTCTTTTCAATGGGTTTTAATGGGAATCTAGGATTCTAAGTCAGTTGCTTGCAGTTCCTATCGCTTCCACAGGATGTCAACAGTCTTTAGAAATTGGTTGATGTTTTTCCATTGAGAAATTAAGAAGTAGCCCTGTTCAGAACGAGGATTGGGTGAAGTGTACTGTTGTGGTTGGGGCGCGTGACCTGAAAGCTCACTCCACTTTGTTTTTATCCACTATTGAACGCAGTTTATGCCGTCTTAAATGTTATCGATTATTTACGTACTTAAAAATACCTAAAGTTGTATTAGGAAAGTTGTTTGAAATGTTTGGACAAAGATTACAGGTCATTTATTAGATATTTTGTAGTCATGTTGTGCGAGTTGGAACCGGTGTTTTTCTGGGTCAAATGTGCCAAATAAATGGCCATTTTGGATATACAACGACGGAATTAATCGAACAAAATGACCAATTGTGATGTTTCCGGGACATATTGGAGTGCCAACAAAAGAAGATCTTCCAAGGTAAGGCATGAATTATATCGTCATTTCTGAGTTTTGTGTCGTGCCTGGCGGGATGAAATATGATTGTTTGTGTTTGTTTGATGGGGTGCTATCCTCAGATAATAGTGTGGTTTGCTTTCACCGTAAAGCCTTTTTAAAATCTGACACAGCGGCTGGATTAACAAGAAGTTTATCTTTAAACCTATGTATAACACTTGCATCTTTCATCAATGTTTATGATGAGTATTTCTGTAATTTGATGTGGCTCTCTGCAATTCTGCCAGATGTTATTTGAGACAATGCATTACTGAACATAACGCACCAATTTAAACTGAAGTTTTTGGACATAAAGAGGGACTTTATTGAATAAAACAAACATTTATTGTGTAACATTGCTATTTCTGACTTTTGTGAGCCCTCTTCTTGGCTGGAAAATGTCTGTATGTTTTTTTGTGGCTAGGGGCTGTCCTAACATAATCACATGGTGTGCTTTCGCCATTAAAGCCTTTTTGAAATCGGACACTGTGGTTGGATTAACAAGAAGTTTATCTTTAAAATTATGTATAATACTTGTATGTTTGAGGAATTTTAATTATGAGATTTCTGTTGTTTGAATTTGGCGCCCTGCAATTTCACTGGCTGTTGTCTAGGTGGTACGCTAGCGTCCCACAAATCCCAGAGAGGTTAATGGGGGCCTGTTCGGCCCTCCTTTTCCTGTGGTCCACGATCATCTCCTTTGTCTTGCTCACATTGAGGGAGAGGTTGTTGTCCTGACACCTCATTTCCAGGTCTCTGACCTCCTCCCTATAGGCTGTGTCATTGTTGTCGGTGATCAGGCCTACCATCGTTGTGTCGTCAGCAAAAGGAATGATGGTGTTGAAGTTGTGCTTGGCCACGCAGTCGTGGGCGAACAGGGAGTACAGGAGGGGACTAAGCGTATTGAGGATCAGCGTGTCAGATGTGTTGCTGCCTTACCTTTGCCACCTTGGGGAGACCCATCAGGAAGCCCAGGATCCAGTTGCTGAGAGAGGTGTTTAGTCCCAGGGCACTATGGTGTTGAACACTGAGCTGTAATCAATTAACAGCATTCTCACATAGGTGTGCCTTTTATCCAGGTGGGAAAGGGCAGGGTGGAGTGCGATAGAGATTGTGTCATCTCTGGATTCGGTTTGCGAATTGGAGTGCGTCTAGGGATTCCGGGAGGATGATGTTGATGTGAGCCACGGCCAGCCTGTCAAAGCACTTCATGGCTACTGATGTGAGTGCTATGGGGCGGTAGTCATTTATTGACGCTTTGCCTGTTTGATGGTTCGTCTGAGGGCATAGCAGGATTTCTTAGAAGTGTCCAGATTAGTCTCCCGCTCCTTGAAAGCGGCAGCTCTAGCCTTTAGCTCAGTGTAATCCATGGCTTCTGGTTGGGATATGTACGTACGGTCACTGTGGGGACGAGGTCGTTGATGCACTTATTGATGGAGCCAGTGACTGAGGTGGTATACTCTTCAATGGCATTGGATGAATCGCAGAACATATTCCAGTCTGTGCTAGCAATACAGTTCTGTGGTGTAGCGTCCGCATCATCTGACCCCTTCCATATTGAGCAAGTCACTTGTACTTCCTGCTTTAGTTTTTGTTTGAATGCAGGAATCAGGAGGATAGAATTATGGTCAGATTTTCCAAATGGAGGGCGAGGGAGAGCTTGGTATGCGTCGCTGTGTCTAGAGTAAAGGTGGTCTAGAGTTTTTTCCCTCTGGTTACACATGAGACATGCTGGTAGAAATGAGGTAAAACAGATTTAAGTTTGCCTGCATTAAAGTCCCCGGCCACTAGGAGTGCCGCTTCTGGATGAGCATTTCCTTGTTTGCTTATGGCCTTATACAAGTCGTTGAGTGCGATCTTAGTGCCATCGTCGGTTTGTGGTGGTAAATAGATGGCCACGGAAAATATAGATGAAAACTCTCTTGGTAGATTGCGTGATCTACAGCTTATCATGAGGTACTCTACTTTGGGTGAGCAATACATCGAGACTACCTTAATATTAAACATCGCACACCAGCTGTTATTGACAAATAGACACACACACCCACCCCTCATCTTACCGGATGTAGCTGTTCTGTCCTGCTGATGCACTGAAAGAAAACTATATATTATCCTTGTCGTCGTTTAGCCACAACTCAGTGAAAAATAAGATATTACAGTCTCGAACAGAGCTCATCCAGTTTATTCTTCAGTGATTGCACATTGGCTAATAGATCGGAGGGTAGAGGCAGGTTACCCACTCGCCGATGACTACTCACAAGGCACCCTGATCTCCACCCCCTGTATTTCCTTTTTTTCTTCAAGCGAATGATGGTGATTTGGGCCTTGTCCAGACAAGGAAAATCCCAGGATCAACATTGTATATTTCGCAGTCGACTCATTAAATAAAATCTTTGTCCAATTTGAGGTGAGTAATCACTGTTCTGATATCCAGAAGCTCTTTTCGGTCATAAGAGACAGAAGCATCAACATTATGTACAAAATAAGTTTCAAACAATGCAAAAAAACACACAAAATAGCACAATTGGTTAGGAGCCTGTAAAATGGAGGCCATCCCCTCCGGTGCCATTCTGCCAGTGCAGAACACTGTCAATGTTTATGATCATTATGTTTGATGTACAGTTACAAGATCACATGGCGTTATACCGAACAGAATGAGCCTATGTTTATTGCATTGTGAGGAAGATCACACATCTGAATGTACTTCTGACTGCATTTTGTGTGCACCAAAATGACAATCTGCTTCTCTTCTTCTTGCCTTCTGAAAGCCTAACACCATAAGATCTTATTTTATAATTTAGCTAGTCAGGTTGGCAATAGAACAAGCTTTCGTATTATGCCCACCTAACACATATTGCAAGTTATGATGGACAGTTTTTGGATTGTTTAAACAACAGTAATTGTGTAAAGGTGGGGATGCAGGGCTGTGTTCAAAACAGTTACAAGTGTGCTTGCTCTAGTTCTAGCTAGGAGAGCGTAAAAAATCCCCTTATCGTTGAAGGCTCTTCTTTTGAGTCATAAAAGTGTATTGAAATTACTTAGGTACTGTGCACACTTTGAACAGGTGTGTGGCCACTTGGACAGTTAGGCTTCTCACTCAAACCCTTGTTATTTTTTTGGCTTATGTTGCACCTACCCCAAACCCTCCAAGCGTACAGTAATATAAAATGGACATAAAATCAACAGCATAATGTTTGGATTCAGTCTTGTGTCTACTCACCTTTAGTAATTTTCCCAGAATATCCCAACTGCTCCCTTTTAATTGATATGATGGTTATGCATATGCTCTCAATATTTCTTCTGTAAGAAACATTTCCATTTAGCCCTATCCATATAGGCCAATTCCCACAAGTGTTAAGGTCAACAGCATCAGGAACTTTACCCAGTACCAAGAAATTTTAGCCAAAAATCTGGTGGCCTCTGCCAGGAAGCCGAAACCTGGCTGCAAGTGGATCTTCCAAGACAATAACCCCAAGCACACATCAACATCCACAAATAAATGGTTAATTGGCCTCAAAATAAAATTTTGCAATGGCCATCTCCAGACATGAAGAAGGGACATGAAGATGAAGGATATCAATGATCTGGAAGGATTCTCTATGGAATGGTCTAAGATCCATCCTAATGTGTTCTCCATCTCATAATTTTTTTTAGAAAAAGGCTCAGTGCCACTATCCTCGCAAGGTGAGGGATTGAAAGGTATTGAAACAGGGGTTTTAATAATTTTGACCCCTACCTTTTTGAGAGAAAAGTATTACTTGTTAAACATCTGTTTTCTATTCTATTAGAATATAATAATATAATTCCCCATTTTTTTGGAGCATTACAGTGTATTTACATGTGTAAAGTATTGTAGTTAATTGTAATTCATAATTACACAGTAATGGTTATTGCAGTCTGTAATTACAGAGGTTTAACAACAAATGCTTGTTTACCGTCCTTGTTACAAACAAACAAGTTTCCACTAAATTCACCAATATCGTGTTTAGTTTCTTTTCAGCTGCATTCAATTCAGTAATTACTGTCACAAGGTTGTTATCTCTTGCGGACAGATGCGCTGGGTGTCCAAGATTACAAAGGTTGGAGGCGCAATAGGCTATAATTACCTACGAGTGAATGTGCACTCTTCAAACTCTCCACTTAATGTTGTTGCTAGCTCTTGCTCCCAAAGTGTAACATCTGGGTTAACTTGATTGAGTTTACAAAAACAGATTAGATATAGGTCAACCTCACTGACTGGGTCTACCATACGGATGCCATCCCAGTTTATAATTAATGTATTCGTTACACATTATGACAACCTGAACCTCCTTGCCATCGAAGTGAGAGGATAAACCCACAAGTACACCACAGAATACATGTAATATGTGCATAAGTACAATGCAATTACTAGGTGTTACACAGGATTTAACTACTTAAATTTAAGTGTATCTTGAGGGGTACTTACTTGTAATTAATGTGTACCTATATAGTACGTTAACCATTTTGACAATCTATTCGTCAGCTTCTGAAATCCCCATCCAAGTGAGAAAATAAACATACCAATGCACCACAGAATACATACAGTACGTGTAAGTACAAGGTTGTCGCTAGTTGTTACAGAGGATTTAGCTATTTAAAGTGAAGTGTTACCCTTGAGTAATTTCTAGTTACTTATTAGTCATTATCAAGTGAAAATACCGTAGCTTACTTTAGTCAACTTTATTGCAGCATGTAAAATACCTTACATTTCTTACAAAATATTAAGGATTTTTATTATAAAATTAATAATACCTAACAATAAAATATATAGGCCTACTCAATAACATAAAAATAACTATTCAAGTGGTGACTCAAATCCGTAGCCTATAGTATGGTAAATAGCCTAGATGGCAAGCTAATTTAGAAAAATGGGATTGTCTTTTTCTTTCCTTTTTAACATTACAAGTAACAGTGGAAATTGACAACTGTCTCTGACTGTCTTCATCTGTTTCTTTTTTATATAGATACGATTTAATATTGCAGATAGATTCTGGCTTCCATGTATTGTAATTGTTTGCATAACTTCCAATCTTCATCTGTTTCTTTATTGTAAGCATTTTCCTCTCCTGGAGTCTGAGACCTTGTGGGAATCTGTGGTTGAGAAGAAGAAGAATGTATGACAATTTAGAATAGACACTCTACCTTACCCTTAGTTATCGTCATCATGATTTCTATAGTTTAGGAATATAGCTAAGCTAGCTACCTAGCTAGTTTTTGTATTATCCAGCTAAAAATAATAGTGCTTGTGTTGACACAGCTAGCGAGTTAGCTAACGTTAACATACTGGGTGTGTCTCATGTAATACCCTTGGGGTATGGATACACTGAGAACAAGGTCAGGGAAGATAAGACCATCGAGCCCAGCTAACGTTAGCTAGCAAGTTAGCTAATTGAGGAGCAACCATAGCATATTTGCCAGCTTTAGGTAGCTAGCTAGCTAGCTAGTCAATGTTAGAAAACTATGTAGCTAGAGTACAATCCCCGAAAACTCAACCGTTTGCATGGAAAGTCTATTCTGTAGATGGTAACTAGTTAGCTAGCCTAGTTGGTGCCCGCAACAAAAACAGCAACTAATGTTTGCTAGCTAGCTACAGTTAGATAGCTAGCCAACACTAAGCTAGCTAGCTAACAAACCTATAGCATTTTATTTATTTCGCTTCAATATTTTATGACTGGATTTTGCACACTGACCTTCTCGACCCTGTTCTTTGAGCACTGTTACATGGCGTCAGTGTCAACAAGTGGGCATGTTCGAGGTCGTTGTTATTTTGAGCATGTCACGAAGTTTGGCAGATCTTGACCTGATGACTTGGGATAAATAAATTCCTGGGATAAATAAGTATGCATACCAATGCATCCAATCCAAAAGTCAGAATGTTCCTCAACTGTGAAACCCTTGCAAGACCACATGATGGAATAAAAGTTTGTTTTGTGACCATTTTAAGTTAATTTATAAACTATTATTCAACCAGGCTTAATAGACTTAGAATTTGGCAAGCACGAATTACTATCTTACAATATTAAAAATAGCTGTTTATTATTGTTTCTAAAAATGTATGGTTAAAGTAACTGATTGCCATTGTAAAATGCAGCGTTAAATTATTATCATACATTTTTTAAGGTATTTTCTTAAAACTGAATTGTTGGTTAAGGGCTTTTAAGTAAGCATTTCACTGTAAGGTTGTACACCTGTTGTAATTTGAATTGATTTGATTTAAAGTATTTTTTTATGTGAACCGTTTGTGAACCCATTTTTGCCATTTTTGCCATTTGCCTGGGCATCAGTCTCCAGATCATTATTGTAGTGTGGTGTCAATGAGGTGGTCGGTTTTCAATTTGCTAACATTTATCACATGGTTTGTGCAGGCTAAAATATGGTGCATTGGGAAGCTATAGGAAACTTTAACATTTTTAACATGGTAAAAAGCATTCGTTGTTACACCCCTGTACAGACAGCAATTATCACCAGTTAGATGTTGTTATTACAGTGTAACTATGAATTATAACAATTAATTAAAATTCCTGTTACAGTGATGGAATAAGGACCCTTGAAAATGAACTGTTACCGTCATTTTTGCTCATCTCTGTCAAGGGTGTCAATAATTTCGGGACCCCACTGTATATCATGTTTTGCCTGTATTTGATGCTCAGAGAAATGAAGTAGAGAGTCTGATAAAAAAAAGAAACCTATAAGTTCCTACATTACGGAAAGGGCTAAAAAAAATAGTTGACAAGCAGGGTGGATACTGGTGTCTTGTAAGAGGCAGGATGGAGGAGAACAGCAGTTCTGGGACCACCGCCAACGTAGAGGAAGGGAGATTTGACCTGAGAAGCATTTGCATGTTAAGTGCAGTCAATCTGAATTGATCACAGCCAAATGAAATGCAATGGGTTTCAATATTTTCCCTGTTCACACATTAGCCTCCTACCTACAACATATGGACTTATTGAATTCAGATTAGTAACCTAAGCATGGACGCAGACAAAGAGGAACCTGTCTTTAATTAAAAACATGCAGTTGGACCTTAAGTTCTATTCTGTTACGACTGGGTAATTTTAAAAAAATCACAGGGCTCAATGAGTGTTGCTGAATGCCGCAGATTGCCTCCCCAAAGTGTCACTTCACCAATAGAAGTGGGGGTCATCGCCTAGAACCCAATGGCATAGTTTTTGTACAGAGCTATGATGGTCAGTGAGACAAACCTATCATGACACCAGTTGTTTAGAATTAACAATATCAGTGAAAACAGACATGCACAAAACTCCTCTTTTAGTGTTGAGGATCAGTGAATTGAGAAGTGTCTTCACCGGGTGGGTGTAGGGTGGGATCCTGGGATGAAACAGTGATCAGAGGAGAACATGTAAATGTAGCACACACTCTACCTTGGCTCCTCGTCATGACATGTTACTACTACCAGAGCAGTCTGCTGTCATGCTGTCATCTGTAGATGTGTTCAGCTGATACACATTACATGATTTACCAGTGTTACTGCAGGACCAGACACATATTTTTTTATTTCCGCGCAAAATGTCAAAACCCCTGATGCTGTTCAATGAAACATTCTTTGTGTTATTTAGTTTATGGAAATACCTTGATGAATGAATGAATCATCCTCACTCAGACTGCCATTTGCCGTTACAACTTGTTTGTGATGATCTAAGAAGCGGGTTCTGTTCATTCCTACCAGGTGTAACAGCAAAAGGTTACCCTCTTTACTGATTTTACTCCTCTCCTCCTACCAGCATCAATAGACCTTAAATCTCTGACAGCAATTACCTCTAAAGAGAAACACAGAAAGAAGTGTTTAACAGTATTCAGCTCTTTCTTGTGGCTTATTGGCATGTCTGTAAATAGGATCATTTCAGAAATTTACAGTCAATTGAGATTCTACTGTCCTGGCTGATTTATTGATAAGCGGGGCCTTGCTTCCTTGCTCTGGATAATTAAAGAAGCCCCTAATAATTATACAGAGAAAGTATGAATTCTAGAGTGGATCTTTCCCACTGAAAAGATCATTTATTATGAGTAGTGGTGGCACCCGCCTTGGCCGCCCGCCTGGTGTTCACCCATGAGGAGGCTCTTGTTGGGTGGTGGGGGGGAGACAGAACCGAGACACATTAATGCCACCATGCTGCTTTCTCTGAAGCGACAGAAGGAAGCAGCATAATCAGAAGACGCTCATTACCGTCAAGTAATTAACACACGCCAACCAAACGGAGAGATTGAATTTATAATAATTATATCATCAACATGGTGATGATCTTGTAAGGGAATCCCATCGTAGGGGAAAGGTTAATGACATGCCATTGCACAACAAGCACAGACTGGGGCCTTGGGCTTGTTTTAACTGCCATACAGATAATTAATGAACATCATATCGGCCATGCAGGTGGCATGAAATATTGACGCATAATGTCACTTTCCATTCTATTACATAGTAGGCCTACTCTTCCGCATCAGTCAGTACTTGCTGAAAATTATGTACAGTAAGTATGCTTTGGGCACTTTGGTTACAGTTGTTTAGTTGGCTAAGATTGAACTGTAAAACCTTATCAATCAGTTACTGATAATTTCCGCAATTACCCAATAGTATAATTTAATTATTGTGTGATAGACAGTGTGCAATCCGATCTCCCTCTCATATTCTGGTGGAGATCACTAGTTGGCTAATCATGTGTCTGAGAAGCTAACCACTGTAGCGTAGGCTACCAGTGGCTCTGTGATATTACCTGACTATGAGCCTATTACACCACATCTGTGCACACTGTCTATCTAACCCTCTGCACTACCAATAATGAAATTAACACTATTGAAAAGCTAAATTAGCGATCTCTCATTTTGATAGTTTATTGGGCTTCAAAGCGGCAAAGTGAAAAGCTAAGGGGTGAGGCTGGAGAAATATAACCAATCTCAAATTCATAGACATAGCTACGGATGCAAGGGCTGGCCATCAATGATATCAGCATTTAGTTTTATCCATGTGTTGAGGCTATACAGTGTTTGTTAAAATTTGATTTGTTTACAAACATTGTAGTAAAACAAGCTTATATTTTGGGTTCTGATGGGGTAAGTGCCTTCAAGAAAGTATAATATGATATTTCCGGTTTTTATTTTTTTCATTCATAAAAATGTTTTTAAAAAACTGTTTTTGCTTTGTCATTATGGGGTATTATGTGTAGATTGATAAGGGAAAAAAATATTAAATAAATTATAGAATAAGGCTGTAATGCAGCCAAATGTGTAAAAAGTCAAGGGTTCTGAATACTTTCGGAATACACTGTATTCAAATTTTATCAACCAGGAAATGGCGGAGTGATTTCTGCATAGCGTATCTTCAAACAGGATACATGTTTTGGAATATTTTTATTCTGTACAGGCTTCATTCTTTTCACTCTGTTGATCCATCCTCAGTTTTCTCATACCACAACCATCAAACTCTGTAATTGTTTTAAAATCACCATTGGCCTCATAGTGAAATCCCTGAGCAGTTTCCTTCCTCTCTGGCAACTGATTTAGGAAGGAGACCTCATGATACTTATGTGATTTGTTAAACACATTTTTACTCCTGAACTTATTTAGGCTTGACATAACAAAGAGGATGAATACTTATTGACTCAAGACATTTCAGCTTTTCATTTTTATGAATTTGTTTTCTATAAAATCAGTAACAAAAAATTGCATTTTTTTTATTTTATTAAGGCTGTAACACAACAAAATATGGATAAAGTAAAGCGGATTCAATACTTTCAGAAGGCACTTTATGTTCTTCAAGAATCAATGGGTATATAGCATATCATTAATTTATTAGTCCAAAAATTATGGTAGCAACTGCAGGTTGCCCCTTTAAGATATCAAAACCCTCCCCATTGCAATAGCTGGCAGATCATATTGAAGATATATAGTTAGTTACTAAAATAGCGCAGAATTAAAGGTGAAAATCTGTATTTATTATGCTGCAGTGGTAAAATCCACAGACCATGGAGACACAGACCAGGGGATATCTACACTATAATGTGTGAGTAGTGGGACAAGCAATTCCCTTTATCTTCTAGATAACCGGGTATGAGAGAGACATGGGAGCCAAAAATAACTAATTAGGAGGATTATATGGAATTAGAATGTGAGGCAGAAGCAGCAGGATTTTAATGTAAAAAAAATCAATAATGGGGAGACGGTGAAAACCAACCCTCTTAACATTAACAATTACTGTGATTAACAATGATACTCACAACTCATTTTTCATTATAGAGGGGGAGATAAGCTTGTTTATATAGACTAGCTTTTCAAGCAATGAGCAATTTATCATGGCGAGGCCCATGAAAGCATATAGCTAACAGCCCACAGCAATTAAAACCTTCCCTATGACCTTGTGACAGTCAAGGACCTGAGAGTCTAAAACTGCCTGCTGTTTTGTCACCATGGAGAGAGAGGAGGAAATAGGATAGAAAAACATTTTCCTGATAGTGTCTGGGTGTGCAGGAAAATCTATCAAATATATGCACCACTTGTAAATACTAGTATTGCATTCATTATACTTGGATATAATGTTGATGTGATTTCATTTCAATGCACAGGCAAATATGAGCATTATTCTGTTCTGAAAGACGGGCCTGTGTTAAAATGAAAGTTAGTACAGTTATGAGCAATTTATGTGTGTTTGTGTTTCTGAGTGGCGTAGTCAAGTTGATGTGGGGTCTAGTGGGGGTTAATTGATCTCTTTTCCCAAACTCTCCCTGCATGGTACCAGTGCCACTTTGAACCCCTTTTAATAAAACCTCCCTATACACTTGAGTCTTCTACAGCTCCTGCACATTGCATTGCATGAAAGAGCTTATAGAACTATGTTTTATTATTGTATGAGGTGATACATCAGTAATAAGTGCCCGCCATGTGAAAACTCTAGCCTTCTCAAGTTGATTATTGGAGCTTGTTTAATGACATCATACACCATTGGATTAGATAGAACAAGTGTCCCATTACAACTTAATTGTTCATTGGGAAACCTTTTGACCAAATGATGATTGAATCCTTCGCTTTTAAATATCAGAAATGATAACGCTGTGTTTTATAATCAGTCAATTAGAAATAAATAACATGTTAACAGAGCGAGAGCCCAGGCACAAAGGCCTAGCCTTCCTTACTATAGATTCCATTACAGGCAGTCTCCACCGAAAAGTAATGAGCCATAAAATTTTATTCAGAAATTATATTACCAAAAAATGATAGAGCGATAGCAACCACAAAGGGGCCGGTGCTCGTCTTAACATTCTGGCATGATGTACTTCTATTGATCTCACTAGAATCACTTAATATCACAGAGGATAAGGCATCCAGGTCTTCTATCCCCTCCCTCCCTTTTTCTTGGAGCAGGCAAACACGCTCAGGTACTTACAGTGTTGAATTGACCAATGCGTCTCTGTGTAATTACAGGGATTTCCTTATCTCACCCTATTTGCTGAAGCCATCCTGCAGATGAAAAGGGGCCTAATTCAGCGCCCGCTCATATCTCATTTACATTGGTGGTGGTGGGGAGCTGAGCCCAGCTCCATTGCAGAGCTACGATCATGACATAAGGGTTTTCCCTATCCTAAAAATAGTTATATTAGAGGTTTCCAGACAGGTTGAAAAAACTGTGAGAGTAGTGTAGCCTACTGTAGTCTAATATTCACATCTCAGCTTCTAGTATAATACATTATCCAATGCAATTCGCTGTCGGTGCCGTTTAAGATTAGCGAGGACACATTTTTTTATGACCATGGCCATATTTCTATGGCCATGTTCCCATTACAATATGACTGTCATTCATATTCCATTCACGCAGCTCAATGTAGCGTTGAAAGGTTTAGGCTACTACATGATAGTTGAATTTGCCCTATACCCATCAAGAGGTTGCTACAACTTGGCCTGCGTATGAAAGTTTATAACATAGGTCGAGAGACAAATTGGAGTAATGAAGGTGACAGATAATGACACATTCAATACTGCCTTGCACACTCTTGCCTGCATCTAGCTGATCTGAGGTGTTATCATTAGTCCAAATTAGAGTTTCCATTGGACAAATTCACAGGTAGGTCCATCCCCGATTCGTTCCGTTTCTTTCTGTTTAAGAAACGTTTTGCAACAAAATCATCAGAATGAATATACCCCTGATCACCAGTATACACAGTTAACTTTCATAGCAATGACATACAGCATCGTCACTTTGCTCGTTGAATAATTCACTCTCTCACCTTTTCCCTTCACTTGTGGATTTAAGTGCACAACAAAACAGTTGTCTGTGAACAGACGGAAAAACCTCTCCAAGCCAAACCTTCATACCATAACCGCTAACCGCTACTCAGCCTACATCGTTCACCATATTAGCTAACATCATAGCTAGTCAACACAGCAACTAGAACTAACATGTTAGTAAACCCACAATCCTATCCACTTGTACAATCACGCAGTACAGTTAAATTGGCGTGCCCCGGTGGCAATACATTTATAAAACTGAAAGCTTACCATGAGTTGGAAGAGTTGCAGTGTTGGCTAGCCGTAGCAAGCCAGCTAACATAAATAGCATCCTTCTCTGTTTGAGTCAAGATGTTGAATAGGCTAAATGAGCTATATTAGCTAGCTAAGTAAGTGAAAGGTAAACGAAGAGGAAGAAAGATATACAACAAAACATAGCCGTCTCTCTCTCTCTCTGCTGCTTCTCCTTAATTTGTGAAGAAATGAATTTGTTCAAAACTGTTCAACTATTGTGCACTCCAGTGCTAGCTAGCTGTAGCTTATGCTTTCAGTACTAAATTAATTCTCTGATCCTTTGATTGGATAGACAACATGCCAGTTCCTGCTGCAAGAGCAAAGTGCTCATCATCATAATCCTCATAATACCTGCGTAAGTCTATGGAAGGAGGTGACAACCATGAGCAACCTAAGCTTTGTATTGAAGAGGAGGACAGAAAATAGCAGTGGTGTTAATCTAGGGAGTGCTGTTGAGGCTACTGGACACCTTCATTGCAAAACAGTTTGTTTTAATCAGTTATTTGGTGATGTGAATACAGTGTATTCGAAAAGTATTCAGTCCTCCTGACTCTTTTCACATTTTGTTAGTTTACAGCCTTATTCTAAAATGGATTAAATCATTTTTCCCCCTCATCAATCTACACACATTGCCAAACTAATGACGAAGCAAAAACAGGTTTTTAGAAATGTTTGCAAATGTGTAAAACATTTCAAACTGAATTATGACATTTACATAAGTATTCAGACCCTTTTACTCAGTACTTTGTTAAAGCAGCTTTGGCAGTGATTACAGCCTTGAGTCTTCTTGGGCATGACACTACAAGCGTGGCACACCTGTATTCGGGAGTTTCTCCCATTCTTTTCGAGAGATCATCTCAAGCTCTGTCAGGTTGTATGGGCAACTTTGCAGCACAACAGGTCCTTCCAAAGACGTTCGATCAGGTCAAGGGGTATGAATACTTTCCAAATGCACTAATGCAATATTTATTATAGTTTAATCCATTTTTATTTTTATGAAATTCTTTGAATAGGATGGTCCTCTCCTTTCTCCTCTGAGGAGCATCCACTGATCCAATGCTATTACACTTTAAGGTACAAAATCACATGTTCTGTCATAGCTTAGTCTTTGCCAAAGTATTAGTATTAGTATTAGGATTTATGGGTATGCTCATGTTAAATGCAGAATGTTCAAAAATGTATCTTCGAAAATACATTATAATTTAGATGATCAAATTAAAAAGTATGAAACTCATACTGAAAGTACTTGTACCCATTTTATTGTCCTCCTTTTTGGGCTATGTTATCCATTGCAGCAGAAATGGTCATTTTCTCTCTTTGCAAGCGTTTTTAGTTGTATTGGAGCGGTTGGACAGTTAAACACACTTTCTGACAGAAGACACAGAGGAGGCATTAGAAACTTTGGAGCAATTTCAGATTAATTTCATAGATTAATGCTTCAGAAAGTGTGTATAGCACAAGAGGCAAGGGTTAACGTCATCCACTGAAGCCTGTTAGCTTTTAGGCTGCTTTTTTTAAGAAGGCAAAAGCATATTAACCCTATGCATACATATCTGTGAAGTCATACATGCCAGGAGCGGTATCGGAGTGCTGGGGTGTAGCGGCTGACACTCTTTTCGGTCAACATTGTAGTTGGAGAAAAATGTTCTGCACATTTCCTATTCTTCTCACATGCTTCTGACGTTAATTATTCTAATATTCACCACCATGTTATGATGATTTTTGTTTCCTTTAACAAAAGTGGTGCGCGATGGTTCAATCTATAGTGGCTAAAAAATATCCACACACCCAGCAAACACTTAATGCACTGAAGAGAAACAGATTGATAAAGCCCTGACTCTAAAGGCGGGGGTCTGGGGGGGGGGCTAAATTCCTGTAATGACTTGGGGGAGGCGTATTAATTTCGGCATCTCAGGGAGGCGTAGGGAGGGAGGCGGAGGCTGACCCCTGGAAATGAGATCGATGCAGTGGGGGCCTGCTATCGCCCGGCAGCCGGCCACCAGCTCCCCTTATCAGCAGAGTGGCCTCGTTTGTTATTTCTGCTAGAGATATCCCACACATCCCCCTACTCCCCCCTTCAGCCAGCCACAAAGCCCCAGGGCTAATGAAAGCCTCCTCACAGGAAGGTGACTGTAGCTACCCTTAGCAGATTAGGAGAAAGCTACTCATTTCTTCTACATATATAATTTCATAATTGATTACTGCACAGGGAATTTGTATTCATAATGCGGCCGACTCCTGAAGAAATATGAGGACTATTAAAAAGGTGTGTGTCACTGATTATTATTATTATTAGGATTATTATCCCTGTAAGGGCCCTTGGAATCCTCATTATTGTGGGATTTTGCTACTGGTTTTTCACATTTCTTTTCTTTTTCCTGGCAAAAGGACATTTATCCAACCCAAGGAAAGCAATAACTAACCAGTTATCAGTAGGAATCTGTGCTCATTCACTTAAAATATTTATTGGATTAACTATAATTCGCAGAATAAAAGGACTGCAGCAATCATGTATGCATGTTGGTGTTGTCTGCTAACAGCTGGATAGGTAATGCAGATTAGGTACCTAACTCAAGTACAACACTCATTACCTTAACAGCGATTTGAACCAGTAACCTTTTGGTTAATACCACATTCCCAATATAATACTAATGTTTTACAATTACACTGCTAACAGTGCTAATAGCGCTTAACGCGTAATAATGTTTAATCGTCTTGATGCCAATTCTACTCAAATTTTTCCTTACCAGGTGCTGTCCCTTTTCTCCCGTTCCCTCACTATGCCCGAAGGGAACTGTTTCAGAAGCAAAATTCCCAAATGTACTTTTTATTTTATTTTTTATTTTTTACACATTTACAAGTCTACTAATTGATAACAGCTAATGAATGGAAATGGGTGGCAGATGAAACCTAGATAGTGTGTCACAAACATGTGTATTGACAACCCAGGCTGCATGCCTAAGGTATTGTGATTGACCTTACTATGACCTGGCTGAAATCCTTGTCCTTGCTAAATATATGAGCTAGAATAGACTAACATGCCTATATCTGTCCAGAATTTTCATTTGATAAATTCCAGCGAAGTTTATTTGGGGGGAAAAATACAAGATTCCCGCCCACTGGCTCAAATGCAAATTAATGAAATGACCAAAAAGAGGATAAATTGGAGAGGATAACAATGGCTCTTAGATAGATTGTAGTAGTGCTGTATTCATAAAATGTAAATGAGGCAGAACAAATGTTAATTTGTCAGGTTCTCTGTGTGCAGGTATTCTGCACTCCCATTCAACTGTAATGTATTACATCTCTACCCGTTGCCTCAAGTGGAACAGTGTTCAAATTAATTCACTCAAAGTATGACCTCTGTATAAAGAGGAATCCTAAAATGGGGCCATCACACTGACTGATCCCGATCTGTGCCATCCACTTCTACTCTACTCTACAACCCCATGATCACAGTTAATAACCTAGTAGCAGAGTAAGAGGCCCTTCTAACAGGCAAAAGAGAAATCTGAAATGAACAATGGCTTCCCTTCTACAATAGCATGGATGCCAACAAGGGTAATTATTTTCATTTCTGCCTAAAGACTTCTAAATACTCTTAAATATTCTGCCATGATTTTAAGGTAAACATTTACTATTCTGATTAGCTATTAGACGTTTTATTTTGCCCGTATGCAAAAGAGCAAAACAAACCTGGTTTAACTTGTATAACAGAACTTGGCTCCTTTATGTTTTTTTTGCAGTGCCAGAGGCATCACTACAGACCCTGGTTCGATCCCGGGCTGTATCACAACTGGCTGTGATCGGGAGTCCCATAGGGCGCCTCATAATTGTCCCAGCGTCGTCTGGGTTAGGGGAGGGTTTGGCCGGGGTAGTCCGTCATTGTTAATAAGAATTTGTTCTTAACTGGCTTGCCTAGTTAAATAAATAAAAATTGTTGTAAGTAAGGGTTCTTGTAAAGGCCAGTGCTTCCACTGTCTCCTCTCTGTAGTGCTGCTTAGTCCCACTGACAGATCCATGGCTATTGCTCTCTAATACTGAGCATGAAAGAAAGTCTTCCCACAAAGGAAAGGAATAAATATATATTGAGTAGTGTCTTTTGTGTGGCCAAAGCATTTATCTTCAAATCTTAATAGCCCTGGCCATCATTTAGTCCAAATAAGTTCCATTCTACCTTTTCTCTTTCTCTGCACTAAAGGCAAGGCTCCTGGTTTAATTATGACATATTGATTTTGTAGTTAAGCCTTGTTTGGCTTAATGAAATCTTTTGTTGGCCCTAATTCTGTCTTCCATTGTCCCCTCTGAAGCACTTAGATTTTGTCCTCACCTTTTTGTGCAGCTTGAAATATATAATCTTTCTTTGGTCATCGTCAACGTCAATGGTTCCCCCCTAAAACGGACCCTGTCGCCATTTATCTTCTGTTTCCTAAAGCTTTTGCATTGACTCCAAAGCAATCAATTTCCTAAATGATGTAATTATCTGCTAGTCTTTTTTGCACATTTAAAGTTGAGGGTTTATTTTAGATCAATTCGGACCACTTTGTGTGCAAATTGCACAATTGCATTGCCTTCAGATTTCTCACAAATCCAATTGGGATTAGGGCCTTCGGAGTGGAATGCCTAATGATGCTTTTTCCCCCTTCGTTCTCTGTGGAGGATTGGATTGTCCTTCACATGGTGACAGAGAAAGAAGCTACAGTTGCACCGAAATTAGACAGAGAATAAGTAGCAAATCCTCACCTTGGAGACTTGGCTGCCTTATATGCCTGCAGCTAGCTATGCATTGGCTCAAGGTGGCAATGTGAAAGGCAACTAGTTTATTGACTGATTTGACAGATGAACACATTTTTCCTGTCATCGCTGACTGGGCTCTTTACTGAATAAGGGATCCAATATTCCCTTGCATTATTAGTGCTGGTATTAGTACTGTAAGACCTAAGACCACAATGGCTGTAATTGCAGTAAGATGTGTTTTTGTACATTCTCCCCATATGCTCTCACTGATAAAGTGACAAGCCCATCTCCACTTTAAAATGTCTGGCCTCCTGTTTCTAGGATGTGCGGCCAAAATGTTTTGCCATAAATGTGAGTGAACAGACAAAGAGCAGAAACCTATTGCAGAAATCAAACTGACTACATGGGGTTTAAAGGAGTCTCTCACCCAAATCCATCTTTGACCCGCCACTCTCTTCTTCTGTTTCTGTTTATGACCAGCCCCTCTCCCCAGACTGGAGCTTGTGTACCTCTGGTCTCTGAGGGAGTGTCAGAGAGGGGGGCACAAGCTGCCTGCCTGCCTGCCTGCCTGGCATCTCCATGGGGAGGGTTTTAGGGGAGGAGGGGGCTGGAGGCCACTAAATCAGTGCACGCTTGTCAACATCCTCGGGCTGCAAGAATTACTCAAGTGAAAATAACAAATGGCTGTCATTGCAGAGCCAAAAACCTGTGATTATAATTATCACATCCCCAGTGACCTTGCATAAACTATAATCTCTCTCCAATGGAGCATTTAAATAGCCTGTATCTACTGCCAGGGGAACCAGGAGTTTCGGGCCAGAGCCAAACCAGAGGATCACTGATTCACAACAGAACTATCACACTAGCCCCAACTGTGTGAGGGATTGCACATGCTACACGAGAGAGAGAGAGAGAGAGAGAGAGAGATTTTGCAGATGTTATCGCAGTTGCAGCGAAGTGCTTATGTTTCTAGCATTTGGGAGTGCAGTAATACCTAACAATACAAAAAACATTACACACAATCCCATAAAAATAAAAGGAAAGAAATTAAGAAATATCAGAACGAGCAATGTCTGAGTCCGGAATATAGATATAATACATATTTACACACCACCGTTCAAAAGTTTGGGGTAACTTAGAAATGTTCTTATTTTTTGTCCATTAAAGTGACATCAAATTGGTCAGAAATACAATGTAGACATTGTTAATGTTGTAGATGTCTATTGTAGCTTGAAACGGATGATTTTTAATGGAATATCAACATAGATATCTAAATAGATATGCACAACTGAGCAAGAGGACAAGTACATTAGAGTGTCTAGTTTGAGAAACAGACGCCTCACAAGTCCTCAACTGGCAGCTTCAGTAAATAGTACCTGCCAGTACTAGTACTAAAAGCTCAATTTTAGTCTCATCTGACCAGAGTACCTTCTTCCATATTTTTGGGGAGTCTCCCAAATGCCTTTTGGAAAACACTGTTGTTTCTGATTAAAGAAACAATAATACTGGCCTTCTTTAGACTAGTTGAGTATCTGGAGCATCAGTGTTTGTGCGTTCGATTACCGGCTCAAAACGGCCAGAAACAAATAACTTTCTTCTGAAACTTGTCAGGCTATTCTTGTTCTGAAAAGTGAAGGCTATTCCATGCGAGAAATTGACAAGATACTGAAGATCTCGTACAACGCTGTGTACTACTCCCTTCACAGAACAGCAAAAACAGGCTCTAGCCAGAATAGAAAGAGGAGTGGGAGGCCCTGGTGCACAACTGAGCAAGAGGACAAGTACTTTAGAGTGTCTAGTTTGAGAAACAGATGCTTCACAAGTCCTCAACTGGCAGCTTCATTAAACAGTAACTGCAAAACACCAGTCTCAACGTCAACAGTGAAGAGGCGACTCGGGGATGCTGGCCTTCTAGGCAGCAAGAAGGCAAGCATCCCGGAGTTGCCACTTCACTGTTGATGTTGTGACTGGTGTTTTGCAGTTACTATTTAATGAAGCTGCCAGTTGAGGACTTGTGAAGCATCTGTTTCTCAAACTAGACACTCTAAAGTACTTGTCCTCTTGCTCAGTTGTGCACCAGGGCCTCCCACTCCTCTTTCTATTCTGGCTAGAGCCTGTTTTTGCTGTTCTGTGAAGGGAGTAGTACACAGCGTTGTACGAGATCTTCAGTATCTTGTCAATTTCTCGCATGGAATAGCCTTCACTTTTCAGAACAAGAATAGCCTGACAAGTTTCAGAAGAAAGTTATTTGTTTCTGGCCGTTTTGAGCCGGTAATCGAACGCACAAACACTGATGCTCCAGATACTCAACTAGTCTAAAGAAGGCCAGTATTATTGTTTCTTTAATCAGAAACAACAGTGTTTTCCAAAAGGCATTTGGGAGACTCCCCAAAAATATGGAAGAAGGTACTCTGGTCAGATGAGACTAAAATTGAGCTTTTTGGCCATCAAGGAAAACGCTATGTCTGGCGCAAACCCAACACTTTTCATCACCCCGAGAACAGCATCCCCACAGTGAAGGATGGTGGTGGCAGCATCATGCTGTGGGGATGTGTTTCATCAGCAGGGACTGGGAAACTGGTGGTCAGAATTGATGGAGGGGGCTAATTACAGGGATATTCTTGAGGCAAACCTGTTTCAGTCTTCCAGAGATTTGAGACTGGGACGGAGGTTCACCTTCCAGCAGTACAATGACCCTAAGCATACTACTAAAGCAACACTCGAGTGGTTTAAGGGGAAACATTTAAATGTCTTGGAATAGCCTAGTCAAAGCCCAGACCTCAATCCAATTGAGAATCTGTGGTATGACAGATTGCTGTACACCAGTGGAACCAATCCAACTTGAAGGAGCTGGAGAAGTTTTTCAAAAATCCCAGTGGCTAGATCACTATGGTAAAGCATGGTGGTGGCAACATCATGCTGTGGTGTTGTTTTTCAGCGACAGGGACTGAGAGGCTAGTGAGGATTGAAGCAAAGATGAACAGAGCAAAGTACAGAGAGATCCTTGATGAAAACCTGCTCAAGAGAGTGCAGGACCTCAGACTGGGGTGAAGGTTCACCTTCCAACAGGACAATGACCCTAAGCACACAGCCTTGATTGGCCCAGCCAGGGCCCGGACTTGAACCAGATTGAACATCTCTGGAGAGACCTGAAAATATCTGTGCAGCAACACTCCCCATCCACCCTGACGAAGTTTGAGAGGATCTGCAGAGAAGGATGGGAGAAACTCCCCAAATACAGGTGTGCCAAGCTTGTAGAGTTATTAAAACATTATTAAAAAAACGTATTAAAGTGACCAGTGTTCAATGACTATTTACATAGGGCAGCAGTTTCTAAGGTGCACGGTAGAGTACTGGGTGGTAGCCAGCTAGTAACAGTTGCTAAGGTGCAGGGCAGGGTACTGGGCAGAAGCTGGCTACTGGTGATGATATAACACCCGGATGACCTTGAGTTAGAAGCTGTTTTTCAGTCTCTCTGTCCCAGCTTTGATGCACCTGTACTCTCTCTGCCTTTTAGCTGGTAGCGGGGTGAACAGGCTGTGGCTCGGGTGGCTGAGGTCCTTGATAATCTTCTTGACCTTCCTGTGACACCGGGTGCTGTAGATTTTCTGGAGGGATGGCAGTGTGCCCCCAGTGATGTGTTGGGCTGACCGCAACACCCTCTGGAGAGCCCTGTGGTTGCAGACGGTGCAATTGCCGTACCAGGCGGTGATACAGACCGACAGGATGCTCTCAGTGGTGCATTTGTAGAAGTTTGTGAGGGCCTTAGGGGCCAAGCCAAATTTCTCCAGCCTCTTCGGCCTTTCTTCACCACAATGACTGTGTGAATGGACCATTTCAGGTTGTCAGTGATGTGCACACTGAGGAACTTGAAGATTTTCACCCTCTCGACAATCAGCTCCATCATTTGTTGACATCGAAGGAGAGGTTATTATCCTGGCACCACTCCACTGGGGCCCTCACCTCCTCCCTGTTGGCCTTCTGGTCATTGTTGGTAATCAGACCTACCATTGTTGTGTAGTCAGCAAACTTGATGGCTGAGTTGGAGACGTGCATGGCCACACAGTCATGGGTGAACAGGGAGTACATGAGGGGGCTGAGCACGCACCCTTGTGGGGCTCTCATGTTGAGGATCAGCAAAGCATTTTTTTTTTTAAATCTACTGAATAACTTTGTATGTTTTTGTATCTTCAGGTGGATTTTCTTTTGCCAGTACCAAAGGAAATCTTTTTTTTTTTTTACAGCTCTTAGTTCTTCTCTCATCACGCCTGCAGCATCACGTCACAGGACAGTACTTATACAGTACATGCCATGTTCACATGCTAGTCAGAACTATGAAACTTGGTAACTGATTGAAGTTATACAAGTTTCCTAGTTCCGACTAGCATGTGAGCGGAGCATAAACCCCAACGTACACGTCTCAGTTCAGAAATCAAGTCGAATGAGACACAACCCTCATTGTTTTTATTAACATGAATATTCTGCCATGATGGCATCAAAACGTGCCAGACATGACACCTTGCTGTAACAGAGAACTGATGGTCTCTTCCTGTCTGTCGTGCGAAGCTGCTGCTTGCAGGGGGAAGGGTGCCAGTTGGAACACAACCATGTTCTGCTGCATAAGGGGGCATCAGGGTCCATCCTGCCCAAACACTAATTGGAAGGGATTTTCTCCATTCTCTGGCATTCACAGTTTCTATACATAGCTGGATGATTAGTCTTGATTAGCAGCCATGCTCACAGGTCAGGCACACTGTCACTGGACCGTGCAGGAGAGCAGTACTGAGCACCCTCGTTCTCCCCATCAACGGTTTTATGATATGTTATGCTTAGTGAGCTGCTCACTCTCAGAGTTGCAGCTAGGGCTTTGCCATGCTTCTAAAAAGAGTATGATCATAATGATCAAAAAGTGTACTTCAATTTGGATTTCAAAAACATTCTTATTACATTCATACACCATTAAAATCTGTAACCATTTGCATGTGGAACAGGGTTGTAATGGACAGTTCAGATGATTTCCTTTGAGATAACGTAATAGTCAACTGCCTGTCAGGGCCTGGTGTAATGTACATACATTAGCACAACATTACCAGTAGCCACTAGAGGGCACTAATCATTATGCCTTGTCTCTCTATGTAAATCTAAATCTCTAAAAGTGTGTCATAGACACAGATGTTGTCAAACATTGGTAGAGACGACAGGGGGTTGTTTAATTTTTTTTCTGTTCCAAGTCTCCAGTTGAGGTGATTTAAATTCAAGGCTGTCTTTTTTTTATAAGGATAGTTATTTATTTTTCCCCAATGTCTCTTGATCGTATCGTACTCACACAGCTCTCAAGCAAGAATCAATGAGGACAAAGGTTTAGAAAGAGCATGTACAAAATAACTGCCACAAACCCATGACTAATGTGATGGAGAGGGAGCTACATATTGATGAGACGCCAAGCCTTTCACTATGTCCCCATATTACTCTATAAGGAGCTGTGACTTCATGGACACATTGCCAAAGCTGTTTACCCCCTCTTCACTTCAATCTAACCACAATAGGGCCAGTGACATGGTAATATTATGGTGTTATGTGTGTCACACACACTTGAGAGATAGATTGCTGTACTGAACATTATTGGAACATTTGGCCCAAAAGACTACACAGATTGCTTGTTTATGTGACATCTATGTATGTTCAAATGTTCATGCTTGCCTATCAGTGTTTGTGTGGGAAATTGTTTGTATTTGTGAGTGTCTGTATGTTTGTGTTTGTGTGTGTCTGTCTGGTATTTGCGCATGTACTTGCATGTGTGTGTCACCCTTTCAGACGGCTCATATTATGTGTGAGCCAGAGGGAGTTGGGGGTCAAGTGATTTGCCCTGAGGTCAATTGACTGCGGCTACTGTAAGTCCCCACCATTAGCCTGCATCTCATAGAGCATCCTCCATGGCCCTCTCCCCCAGATCTGACAGGGCTCGATGTTAATACAATATGAAGACCCTAAAATGTGTTTGTTGTGGACGCTCCCCATTTTAATAGGAATGCATCATCTGCCCAAGCAGCCAGCCTGTTGACCTCTTTATTGGGGATTGGGGGCCTCTTTTCTCTCTATGGATTTTCTATCCACTTGTGTTAATCTCACTTAGACTGAATGATTGATGAGCTCCTGTGTCATAGTGAACTATAAGAAAAATGAGCATTTTGCTTACGCTTACCAACGCATGCAAAATGTAATGATTATCTTCTCAGCTTTCGCCAACAGGACAATGACCCTAAGCACACAGCCAAGACAAGTCTCTGACTGTCCTTGAGTGGCCCAACCAGAACCTGGACTTGAACCCGATCGAACATCTATGGAGAGACCTGAAAATAACTGTGCAGCGATGCTCCCCTTCCAACCTGACAGAGCTTGAGAAGATCTGCAGAGAAGAATGGAGAAACTCCCCAAATACATGTGTGCCAAGCTTGTAGCGTCATACCTTACCTAAGAAGACTATAGGCTGTAATTGCTGCCAAAGGTTCTTCAGCTAAGTACTGAATAAAAGGGTCTGAATACTTATGTAAATGTGATATTTCTGTTGTTTTTTTATTATAATAAATGTATTATAATAAATTAGCTAAAATAAGTGTTTTGCTTTGTCATTATTGGTTATTGTGTATAGATTGAAGAGGGGAAAAATGAATTGAATCCATTTCAGAATAAGGCTGTAAGGTAACTAAATGTGGAAATAGTCAAGGGGTCTGAATACTTCCCAAAGGCAAGTAATGTGCTCACATTGAGATAATTTCTGATGTAGACATTATTATTTTTCCAGAATTTATGCAAATATTAACAGTTAATTAATAGTGTGTGTCTAATAATCACAAGTCATTTGCAGAAACATGACTAAATAGCCAGACTGATACCCGCAGACGGACACACACGTGCTCTCACACACACCCATACACACCGGCAGAAACAAACAGCATAGTGCTATATTATAAATACATAAATCATAATGTTTCAACTAAAGCAGAATTTCGTTTCCCACTCTCAGCTGTTATCTTGGTTGGGTGGTATATAACGTGCTTTGGCCTAGCAATTTATTACTCTTGCTGAATGGATAATGGCAGGCCCTAGTCTATTACCCAAAGCTTTGTTAGAGCCCTGAATATAAATTGACTACCTATAGTGGCCCAAATCTCTTCCCATCTCTAGTACTTATACAACACGGGTCATTATTAAATGCCATAACAAAATATTATATTTAAGGGATATGACTTACCACATTTCAATTCTCTAATCTCAGGGTTATATATAACAACAAATTAGATTACAACAATTAGGATGACCTTTTTCTAATTTACTTATAGAAGTCCAAACAATCAGGAACACTGTTTTTGTGTGATCATGATAGAAATTGGAATATAACATATTTATGTTAAATAAGTCCACATAGTAGAATGGAAGAACACAATGGAGTGAATTGTACCAAAACCATTTGTTAAATCGCTTGTATTTTGTACTACCTCGACACTGCATTGACATTATATTTGTGTCAAGAGTTTACAGCAATTATTATTTACTAGACTCAGATTGATGTTCATATTCAGAACAATCTGGATAGGGTCCAAAGTATTTTACGTTGAATGTAGGCTTTCTTGAGTCAGTGCTTGGCCAAGCATAGGATTGGCTGGATGCATTGTCATTAGGATGAAGTCTTTCTGCTCTGTTTTTTAATTAGCCCACTAATGCTTGAGAGCTGATGGATTTCAGAATTGCACCAATTTGGTGTGTGACTTGCATTACCTCATACAAGTCCTGCACGGGTGATGTTATAGCTGTTTAGTTTACAGTGTCTCTCTGATAACATTTTATACAGTTGCGGACAAATATATTGGCACCATTGCACTTTTCTTACCAAGGCTTGCATTCATTTCCTCAATTATTTGCACTTCAGCTCGCCTGAAGGAAGAACGTGTCACACAATTGAAAAACTTTTCAAGCACATGTAGACAACGAGATTCGGCTTCGACTTTAGGTGTCTGTTGGTGGGGAGAGAGTAGTTGTCCCCCTAGATGTTGTGAGTTTTGGATCTTGGTATTGGGTTTTGTGTTTGCTAAAAGCTAACTGCTTGTGTAGCTAAAAAACGACTTTCTGCTTGTATACCCAGTCCTTCGTTGCTTGAGTAATATGGCCAGTGGTAAGTTAAAAAAGATTAGCTGAGTTTGAACCTCTGATCGTGCCCTAGGGTATTTGGTTGTGCCCTAGCATGAGTGCTGTCCTGTTTGCTTGCGGTGGAAACAGGAAGCTTTGGCTTGGACCAGCTTGGGTTACCATTGTCTCCCACTGGGTTCCACCTCCATTGGGTGTCGGGCTGATTGCAAAAGATTGGGGCTGCTGGCGAAGGGTCTTCCGGTGCAGTGACCTTGGGAATGGGGTTGTCTGAGACTGGGAGAGAGCAGCAGCGGTGGTCAGAGTGGATAGGGGTGTCATACCAACTGAATGAGGCTCATTCTGGTTTATCTGGCAGGTTTCAGAGTCAGGATTCCTGTGATGATATATTTACTAGACTCTGGTTGGCTCTGTGGGGTTTTCATAGTGTGAATCGGATGACATTAGTCAGACGCAGCCTAAAACCCCAGCTTTGGATTCGGTGGGGGAGAGTGTTGTAGGGTGTGTAGGGTGGCTATGTTGTAGGGTGGCCTGGGGGTGGATGGCCATCTTCTCCCCCGTAGTGGAGTTACTCCAAGTTTGGGGTAAGATCTTTAACTCCTGTCCCTGCGATGGTGAAACATTGCTTACCCCTGTTAAAATATTTTGCAGATGAGCTAAAGGCGACCTTCGATTCCTCTCATTCAAGCCAGGCTGGTGCTACCAGATTATGGTGGGTTCATGAATGTAGTGAGTATGGAGGAGGCGGAGCTCATTGACACACCACCGATGGATGGAAAGCTGGCGAGTTACTTAGCTCCAGAGGCTCCAAAGGCTATCCACCAGTAAAAGCAGATTCTTCCGTGACAAAGGGGAAGAAGCAGACCTCCAACCCTAGCTGGAGGCCGGGGGATGGGGTGTGTTCTCAGGGCCCTTCTCCCAAAGCATTTACTAGGGCAACAGTGTTCCCCAGTGGCTCGGTCAATAGAGGCAAGTTGCTGGTTCCCGAAGTCCCCGAACCCGGTGTGGGCTGAGTATCAGAACGGCTGTACCACAAAAGCACATTGTTTCTAACCAAGCTGTGGGCATAGTAAACACATTCAGACAAACAATTGTCAAGAGTGGTGGATATGAAAACAAGCATGACAAAAATATATATATATCCCAGTCCTCAGGGTGGCTCTCTGCCCCTTTAGGAGATAATGTATGGGAGATTGGCAGTGTGCTCCGCCCAGTGGCGGGCATTGGCCCAGTTCCACCATGGGGGATGGGGATGGTGACGAGGTGGTACAGTCTGCAGTTCACTGTTCGTCCTCCTTTTCGTGGCGTCAATGGTCCCCGAGGTCCTAGAGCCTGTCTTGAGAGAGATTTCCTCTCTCCTTCAAAAGCAGACTATTCAGGTTGTCCCCATGTCAGAAGTACAGAGTGATTGGTACAGCCAGTACTTCTTAGTTCCCAAGAGCGTTGGAACATTGCGTCCCATACTGGACTTGCGTGTTTTAAACATTTACCTCAAGGTTTACAAGTTCAAAATGCTCACACTTCCCCCGGCTATTGGTTTAAGCCCATAGATCTGAAGGATGTGTATTTTCATGTGGCTATACATCCTCAACATGTTTCTGAGGTTTCATTTCGAGGATTGGGGAGAGCGGTGTGAGGGCTACTTGGAAAGAGGGATTTGGTCAACGTAAAGATTTAGAGCTACTGACTGTTTTGCTAGCGTTGAGGCATTTCCTTCTGATGTTGGACAGCCAGCATGTGTTGGAAAGGTCCTACAACAAAACGGAGGTGGCGTACATCAACAGGCGAGGGGACTCAGCCTCTCTCTCCTAAACCTGGCCCGTTATCTGCTTGTATGGAGCAGTCAGCATTTCCTGTCGCTCAGGGCGATGTAACTTCCTGGGTGGCAATCTACTTTCCAGGGGGGTCCTATCTCTACGGTGTGGATACTGCACTTCTCGGTGGTTGCCCAGATATGGGGCTGGTTCAGTAGGGCCGGCGTAGATCTTTATGCATCGCAAAAAAACACGCATTGTCGTCTGTTCTTCTCTATGAGGGATCTGGGACCTCCATTGGGAACAGATGCTTTGGCATATCAGTGGCCTCGGACCCTGCTCTATGCATTTCCTCCAGCCACCATGGAGAGGGTTCATCAGGAGGGTCTGTTGTTGATTCTGGTGGCTCTCCATTGGGTAGGGACCCATGTCTGTGTCTATTATCTCAGGTGCATGGGAGAGTTTGGCACGCATGACCGTAGATATGGGATCTGTGGATTTGGGCCCTGAAAGGTTGAATTTGACGGCTAGGGGTTTACCCTCAAGCATGCGCCCTCTATGAGAGGGTTGTATAAATATATATATAAGCGACGCATTTGAGGTTTGGTGTCAGGTTAAGCGAGTTGCTCCTTTCAGAGATTTTTGGTGGACATAAATATGTTCGCGCTTGGGCTTTTATAGCAGGGCCTTTCTTTTTCCACATTGAAGTTTTATATTGCAGTGATCTCATCGTGTCACGTAGGGTTTGACAGCTCTACCCTGGGATCTCATCCTCTGGTGGTGCAGTTCCTGAAAGGCGTGTGTATGCTCAGACCAGTGTCACCAACCTGGGACCTGGCTTTGGTCCTAGAAAAAGGGAGAGCCTTTGTTTGAACCGTTGGAGTATGTGGGCCTGAGGGTCCTTTCCTACAATTTTAAATTAACGAAACAAGTCACGTAAGAATACATTCTTATTTACAATGACAGCCTACCAGGGAACAGTGGGTTAACTGCCTTGTTCAGGGGCAGAATGACAGAGTTTTACCTTGACAGCTCAGAGATTTGATTCAGCAACCTTTTGTTTACAGCCCCAACGCTCTAACCACTAGGCTACCTGCCACCCAACCCGACTGTCCTACTCATGGCCTTGGTGTCGGCCAAGCACGTTGGGAATCTCCAAGCGCTATCAGTACACCCTTCCTTTTTGGAGTTCACGTCTGGCGAACGTCCTAATGCAGCTTTTGCTCCCAAGGTTATGCCTATATCTTACAGGTCCTTGGCTTTTGAGCTCTTCCCTTTCTCACCTCCTCCATTTGCTTCCAGTGAACGACAGAACATGTCCGGTGTGATTTAAGCAGAAAATATTTACATGTCTTTACTTTTTCCCCATTTTGTTGTGTTACAACCTGAACTTAAAATGGATAAACATTTTGTCACTGGCCTACGTGCAATACTCCATACTGTCAAAGAGGAATAATGTTTTTCTAAACTTTTACAAATTAATTTAAACTGAAAAGCTGAAAGGTTTTAAGTCAATAAGTATTCAACCACTTTGTTATGGAAAAGCTAAATAAGTGAAAATCAAAATCAAATAAAATAACAAAATTCAGCAATTTATAGTGCCTTCCACTGACACCGCCTGTTATAGAGGTCCTGGATGGCAAAAAGCTTAGCCCCAGTGATGTACTGGGCCGTTCGCACTACCCTTTGTAGTGCCTGGCGGTCGGAGGCCAAGTAGTTTTCATACCAGGCAGTGATGCAACTCGATGGTGCAGCTGTAGAATATTTGAGGATCTGAGGACCAAATCCAAATAGTTTTCAGTCTCCTGAGGGGGAATAGGTTTTGTCGTGCCCGCTTCACAACTGTCTTGGTTTGCTTGGATCATGTTAGTTTGTTGGTGATGTGGACACCAATGAACTTGAAGCTCACAACCTGCTCCACTGCAGCCCCATCAATGAGAATGGGGGCGTGCTCGGTCCTCTTTTTCCTGTAGTCCACAATCATCTCCTTTGTCTTGATCACGTTGAGGGAGAGGTTGTTGTCCTGGCACCACACGGCTAGGTCTCTGACCTCCTCCCTATAGGCTGTCTTGTTGTTGTCGTGTTGGAGTTGTGCCTGACCGTGCAGTCATGAGTGAACAGGGAGTACAGGATGGGGCTGAGCACGCACCCCTGAGGGGCCCCTGTGTTGAGGATCAGCGTGGCAGATGTATTTTTACCTTACCACCTGGGGGCGGCCCGTCAGGAAGTCCAGGATCCAGTTGCAGAGGGAGGTGTTTAGTCCCAGGGTCCTTAGCTTATTGATGAGCTTTGAGGACACGTGGTGTTGAACGCTGAGCTATAGTCAATGAATAGCATTCTCACGTAGGTTTTCCTTTTGTCCAGGTTGGAAAGGGCAGTGTGGAGTGCAATAGAGATTGTATCATCTGTGGATCTGTTGGGGCAGTATACAAATTGGAGCGGGTCTAGGGTTTCCGGGATGATGGTGTTGATGTGAGCCATGACCAGCCTTTCAAAGCACTTCATGGCTACAGACATGAGTGCTACGGGTCAGTAGTCATTTAAGCAGGTTACCTTATGGTAACAGACATTATGGTGGTCTGCTTAAAACATGTTGGTATTACAGACTCGGACAGGGAGAGGTTGAAAATGTCAGTGAAGACACTTGATAGTTGGTCAGCGCATGCTCGCAGTACATGTCCTGGTAATCCGTCTGGCCCTGCGGCCTTGTGAATGTTGACCTGTCTTAAGGTCCTACTCACATCGGCTGTGGAGAGCGTGATCACACAATCTTCTGGTACAGCTGGTGCTCTCATGCACGTTTCAGTGTTATTTGCCTCGAAGCGAGCATAGAAGTAGTTTAGCTCGTCTGGTAGGCTCGTGTCACTGGGCAGCTCTCGGCTGTGCTTCCCTTTGTAGTCTGTAATGGTTTGCAAGCCCTGCCACATCCGACGAGGGTTGGAGCCGGTGTAGTACAACTCGATCTTAGTCCTGTATTGACGCTTTGCCTGTTTGATGGTTCGTCTGAGGGCATAGAGGGATTTCTTATAAGCTTCTGGGTTAGAGTCCCGCTCCTTGAAAGCGGCAGCTCTAGCCTTTAGCTCAGTGCGGATGCTGCCTGTAATCCATGGCTTCTGGTTGGGGTATGTACTTACGGTCACTGTGCGGACAGCGTCAACGATGCACTTTTTGATCAAGCCAATGCCATTGGAGGAATCCCGGAACATATTCCAGTCTGTGCTAGCAAAACAGTCCTGTAACTTAGCATCTGCTTCATCTGACCACTTTTTTGTTGATCTTGTCACTGGTGCTTCCTGCTTTAATTTTAGCTTGTAAGCAGGAATCAGGAGTATGGAATTATGGTCAGATTTGCCAAATGAAGGGTGAGGGAGAGCTTTGTATGCATCTCTGTGTGTGGATTATAGGTGTTCCAGAGTTATTTTCCCTCTGGTTGCAGATTTAACATGCTGATATAAATTTAGTAAAACTGATTTAAGTTTCCCTGCATTAAATTCCCAGCTCCTAGGAGCGCCACCTCTGGGTGAGCTTTTACTTGTTTGCTTATGGCGGAATACAGCTCATTCAATTCTATCTTAGTGCCAACCTCTGACTGAGGTGGTATGTAAACATCTACAAAGAATAGAGATGAGAACTCTCTCGGTAGGTAGTGTGGTCTACAGCTTAGCATGATATACTCAACCTCAGGCGAGCAATAGCTTGAGACTTCCTTAGATATAGTGCACCAGCTGTTATTTACAAAAATACATAGTCCGCCGGCCCTTGTCTTACCAGACGTCGCTGTTCTATCCTGACGGAACATTGTATATTGATATTGTTGTCGTTCAGCCACGACTCCGTGAAGCATAAGATGTTACAGTTTTTTATGTCCCATTGGTAGTTTAATCTTCCCCGTAACTCGTCAATTTCTTTGTCCAAAGACTGCATGTTTGCTAGCAGAATTGAGGGAATAGAGGGTTTATTCGATTGCCTTCAAATTCTCAGATGGCAGCCCGCTCTCTGGCCTCTTTTTCTCTGCCTCCTCTTCACACAGATCACAGGGGTCGGGGCCTGTTCCCGAGGGAGCCGTATACTCTCCACCTCGGGCTCGTCAGAGTCGTGAAAGAAGAAAAAGGATTCTGCTAGTCCGTGGTGAGTAATCGCAGTCCTGATGTCTAAAAGTTATTTTCGGTCATAAGGGATGGTAGCGGCAACATTATGTGCAAAATGAGTACAAAAGTGTGTTACAAACAACGCAGATAAACAAACAAAAAAACACAATCAGGGGGGGGCACGTAAAACGTGTGCCTTCTGCTCCAGAGCCATCTTACAAGTTCAGGAGTAAACATATGCTTATCAAGTCACATAATAAGTTGCTTGCAATAAAAGTGTTTAACATGATTTTTGAATGACTACATCTCTGTACCCCACACATACAGATAATCGTAAGATCCCTGAGTCGAGCAATGAATTTCAAACACAGGTTCAACCACTGTGATAGGAGAAAACTGAGGATGGATCAACAACACTGTAGTTACTCCACAATATTAACCTAATTGACAGAGTGAAAAGAAGGAAGCCTGTACAGAATAAACATTTTAAAAATGTGCATCCTGTTTACAACAAGTCACTCAAGTAATACTGCAAAAAATGTGTCAATTAACTGTTTGTCCTGCATACAAAGTCTTATGTTTGGGCAAATCCAATAGTGGTGTATAGTGGTGGCTGCATCATGTTATGGGTATGCTTGTAATTGTTAATGACTGGGGAGTTCTTCAGGATTAAAAATAAACTGAATTGAGCTAAGCACAGGCAAAATCCTAGAGGAATACCTGGTCTACTTTCCAACAGACATTGGGAGACAAAATAACTTTCAGCAGGACAATAACCTAAAACACAAGCCAGATATACACTGGAGTTGCTTACCAAGAATATATAGAGTGGCCTAGTTCCTGAGTGGCCTAGTTACAGTTTTGACTTAAATCGACTTGAAAATCTATGGAAAGACTTGAAAATGGAAGTGTAGCAATGATCAATAACCAACTTGACAGAGATTGAAGAATTCAAAAAACAATCATGTGCAAATATTGTACAATTAAGGTGTGAAAAGCTATTAGAGACTTACCCAGAAAGAGGTCATTGATTCAGGGGTATTCAGGTGAATACTTATTTAAGTGAGATACTTCTGTATTTCATTTTCAATGAATTTGCAAACATTTCTTAAAAATGTGTCATTATGGTGCGTTATATGTAGATAGGTGAGAATTGTTTTTGTTTTAATACAATATTAATTCAGGCTGTAATACAACAAAATGTGGAAAAAGTCAAGGGTATGAATACTTTCTGAAGGCACTGTATATACAGTGAATCAAGCGCTGTCAGGTTGGAAGGGGAGCATCGCTGCACAGCTATTTTCAGGTCTCTCCAGAGATTTTCAATCGGGGTTGAAGTCCGGGCTCTGGCTGGGCCACTCAAGGCCATTCAGAGACTTGTCCTGAAGCCACTCTTGCGCTTTCTTGGCTGTGTGCTTAGGGACGTTGTCCTGTTGGAAGGTGAACCTTCGCCCCAGTCTGAGGACCTGAACGCTCTATAGCAGGTTTTCATCAAGGATCTCTGTGTACTTTGCTCCATTCATCTTTCCCTCGGTCCTGACTAGTCGCCCAGTCCCTGCCGCTGAAAACACTCCCACAGCATGATGCTGCCACCACCGTGCTTCACCGTAGGGAGGGTGGCAGGTTTCCTCCAGACGTGACACTTGACAGGCCAAATAGTTCAATCTTGGTTTCATCAGACCAGAGAATCTTGTTTCTCATGGTCAGAGAGTCTTTAGGTGCCTTTTGGCAAACTCCAAGCGGGTTGTCATGTGCCTTTTACTGAGGAGTGGCTTTCGTCTGGCCACTCTACCATAAAGGCCTGATTGGTGGAATGCTGCAGAGATGGTTGTCCTTCTGGAAGGTTCTCCCATCTCCACAGAGGAACTCTAGAGCTCTGTCAGAGTGACCATCACCTCAC
The DNA here is from genome assembly GCF_018296145.1 of Oncorhynchus tshawytscha. Taxonomy (NCBI): domain Eukaryota; kingdom Metazoa; phylum Chordata; class Actinopteri; order Salmoniformes; family Salmonidae; genus Oncorhynchus; species Oncorhynchus tshawytscha. The sequence goes on from NC_056449.1 coordinate 224,707, forward strand.
TGACCAAGGCCCTTCTCTCCCGGTTGCTCAGTTTGGTCTGGCGGCCAGCTCTAGGAAAAGTCTAGGTGGTTCTTAACTTCTTCCATTTAAGAATGACGGACGCCACTGTGTTCTTGGGGACCTTCAATGCTGCAGACATTTCTTACCACCCTTACCCAGATCTGTGCCTCGACACAATCCTGTCTCGGAGCTCTATGAACAATTCCTTTGATCTCATGTCTTGGTTTTTGCTCTGTGGGCCTTTTTTTTTGCGGTGTGCCTTCCCAAATCATGTCCAATCAATTGAATTTACTACAGGTGGACTCCAATCAAATTGTAGAAACATCTCAAGGATGATCAATGGAAACAGGATGCACCAGGATGTATACTCAAAGAAAATGGTCTGAACACTTATGTAAATAAGGTATTTCTGTTATTTAGTTTTAATAAATTTGCAAACACTTCTAAAAACCTGTTTTCGCTTTGTCATGATGTGTGTAGACTGGTGAGATTTTTTTTATTTGATAAATTTTAGAATAAGAGTGCAACGTAACGAAACGTGGAAAAAGTCAAGGGGTCTGAATACTTTCCGAAGGCAAGTGGAGTGCCCTAAGACTCATAACTTGGACCATTTTGTTCATAATATTTGTGTTATTATATCCTATTCCATTTGCATTGGGGTTTCTGCACAGTGTGAATTCCACTATAAGCCATGCTGTGTCTCTGGTGGGTCTAATTTTAGCAGGCTAGGGAGAGCAGGCCCAGCAGGAGGGTGATTGCAGAGTCAGCAGACCAGGCCAGAGATCCGTGCTGCAGCCACTGACCATGTCAATGCACTTGGGATTTCTTCCATGTCTTTCTTACAGTTCAGCAGCTACGCTAAAATAAACTATCCAAGCATGGCCTTTTATAGCAATGTTGGAATAAAATTATTGTGAGGTTAAACTTTTATCCACCAAAAAATATATATATATATATCACATTTATTGTATTTTCTTGGTAATTTCAAAGTGACATACTCTGTATAGGGTTTTAAATTCCATAGGTTGGCAATGTGGAGACGAAATCTTTTTAAATGCAGATACGTAAATTAATTATTCATGTTTAGTGATTAAAGCATATCTTAGAATGCAGACCATTGGGCAAAGGTATAATATTATTACGTAGTACATAAAACAAGGCTTGTGACCCCCTCCCCTCCTGTCCTACACCGTCACAAAACTTCCCCACACAGGCGATTTCATTTTAGAGGGAAAAAATGCTGAGTCTGTATGTTAATAGAAAACAATAAGGAGTGTTTACATATTCTCTGGGCCACTGTCTGCAATCAGTATTCTACACCAGAGAAGTTAACTCAAAGCAATGCTTTGGAAACAGAGGGGAGGGGGTTTGTGTGGTGGCACTTATATTTCAAAGAGCATCTTATTAACCCCACATCTACACCACTGTGTTCTTTAATCTGCAGAGAGCTACACAGACAGAGGAGAGGAGAGCTGGCAGACTGGGAACAATATAATATATTAATGTTATATTCAGGTTGTAATCATGTTCTTAAAAGAATAAGAGGAGATTGAATGGAGAGAAAACCCCATTACAATGATTATTGCAGCATATCTTGTGTTCTTTACCATTCGGCCATCAGATTTGCCACCAATGCTCCTTATAGGACACATCACTGCACTCTATACTCCTCTGTAAACTGGTCATCTCTGTATACCCGTCGCAAGACCCACTGGTTGATGCTTATTTATAAAACCCTCTTAGGTCTCACTCCCCCCTATCTGAGATATCTACTGCAGCCCTCATCCTCACATACAACACCCGTTCTGCCAGACACATTCTGTTAATTGTCTCCAAAGCACACACATCCCTGGGTCGCTCCTCGCTGCAGCTAGCGACTGGAACGAGCTGCAACAAACACTCAAACTGGACAGTTTTATCTCAATCTCTTCATTCAAAGACTCAATCATGGACACTCTTACTGACAGTTGTGGCTGCTTTGTGTGATGTATTGTTGTCTCTACCTTCTTGCCCTTTTAGCTGTTGTCTGTGCCCAATAATGTTTGTACCATGTTTTGTGCTGCTACCATGTTGTATTGCTACCATGCTGTGTTGTCATGTGTTGCTGCCTTGCTATGTTGTTGTCTTCGATCTCTCTTTATTTAGTGTTGGTTTGTCTCTCTTGTGATATGTGTTTTGACCTATATTTATATTGTTTTTTATTTTTAATCTCAGGCCTCCGTCCCCACAGGAGGCCTTTTGCCTTTTGGTAGGCCGTCATTGTAAATAAGAATTTGTTCTTAACTGACTTGCCTAGTTAAATTAAAAATAAATAAATAAATAAAATAAAAATTGAGGTTTACCATGAGCATTGTACTGTGTCCATTGTAAATTAATAAAGAGCAAATGAAAGTGTGAGCGTTTCCCCCCTCTACAAGGCTAATGTGTTGTAATTCACTCACAGCAATTTTCTAATTGTGATTGCCATTCTAATTTTACTCTTGACTGTGCAACTAATAGTTTATAGTAATTAAAATGAATTGCTTATGTTGCACCTGTATGATTCAACCAACCTTGCACTCCAACCATAAGTTAGCAATCAGTACCCCATAATTTGTGTGTTTTTTTTTTTTTTTCAGTATTGAATCGTGAAATAATAAAGTTAGATATAACCAACATATAATAGACAGTATAAAATAACTATTGATGAACACTGAATTAAAGTAGCTAGTTTGATAGGTTTCAAAACTGTTTGTGCCCCTAAAAATAAGAGTATTCTACATTTATCTTTGACCCTACAATAGAAAACAATTAATAAACCTGATATGAATAGCACAAATTTCATTGAGCCTTCCACTGTCTAGAAGGTGCTTTTCTTTTCTTCTTTCTGCAAAGGCTTGTTGGGAGTTTTGTACCCATCCCAAAGGGATTGCTGTGTTCCCCCACAATGAAAAAGGTTCCTCTCTTGATTTTAAGTGCATGACCGAAGTGGGGTAGACACTTTCTAATTTAAAGGAAATTTGAGAAAATGGTTCAATTCCTTTTTCTATGTGGTGTTGACACATCTTGTTTGGTTTTGTGTTCTTGATCTTCAAGTACAGACACGTGGGTCATTTAGAACCCAACTGTAGGAATTAGCTGATAGACATCGACTGAGATAGCTGAAGGGCTGCAGCATTAGGACAGGAAAGCACATTCATCTTTACAAAATTAAAATCTGCTCCGCCACATTTAGGCTTGAGGCCACCGCGGTGCGGAGCTGCCTGACCGCCAGTTTTGATAAAACTGTTTAAGGAGAGGGGAGATTTAGATAAATTGCCTGTGGCAATACTATAAGCACATTGGAGAATGGGAGAGGGAGGGGGGTTGGAAGGGGTCTGTTAAGCACAAACACATGGATACAAGCAAGCAGTTTACATGAACCCTGTGAGGGTGTCAAGACCACACCACTGATAACCTGCCGTTATTGATGCCAGGGACCAGAAAGCCACACTATCTGCATGTGTTGCATATCCACCATTGTTTGTTTGCAGTGGTAAATGATAGTATAAGTGCATGGGGTTGAATTTGCGTCCTCTCTGTGGCTGACACTAGAAAATGGTGTGGTGTCGTGTGGTGGTGTGCTGCATGGCTGGGCTGTGTAGCAGTGTATAATCTCACTCCTGTGAGGTCCACAGGACAGATGCTCAGCTTCTTAGAGCTAGCCTCAACGGCTGAAGAACCCCTGTACTCAGTCACTCAGTTACTCAGGAAAAAGCTGTGAAGCCTTAACACACATGGTTTGACACATGAAGTGTGTGTCACCTATATATATATATATATATGTCACTCAAACTGGGTGACAGTCTGACTGTAGTAGCTTACAATGAGCTCCCTGATCCCACGCTCACCTAGCTGGTACTACTCGCTTAAGCCGGTACAACTCTAGTCTATCAAACATGTCATCAGCACTGAATTTCATTACACCTCGCAGCCTGCTGAAGAAATAGATCACGTGAAAATCTCTTGACAATGTTTCGACCACTGCCTGCCCTCCAGGACATCTAGAGTACCCAGTGTCACAGGAAGGCTAGGTCACCTCACTACCATCTATCTAGAAGGTGGAGACAGTACAGGTGCATTTAATATATATATATATATATATATATATATATATATATATATATATATATATATATATATATATATATATATTTATATATTTATATTTTTATTTTAACCAGGTAGGCCAGTTGAAAACAAGTTCTCATTTCCAACTGCGACCTGGCCAAGATAAAGCAAAGCAGTGCGACAAAAACAACAACATAGAGTTACACATAAACAAATGTACAGTCAATAACACAATAGAAAAATCTATGTACAGTGTGTGCAAGTGTAGAAGAGTAGGGAGGTAAGGCAATAAATAGGCCATAGAGGCAAAATAATTACAATTTAGCAGTAACACTGGAGTGATGTAGGTGATGCAGATGCAGATGATGATGTGCAAGTAGAGCTACTGGGATGCAAAAGAGCAAGAGGATAAATAACAATATGGGGATGAGGTAGTTGGGTGTGCTATTTATAGATTCGCTGTGTACAGGTACAGTGATCGGTAAGCTGCTATGACAGCTGATGCTTAAAGTTAGTTAGTTGTCATTAGCTGGCTACCACCCAATACTCTACCCTGCACCTTCGAGACTGCAGCTGTATGTACATAATCATTGAACACTGGTTACAATGTTTAGATATGGTTTTACACACTTTATATATATACACTGTATTCTAGTCATGGCTCATCCTATATAGATACTGCTGTACACACATTTTCTATTCAAATACTGTCCATACATCATACACATACATTTATATTCTGGATTCTGGCATTGCTTGTTCTGATATTTCTCCTTCTGATATGTCTTAATTTCTTGTTCTTTAAAAAAGAAAATGTGGATTATGTGTGCATTGTTATTGTATTGCTAGATTTTGCTGCATTGTTGGAGCTAGAAACATACAGTAAGCATTTAGCTGCAGCTGCGATAACATCTGCAAAACTGTGTACGCGATCTAGATCATGATCTAAATCATTGCTTTGATTTGATTTGATGTTTAAATCATTTCTTTCTGGAAGAGCCACCCGAGTCTACTTATATAATTGGATTGTGACCCACTTGCACCATCCACGGTTAGAGGGGAATAAGGAAACCCAAGAGTTGACAAACACAGGAACTGTATTTAAACACACTGAGGAAGATGAACATTGGGCTGTACATGGGGATGGTTCTGAACAGTACAGAGAAAGGAATAATTAATATACACATACAGGCTGCAATGGATAGAGCAGAATAGTGAATGGACATGAATGAGCTATAACCATGTAATGGCATAAAACTTAAATAGCATGATATGAAGGACTCTATATGATACTACACTGTAGCAATAAACAGTAGACTATTACACAGCCATCCCCGATATCAATGACTGTATCTAATAAGCATACATTACATTGCAGAGTAGGCTAATTACTAGCATGTTTGCTAACAAGGAATAAACAATAACAGTGTAAGAAAGGACAGTATTTACATGAGGGTAAGTTACCTAAAGCAGAGCTACAAGTAAAGGAGAAGCATGCAAACATAACATAGTCATTGTTATATTATGACTATTTATAGATGCAAGTTAAACAACAACTGCAACTTGCTTTGTGTTCACGCATCCCATGCACATAACTCCACCCACGATAACACTGTCAGCCTCAGGGCAATATTTATACCCTTGTGAGATTGTGCAACAGACCTGTCTGACCAGTTTAGGGCTAGCTTTGAGCATTTGATCAATCAGAGAATGTGTGATCACAGACTGTCTGTGGGCAGACTGTGGAGTGCATGGGTCCACGAGTCCACGAGCTGGGGGTGATCAATGTCTCTCATGTGAGGGGGAGCTAGACTACATGGCGCCAGCCCGATATAAACAAACGTGCACACAACACAGTGATACAGCGTCCTGTAGCGCCTTCGTAGGGATATTCTGTGAAACTATCCATTAATATGACAGGGTGAATATTCTAGCTAGCACAACAATAATGGTTACACTTTGCTAAGGCCCAAGTCCTGTTCAATTCTGACTCAAAATGATGTCACCCACTGCGACTCTCCCTGCAACACTGCCTCCCTCCTCCCTTTCTCAGACCACACATTGAGGCAGTAGGTCTCGACATCCATCTGTGTCTGGCTTCTAACCCTTTAAACTCCACTGTGCTCAACACTGCCCAACTATCCTTATCCTACAAAACAAGTATGGAGGATATTCTACCAAAAACTCCTTGCTAATCTCCCCAATAGACTGCCATGAAATTGACATTTGAGAGTAATTGTGCACCAACAACTATCCAATTCTACAAACTGCATTTTGGATCGGAGGGGCATAACACAGCTGGAATGTGTTCATTCATTCCTGTGGGCCGCGGCTGAGTGGTGTGGCTTGGACGCCGCTGGCTAAAGGAGGCAGATTACCGGCTGTCCCGGCCAGCAGAGAGATAGATAGGAGCAGGCCCATCTGAATGGCTTATCTGGAATGGACAGGGCTGGAACAGCACCCTGCGACCATGGCTGTCCCCACACCTAGTGGTCACCTCTCCACTCCTTTCCTCTCGTCCCATAATCAACCAATTACCCAGCCAAACATCTGTCAGGGTCTATGATCAAATCATTTAGCTGGAGTGATGATGCCTTAATACAGGTCAATTTCACTCTGTGAGGCATGGTGGGTGACTCAAACTGAAGGACAGGACAGCGCTTTGCCTGACAGCGGATAGCATTCTGTCGGTACTCTCTACTCGAGAATTTAAGGGTTAGGAGGACAATGCTGTGATATACTCCCCGTGGTATGATTGGAGATCTTGCGTAACAGAGAGGCTCTGTTGCTCTAACTTTTGCTTCATAGAGGAGGATATGTGTCCCTTGTTTTGGAGACCAAGACAATCAATATTGCATCCATATTGAATATGGCTAGGATTTCATTTCAAGTAAATCTAGTGTGGCACTTTTTTTTAAAATTAAGTTCTAATGGAAAAACCCTGGCCAGCGTTACCAATTCAGCTAATCTTAAGAGCAAACATTCTCCCAACAGTGATCTTTGATGCCATCTAACCTGGGTCCAGGTGATTATCAGATCCTGATCTAATTGAACGTCCATGGGAGAAACCTTGTCTAGTCATAGGGCAAAGAAATCTTGATCTACTCCTCAAGAGGCATCATTGACATGAGGTGTCAGTCACTGAGCTAGAATTTGTTCACAGGCATGTACCGGTTTATCTTCACCTTTTCAGCTCTACAGCTTCTCACAGCTGGACAGTATGTTGACTTCCAAGATTGAGAATAATCATTTCATATCTCACTGTGAGTAAGCTACAGCTGCATCACAGATATCTGGGTTGGTTGATAACAGTTTGATGGCTGTTGGGTTAGCAAACCAAGAGTGAAGAATCCAGGCTGTGGTTGGTGCGTTCTTGCATCACCTGCTTTAAGTGGCCTCTTCAGATGTCTTCCTTTTCGCCTTACTCCCTGTCTTTCTTCCTTTAAATACAAAAGACAGGGCCTCCAGACAATCTCTACCTTAATATGGTAATAATTAGGGGGGCTGATTTTTATCGCTGTCCCTACAATCACAGTCAGAGGGAATGGCTAAATAAACAGCCAAAGTCCTTTTGTCCCCATGGGCTGTTCTGTGTAATTAAAATCAATAGGTTCCTCTCAGGGCCTCTTTAACCAACTGAGCTAAGTCTCCTCTACTGTTAAATAACTTTTCTGCTGCTCTCCTGATGGCTTCTATCCAGGTACTGTAAAAAAAAAAAAAAAAGTGTATTCAGGCTAATGTTGAATATAAATGCCTGGTGATTCTGCTCTCTTGTTTGTTCATCTATTCTACCACAAGTTACATGTTCGAAGTGATGGTCTCCATGGTTATCTGTAGACCTGATCATCAAGTCAACAAGGTTAGTGTGACATTGGCGGTGGCTGTCCTCCTCGTTGTTGCTAAAAGAAAAGTCACAATAGTCCATTCTACTGCAATGTGAGAGCTGCTATGGGCAAAGAGGAAAACCAGTCCAAATGTATGTTTTGGATATAGCTTGTTTTATTCTATCCATCAGCAATGGATCTTAATCAGTATACATCTCCTAAGTATAGTGGCAAATGGGCACATTTGTCAAATGAGGTCTGGGTATTTTGGTGGCACATACCTTAACAGCAGCAGAAGCTTGTTTCTGGCCTGGCAGCCCAGCCAGATCACTTTGCAGATGCTCCCGTTGCACAGATGACAGCATTGCACCCACATGCACACAGAGACTCTAATAGGTCTGTGCTTGACAGAGTCTTGTCGCAATGAATCACAGCGCTCTTCCCCAGCTTTTCAGACTTAATTTTCTGAAGATTGCTTGCCCATTCGAGAGGAGAGAGACCTGATTCTCACTCCTCTCCTGGAGCCGCTGTGTGTGATGAGATGTCAGTATTGTTCAGCAGATGCCCTGGCACAGGGGCTTAACTACTAGTGGCTGTTTTTAAGACATTGCCTCCAATTACTTGACTGGCGAAACTAAGCAGCAATTAGACAGCTCGCCCACCAAACGGAAATTAGAAATTTTCTGTTTGGTCTAAAGATGAGGCTGGGTTCTCCTCTCTCTGTTGGAAGACTTTCAGGCCTCCTTACCTCTATCAAGACTCAGTCTTACACTGCCTACTGTCCCAAACATAATCTCTCTGGGCATTTTTCAACAATGAGCCAATCCCATTCCCCTTGTAGCTAAGTGACTGTGGATTTCTGTGCATGCCCTGTGTATTCAGAGAAGCCTTGCACTTCAAGAGCCCTTCAGCAAAGATGTTTACTAACAGCCACGGAGACAAAGAGAACTATTCTCCTCATTATTACATCTGTTGGAAGGCAAATTGAGTTCTGTCCAAGCATCTCTCGACTAATGAGAAAAGGGTGAAAAGCGAATATGATATTTTGTCACATCACATCTCTAATTAATCATCACTTTCTTACTCTGGAAAATATTCAGCAAGAAGCGAATCACAGATTTGATCAGAGCAGCCACATCTCTTGGGGGTCTTGTAAGTAGTTAGTGACTAAGGGACAGGTTCAACCTGTCAGAACCAATGAATACTCCTTCTGTGTCACGCCCTGGTCAAAGTATTTTGTGTTTATCTTTATGTATTTGGTCAGGCCAGGGTGTGGCATGGGGTTTTTGTAATTGTGGTGTGTTTGTCTTGGGGTTTTGGTGGTGGTATTGGGATTGTAGCTTAGTGGGTTGTCTAGCAAGGTCTATGGCTGTCTGGAGTGGTTCTCAATCAGAGGCAGGTGCTTATCGTTGTCTCTGATTGGGAACCATATTTAGGCAGCCATATTCTTTGAGTTTGTCGTGGGTGATTGTCCTTAGTGTCTTACTTGTACTCTCTGTTAGTTTGCACTAGATAGGCTGTTTTCGGTTTTCATTACGTTTATTGTTTTGTAGTGTTTAGTGTTTAGTCGTGTTTAGTGTTTAGTCGTGTTTACGTTTTGTTTAATAAATATGGATCGCAATCGACACGCTGCAGTTTGGTCCGACTCTCCTTCATCACCACTAGAAAACCGTTACAGAATCACCCACCACCAACGGACCAAGCAGCGTGTTAACAGGCAGGAACCACAGGAGAGGCAACAGAGGCAGCAGCAGCAGGAGCAGCAGCAGCTGCAGTGGGAGAGGCTGCACCACCTGGAGAAATGGACATGGGAGGAAGAACTGGACGGTAAAGGACCCTGGGCTCAGCCTGGAGAATATCGCCGCCCCAAGGAAGAACTGGAGGCAGCGAAAGCTGAGAGGCGCAGATATGAGGAGGCAGCACGGCGTAGCGGATGGAAGCCTGAGAATCAGCCCCAAAAATTTCTTGGGGGGCTCAGGGAGAGTGTGGCAGAGTCAGGAGTCAGACCTGAGCCAACTCTCCCTGTTTATCGTGAGGAGCCAAGGAGGAGACCAGAACCAGAGACTGTGAAGGAGTTAATGGGGAAATTGGAGGAGAGAGAAATGAGGGAGTTGCTGTGTTGGTGCTTTTTGCATGGAATTCGCCCGACGGAACGTGTTGGGGATTTGATGGCACCTGGGTTAGCGCTCCATACTCGTCCTGAGGTGCGTGTTAGTCGGCTGGTGAAGTTGGTGCCAGCCTCACGCACCAGACCTCCTGTGCACATCCCTAGCCTTGCACATCCTGTGCCAACACTGCTCTCAAGATCTCCAGTACGCCTTCACGGTCTAGCCCATCCTGTGCCACCTCCACACTCCAGTCCTCCGGTAGCAGCTCCCCGCTCCAGGCTTCCTGTGCGTGTCCTCGATCCAGTACCACCAGTTCCAGCACCATGCACCAGGCCTTCAGTGTGCCTCGCCTGTTCAGCGCAGCCAGCGCTTTTCTCCTCTCCTGCGCTGCTGGAGTCTCCCGCCTGTTTAGCGCAGCCAGAGCCTTTCTCCTCTACAGCGCTGCTGGATCCTCCCGCCTGTTCAGCGCAGCCAGAGCCTTCCTCCTCTACAGCGCTGCCGGAGCCTCCCGCCTGTTTAGCGCAGCCAGAGCCTTTCTCCTCTCCTACGCTGCCGGAGTCTCCCGCCTGTTCAGCGCAGCCAGAGCTGCCAGCCTGCATGGAGCAGCCAGAGCTGTCAGTCTGCATGGAGCAGCCAGAGCTGTCAGTCTGCATGGAGCAGCCAGAGCTGTCAGTCTGCATGGAGCAGCCAGAGATGTCAGTCTGCATGGAGCAGCCAGAGATGTCAGTCTGCATGGAGCAGCCAGAGATGTCAGTCTGCATGGAGCAGCCAGAGCTGTCAGTCTGCATGGAGCAGCCAGAGCTGCCAGTCTGCAGAAGCAGCCAGTCTGCATGGAGCAGCCAGAGCTGTCAGTCTGCATGGAGCAGCCAGAGCTGTCAGTCTGCATGGAGCAGCCAGAGCTGCCAGTCTGCATGGAGCAGCCAGAGCTGCCAGTCTGCATGAAGCAGCCAGAGCTGTCAGTCTGCATGGAGCAGCCAGAGCTGCCAGTCTGCATGGAGCTGCCAGTCTGCAAGGAGCAGCCAGAGCTGTCAGTCTACATGAAGCAGCAGCCAGAGCTGCCAGTCTGCATGAAGCAGCAGCTGTCAGTCTGCATGGAGCAGCCAGAGCTGCCAGTCTGCATGAAGCAGCCAGAGCTGCCAGTCTACATGGAGCAGCCAGAGCTGCCAGTCTGCATGAAGCAGCCAGAGCTGTCAGTCTACATGAAGCAGCCCGAGCTGCCAGTCTGCATGAAGCAGTCAGTCTACATGGAGCAGCCAGAGCTGTCAGTCCGCATGGAGCAGCCAGAGCTGTCAGTCTACATGAAGCAGCCCGAGCTGCCAGTCTGCATGAAGCAGCCAGTCTACATGGAGCAGCCAGAGATGTCAGTCTGCATGAAGCAGCCAGAGCTGTCAGTCTGCATAGAGCAGCCAGTCTGCATGGAGCTGCCAGTCTGCATGGAGCTGCCAGTCTGCATGGAGCTGCCAGTCTGCAAGGAGCTGTCAGTCTGCACGGAGCTGTCAGTCTGCACGGAGCTGTCAGTCTGTAAGGAGCTGCCAGTCTGCAAGGAGCTGCCAGTCAGCACGGAGCCGCCAGAGCGGTCAGTCTGTAAGAAGCCGCCAGAGCTGTCAGCCTATATGGAGCAGCTAGTGCCGCCAGTCTGCCCAGCGCTGCCAGTGCCCCCAGTCTGCCCAGCGTCGCCAGTCTGCCCAGCGCCGTCAGTCTGCCCAGCATCGCCAGTCTGCCCAGCATCGCCAGTCTGCCCAGCGTCGTCAGTCTGCCCAGCGTTGTCAGTCTGCCCAGCACCGCCAGTCTGCCCAGCACCGCCAGTATGCCCAGCGCCGCCAGTCTGCCCAGCGCCGCCAGTCTGCCCAGCATCGCCAGTCTGCCCAGCGCCGCCAGTCTGCCCAGCGCCACCAGTCTGCCCAGCGCCGCCAGATCTGCCAGTCAGCCAGACTCTTCCAGATCTGCCAGTCAGCCAGACTCTTCCAGATCTGCCAGTCAGCCAGACTCTTCCAGATCTGCCAGTCAGCCAGACTCTTCCAGATCTGCCAGTCAACCAGACTCTTCCAGATCTGCCAGTCAACCAGACTCTTCCAGATCTGCCAGTCAACCAGACTCTTCCAGATCTGCCAGTCAACCAGACTCTTCCAGATCTGCCAGTCAACCAGACTCTTCCAGATCTGCCAGTCAACCAGACTCTTCCAGATCTGCCAGTCAGCCAGGATCTGCCAGTCAGCCAGGATCTGCCAGTCAGCCAGGATCTGCTGAAACCACCAGCCAGCCAGGAGCTGGTAGATCTATCTACCTGCCTGAGCTTCCTCTCACTCCTGAGCTTCCTCTCACTCCTGAGCTCACTCCTGAGCTTCCTCTCACTCCTGAGCTTCCTCTCACTCCTGAGCTTCCCTCACTCCTGAGCTTCCTCTCACTCCTGAGCTTTCTCTCACTCCCGAGCTTCCCCTCAGTCCCGAGCTGCCTCGGTCCCGAGCTGTCCTTCAGTCCCGATCTGCTCCTCAGTCCAGTGGGGTTCTGGGTGGGGACTACTAGGCCATGGTCGGCGGCGAGGGTGGACTATCCAGGGACGAAGGGAGAGGGGACTGACATTAAAGGAGTGGGGACCACGTCCCGCGCCGGAGCCGCCACCATGGACAGACGCCCACCCGGACCCTCCCTATTGTTTTGAGGTGCGTTCGGGAGTCCGCACCTTAGGGGGGGGGGTTCTGTCACGCCCTGGTCAAAGTATTTTGTGTTTATCTTTATGTATTTGGTCAGGCCAGGGTGTGGCATGGGGTTTTTGTAATTGTGGTGTGTTTGTCTTGGGGTTTTGGTGGTGGTATTGGGATTGTAGCTTAGTGGGTTGTCTAGCAAGGTCTATGGCTGTCTGGAGTGGTTCTCAATCAGAGGCAGGTGCTTATCGTTGTCTCTGATTGGGAACCATATTTAGGCAGCCATATTCTTTGAGTTTGTCGTGGGTGATTGTCCTTAGTGTCTTACTTGTACTCTCTGTTAGTTTGCACTAGATAGGCTGTTTTCGGTTTTCATTACGTTTATTGTTTTGTAGTGTTTAGTGTTTAGTCGTGTTTAGTGTTTAGTCGTGTTTACGTTTTGTTTAATAAATATGGATCGCAATCGACACGCTGCAGTTTGGTCCGACTCTCCTTCATCACTAGAAAACCGTTACATTCTGATTCACCTTCAGATGCATGTTAGTCTCAATCTCACTCTAAATTACCACGTTTGCAGAAAGTTCTCATGTATCTCATTTAAATAAACAATTTAATTGTAATTAGATTCAACCATAGATTTACTATTACTCTCTCTCTGATTATCTCCTTCCTCTCTTCCTGAGAGACATAATTGGTCATGTCAACATCCTGCTGCCTGTAAGGGAATGATACAATCCATGGAGAGGTGCTATAAGTCTAGTGATTACAATCCTTGTAATCTTAAAGTCTGTTGAATTGATTTAAACATTAACTGATGTTTAGTTGTTTTGATTTCATTTGTCCAAATTGAACGTTTACAATACCAGCATGTTCAGGGTCAGTGTCTCCACACTATGACTCTACACACATGCACATGCACACTGCAGTCCAAGAAAGCCTTGTTATATTGTGTGACACTAACAGGACTGTGGTTGGGTTGCTGCTTGAAGGCAGAGCTCCATCCCTGTACAAACAGTGTTGGCAGACAGTCTGTCTGACTGTCACTGTGTCTCCCATGACAAAGTGCTGACATTATGTAACTGTGACAGAATTTCTCCAAGGGCAATTTCAAATAATAATTTAAACAATGTAACAAGTGAAATGTCACCATTCACTAATTATTTTTGTGCTAATTGTTAATTAGGCTCTTAATGGGGACGATCTTAATTAACAATGGCTATGAAACTGTGCGGGCAGTATGACCATAAATGAGGCCAGTAATTGCTAACCTCCAGTGATTAACATGGATATTATGGTATTTTACTGAGTTTGATAAATTGTATGATAGATTGAATATATTCTCCCTATAAATATGTTCAAATATAGAAGTGCTCCATGGCATAATATAATTTATCCTGCATTGAAATAATTTCATTTGTCTGTCTCTAACTGTTCGACAGCACTTTCAGTTTCAAATAAAACCCTAACACATAATCAGCATGTCTTATACTGTGTGTGCAATTACAGTGTTTCTCAAGTCGTCCTGACTCCACCACTGTCCATTGTTTTCTTTATATTGGCTAATATTAGTATTATCCGTACGTTTTTGATTGCTTCTGTCTTTGGAGAATATGTTTGGCCTTAAAAGAAAAGTGAGCCCAGGAGAGTGGATTCATTGTGTTGGTGAGATAAAAGATGCCATTGGAAGAAATCAATACCATATCTGTCTGCTAAATTGTTGATAACACCATCTGCTTCATTTGCTTTTTTTCCCCGTGCCTCCACATTTTTGTCGCTGAATTTGCTTGGAGTCATGATGTATTACATGGCTTCTGCACACTAAAAGGATGTAGGTGGTTGCATGGAAACCAATAACTATCACAGCGTACGTATCGATTTTTTTTTTTTTGCTGAGGTGAATTTAGTTGTTCATACATGAAACCAACTCTTAATACTGAACGTTCAATACGTGAGCCAGTGCAGATGGATAACCTTTTGAAAATGTCACCGAAAGGATACATCTGTGACAGAGACTAACTACTGTTGCCTTGACTGACAATGCTATGCATAACCCAACAGAGTCAGAATGTTGTATAATTGTTTCAGAGTGGAACATCATGAATTACTTATCTGCTCTAAAAGACTTGCAATGCAGCTCTAGCCTGATTGAATTTGACAGAGAGGGCTGATCATTGCATGGGAGATGACATCCCCTCAGCCTCAATGCCAACGCACGCATCTCACTCTAATTATCCGTCCTATGTCTCAGTACCCACAGTACTTGGTTGTTTTGTGGACCAGTTATGATACAGGGGAACAAACCTTCACCGAAGCCTAATTGCTTTTGCAAGATGTACAATCCTTAGACTGTGTCCTCAAGTAGACACTTGGTTTTCCCGAAGGAATGTATCCCTCATTGTGTTTTCCATAACATGTAGGAACCTTTAAGCCATAGAGTTCACCAAAGTTGAACAGTAGCAGTCCCAGATGCCACGTGGTATGTCTGTAGTACCGTAGTAAAAGACAGGTTTTAGAAGACTTAACACACTACTCAAATAAAACCTAGATTTATGACAAACCAGAATAACTCATTTTGGCCAACAACCTATAAACCAGAAAACCAATCATTGTCCCTTGATTGCTCTATTTTGTGTTATAGTCTCACTGTGTAGGTTGCACTATCATTTTCTAACAGGTATAATGAGAGCAAGGGATACATGATACCCCCTTGTTAGAATTCTCCTAAAGGTGAAGTCACATGCCTCATTGTTGACCTGGCTTTACACTTGTGCTGAGAGGTGCGTTGTATCTACAACCACCAGCAGGTTTCAACTACTATGACCTTTGAGAAGTTAATGACTATTAGATATCAATTAACAATCACTGAAAACCATTTCTCTAATTGAATATTCCAGGACTGACATAACTGCTCCTTTGTATGGGACGCTATACCAAATAAAAATGTATCGATTGATTAGCCTATCATCATCTGCCGTGAATATCCCCCCGGAGGGCCACACCGTCCACCTCTTCGCCATAAAAGCGTGTGATGTCAGCAGATTTATACCCAGCACTCCATCTGTTAATTAAACTCATAGGGCCCTGGGTTCCAATGCATTTAAACTACTCCTGCATCTGGCACGTTACCACAATTTAAAGCTTGATCCACAAGTGCGGTGGTAGATATCACATCCCTGTGTGTAAATCCAGCCCTTCTACCCCCAGAAGGAGTTTGCACCAAGGACAAAATAAAGTCTGCCTGTCAGAGGCCAGAGAGAGGTGGGTGGTCCACAGAAACCCCCACTGCCCGATGGGTAATATTTATCTGTTGTCCAAACAGAGGTATTGCATATTGATTGGGCTGCTGTTACTACAGGGCAACACGAAAACGAACCATACGAGCCAGGCAGAAGATCTGGAGAGTCCCATGTGAGAGGTACTAGAGGGACAGTAGCTATGTTTTCATTAACTTGTACAGTCATTTTTTGTTGACATTTAGAAAGTTTGCATAGGAAATAGAAGCCTTTGCCTGCTACGGTGTGTTTTCATTTAACTACCTTGTTTCAATAAAAACAGCTGGATGAATTGGCCTAAACATATTTTTTACATTTAACCTTTATTTAACTAGGCAAGTCAGTTAAGAACAAATTCTTATTTACAATGACGGCCAAACCCGGATGATGCTGGGCCAATTGTGCGCCGCTCTATGGGACTACCAATCACGGCCAGATGTGATACAGCCTGGATTCAAACCAGGGTCTGTAGTGACGCCTCTTGCACTGAGTTGCAGTGCCTTAGACAGCTGCACCACTCGAGAGCCCAAACATACTGTAACAGTCAAAAGTTTGGACACACCTAGTCATTCCAGGGTTTTTCTGAATTTTTTACTATTTTCTACATTGTAGAATAATAGTGAAGACATCAAAGCTATGAAATAACACATATGGAATTACGTAGTAACCAAAAAAAGTGTTAAACAAATCAAAATATATTTTATATTTGAGGTTCTTCAAAGTAGCCACCCTTTGCCTTGATGACAGCATTGCACAATCTGTCAACCAGCTTCATGAGGTAGTCACCTGGAATGCATTTCAATTAACAGGTCTGCCTTGTTAAAAGTTCATTTGTGGAATTTATTTCCTTCTTAATGTGTTTGAGCCAATCAGTTGTGTTGTGACAAGGTAGGGGTGGAACATTTCAAGAACTTTGAACGTTTCTTCAAGTGCAGCAGCAAAAACCATCAAGCGCTATGATGAAACTGTCTCTCATGAGGACCGACACAAGAAAGGAAGACTCAGAGTTACCTATGCTGCATGGGATAAGTTCATTAGAGTAACCAGGCTCAGAAATTGCAGCCCAAATAAATGTTTCACAGACACATCTCAACATCAACTGTTCAGGGGAGACAGCCCGAATCAGGCCTTCATGGTTGAATTGCTGCAAAGAAATCACTACTAAAGGACACCTATGAGAAGAAGAAACTTTCTTGGGCAAAGAAACTCGAGCAAAGGACATTAGACTGGTGGAAATCTGTCCTTTGGTCTGATGAATCCAAATTTGAGGTTATTGGTTCCAACCGTCTTTGTGAGACCCAGAGTCAGTGAACGGATGACCTCCGTTCCCCTAACCCGGACTACGCTGGGCCAATTGTGCACCGCCTCATGGGTCTTCTGGTCGTGGCCGGCTGCGACACAGTTTGGGATCTAACCAGGGTCTGTAGTGACGCCTCTAGCACTGTGGTATAGTCCTTTAGATCGCTGCGCCACTCGGGAGGCCCTGATTTTACTGCGTTTTATATATATTTTCTCACTACGAGGTTGGAATGATACTGCGAAATTGTGAAAATGATTGTGCAATTATTCCCCCTCCTGGACATTATGGGCATGAGCATCTTGGTTTTGTATTTGTTTTGTAGCTCCGTGATGCCTAGTCCTCACTCATCCTTACTCTTCTCACCCCTCACAAGAGATTGATAGATTGTGGCCTTTGCCAATCATTTAGTAGCCATGCACCACACCCTTGTACATGCCCTGAGCATGCACTGTTTCTCGGTTCCTATTGGTCAGTTGAAGGGTATAAATATAGGCCTCAGCTAGGCCTCAGCTCGAGAAGTCTTTTTTTCTTCAAGGTGTTATCCTTGTGAGAGCGTTACTGGATATATGCCTTTTGAGGTGTGTCGAAAACAAATACTATTCTCATCCACATTATGTCAATAAAGTTATATGTATGAAATACTCTGGAGTTTGCCTCATCTCTCTGATAGAAGAGTGTTGTCAGTAAACCACAGACCAGTTCAATCTGGAGGGATTTCCTCACAAAGTTGTCATGTCTTTACTATCATTAAATTGAAGACTTATAGTTTTTATCAAAGATTCTCTGTAATTAGTATTACGCGATCAACTGATTAATCATGTAACTGTAATTAACTAGGAAGTCGGGGCACCAAGGAAAAGTATTCAGATTACAAAGTTATCATTTCCTAAAATAACTTTTCAGATATTTTATCTGATCAATTAGTCTTTGAATTAATGAATTATTTACTTTACCTCACGTTAGTCTCATTCCAAACGTCGTAAATTGTTGGTTATCTGCACGAACCCAGTCTTCACGATGAGTCATCCATACATCAATTGTCTTAAATCATTTATTTATTACTAACTAAGTAATTCACAGAAATGCATAAACAAACAAACAAGGTAAATGTGGTGACAAGAAATGATAGGAGAATGTGCCCTAGTGGGCTAAACCTTCATGGCGGCTTTTTAGACAAAAGGGGAAGTGGAGGTCGACTAAGAAGTCACTACAGAGTGATAATTATAACAATTGAAATGCTAATCCTTTGCACATGAACGCTCACTCATTCGGGAACAATTGCAATCAATATATATATTTACGCTCAGTGTGTCATCTTGATCACTGGTGAAAAGTTCAATTCTGTTGGAGAGTTTCGTCCTCTCTCTCTCTCCTCTCTCTCTCTCTCTCTCTGTCTTGGTTAGAGGGGATAGTAAAGGGGGAGGTAAAGGGGAGGCAGGGAGAGGGGAGGGGGCTTGCTATACACAAAGAGGGCAACGTCATGACAAAGTGGTCCTTCAAGATGGATTTGTGGCTTATTGACACCACTATGGCACCTTCAGTGCTCAGTTGTCTCAACCAAGTCTGTGCCCAAACAATTTGATTTTCCGGTTTTAAGCATTAAACTTTCAAATAGCTCTTTGTTGACTGTTGCTGGGTGTTATCGTCCTCCATCAGCACCGGCCTGTACCATACCTGCCCTAAGCTCTCTACTGGCCCCTTACACTATAAATCTGAATTTGTCCTGATAGGTGACCTAAACTGGGACATGTTTAAACCACCTGACCAAGTCCTAAAGCAATGTGACTCTCTAGATCTTCCTCAGATTATTACCAATCCCACAAGGTATGACTCCAAACACCCAGAAAAGGCTACCCTGTCTGGTGTTTTCTGTAATGACCTTAGGGGATCACTGTTTTACAGCCTGTGTTCGTAATGGCTGCTCAATGATTTGTCATAGACGCTTGCTAAAAAAAATAGCTGAGCAAGCCTTCCTTAATGAACCGGCCTCTGTAAATTGGTATAGAATCAGCTTGATCCCCTCTGTCGAAGATGCTTGGACCTTTTTTTGAAATATTTTCAGTGATATTGTTAACAAACACACCCCCATAGAGGAAATGAGAATTAAAAACAGGTTCAGCCCCTGGTTTGACTGTGATCATGCAGAGTTACTCCTCCTCAAGAATTGCATTTGGCGAAAGGCTCGGCACACGCACAGTCAGGCTGACTTGCTCTCGTTCAGGCAAATGAGAAATAAGTCTAATCAGGCTATCCGGAAGTCCAAAGTTAGTTACTTTGAGGAGCAGTTCTCTGTCTGTGGGTCTAACCCCAAGAAGTTCTGGAAAACAGTTAAAGACCTGGAGAATATACCCTCCTCCTCACACTTGTCCATGTCCTTTAAAGTTAATGATGTGGTTGTTACTGAAAGGAAGCACGTGGCATGCCCAAATTCAACTGCCTCATCCGCAAAAGATAAGATATGCATATTATTAGTAGATTTGGATAGAAAACACTCTGACGTTTCTAAAACTGTTTGAATCATGTCTGTGAGTATAACAGAACTTAATTAGCAGGCGACACCCCAAGGACAAACCATTCAGATTTTTTTTTGAGGTCACTCTCTTTCCAATTGGATTTCATTGGGAATCCAGTTTTCTAAGGGACCTTCTTGCAGTTCCTATCGCTTCCACTGGATGTCAACAGTCTTTAGAAATTGGTCGAGGTTATTCCTTTGTGTAATGAAGAAGTATGGCCATCTTGAACGAGGGTCACTTGAAGTGTACTGTTAAATAGAGGCGCGTGACCAGAAAGCATGCTTCAGTTTGTATTCTTCCTGTATTGATCACAGGTCATCCCATCTTCAATTTTATCAATTGTTTACGTTACAAAATACCTAAAGTTGTATGACAAAAGTAGTTTGAAATGTTTTGGCTAAGTTTACAGGTAACTTTTGATATATTTTGTAGTCACGTTGTCATTTTGGATATATATCGACGGAATTAATCGAACAAAAGGACCATTTGTGATGTTTATGAGACATATTGAAGTGCCAACAAAAGAAGCTCGTCAAAGGTAAGGCATGAATTCTATTTTTATTTCTGCGTTTCGTGTCGCGCCTGCAGGGTTGAAATATGCTTTCTCTCTTTTGTTTACAGAATTGCTATCCTCAGATAATAGCATTGTTTGCTTTCGCCGAAAAGCCTTTTTGAAATCTGACATGTTGGCTGGATTCACAAAAAGTGTAGCTTTAATTTGCTATCTTGCACGTGTGATTTAATGAAAGTTAGATTTTTATAGTAATTTATTTGAATTTGGCGCTCTGCATTTTTCCTGGCTTTTGTTCAGGTGGGAAGCTAGCGTCCCAAATATCCCAGAGAGGTTAAGGTTGCTGCCCCTATAATCGCCAAGCCTATCTCTGACCTTTTTAACCTGTCTCTCCTCTCTGGGTAGGTTCCCATTGTTTGGAAGGCAGCCACGGTCCGTACTTTATTTAACCGCTTCATGCCTGAGTTCCAAATATCTCTAACGGTCGCCCCAGCGTGAATTTTTTTATGCACGTGATGTTAGAACGTTCTCTCCATTCCAGAATGTGATTGTTCCGCCCAGTACATTTAATCTGCGCTGCCCTCAAACCAAGGCACGCAGCCTGTTTAAATTTATAGGCTGTTTTCAACTAGTCAATTTCAATTTTCTAACAAGTTTTCTAACAAGTTTTTAATTTTCAAAAACAGTTTGAATTTCATTCACATAAAAGTAGTCATTTTTAGTTTTGCCGACCAATTTTTTTTTGTTGACATTTCTGACACGGTCAAAATTCTCCAAACACTTCCCAATTGTTTGTGCAGTTCAAGTCTGCAAACATTTGCTCATCTAATGTCCTGCACACAGGTTTTCACATTTTCCGTCTGTTGCCTGCATCACAGTCATAGTTGTTTTCGTTACCAATAATAACTTTGGAAATATGTACGTTTCTATCAAAGTAAATGCCTTATTTCGTTATACTAGTTTCTGCATGTCCTGTTATGTCGTTTCTACTCTAGCATAATATTTTTGTGTATATTCCTTATAACCGCGGACATGCGATGTAATGTTACTAATTTCATAACCTTTATGGTGTTATACTCCATGCTTAGGTAGCTAGCTACATTCTTCTATTAGGTCTGGAAAACAATGCTAATTGCTGGGGCCCCACAAGGGTGCGTTCTCAGCCCTCTCCTGTACTCCCTGTTCACCCATGACTGCGTGGCCATGCATGCCTCCAACTCAATCATCAAGTCTGCAGACGACACTACAGTGATAGGCTTGATTACCAACAACGACGAGACGGCCTACAGGGAGGAGATGAGGACTCTCGGAGTGTGGTGCCAGGAAAATAAAACAAAGGAAATGATCGTGGACTTCAGGAAACAGCAGAGGGAGCAGCCCCCTATCAACATCGACGGGACAGTAGTGGAGAAGGTGGAAAGTTTTAAGTTCCTCTGCGTACACATCACGGACAAACTGAAATGGTCCACCCACACAGACAGTGTAGTGGAGAAGGCGCAGCAGCACCTCTTCAACCTCAGGAGGCTGAAGAAATTCGGCTTGTCACCAAAAACACTCACAAACTTTTACAGATGCACAATCGAGAGCATCCTGTCGGGCTGCATCACCGCCTGGTACGGCAACTGCTCCGCCCACAACCGTAAGGCTCTCCAGAGGGTAGTGCGGTCTGCACAACGCATCACTGGGGGCAAACTACCTGCCCTCCAGGACACCACCCAATGTCACAGGAAGGCCAAAAAGATCATCAAGGACAACAACCACCCAAGCCACTGCCTGTTCACCCCGCTATCATCCAGAAGGTGAGGTCAGTACAGGTGCATCAAACCGGGGACCGAGAGACTGAAAAACAGCTTCAATCTCAAGGCCATCAGACTGTTAAACAGGCATCACTAACATTGAGTGGCTGCTGCCAACATACTGACTCATCTCTAGCCACTTTAATAATGAAAAAATGATGTAATAAATGTATCACTAGCCACTTTAAACAATACCACTTTATATAATGTTTACATAACTTACATAAATTATCGCATATGTATATACTGTACTCTATACCATCTACTTTATGCAGTTCGGCCATTGCTCATTCATATATTTTTATGTACATATTCTTATTCATTCCTTTATACTTGTGTGTATAAGGTCATTGTTGTGAAATTGTTAGGTTAGATTAGTGGTTAGATATTACTGCATGGTCGGAACTAGAAGCACAAGCATTTCGCTACACTCGCGTTAACATCTGCTAACCATGTGTATGTGACAAATAAGATTTGATTTGATTTTTCAGAGTAGTATTAGCATGTGTTGTATTTTGAAGCTACCCTGGCCGTATGACTCCCAAGTGGCGCAGCTGTCTAAGGCACAGCGTCTCAGTGCTAAAGGTGTCACTACAGACACCCAGTCTCAAATTCAGACACGTTTCTATCAAAGAAAGTGCCTTATTACATTATAATAGTTTCTGTACGTCGTGTTATACCGTTTCTACTGTAGCTCACTGTGTTTGGAGCATAATATATTTGTGTTTATTCCTTATAACCACGGACACGCGAGGTAAGGTTACTAATTTCATAACCTTTATGATGTTATATTCAATCGTGCTTATGTAGCTAGTTACATTCTTCTATTAGCTCTGTAAAACAATGCTACCAGAGAAGTTTGTTGAAGCTTGTTGTAATTTGAAGCTACCCTGGAAAAATATCTTCTTGTATCACTTTGTCGTTTTCTGAGTGGTCCACCTTCCCTGTGGCCGATATGGTTGCTGTATGGACAGTGGAGAGGACATGAATGTCTGGTTTGTCATGCCACTTTACTGCCAGCTGTTGACATTTCTAATTTTGTGTAACGGGTCATTTAGGATGGCAGTAGCATTGTTGATGAAATGCAGTCATAGCAGCAGAACTAGAAAGCAGTCTTGGGAAAAGAGGGTGGCAAAGAAGGGAGTTGTGCTCCAGTATTCTCTTAGGGAGTTCTTCTACTATCCCCATGAGGACTGTCACCAGGAAGTATACATTTCACTAATTGTGGTTGTCCCCCCCACTCCTGGCTCTCTCTTCTCCTGTAGCTCCAAGGCATAGCGATTGGTCTCTACTATGTCTCCCACCAGCTCCTCTGTCAGAAACAACTTGAAGCACTCAGACGGAAATGGCAAGGGGCGTTGCACTCCAGACTGGGACTCATCAAAGCAAACAGCAGTGCCAGGAGGGGTGAAACGGCTGGCAGCTTTCCAGATACCACAGAACTCCTGTACTTCATCCACTGTCGGTCTACCTACATCACCACCAGCATCTTCAAAGGGAACTGGGACTTTGTCAGTGGTCAAGGGGTCCTCAGATTCAGGGTTCTCAATGGCCGGGGGCAGCTCCTCACTGTCACTGTCAGAATCTGTTTCCTGACTTTCATACTCAGACTCATTGTCAGAATTACCGTGTTTGTGGGTCCTCTTTGAGAGACATTGCTAATGCTACAGATTAGCTCACTAGCTACAAACATAAACAACACTGCATGGCTCAGAGTGGGAGTGAGAGGTTATGTGACTGAATGCCAGCACGCAACATTTGTATCAATAAATCACTATCAGAAAATATTTTGTTTAGTAATTATTGATATATTTACTGTTTATTTACATGTTTTCAAGTAACTCTTTGATTTTCATCATGCATTTTGATTATTGCATAGATTGTAATGGGCAGGTATTATGTGTGTAAAATACTCTTTTGAAGGTTGTACTTATTATGATGGGCTAAGCTAATTCCAGCTATGTGTGTGGAGCCATGTTTGTTGACATACAATGCTCTTGGTTTCACGTAATCGTCTGTCGAGCAAAGATGCTATAACAAAATTAGGTGAGTAAGGGTTCATTCCTTCTTTGAGAACTTCAGGAAGTGAATGGTGGGATGTGAACGATGGTAGACGACACACCCCTTCAAAATGCATACTGTAAACAGACCAAACTCATCTTGTCTACTCTTATTATCTTTGGTTTCTGTGAGGGAAAAAAGCATGGTGTCACACCCTAACCAAAGAGAGCCCTTGGTTCTCTATGGTGTTGTAGGTCAGGGCGTGACTATTGGGTGTTCTAGTCGATTTATTTCTATGTTTGGGATTGAGTATGGTTCTCAAATAGAGGCAGCTGATTATCGTTGTCTCTAATTGGGGATCATACTTAAGGTGTGGTGTCCCTGTTCCCGCTTGCATTTGTGGGATATTGTTTTGTGTTAGTGTGTTGAGCACTACGACTTTACGTTCATTGTTTGTTTATTGTTTGAAAGTTTAACTTAAATAAAAGATGTGGAACTCAACACACGCTGCACCTTGGTCAGTCTATCATCACAAACGTGACACATGGAGGCGCACTGAAAATTATCATCGGATTACTTTCGATTTCTAGAAAGTGTATTACTCAATTATTTTGATCAATATTGAGCTCACCGGTGATGTGATTAATTATAAATAGTAATTGCTATTAGCTAATTCATATTGTAGTTTCTGTCAGCCGAGAGTTATACAAATATGACCGCTTGTGTTGCGTCAATCTTTCCTCAGTTAGCGCTAGGACAAATGTAGCCTACATTTCTCCGGCTTGGATGATTGTGTTATGCTATAGGTAATTCTGTGAATATCTGAACATTGCATCCAAAAATAATCTGCTCACATTCTAGCCATAACTTTGTAAGGACTGTGTTTGTTTCAATAGTTCCTGAAAAAAAGTGTAGCCAGCTCAAATGCTGATTGTTGCGTCATTCGAAACTGGCCGTTCTAAATAAGCGTTCTAAAAAAGCGTTCTAATCACATGGGTGTGATCGTACGCTTCAGGGACCACTGTAGAATGATCACACCCGTGCATTGATACGTGTGAAAGGTTTAAAGGGGGAGATCAAGCTGATTTTAACTGATATAGGCCTATTTCTATTTTGCCCTGTTTATCAAAAGTGTTGGAAAAACTTTCTTGATGTCTATACTATTCTTTCTGGTATACAATCTGGTTTCCGGTCAGGTTATGGATGTGTCACTGGAACCTTAAATGTCCTCACTGATGTCACCATTGCCCTTGATTCTAAGCAATGTTGTGCTGCTATTTTTATTGACTTGGTCCAATCTTTTGATACTGTAGACCATTCCATTCTTGAGGGCAGGCTAAGGATTATTGGTGTCTCTGAGGGGTCTTTGGTCTGGTTTGCTAACTACCTCAAAGAGCACAGTGTATAAAGTCAGAACATCTGCTGTTTCAGCCACTGCCTGTCAACAAGGGTGTACCCCAAGGCTCGATCCTAGGCCCCACGCTCTTCTCAATTTACATCAACAACATAGCTCAGGCAGTAGGAAGCTCTCTCGTTCATCTATATGCAGATGATACAGTCTTATACTCAGCTGGCCCCTCCCTGGATTGTGTGTTTAGCGCTCTACAACAAAGCTTTCTTAGTGTCCAACAAGCTTTCTCTGCCCTTAACCTTGTTCTAAACACCTGCAAAACAAAGGTCATGGGGTTTGGTAAGAAGAATGCCCCTCTCCCCACAGGTGTGATTACTACCTCTGACGGTTTAGACCTTATACAAGTCCTTGGGGGTATGGCTAGATGGTACACTGTCCTTCCCTCAGCACACATCAAAGCTGCAGGCTAAAGTTAAATCTACCGTAATCACTCCTCTTTCACCTAAACTGCCAAACTAACACTCATTCAGATGACCATCCAACCCATGCTAGATTACGGTAACGTAATTTATAGATCGGCAGGTAAGGGTGCTCTCGAGCGGCTAGATGTTCTTTACCATTTGGCCATCAGATTTTACACCAATGCTTCTTATAGGACACGTCACTGCACTCTATACTCTAATGTAAACTGGTCATCTCTGTATACCCATTGCAAGATTATGCTTATTCGTAAAAAACTCTTAGGCCTCACTCCCCCTATCTGAGATATCTACTACAGCCCTCATCCTCCACATACAACATCCGTTCTGCCAGTTACATTCTGTTAAAGGTCCCTAAACATCACACATCCCTGGGTCGTTTGTCTTCTCAGTTCACTGCAGCTAGTTACTGGAATGAGCTGCAACAAACACTCAAACTGGACAGTTTTATCTCAATCTCTTCATTCAAAGACTCAATCATGGACACACTTACTGACAGTTGTGGATGTGTTGTGTGATGTATTGTTGTCTCTACGTTCTTGCCCTTTGTACTGTTGTCTGTGCCTAATAATGTTTGTACCCTGTTTTGTGCTGCTACCATGTTGTGCTGCTGCCATGTTGTGTTGCTACCATGTTGTTGTCATGTTGTGTTGTTACCATGCTGTGTTGTCATGAGTTGCTGCCATGCTATGTTGTTGTTTTAGGTCTCTCTTTATATAGTGTTGTGGTTGTTTAGCTTGTCGTGATGTGTGTTTTGTCCTATATTTTAATTTAATTATTTATTTTATCGAATCCTTCGAGATCGGTGTCCCATCCATCGGCCGGTTGAGCTAACGTAGGCTAATGTGATTAGCATGAGGTTGTAAGTAACAAGAAAACTTCCCAGGACATAGACAATTCTGATATTGGCAGAAAGCTTAAATTCTTGTTAATCTAACTGCACTGTCCAATTTACAGTAGCTATTACAGTGAAATAATACCATGCTATTGTTTGAGGAGAGTGTACATTTTTGAACATGAAAAGTTATTAATAAACAAATTAGGCACATTTGGACAGTTTTGCTACAAAATCTTGAACAAAAATGCAATGATTCATTGGATGAGTCCAAATCTTTGCACATACACTGCTGCCACCTAGTGGCCAACATATAAATTGCACCTGTGCTGGAATAATACATTATGGCCTTTCTCTTGAATTTCAAAGATAATGTTTTTTTTTTTAAAAGAACGATTGTTTTTTTTCTTAGTATTATCTTTTACCAGATCTATTGTGTTACATTCTCCTACATTCCTTTCACATTTCCACAAACTTCAAAGTGTTTCCTTTCAAATGGCACCAATAATTTGCATATCCTAGCTTCAGGGCCTGAGCTATAGGCAGTCAGATTTGGGTATGTCATTTTAGGCAAAAGTTGAAATCCAAACCCCGTCCCTGCAGAAGGCCTTTTGCCTTTTGGCAGGCCGTCATTGTAAATAAGAATTTATTCTTAATTCACTTGCTAGTTAAATAAATATTAAAATAAATAAATAAAAATAGAATTGTGATTGTATGGCGAGGAAATGCGGCCTCTTTGGCTCCAGTGTGGGCTACAGAGACTGAGCCCACACCCCAGACATCATTCTCAATCCCCCCCCTCCACTACTGTGGAGCCTGGGGGAACCTTCTCTCCAGCTCTGGCTGCCTAAGCAACTCTAGCAGCATCGCCACACGGTAGAGAGCCTATGTTGCTGACTTGACCCTATGCTTTGCCGTACCAACCTCTTCCTTCTTCCACTCCAGACCAGCATTCTGCCCAGCTACCAAAGGGACATTGGACATTTGAACATTATTATACTCAGCAGGGTATGACGGAGCAGCCCTTGGCTCAGCGTTACAGGGGGTGGCTCCCACTCTGACTGAGTCGCCACACAGTGCTTATTTGATTGCTCAGCTGCTGCCCTTACAGCGAGCTGACACCCCACGGTCAGGGGTTCCTGGCTTCCCCTCACTTTCTACCTATTCCCACAGCAGCATCCGACCTCCCTTTGGCCATTCCTGATGACCTGTCCAGCCCCGGCCAGGGACCCAGTCGATGACCGGGGTCCTGTTCGGGGTGGCCAGGATGTTAAAATAAAATTGGTCCCAGGACCAATATCTGTTCCTGCTCCTGGGGTCCAGCCTGATCTGCCATCTTCACTGGACTTACTACCACTACCTCCCTATCTAGGCCTTCCTCTGGTCTGCTGTGGGACATGCCTGCCTCGGCCAAACGTCTGCTCTCCTCTACTGGGGAACATTCCGTCACTGTGGGGGAACCACTGCCAACTCGCCTGCTCTCCTCTGCTGGGGCACTTATATCCATTTTACCAAATTTATATCAGCATGTTAAATGTGCAACCAGAGGGAAAAACCTCTAGACCACCTTTACACACAGAAACATGTACATAGCTCTCCCTCGCCCTCCATTTGGCAAATCTGACAACAATTCTAACCCCCTGATTCCTGCTTACAAGCTAAATCTAAGCAGGAAGCAGCAGTGACTCGGTCAATAAGCCACTTCCGGCGCCGACAGAGATGGCCGCCTCGCTTCGCGTTCCTAGGAAACTATGCAGTTTTTTGTTTTTTTACGTGTTATTTCTTACACTAGTACCCCAGGTCATCTTAGGTTTCTTTACATACAGCCGAGAAGAACTACTGAATATAAGATCAGCGTCAACTCAACATCAGTACGACCAAGAATATGTTTTTCGCGATGCGGATCCTGTGTTCTGCCTTACAACCAGTGTAACCGAGTGGATCACATGCAGCGACCAAAAAAAAAAAAACGACTCAGAAAAAGAGGGAAACGAAGCGGTCTTCTGGTCAGACTCCGGAGACGGGCACATCGTGCACCACTCCCTAGCATTCTTCTTGCCAATGTCCAGTCTCTTGACAACAAGGTTGATGAAATCCGAGCAAGGGTAGCATTCCAGAGGGACATCAGAGACTGTAACGTTCTTTGCTTCACGGAAACATGGCTAACTGGAGAGACGCAATCCGAAGCGGTGCAGCCAGCG
Source organism: Oncorhynchus tshawytscha (assembly GCF_018296145.1). NCBI lineage: Eukaryota > Metazoa > Chordata > Actinopteri > Salmoniformes > Salmonidae > Oncorhynchus > Oncorhynchus tshawytscha. The sequence continues at coordinate 253,629 of NC_056449.1, forward strand.
GGTTTCTCCATGCATCGCGCCGACAGAAACAAACATCTTTCTGGTAAGAAGACGGGCGGGGGCGTATGTCTTATGGCCAACGTGACATGGTGTGATGAAAGAAACATACAGGAACTCAAATCCTTCTGTTCACCTGATTTAGAATTCCTCACAATCAAATGTAGACCGCATTATCTACCAAGAGAATTCTCTTCGATTATAATCACAGCCGTATATATCCCCCAAGCAGACACATCGATGGCTCTGAACGAACTTTATTTAACTCTCTGCAAACTGGAAACGATTTATCCGGAGGCTGCATTCATTGTAGCTGGGGATTTTAACAAGGCTAATCTGAAAACAAGACTCCCTAAATTTTATCAGCATATCGATTGTGCAACCAGGGGTGGAAAGACCCTGGATCATTGTTACTCTAACTTCCGCGACGCATATAAGGCCCTGCCCCGCCCCCTTTCGGAAAAGCTGACCACGACTCCATTTTGTTGATCCCTGCCTACAGACAGAAACTAAAACAAGAAGCTCCCACGCTGAGGTCTGTCCAACGCTGGTCCGACCAAGCTGACTCCACACTCCAAGACTGCTTCCATCACGTGGACTGGGAGATGTTTCGTATTGCGTCAGACAACAACATTGACGAATACGCTGATACGGTGTGCGAGTTCATTAGAACGTGCGTTGAAGATGTCGTTCCCATAGCAACGATTAAAACATTCCCTAACCAGAAACCGTGGATTGATGGCAGCATTCGTGTGAAACTGAAGGCACGAACCACTGCTTTTAATCAGGGCAAGGTGTCTGGTAACATGACTGAATACAAACAGTGCAGCTATTCCCTCCGCAAGGCTATCAAACAAGCTAAGCGCCAGTACAGAGACAAAGTAGAATCTCAATTCAACTGCTCAGACACAAGAGGTATGTGGCAGAGTCTACAATCAATCACGGACTACAGGAAGAAACCCAGCCCAGTCACGGACCAGGATGTCTTGCTCCCAGGCAGACTAAATAACTTTTTGCCCGCTTTGAGGGCAATACAGTGCCACTGACACGGCCTGCAACGGAAACATGCGGTCTCTCCTTCACTGCAGCCGAAGTGAGTAAGACATTTAAACGTGTTAACCCTCGCAAGGCTGCAGGCCCAGACGGCATCCCCAGCCGCGCCCTCAGAGCATGCGCAGACCAGCTGGCCGGTGTGTTTACGGACATATTCAATCAATCCCTATACCAGTCTGCTGTTCCCACATGCTTCAAGAGGGCCACCATTGTTCCTGTTCCCAAGAAAGCTAAGGTAACTGAGCTAAACGACTACCGCCCGTAGCACTCACATCCGTCATCATGAAGTGCTTTGAGAGACTAGTCAAGGGCCATATCACCTCCACCCTACCTGACACCCTTGACCCACTCCAATTTGCTTACCGCCCAAATAGGTCCACAGATGATGCAATCTCAACCACACTGCACACTGCCCTAACCCATCTGGACAAGAGGAATACCTATGTGAGAATGCTGTTCATCGACTACAGCTCGGCATTCAACACCATAGTACCCTCCAAGCTCGTCATCAAGCTCGAGACCCTGGGTCTCGACCCCGCCCTGTGCAACTGGGTACTGGACTTCCTGACGGGCCGCCCCAGGTGGTGAGGGTAGGCAACAACATCTCCTCCCCGCTGATCCTCAACACTGGGGCCCCACAAGGGTGCGTTCTGAGCCCTCTCCTGTACTCCCTGTTCACCCACGACTGCGTGGCCATGCACGCCTCCAACTCAATCATCAAGTTTGCGGACGACACAACAGTGGTAGGCTTGATTACCAACAACGACGAGACGGCCTACAGGGAGGAGGTGAGGGCCCTCGGAGTGTGGTGTCAGGAAAATAACCTCACACTCAACGTCAACAAAACTAAGGAGATGATTGTGGACTTCAGGAAACAGCAGAGGGAACACCCCCATCCACATCGATGGAACAGTAGTGGAGAGGGTAGCAAGTTTTAAGTTCCTCGGCATACACATCACAGACAAACTGAATTGGTCCACTCACACAGACAGCATCGTGAGGAAGGCGCAGCAGCGCCTCTTCAACCTCAGGAGGCTGAAGAAATTTGGCTTGTCACCAAAAGCACTCACAAACTTCTACAGATGCACAATCGAGAGCATCCTGGCGGGCTGTATCACCGCCTGGTATGGCAACTGCACCGCCCTCAACCGTAAGGCTCTCCAGAGGGTACTGAGGTCTGCACAACGCATCACCGGGGGCAAACTACCTGCCCTCCAGGACACCTACACCACCCGATGCTACAGGAAGGCCACAAAGATCATCAAGGACATCAACCACCCGAGCCACTGCCTGTTCACCCCGCTGCCATCCAGAAGGCGAGGTCAGTACAGGTGCATCAAAGCTGGGGCCGAGAGACTGAAAAACAGCTTCTATCTCAAGGCCATCAGACTGTTAAACAGCCACCACTAACATTGAGTGGCTACTGCCAACACACTGTCAATGACACTGACTCTACTCCAGCCACTTTAATCATGGGAATTGATGGGAAATGATGTAAATATATCACTAGCCACTTTAAACAATGCTACCTTATATAATGTTACTTACCCTACATTGTTCATCTCATATGCATACGCTGATACTGTACTCTATATCATCGACTGCATCCTTATGTAATACATGTATCACTAGCCACTTAACTATGCCACTTGGTTTACATACTTATCTCATATGTATATATTGTACTCGATATCATCTACTGTATCTTGCCTATGCTGCTCTGTACCATCACTCATTCATATATCCCTATGTACATATTCTTTATCCCCTTACACTGTGTATGACAGTAGTTTTTTTTGGAATTGTTAGTTAGATTACTTGCTCGTTATTACTGCATTGTCGGAACTAGAAGCACAAGCATTTCGCTACACTCGCATTAACATCTGCTAACCATGTGTATGTGACAAATAAAATTTGATTTGATTTGATTTGATTTAAAAATGTGGTCAGATGAAGCAGATGCTAAGCTACAGGACTGTTTTGCTAGCACAGACTGGAATACGTTCCTGGAATATTCCAATGGCATTGAGGAGTACACCATATCAGTCATTGGCTTCATCAATAAGTGCATCGATGACATCATCCCCACAGTGACAGTACGTACATACCCCAATCAGAAGCCATGGATTACAGGCAACATCCGCACTGAGCTAAAGGCTAGAGCTGCCGCTTTCAAGGAGCGGGACTCTAACCCGGAAGCTTATAAGAAATCCCGCTATGCCCTCCGACGAACCATCAAACAGGCAAAGTGTCAATACAGGACTAAAATTGAATCATACCACACCGGCTCCGACACTCGTCGGATGTGGCAGGGCTTGCAAACCATTACAGACTACAAAAGGAAGCACAGCCGAGAGATGCCCAGTGACACGAGCCTACCAGACGAGATAAACTACTTCTATGCTCGCTTTGGGGCAAATAACACAGAAACATGCATGAAAGCACCAGCTGTTCCAGATGACTGTGTGATCACGCTCTCTGCAACCGATGTTAGTAAAACCTTTAAACTGGTCAACATTCACAAGGCTGCAGGGCCAAACAGATTACCAGGACATGTACTATGAGCATGCGCAGACCAACTATCAAGTGTTTTCACTGACATTTTCAACTGTCCGAGTCTCTAATACCAACATGTTTTAAGCATACCACCATAGTCCCTGTGCCCAAGAACACTAAGGTAACCTGCCAAATTGACTACCGACCTGTAGCACTCACGTCTGTAGCCATGAATTGCTTTGAAAGGCTGGTCATGGCTCACATCAACACCATTATCCTAGAAACCCTAGACCCACTCCAATTTGCATACTACTCTAACAGATCCACAGAGGATGCAATCTCTATTGCACTCCACACTGCCATTTCCAACCTGGACAAAAGGAACACCTATGCGAGCATGCTATTCATTAACTACAGCTCACCGTTCAACACCATCATACCCTGAAAGATCATCACTAAGCTAAGGATCCTGGGACTACACACCTCCCTCTGCAACTGGATCCTGGACTTCCTGACAGGCCACCCCCAGGTGGTAAGGGTAGGTAACAACACATCTGCCACACTGATCCTCAGCCTATAGGGAGGAGGCCAGAGACCTAGCGGTGTGGTGCCAGGACAACAACCTCTCCCTCAACGTGATCAAGACAAAGGAGATGATTGTGGACTACAGGAAAAGGAGGACCGAGCACACCCCCATTCTCATCGACAGGGCTGTAGTGGAGCAGGTTGTGAGCTTCAAGTTCATTGGTGTCCACCTCACCAACAAACTAACATGGTCCAAACACACCAAGACAGTTGTGAAGAGGGCACGACAAAACCTTTTCCCCCTCAGAAGACTGAAATTATTTGGCATGGGTCCTCAGATCCTCAAAAGGTTTGACAGCTGCACCATCGAGAGCATCCTGACTGTTTCCATCACCCTAGTGTGGTAACTGCTAAGCCTCTGACCGCAAGGCACTACAGAGGGTAGTGTGAACAGCCAGTACGTCACTGGGGCCAAGCTTCCTGCCATCCAGGACCTCTATACCAGGCGGTGTCAGAGGAAGGCCCTAAAAATTGTCAAAGACCCCATCCACCCAAGTCATAGACTGTTCTCTTTGCTACCGCACGGCAAGCATTGCAGGTGCGCCAAGTCTAGGTCCAAGAGCTTCTAAACAGCTTCTACCCCCAAGCAATTGTCACGACTTCCGCCGAAGTCGGCTCCTCTCCTTGTTCGGGCGGCGTTCGGCGGTCGATGTCACCTGCTTTCTAGCCATCGCCGCTCCATTTTCATGTGTCCATTTGTTTTGTCTTGTTCCCTGCACACCTGGTTTTCATTCCCCAATCAATCCATATGTATTTATTCCTCTGTTCCCCATCATGTCTTTGTGTAAGATTTTTTGTGTTACGGGTATTTTGGAATTGTGGATATTGTTACACGCATCACCTTTTGTCTATGTTCCGTGTTTGGGCACATTTTATGTTACTTTGTGCTGTCATTTTGGACTGGAATAAAAAGTGCGCCTGTTCACTACACTCTGCTTTCCTGCACCTGACTTCGCCTCCAATACACACTCCTAACAGCACTAAGACTTCTGAACATCTAATCAAATGGCTACCCCCCCCACACACACACACACACACTTTTACGCCGCTGCTACTATCTATGCATAGTCACTTTAATAACTCTACCTACATGTAAATATTACCTCAATTTCCTCGACTAACTGGTGTCTCCGCACATTAACTCTGGACAGGTACTCCCTGGATATAGTCTCGCTATTGTTATTTTACTGCTGCTCTTTAACTACGTGTTACTTTTATTTATTATTCTTATTCATATTTTTTAAACTACATTCTTGGTTAGGGGATTGTAAGTAAGCATTTCACTGTTTCACCTGTTGTATTTGGCGCATGTGACTAATTTGATTTGATTTGATAATTCATTTTAGTGTTGGAAAAGACCACGTGAAATTTCAGCCTATTTTGGTGGAATGGAGTTCTGGCCTGCCTGGTAAAATCACCAGGCGGTAAATTAGTTAATAGACCAATAAGAAAGAAAGTTCTAAACCTCTGCCAATAACAGCTAGTTTTCAGTTTTCCCTCTCCAAACCTTTTGCTTGAGAAATAGTTTTTTGCTAAGAAGTTATTTTAGTTTATTTTTTACCATTTTATGTTAAAACACAGTAAGGTACTTAATTGTTACCCAGAAATGGTTTGATATTGAGATACAAATGGCTGTATTAGACCTGAACAAAACTTGTAAATGCTCTGTATTTCTAAAATGTGCATTTTCGTGGCTCTTGATTTTCCATTTGACCCAAGAAAATGATTGAAAGTTATTTCAGGGAGTAGCTATTCAGCAGTCGGTGCTATTGGTGTAAATCTGAAAAGTTAAGCAGTAGCCTTAACAGTGTCACTTTTAATTGTTTATAGTGGCTTCAGTCTTTAAGCAGGACTAAACTTTTGCTGAAATAGAGCAAACAGTTTGACAGCTGATGTGTAACCTCTGCAAATCAGACATGATCTGGCTTCTGGCAAAGTGTCTCACCTCGCGGCAGCCATTAAGACGGCCGTGGTGACCCCCAATCAGCCTGCAGAGAACCGTGGAGTCATCCTCTCCTTCACCCAGAACATCACAATACTGACCTGCACACTGCAATCCATCACAGCCAATATGTGGAGAGCTCTCCCAGTTACAGGGGTGTTGCATCATATGCTAGTAGTGTCTGTCTAGCTGTGGAGCACAGCTTTAAGAATATGTGTTCAACATTTAACTTTGCACTGCTTGTGAGAAAAGCAGTGCTTTTATAGCATATAGCATTATCTAGTGTATGTTATCCATGATTGGCTTAGTAGTACATCAAAATAATACAAAGCTGTGAATTTTGCTGCTCTTTTTATTTATATATAATCTCTCTTTGTTCTCGCTGAAATCTAAAAGAGGCTTTGGATCTATTCATGAAAAATGTTTAAAATGTTATTACATATGCATGTTTTCCTTCATCTTACTGGTCCTACTGGTAATTTCCCTCTATATTGTTCGCTCACTCTTTCTGCCCATGTACCTCTTTCTCTCCCTCCTTTCTCCCCTTTCCTCCTCTTCCTCTCTCCTCTGTATCCGAGGAAGGGAGGTGGTTGTATATTTGTTCCTTCACGGCTCCTCATCCTTAGATTAGATTTCTCCTTTCTCATTACCCACCATAGTAGACCCCTCCGACCTCATCTCAGCCTCAGATATTATCTGACCCGTATAATTAATTAATTATAGCCCAAATATTATAGATTATTAAAAATAGCATAACTAATAGTGTAATATCTCAAGCTGTCAAGTTTAATAGTCAACATTGTCTTGGTCGGTCTTATCAGTGTGAGACACCTGGTCAGAATATTGATTTCTGGTCATTTTAACTGTCATGTGCCATCGTGATGGGGAATTGTCTGGTTTTTACCACTCAGAGCTCATTCAAAATCGTTAAACTGCTGCCGTGCTGTTCACAACCCCCTCAAACACCCCTCCCTGGAACTATATGTCTCTACAGAAAATGTACCAGAAATCGGACATAGTGTTTTGAGTTGCTTTTATGTAGTGTATTTGCACAATACGAGACCCAGAGTTCTATTCAATCAAACCCTGAAGCCAGGTGTCTGGGATAAGACAAAAATGTTCATCTTGCACTGTTTGGATTCATGTTACATATGAATTAAGTGTATGCACGGAACCCTTCCACTGTAGCATAATGTTCTTGCACAAATCAAATGGTCACTGTATATCCACATTTTCTAGGTTAGTTGCTAGACTCACCAACCCTGGTGACATATTATGACTGTTGTGAGGTGGTGCACTAGTACTTTTCTAACATTTATTTTTTTCAGATTTTTTAAACAGAATCCAACAGGGCAGCTGTATTTGAACTAGTTTGAATACCAAATGCCAGATAGGCTGGTCCATTTTTTTGCATAGAGGCCCTGTCTAACTTGGGTTTGTAGCGCAAAGGATCAATATCTGGCTAATAATGGGGGCCTCAAGGAAAGAAATGAGCCGGTGTGGGGGCCTCAAGGAAAAAAATTGACCGGTGTGTTAGAAATGCCAGGGCCGATTTCTGGTTCCAGTATGCCCACTGTAACAATGTAATAAAATGTATCAAAAATCTGTGGTTGATTCCCAGTTCACCTCTTAAAATATGGCCAATTAACAAGGTTAACTGTCCCCTAGATGCAATGGCTCATTAGCTAGGTACAAGTACCTGACTTGCTGGAATGTATTTCAATAAACAGCTGCTTGTATGCTGACATCAGGGTCAGCTCACATAAAAAAGTCACTCATTTACAGCTTTATCACAAGCCAGCATTAGAACTTCTTTTGTAGCTAGACGAAAATCCCCACAGGACGCTGTGATGCCAACGGCAAACGAAATATGGTTCTGCATTAGTTTGCCAGAGACACTCGGTTACCAGATTTGACTGAATGTGGCCCACAGTCTTTGATATTATAGTGAAAAACTGTTGTTATTGTTGTTGTTGTTGTTACTATTATTACCATTAACAGAGTAAGTGAGGGAAGGCTACAGTATTGTCTGAAGTCTGAAGCAATATTTGATGATATTAACATGCCCACTATAATTCTTCTGGGTCCTGTGTAGCAAGAAACGGTATCATCTGCAATACATTTCTAAGTTTCTAATTATTCTAATTATGATTCATTCATATGATCAGATTAATTGAATAATCTAGAGGCAGATCAGAGCTCATTAACCTTAATTAAGATCATTACTGAGTTAGATTCTCTCTCCCTCCATGGTGATTTAAATCTTCTAGTGTACCTGACACAACTTGGAGTCGCAGTGCTCTCTCTCTTATCATCCCATCTCTCTCAGGGAGCCATGCCAGTCTCCTTCTCTCTGCCATGCAATCTCTCACAGGGAGCCATGCCAGTCTCCTTCTCTCTGCCATGCAATCTCTCACAGGGAGCCATGCCTATCCCGCTCTCTGCCATACCATATCTCTCACTGGGAGCCTGGGCTCTCTCAGGATTGGCCTTCTCATGTTCGGTATTGGATGCTGACTGGGTGTTGAACATAATTTTTTCAGTGTCTGATTTGGGTATTTGCATTTATTCAGATTGTAAAACACACCATCTTACCAAGGGTATATAATTTGAAATACTGTTCATACAAGTCTGTGTATTCTATCATTATGTGGAGTCTTTAACCTTATGAATGCTGCTTACTAGTGGGGGAGTCAGCATACATGTATCTGATATGGAATACAGATTTAAATGGTTAAATCTTCTCAACTCATTCAGTTTGGTGTAATCAGATGTAAATTGATGTTCCTTACTAAACCCAGATCCTGCCCTGCCCTGCACCTGAACATTTTGCCATGGACTTTCGAAGATGGAAGAGCCTGGTGCATGTGACCCTATTTATTCAGCTGTTATTGTAACATTGGTGGGGTTGGGGTGTCTGTGGAAGGGCCAGACTGGTTTTTCATGTTGACAGATGACTCATTTTGCCGTTGAAGAAGAGAGAGGCTGTTGTCATGAGATTTAACTTGAGTGATTAATGTACGGATAATTGGCAGGTCACTGTCGGTAATTCACGGGGCCCTTTCAAAGTTCAGTGAAAAAGAGGGTCTTGAAAGACACTATTTACATGCAAATTATCGAGCGTTATACGTCTAAATGTGGAGAATGGACTCTGAGGCAACGTGGAAATAGTAATTATGGCACCACGTCCCCCCAATCTGTTCGACGGGACAGCCGGACCCGCGGATGCTGCAGTATAATTAATTGTGTATATTCAGATCAAGAGGTTGGACCACAAGGGACATTTGAATGCGTGTCATAGTAGGCCTACATGGGAATATGAAAATAGGTGTTTTGTTTTTGGATAAAATCAGTGACAACATATTCAAAGTTATTACGAATGTTGTATATGTTTTTCGATATCAGTGGTGTCTTGTGTGCCATTGGCGAAGGTGATCTGGGTTATTAAAAGGGCAGCATTGTGGCGGCAGTATCTTAGCTCAAACAGGGAAGAAGAGCTTTAAAATATTTCAATATGATGTAATATGTAATATGTCATCTTAATATGATGTTACGATGATGATGCTTATAATTAGGCTATTGTTGTTTATTCCTAGCCTATGTAATCATCATCATTATTAACAAATGTAAAGAGATTATTTGTAGGCTATCATCCCACCTTGGGGAGAAAAAGTAACATAAAAATTATCAGTTTTTCCTTTATTTATCCAGCAAATAGAGTCCTAGCCAATGATGTGTTTGGTCCTAACTTATAAGGCAATTGTGAGCGTATTTAGTCACAAACTTCGAAAACATAAAGAAAGAACGACGCGTCAAACCACTGTTAGGACACAGCATAGATCCGATGAAAATCGAATAGTTGTTTAATTACAGTTTGGCCGTTGTGGACCCTGCTCTGGAGTCTGTATCAGCAGTCAGTCAGTCTCTATAGAGGTGTGGAGAGCAGGGCTGGTTCCCCTGACCTGGGCTTGCCCTCTTGATATAATAATCATGTTCATTCCTATCAAAATTACAGATGATTGTTTTACCCATTGTTTTCCCCAACTTTTAATTTCTACTTCCCAAATGATCATTGCCCGCGGTAATTGCAAAGAGCTGACCTTGTATGTGTCATCAGCCCCCGGACGAGTGAAATCCAATTTTGTGAGGCTTGGCACACCTCCTTTTCTTTTTTTCTCTCTTTATGATGTGCCATATTCTACTGTTTTAAGGAGTGCATAAAATGAGAGTAAGTAGAATTTTAAGGTCGAGATTAGAATAAACACGTCTTTAAATCAAAATCAAATTATTTTGTCTATTATTTTTCTGGCATAATATTTACATCTCAGATTAGAAATCAATATTTCACTGAAAGGGGCATTACTGAGTTTATTCAATGCATAATTGAATTCTGGAAAGTGCCCGGTAATTTGCCTTAAAGATAACGAATCTCTCTCATCTGAACTTTATCAAGCGAATGCAATGAGTTTAGGCTAATGTTTGAATGGGTAGCTTATAAAAAAAATAACAATAAGCCTAGTGATAATAATAATAGCCTTCCCTTACAGATTTTATACTGAAAACCTTCATTTGCAATGGATCACTGAATGCTGATAAAAAGTTAGATCATGGCCTTATGATATTGTAAATACTTTATAAAACAATAAGTATCACAACCACAAAGTGGTCGATATAGGCGAGGGAGGAAGGAAAAATAAGCCTATTTAGATCATTTCCAGTTCAGTGGAGTTGAAACCGAGCTGACTGCAGAGTATATCACGAACCGCATCATCCCTCACTCTCCGTGCGCCTCTGTTTCCTCTCACGCGCTCATATGGAGATAATAGGCTATTAGAGACATGGGATTAATTCGTAGCCAATTACAACCCACAGTTGAATATGAATGCATAAATAAGGCGTAGCTTGTGTCTAAGTTTTGGCGACGAACGAGGGGGGCGAGCGAGCGAGCGAGCGAGCGAGGTGTGCCTGCATGCATGACATAAACGTTGGCGGGTCCTGAGGGGATGGTTCAAACCCAAAAAAGGAGTTGAGCAAGGGAGACCAACATCCAACAGTGAACCATCACCTCCTACCAGCCGTGTGTAACATTGTCCAGAGCAGTACAGCCGTAGAGGGGTGGTAACGCAAGCTGTGCAGGAATACCGCACCAGACATTAGACTACTTTTCTCAAATTGTATGCGATATTATGTCATCGGTTGAAAGATAAGCTTAAATTTACTGTCTTGGTGCTAAATCTCTGATAGTTCAAAAGAAGAGAACGTGCTCTTCCGCCTGAAGAGAAGTCATGAATAGAGAGAAGGTTCAGGGGGGAGATCTCTCAATCGCTTCTCCGACGGCGTCTTTTGTGGCTGCCCAAACAGCGGTGATCGTCGTGACCGGTCCAGAAAGCATGGACAATCACTGCGAGAAGCGGCTCTCTACCAACGAACTGTCGCTGTTTTCCTGTCCAGGCGGTATAGACATACTGCAAGGGGACAGTCGAAACAACTCTCCACGTCAAGAACCGGCTCCAATAGCAATTCCAACGGTTCACCGGACCACCGCGTTTTCTGTTTTGGACATTTTGGACCCAAATAAGTTTACGAGCAAAAAGCAAAATCCTAACCGGACCAGCAGTGAAATCGCCTTCGGGACAGAGAACCGTGGAGGTGACGACTCGAATCATGCTGTAGATCAGAAATCTTATGCAGAAGACTATGAATGTAAAAAATATACAGCACTAAGTAAGTGTTTGTGTCTTTCTTGGTGACATTTGGTTTTCCAAAAGTGTTGTTGTTTATGATGTAGGCCCACTTGAATAGCCTACAGGTTTCTGAAAAATCTAATTTAGATTAGACATATAATATACATTTTGTTATCTTAGATGTTATGCTTCAGGAAGACGCTCAATTACGTCGGTTACATAATGTCACCTATTAGTAAAACCACGTTTTAGCCTATTTGTTTTGATCATGACAAGACAGAGAACTGGATGAGTGTTTGTCTTATTAGGTTAGCCTATGTCTTTGAGGTTAGAGGGTCCTGCAAGTTTTTTTAGATCAAGGAGTTCATGAAATTGTATTTTCCACATCTAACTTTGCATTCTATATTATGTAATTATATTTCTGCTCAAAATAGATTTTGATTCAGAAATAAATTTGATCATATCTGAGGTTAAATTAGGTTATATGATGTGGAATATTCTAGCCATGCACACATTCCCTTAGGCTACCCCAGAGAAAAAAATGCATGTAATCTCTTTTTTTTAACCCTTCGATTACATTTCATTTAAAGTGCTTTGCAGGATAATGGCGAAAATCGCCCCAGAGTGACATTCGGAACGTGGCTAGTTCGATATCTTATTATCGAATTGAGTAGCCTATCTCGTTCAGGCAGCTTGCCTGACTCTCCTTCAACAGCTTAATTATAACGTCAAAATTCGGATAATTACACGATTAAAACCAATTATTATTATTATTAGGGAAGATATTGATCCCAGAAAAAAAGGCATGAGATTGATATTGCCCCCACTGTCATTTTTTTAAACGAAAATATAAGGAACAAACATTGATCTCCGTAACCACTTTATAGGTTTTGCATTTAAAATATCAGTCAGAGAAGAGGACACTGCATTACCAGCCATATCGACCGGGTAATTTGTTATGGACTGAATGAAATAGACAAACTAACAAACCAAAAAACATTATTCTTAAGATTATATGATCACATGAAGAGGGTTTAGCAAATTGCCAAAATTGTGTCAACAAACACTGCTGAAGATGTGCAGGCCTTATTGGAAAAAAGATTCCCCTGGAAGTATAAGTATTGTTTAAATCATGCAAAAGTAAATATTTGGTTGATATAAGAAATTCTAATAATTTATTTTGTTATACGATGGTGCGTGTGCGTAAAAGTGATGCCTTGTCCTGAAAATAATTGAAAGACAATTTTGTTTATTTAACTTTCACCTGGTTATGTGTTATAATGGTCATATATTAAAACAAACCAAATGAATCTAAAAAGTTTGAGAAACAATACGTCTATCCTTATTGAACAATTTAGGCCTAATATAATGTAGCATAAATGGATTTTAAAAAACAAATAATATTGTTAGAATATTTAGTATGCCTATACTCAATTAGAGTAAAGATTTTCCTAAATAATTAGGCCTCAAGTCTTTTTCTTAAAGGTGTCAAAGTAGACCATATTACAAGCAGGTTTTCAATATTTCATTGATAGTCTACCATAAAATTGGTAACATGAATTACGTTTGTGACTTTTAAATTTTTACGCAGAGCATTATTTGTGCATATAGGCTACTGTAATAAATCCTTACGCAACAGCAATAGACTACATAAATGCACAATGTGGAGATAAAAACAACAGTTTATCTTCATAAATACAATTGTATGAAGGTGAGAGGACAGATAGAGGATAGAGGAAAAAGTTATCCATTACGCATTAGCTGGCATGATTCTTCATCACTATTTCCTTCAGCAATATGTTAATTAGAATATGCTACTTGATAAGTTATTGAATATTATCTGTCTAAATGACTTGGCCTCTGTGATTCTTAATTTAAAAAGACTCAATTGCATGTCTTGTTTTCTTTACAGATGAGGGGCTGGTGTACAGATCGGACGAATGCGAGAATGATTTCAACAGAGACTCCCACTCTGACAGCGAGATGCAGGATGACTTGTTTAGTGAGGAGAGCAGCAGTGGACTGACTGAAAATACCCAGGGGGAACTGGGCCACCGTGAAGACGACGACAAGGAGAGCAAGAGCCCAAGAAGTCCTGACGGACAGCAAACGCAACAGTCAGGGTCGAATGGACAAAGTCATCAAGGAAAGCCGAAGCGAAAGCGCTCTGGCTCCGATTCAAAGTCGGGTAAGCCACGAAGGGCCCGGACAGCATTCACTTACGAACAACTTGTTGCACTGGAGAACAAATTCAAGTGCACCCGATACCTCTCCGTGTGTGAGAGGCTAAATTTGGCACTGTCACTTAGTTTGACTGAAACTCAAGTCAAAATCTGGTTCCAGAACCGACGGACCAAGTGGAAGAAGCAGAACCCTGGCGCAGACACCAGCGCCCCGACGGGCGGGGGGCCGAATGGCCAGAGCAATGGACTAGGGGGCCTGAGTCCGCTCAGCCCGTCTCCTCCCATGAGCGGCCATCTGTCAATGCACACGAGCTATGGTCACGGGCCAGGCGGGTTAGTCTGCACCACCCAATTACCCTTTCTGCCAAGTCATGCGGTACTGTCACCTTTCATGTTGGGATCTCAGACCTACGGAGCGCCTGCGTTTTACACTTCACACCTATAAAGACATGGACATACGTGTGGTTTTACGCCCAAATATTATGTTTTCAGAGGCGTCTTAAATTAACCGATATTATCAAACGAATTGACTCCAATGAAATATGAACTTAAATAACCATATTACACATAAGGTTTAAGAGAACTAAAGACATGCCCTTACCTAAAGACTAAAATGCACTTGACGCAAGATGGGAAGAACTCTGATGAACATTTCATGTTGCTGTTTCGTCAAGGACATTTAATGCTCGAAGAAAACTTACCTTTACCAAGGGAATAATATTTTTTATTATGCTAATGTTCTATTTGTTTTTCATTTTGATAGAATGTGAATACTCGTGGTCAAAATGTATATAGGCCTACAAATGTTGACAAATATATGTCTAGCTTCAAATTTCGAATGCAGTTCATAAATATTAGAGAGTTTAAAAAATACATGTAGGCCTATCAATATCGTTCATTTACATCTGGAATGGCTTGAAATATTGTAATTACTGTGTAACTAAACTGTGAAAGTTAAATATGATTGTTTTCATATAAGTTGTCGCTACTAATTTATTTTATATAGTTACCTGAGAATATTTGGCTGTAATGAATACACACTTCATCTGGATTCGTCTTTGATAAGACAAAGTAAAATAATAATAAACTATAGGCTACCATTTACAAACGAATAAGCTACTTTAATAGATTCAATACATTAAATCCTGTTTCTTATCAGTCGATCATTTTTTTCCCTTTTCCTCCAAATTAAAGGACATTTTGGAACTGAACACAGAGTTTTTACCCCCTTTTTAAGACATGTTTAACTCTTATTTATTTGACCAGTTATTTATGTTGGCAAACCGACGATATTATGTTGCATTTGTTTTCTAGCAAAAAAGCTACAGCCTATATTTAATATTTTTTTGTGCGGAAAAGGATTAGTAGATATCGAAAAATACAGTAGCCCAACCATAGGCCTATTACTGGATCCGTCATGGCGAATATCTATAGCCTAACTTTTATTAATTAAATTTAATTACTTAATGGATAATGGATTTATTGATATAGGCTTTATTGATACGAAATCTGAATACATTTGATGAGGAAAAACACTCACTGGTAACTTAAACGGCATCCCTGTGTAAAAGAGGGATTTTGACTTCATAACTCTTGAGAGAAACGAGTTTCATTGTGGGAGAACGTCATGCCAAATTAAGGATAGATACAGGCTACGAAATGCGCTTGTGCATAAAACACCCTTTTAGGTTATATAATATTTGAATGAGTTCATAATTAAAAGTCTAACAAAAACACGCGGTGATTGAATGTATTTAATTAAGCAATTTAATTTCCCCCCCATCTGGGATAAGGAGACGCATTTGAATAGGGCCACTTTAGAAGTGCAGAAAATCCAGTCAATAGTGCACGTTTTGCACTATCGATGCAAGTTGTAGGGTAGGTATATACAATATTTAAAACTATAGTTTCGTCGAGTTTATAAGGACAAAAGTGACATGGATACAGCATTTATTTATATTCCCTTTACACCTGATGACTATTTCGCTTCGGATCATAGTCTGTATTTATGCCGTGATGAAATGGCATATGCCAGCCATTAGGGAACGTGCTCCTGGAACCATTCTAGAATTTCACATGTAGGTATGACTAAACACAAATGCATTATACGACGTAGCCTGGAATATAACCTCTACTTTGTAGATAGTCTAAACAACTTTCCAGATTTCGGGATTATTTAGAAAATGGGACATTTCTTGAAGACACACAGACCCGACCAAGGCGTTACAGAAAATAGCCTATGGAGTGTGTCATTTTTTGTTATCTGCCAGCTGTTTTTATCAAGTCTTAGGATCTTGGAATATCTTGTTGGATAAAATGTGAGTTTTAAGGGGTTCATTATGTAAATATAAAATTATTTTCAACACGTTTTGCAGTGGAATCATTAAATTCCCCTCTGCATTGGAGAGCGCACTGCGCGACATTTGTTCTTAAAGACATCTTAGGGCCGATTCAATCAGGGGCCAGTTTCCCAAAAGCATCTTAAAGATAGGACCTTGTAGGAGCATCGTTAAATCTCGGAGCGGTTTCCCACAACCATCGTTATTAAAGATGCAATTTAAAAAAAAAACGTAATCTGATGCCTGCATCAGACCACTCATAGAACAGTTAAATGCGTCGTTATATGCTTTTTGCCCTCCTGCACTCTTAGAAAAAAAAGGTTCTGGATAGAACCAAAAAGGGTTATTTTGCTTGACTCATATATGGCACCCCTAACGGTTATATATAGAACCCTTTTGTAGGGTTCTTTGATCAGAACCTCGGGGGATCATCTTCACTGAACCAAAATTGGTTCCATATAGAACCCTACCAATTTCGGTTCTATATAGAACCTTAAGGGGTAGCTTGTATGAAACAAGCATAGAACCCTTTTTGGTTCTATCCATTTTTCCAAGAGTGTATGTCACTTAGGCTATATGCCACTAAACATGGAATCACATGGTCTCAATATTTGCAGCCATAGGTGGTAATATCTCTATAGGAGCAGATCCGTCTTCAGTATTGTGAAATAATTACAATGTTAAGGACATATCTGATCCAATAGCAGCGTTCTCTTTCTTTCTTTCTTTCTTTCTTTCTTTCTTTCTTTCTTTCTTTCTTTCTTTCTTTCTTTCTTTCTTTCTTTCTTTCTTTCTTTCTTTCTTTCTTTTCTAACTTTCAATCATATCAGTATTGACACATGCTCCAACAATGTACTTAGCGACCTTTCTCTCCAAAAGTGGCTCCCGGAATTAGGCCTATACCTAAAGCGGACATTGCCATTGGCTGCACAGTGTCATTATGATAAATCCCAACAGCGGAATTTGAGAAGCACACCTTGATTAGGCGGGTGAAATCCTCATTGTTTTGTTGAAGGATTTTTAATTTCAACCTCGTTATTTCTAATTGTTTACTGACAATGGTCACAAGATCAGCTGCTCACCAATTTGACAGATCCAACAAAGTACCTCCTCTAACACCGCCAACACATCAGCTCTATGTAGGTGTCGGCTCTTTACAGTTTTATTTATTTCACCTTTATTTAACCAGGTAGGCTAGTTGAGAACAAGTTCACATTTACAACTGCGACCTGGCCAAGATAAAGCAAAGCATTGCGACACAAACAACAACACAGAGTTACACATGGAACAAACAAGCATACAGTCAATAACACAATAGAAAAAAAGAAAGTCTATATACAGTGTGGTCTGAGGAGGTAAGGCAATAAATAGGCCATAGTAGCTAAGTAATTACAGTTTATCAAATTAACACTGGAGGGATAGATGAGCAGATGATGATGTGCAAGTAGTGTGCAAAAGAGCAGCAGAAAAGTAAATAAAAACAATATGGGGATGAGGTAGGTAGATTGGGTGGGCTATTTACAGATGGGCTATGTACAGCTGCAGCAATCGGTTAGCTGCCCAGATAGCTGATGTTTAAAGTTAGTGAGGGAAATATAAATCTCCAGCTTCAGCGATTTTTGCAATTCGTTCCTTAACGTTTGATCTGATTAAATCTAGGTCTTACTTTCGTTTGAATGGTCTCATAAAAGCAATAGTGTAATTATTATGTTGAATAGTATGCCAATTGCAAGATATAATTTAATAATAACTTGACAATTAACTGATAGAAATAGGCCTACATGGTGAACTAGGCATATGCTTGATTTGAGTAACAAAACATCGAAAATAGTTTAATACATTTTTGGGATATTATGATAATTAGGCTAAATAGGATCATTTTAACAAAACATTTGACTCTCAAGCAGCCACTGCCCTGTCATAAAAATATATGCAATTCCAGAAGCAAATTTAATCCCTGGGCTACTCTTTCACTGGCATCTAGGGAGCTGGCTTGTTTATTTTTGGGGATATATTTTTTAGAAATCATGTAAACAACAATGCAAGCCAATTCGATTTGACATAGGCCCTAATAGGAAAAAAAATACTCAGGTTGGGGAGTATGCTCATTGAATAATATTTCAGCTGCTGACACAGTGAACTGAATGAAGGAAACTATTATGATGGAATGTTTAATGACGTTTCAATATTAAAGAACATGACAGCTTATGTGCAAGCAATTAGTTTAATGTGCTCCCAATGACCAGCAGACAGTAGCCTGCCCTGGTGCAACATTGACTTTTTTTCATAACATTTGCTCCCACACGACCTGCCCAATTGGTGCCTAGGAACACAATGAACCAAAACACAGCTCAACAACAGCGCCTGAAGATTCCTCTCCTTGCAATCAAGATGTACTAAGCCAACACAACAAGAATTAACAAGAACTCACTAATTATCAACATATGTGGGGCCTAGTGGTCAGAGCGTTGGGCCACTAACCGAAAGGTTGTTGATATCGAATCCCCGAGTTGACAAGGTAAAAATCTGTCGTTCTGCAACTGAACAAGGCAGTTGTTCCCCGGAAGGTCGTCATTGAAAATAAGAATTTGATTTTAACTGACATGCCTAGTTAAATTGAATAAAAAATGTATAATCTACACAATATCAGAGGAAATAAGCATTATTTAAACATTTAAAAAAATAATGATTCACAGGGCAGCTATTGGCAACTTATATAGGTGTAGGAAACATTTGTAAAATCTGCCGGTCATCCACAAGTGGTAAATTCGGTTACCACTTCCACATCGAATATTAAGCACTGGTTGTTTATGATAATTACAAAAGAGATATTGAAAAATAGAGTTGCAGTGTAAAAAAGAGTTCTGAGAGTTATGCCACTGAAAATCACAATGACAAATCGATTACAAAGACTGGCATCACATTCATGTTACACATCAATCAATAAATAATATTATTTGACAAATTATTTTATAAAAACGAATCAAAACGGCTTGGATTTGTTTTACAAATCAGAAAGCATGCAATTCAACGTGTTATTACATGCACATTAAAGTCTTTGTGTGTGAATCTTGAAAAAGGTTCCTGAGTTATTTCCACCAGTACAGACAGTATCTGTAGATGAGTATGATATTTCTGGCACAAAATCAACCGGTCTCCTCAACTTTTCTGTTAATTCAGTGCATAGCCTAATAACATTGGTTTGCAAACTTTGCATGTTTCAACTTGTCGATTTGTTATATGACGTCTGTCACTCGCCTCATGGAGCTCCTGAAAAATGAAGTATGAAAGGATTAGAACTACAGATGTTTATTAGTGGTTATGTTTCATAATAAAACACTTTAACCAACAGTAAGTGTCTAGGTGGGTTTTGAATAATAATGAATCCTCTCAAATGCACATGGGAATTTTACACTATACAGTACATGCACAAGTAAAGAGTTACACATGGGATGATTCATCTGTAACAAGGTTACAGTATATATTTTAAATAATATATTTATCGCAACGTCAATACACTAACGACTAGTGACTGAATGTAAGGCCATGTATCTATTGTGTTGGGGATGACTTGTACTCCCTGCACCTCAACTGAGCTACAGAGAAAAACGGCCACTTGTTTCTGAGTGAGTAGCCTACTTACGAGTTGAAAACCTTCCTCTCTAGTCTGGAGCGTAAAGTGATGGCACTCTTCTTGAGATCATTGAAGTTGGGGTATTTCTTCTTGCCCTTCCCCTTCCCTTTACCTTTCTTGCCCTTCCCAGGTCCTCTCCAGTGGCAAGCTCTATGTCCCTCATCACCTCAGGGTCCCGCCAGTCTAAACAAACAAACAAATTAACTAGACTCATGGCTCTATTCAATCAGTATAACAGTAGTCAGCATTACTGCGTTATTGAAATGTAAAGGCAATGGCTCCAGCGATAGCGGAAGACTGCATTCACGGTAAAGGCTGCATATATCGTCTCAAATAGAAATTACCTTTACATTTCTAGCATGCAATCTATAACAACTAAGATCCTTTGAACGCGTAATTTCGGATAGCCATGCTACCTTCGCCCTCATGTTGGTGCTAACAAGCAGGCTACGTAGTACTAGCTGGTATCAACAGTCAATACCGTAGGGGTTGGAAATTACAGTGAGCTTCAATTGGCCAATAGCAACGCGACGTCACGGAGTGCACAGCAAATTTTCAGCATTCCCCAATTTTGGTCCCGCCCTGTTCACACTCCCTCGACAATATTTACAAAGCCCAACCGTCCACTCTCACGTCGCTTCCCGTCATTAAACATTTATGGGGCTTAGTTGTTTCATCGCCCCGCCCAACGCGTTAAATGGATTTCCGGTGTAAGGCTTCCTAAACTTTATCGTGTGTAGTCTGCAGACATCCAATCACATACTGTAGACACAGAGACCTAAAGATGACATAAACATCAATTTACTCAAACACTTGGATGGACTAGAGGATGAGAATGTCCAAACATTCAAAGACAGGACACATTCAAATACAGAGCAGCAGTGTTTAGAGTGTGGGCCAGTGACTGAAAGATTGCTAGTTTGAATATCCTTTGAGCAAGGCACTTAACCCTAATTTGCTCCAGGGATGTCGTACTACTATAGCTGACCGTGTAAAACAACACATTTCATTGCACCTCTCCGGTGTATGTGGCAATGAAACATATGCAGTACCAGTCAGAAATTTGGACACATTGGGGCGGCAGGTAGCCTAATGGTTAGAGCGTTGGACTAGTAACCGAAAGGTTACAAGATCGAAATCCCCGATCTGGCAAGGTACAAATCTATCGTTCTGCCCCTGAACAAGACAGTTAACCACTGTTCCTAGGCTGTCATTGAAAATAAGAATTTGTTCTGAACTGACCACCCTTTGCACTCTTGGTATTCTCTTAACCAGCTTCATGAGGTAGTCACCTGGAATGTTTTTCTAACAGTCTTGAAGGAGTTCCCACATATGCTGAGCAGTTGTTGGCTGCTTTTCCTTCACTCTGCTTTTCCTTCACTTTGCGGTACAATTCATCCCAAACCATTTCAAATGGGTTGAGGTCAGGTGATTGTGGAGGCCAGGTCATCTGATGCAGCACTCCATCACTCTCCTTCTTGGTCAAATAGCCGTGGAAGTGTGTTGGGTCATTGTCCTGTTGAAAAACAAATGATAGTCCACTAAGCACAAACCAGATGGGATGGCCTATCGCTGCAGAATGCTGTGGTAGCCATGCTGGTTAAGTGTACCTTGAATTCTAAATAAATCACAGACAGTGTCACCAGTGAAGCACCCCCACACCATCACAACTTCCCATCCATGCTTCACCTACTCTGCATCTCACAAAGACACGGAGGTTGGAACCAAAAATCTCATATTTGGACTCATCAGACCAAAGGACAGATTTCCACCAGGGTAATGTCCATAGCGTGTGTTTCTTAGCCCAAGAAATTCTCTTCTTCTTACTGGTGTCCTTTAGCAGTGGTTTCTTATCAGCAATTTGACCACGAAGGCCTGATTTAAGCAGTCTCCTCTGAACAGTTGATGTTGATATGTATCTGTTACTTGAACTCTGTGAATAATTTATTTGAGCTGCAATCTGAGGTGCAGTTAATTGCCCATTTTCTGAGGCTGGTAACTCTAATGAACTCATCCCCTGCAACAGAGGTAACTCTGGGTCTCTGGGCCAGATGGCATGACTAGATATATTTGTAGTGGCTCGAAGGCCGAGGCGATGAGTGGTAGTGGATAGTGGTTCTTCACGGTGATATCATTGAAGCCCCGGTAGTCAATGCACAGGCAGAGGGTTTTGTCCTTCTCCAAAAAGAAGAGCCCTGCGCCAGCGGGGGAGACAGAAGGACGGATATACCCTGCAGCTAGGGAGTCCTTGATATAGGTCTCCATAGCCCTGGTCTCCTGACCCGACAGAGAGTACAGTAGTCCCGGGGTGGTGCCTGGAGGAAGTTCGATCCTGCAGTCATAGAGTCGCCTCGAGTCCTCTCGGCAACGGAGACGTCTGGGACTTCCGGGATGCCTTGGAGGCGAGGTGGAATCCTTGGGCAGGTGAGTGGAATCGGACCCCCTCTCCTTCCTGCATTCCTGTAGCCGCCCATCAATCAGGGTGGTCAAGGCAACGAGCGAGTCGAGATCCGTCAGTAGTTCCCAGGCTACTAGTTCATCCTTAACCTCCTCCTCTGAGACTCTCCAGCTAAGTGTTCCGGGGGAGGTAAGTGGGGCTCTCGGGAAACCGGGGAGGCCGCGCTGCTAACAGCCAGGTTACTGAGGGGGTGGGAGGTTACCGTCATGGTAGACTGCCTGACAGACAACCCGCGGAATTGCTCCAGCAAAGTGTTCAACGCGCGGTCATGAGGTTCTGCCAAGGTCTGGAACCCTTCCATAAGACCACGAAGCAACTCCTCGTGCCTTCCAAATGTGGCTCTTGTAAGGAGACAGCGTTGCAGAGCTGGTCCGAGTTTGCTGGGTCCGTCATGGCCAGTTCGTACTGTCAAAGCTTAGGAGAAGACCCAGATGCAGACAGTTTCAAAGTAACAGAAGTTAATTACAAAAACAGGGGGGCAGGCAGAGGTCAGTAGTTCAGAGCAGAGTCCGAAAGGTACAGAATGGCAGGCAGGCTCAAGGTCAGGGAAGGTAGATGGTCAAAAACCGGGAAAGCTAGAAAACAGGAACAGAAAGGAGCACGGAAAAAACGCTGGTAGGCTTGACGAAACAAAACGAGCTGGCAACAGACAGAGGACACAGGTATAAATACACAGAGGATAATGAGGAAGATGGGCGACATCTGGAGTGGGGTGGAGACAAGCACAAAGACAGGTGAAACAGATCAGGGTGTGACAAGTTTAGTTGTTCAGCAGTCTTATGACTTGGGGGTAGATGCTGTTATTAAGGAGCCTTTTGGTCTTAGACTTGATGCTCCGGTACTGCTTGCCATGCGGTAGCAGAGAGAACAGTCTATGACTTGGATTACTTGAGTCTTTGACAATTTTTTGGGCCTTCCTCTGGCAATCAATCAATCAATAAAATGTATTTATAAAGCCCTTTTTACATCAGACGATGTCATAAAGTGCTACACAGAAATTCAGCCTAAAACCCCAAACAGCAAGCAATGCACATGTAGAATCACAGTGGTTAGGAAAACTCCTTAGAAAGGAAGGAACCTAGGAAGAAACCTAGAGAGGAACCAGGCTCTGAGGGGTTGGCCAGTCCTCTTCTAGCTGTGCCGGGTTGAGATTATAACAGTACATGGTCAAGATGTTCAAACGTTCATAGATGACCAGCAGGGTCAAATATTAATCACAGTGGTTGTAGAGGGTGCAACAGGACACCATCTCAGGAGTAAACATCAGCTGGCTTTTCATAGCGGAACATTCAGAGTTTAAAAAAAATATATATATTTTTTAACCTGGCAAGTCAGTTAAGAACAAATTCTTATTTTCAATGATGGCCTAGGAACAGTGGGTTAACTGCCTGTTCAGGGGCAGAATGACAGATTTGTACCTTGTCAGCTCGGGGGTTTGAACTTCCAACCTTGCGGTTACTAGTCCAACGCTCTAACCACTAGGCTACCCTGCCGCCCCGGTTAGAGACAGCAGGTGCGGTAGAGAGAGAAAGTCAAAAACAGCAGGTTTTCGGGACAAGGTAGTACATCTGGTGAACAGGTCAGGGTTCCATAGCCACAGGCAAAACAGTTGAAACTGGAGCAGCAGAACGACCAGGTGGACGTCATCAGGTCAGGTAGTCCTGAGGCATGGTCCCAGGGTTCAGGTCCTCCGGGAGGGGAAGAAGGGACAGGGAGAGAGAGAGAATTAGAAGGAGCATACTTAAATTCACACAGAACACCGGATAAGACAGGATAAATACTCCAGACACAATAGACTGACCATGGCCCCACAACACAAACTACTGCAGCATAAATACTGGAGGCTGAGAAAGGAGGGGTCAGAAGACACAGTGGCCCCGTCGAACGATACCCCCAGACAGGGCCAACCAGGCAGGATATAACCCCACCCACTTTGCCAAAGCACAGCCCCCATACCACTAGAGGAATATCTTCAAACCACCAACTTACTACCCTGAGACAAGGCTGAGTATAGCCCATGAAGATCTCCCCCACAGCACGAAGCCAAGGGGGGGCCCAAACCCAGACAGGAAGATCACATCAGTGACTCAACCCACTCAAGTGACACACCCCTCCTACTGATGAGATGGAAGAGCACCAGTAAGCCAGTGATTCATCCCCCATAATAGGGTTAGAGGCAGAGAATCCCGGTGGGGAGAGGGGAACCGGCCAGGCAGAGACAGCAAGGGCGGTTCGTTGCGCCAGTGCCTTTCCGTTCACCTTCACACCCCTGGGCCAGACTACACTCAATCATAGTATCTACTGAAGAAATGAGTCTTCAATAAACACTTAAAGGTCGAGACCGAGTCTACGTCTCTCACATGGGTAGGCAGACCATTCCATAAAAATGGAGCTCTATAGGAGAAAGCCCTGCCTCCAGCTGTTTGCTTAGAAATTCTAGGGACAATAAGGAGGCCTGCATCTTGTGACCATAGAGTACGTGTAGGTATGTATGGCAGGACCAAATCGGAGAGATAGGTCGGAGCAAGCCCATGTAATGCTTTGTTAGTAAAACCTTGAAATCAGCCCTAGCCTTTCCAGGAAGCCAGTGTGGAGAGGCTAGCACTTGAGTAATATGATACATTTTTGGGGTGCTAGTCAAGATTCAAGCACCGCCTATTATATAGGTCCTGGATGTCAGGAAGGTTTGCCCCAGTGTACTGGGCCTTATACACTACCCTCTGTAGCGCCTTCCGGTCAGATGTTGAGCAGTTGCCATACCAGGCGGTAAATACAACCGGTCAGGATGCTCTCGATGGGGCAGCTGTAGAACCTTTTGAGGATCTGAGGACCCATGCCAAATCTTTTCAGTCTCCCGAGGGGGATTTTTTTTGTCTAACCCTCTTCACAACTGTCTTGGTGTTTGAACCATGATAGTTTGTTGGTGATGTGGACACCAAGGAACTAAACCCTCTCCACTTCAGTCCTGTCGATGTTAATGGGGTCCTGTACGTTCCTCCTTTTCCTATAGTCCACAATCAGCTCCTTTGTCTTGCTCTCATTGAGAAAGAGGTTGTTGTCTTGGGACCACACAGCCAGGTCTCTGACCTCCTCCCTATTGGCTGTCTCATCGTTGTCGGTGACCAGGCCTACACTGCTTTATCGACAGCAAACTTAATGATGGTGTTGGAGCCGTGCTTGAACAGGGAGTACAGGAGGGGATTAAGCATGCTTGAGGGGCCCCCTTTTTGAGTATCAGCTTGGCAGATGTGTTGTTGCCTACCATTACATCCTGAGGGCGGCCCGTCAGGGAGACCAGGATCCAGTTGCAGAGGGAGGTGTTTAGTCCCAGGGTCCTTAGCTTAGTGATGATCTTTGTGTGCACTATGGTGTTGAACATTGAGCTGTAGTCAATGAACAGTATTCTCACTTTTCTCCAGGTGGGAAAGGGCAGCATGGAGTGCAATTGAGATTGCGTCATATGTGGATCTGTTGGGGCGGTATGCGATTTGGAGTGGGTCTAGGGTTTCTGGCATGATGGTGTTGATGTGAGCCATGACCAGCCTTTCAAAGCACGCCATGACTACCGACGTGAGTGCTACGGGGCGGTAATCATTCAGGCAGGTTGCCTTCGCTATCTTGGGCACAGGGACTATGGTGGTCTGTTTGAAACATGTAGGTATTACAGACTTGGCAGGGTGAGGTTGAAAATGTCAGTGAAGACAATTGCCAGTTGGTCCGCACATATTTGAGTACAGGTCCTGGTAATCAGTCTGGCCCTGCTGCTATGTGAATGTCTTGCTCACATCGGCTACGGAGAGCGTGATCACACAGTTGTCCGGAACAGCTAGTGATCTCACAGTTGTCCGGAACAACTAGTGATCTCATGCACGCTTCCATGTTACTTGCCTCAAAGTGGGCATAAAAGGCATTTAGCTCATCTCGTAGGCTCGCGTCACTACGCAGCTCGGGGTTGGATTTCCCTTTGTAGTCTGTAATAGTTTTCAAGCCCTGCCACATTCGACGAGCGTCAGAGCCGGTGTAGAAG
Source organism: Oncorhynchus tshawytscha (assembly GCF_018296145.1). Classification (NCBI taxonomy): domain Eukaryota; kingdom Metazoa; phylum Chordata; class Actinopteri; order Salmoniformes; family Salmonidae; genus Oncorhynchus; species Oncorhynchus tshawytscha. The sequence continues at coordinate 280,027 of NC_056449.1, forward strand.
GATTCAATCTTAGTCCTGTATTGACACTTTGCATTTTTGATGGTTCGTCTAAAGGCATAACGGGATTTCTTATGTGTCCCACTCCTTGAAAGCGAAACATCTAGCCTTTAGCTCGGTGCGGTTGTTGCCTGGGATCTATGGCTTCTGGTTGGGAAATGTACGTACGGTCACTGTGGGGGCGAGGTCGCCGATGCACTTATTGATAAAGCCGGTGACTGAGGTGGCATACTCCTCAATGACATTGGATGAATTCCGGAACATATTCCAGTCTGTGCTAGCAAAACAGTCCTGTAGCGTAGCATCCATGTCATCTGACCACTTCTGTATTGAGCGAGTCATTGGTACTTCCTGCTTTAGTTTCTGCTTGTAAGCAGGAATCAAGAGGATATAATTATGGTCAGATTTGCCAAATGTGGGGCAAGGGAGAGCTTTGTATGTGTTCAGAGGTGGTCTAGAGAGTTGTTTTCCCTCTGGTTACACATGACATGAAATGGATTTAAGTTTGCCTGCATTAAAGTCCCTGGCCACTAGGAGCGCCACTTCTGGATGAGCATTTTCTTGTTTGCTTATGGCCTTATACAGCTCATTGAGTGCAGTCTTAGTGCCAGCATTGTTTTTTGGTGGTAAATAGATGGCTACAAATAATATTGATGGCTACGAATAACTCTTGGTTGATATTCCAGAAGTTCTTTTCGGTCATAAGAGACAGTAGCAGCAACGGTAGCAGCAACATTATGTACAAAATGAGTTACAAAAAATTGGAAAAAAAGAACAAAATAGCACAGTTGGTTAGGAGCCTATAAAACTGCAGCCATCCCTTCTGGTGCCATTATTTATAAATGAACTTTTAATAAGGCCCCCCTTTAATTGAAATGCATTCCAGGTGACTACCTCATGAAGCTGGTTGAGAGAATGCCAAGAGTGTGCAAAGCTGTCATCAAGGAAAAGGGTGGCTACTTTGAAAAATCTCAAATTGTTAAACACTTTTTTGGTTACTACATGTTTCCATATGTGTTATTTCATAGTTTTGATGTCTTCAATATTGTTCTACAATGTAGATAATAGTACAAATCAATTAAAAACCCTGGAATGTCCCATCGTTTGACTGGTACTGTATATTTTTAAGACAACTTAATACAGATACTCGATTATGGTTTTAAAAGAAAGGTCAAACCTAAAATGCCTCACACAGACAACACAGTGTGGAAGACCTGATGAGGCTGTATGAGACAGTTTCAGAGACATGCAGCCAGCCCAGGGCCCAGAAAGGGTATGTGTTTCAAGGTCCTACAAGAGGATGGTGATGGTATGGGGGATTAATCATGGCTGTGATGGCCCACTCCAAGGCTACGGCTAACCTTGATGGAATAGGTGAACTGCACCGTCAACTCAGCCTCATAACAGCATCAAGCTGAAAAAAAGGTGTTTGTTTGTTTGTTGATATTTTGTGTCCTGTATTAGGGCTCTCCTCAATCACCCCTGAGAGTGACATGTTGTGAGAGCCTGTAAAAGAGGGGCACCAATTTTAGTTACAAATTAATTTGGGGTGGGGGAGTGTTCATCTCCCCTGGGGTGGCAGGCAGTGTCGGGTTGGAATGGGATGGTGAAAGCCCCCTATTACATGATCCCTCTGTGGTTAAGTCCTGCATTTTGTGTGCTTTCGTTCCCATCCCCAGGATGAGAGGAGAGAGCCCTTATTAAGTTAAGCTGTCTGAAGCCCCTTGCAGCATGGGCCTTTTCTCTGTCAACAGCCTGGATTCCACTCCAGCTGTGCCCGTCCACAGGGTCAGGCCACACACCATACAGACCAACCACCACAAAGGCAGCTGGGAGCCTGGACTGACACTATACAGTATACAGACAGAGCCTCAGGAGCACAGTCCTGGCCTTGGCCTACGGGCAGTAGAGGTACCCTACGCATACACTACCGTTATTTCTCAAGAAACATTTTATTTATTTATTTATTTCACCTTTATTTAACCAGGTAGGCAAGTTGAGAACAAGTTCTCATTTACAATTGCGACCTGGCCAAGATAAAGCAAAGCAGTTCGACACATACACTGTTTGAGACTGTGGTTTTTGAACCATAACTAAAGTGGATCATTTATTATTTCTCTGGTGTAAATGTCATTTCAGCAGGATGGCCTGGAGGTTTTAGAGTGTAAAAAATAGCTGCTGTAATAACTGTATTGAAATAAGTCATCAATGCAAGCCTGGAGTATCATTAATACAATATTCCAGCTAACTATTGCTAAATTCAATGTGAGCCACATAGCAAATTAACTAAATGTCATGACTATAATTGGGAATTCTAATTCAAATCTACTTATACCTTAATGTGCAAAGATGGATCATAAACCGTAACTCTTTCTCTCAGACATCGAAGACGTCTTCAATATTGTTAACAGTGATAACCTATAGCAGCCTGACCAATCCTATTTTTAAGAGTTTGGAATGGTTAGACAAATTAAGTTCAAATTAAGAATTGAGTTGGCATCGAAAGATAAACGTGCTGCAATGTCTACAAGCCAGGGTCTACTTCTCTTTCAGACTGGCAACAGTCAGAGACCCATAAATTGGTTACTGTAGAATATAAAATACAACCTATGAGTGTGTGGGGCCACACTAAGAAACTATTTGAGGGCATTTGAGCAAAAATCAATAGTGCTCTAGGAGAGCGAGTGGAGTGACCAGGCAGGCAGTGAGAGGATTGATGGAACTCTGCAGGTCCTCATACAGTTGGTACCTGGTGGGTGGCCTGGCGGACCGGTGGGAGGGCCTGCCGCTGTGCTGAGCTCAGAGAGCCCTAGACACACTGTGTGGCAGTGGCTGGATGGGATGGGTCTGCAGGGCTGATGGAGCGGGGGATCAATAGAGTAGTTAGTTACAAAAGATGCTATTTCACAAGCGAGTGCCCCGAGTCAGCTGGCCCTGATACCTGTTTGTTAACAAGTGACTGCAGGCAGAGAAAGCACATCCGACGCTCCGCTGGCAGCAGCCAACACACGCTTAATTGGCTTTTAGCGCGGCCTCCAGGAGAGGGAGAGAGAAAGAGAGAGCCAGACCCCAGAGCCAGACACAGCAGCCCAACCTATTATCGGGGCTATTGAAGAGGCCCACCCCCTCTGGCCTCCTGACTTTGGCTCTGTGGTGCTGTCTTGCTCCTCTCCTTTGTGTGACAGGATGGGACTGGGAGTGATGGAGAGTTCCAAGGGAGAAAACTGGGGGAGTCAGAGGCAGGAAGTGTTTCCATTGTCTCTGGCTCTCCTTCTTTACCACAGTCTAGACCGGAGAGGGCTGCTACTGCACAGGGCAACTATTGGTACATTAAGACCATTATTGAAGGGAACCTATTGCATATTGGCAATGCCTAGAGCCATATTACTGACTGCTGTGAGCTAGAGAATTATACAATTACTTTTTTCAGTCTCAATTCCTTGATATTCTTTTAATTTTAAAAAGGAAAAGTATGTAATAGGACCACTCCTATGTCCCTCACCAGGCTCTCTGAGTTCCCTCTCCTCTTTCTCTAGGCGCTCAGCGTCCTCTGGGTTGGTGGGTTTTCCCAGCTCGTCTCGTGGGATGATCTACCCATGGAAATGTGATTTACACTATTGGCCAAAACTATGTGGACACCTGCTCATCGAACATCTCATTCCAAAATCATGGCCATTAATATGGAGTTGGTCCCCCTTTGCTGCTATAACATTCTCCACTCTTCTGGGAAGGCTTTCCACTAGATGTTGGAACATGATGCAGGGACTTGCTTCCATTCAGCCACAAGGTCGGGCATTGATGTTAGGGGATTAGGCCTGGCTCGCAGTCGGTGTTCCAATTCATACCAAAGGTGTTCGATGTGGTTGAGGTCAGGGCTCTGAGCAGGCCAGTCAAGTTCTTCCACACTGATCTGGGAAAATCATTTCTGAATGGACCTCGCTTTGGGGGCATTGTCATGCTGAACCAGGAAAGGGCTGTTGCCACAAAGTTGGAAGCACAGAGTTGTCTAGAATGTCATTGTATGCTTTATCATTAAGATTTTTGGAACTAAGGGGCCTAACCCGAACCATGCAAAACAGCCCCAGACCATTATTCCTCCTCCACCAAACTTTACAGTTGGTCTTATGCATTTGGGGAAGTAGCATTTAAGTGGCATCCACCAAACCCAGATGCGTCTGTCAGACTGCTCCAGAGTCCAATGGCGTCGAGCTATACACCTCTCCAGCCGACGCTTGGCATTGTGCATAGTGATTTTAGGCTTGTGTGCGGCTGCTCCGCCATGGAAACCCACGAAGCTCCCGACGAACAGTTCCTGTGCTGAAGTTGCTTCCAGAGGCAGTTTGGAACTTGGTAGTGAGTGCTGCAACCAAGGACAGGTGAGTTTTACTAGCTACAAGCTTCAGCACTCGGCAGTCCCATTCTGTGAGATTGTGGCCCACCACTTCGCGGCTTAGCCGTTGTTGCTCCTAGACATTTCCACTTCACAATAACAGCTCTTACAGTTGACCGGAGCAGCTCTAGCAGGGCAGAAATTTGACTAACTGACTAGTGGGTAAGGTGGCATCCTATGACGGTGCCACATTGAAAGTCACTAAGCTCTTCAGTAAGGCCATTCTACTGCCAATGTTTGTCTATGGAGGTTGCATGGCTGTGTGCTCCATTTTATACACCTGTCAGCAACAGATTTGGCTGAAATAACTGAATCCACTAATTTGAAGCAGTGTCCACACACATTTGTATATATAGTGTACCTGGACTTCATCTGGCCGGCAAACTTCTTATTCTCCACCTCCTCCTCTATCTAGTTGGGAACCCAGAACTGGTGCTGGGAGCTATTCTTGGATACCAGGATAGAGGAAGGGGTGTGAGGAACTCCATTTGCAATGACCTGTTCTTTATTAACATGAATCTGTAGCAATTCTATAGCTAATAGCTGAGAATTTAGTTGCATTGTTATGGGAGAGTCTGTTTTCATAACTCATAATCACGTTATCTTTACATTTTAAAACTAATAACAGAGATTTACAATGCCTCTGAACAGATAATAGTGCTCTAGTGGCCATATTAATGGCAATAAAAAACTTTGCGAGAAGTTAAGTTGTGTGCAGTAGTTGAACCCGAGACGTTGCAGTTGCCCATTTCAATGTTTACTCAATAAAATAGGCTAGTCATTGAGGGTGTTGTGAGGCTGTATGTACTTGATGATTTTTCCCTGCGTTGTGTTGCTCCTCTCCCCAGTAATAGAGGACCAGACCGAAGGGGATGATTGGAGCTTTCTCCCTCTCTTCACAGGAGTCACTAGCCTGGTCTGTGGGGTCCTCGCTACCTCCTGCTGCAGAGCTAAAAAGAGAGACGGGAGACAACAGGGAGTTACAAGTAGTTGAGGCTGTGGTTCTTCTCATTGGCCGTGACACCAAATATTTCCAAGTAGCAGTCCCAAATTCCAATTCATGTGGAACGATATAATGGAAGGGGATGGTGCAATATATGTTATAAACATAAATTATGTTACAAACATATACAGTTATGAAATGAAGCAGAGAGGGGTCACCTGGAGCTAGGTATGTGGGGTTGGCCCTGCTTGGAACAGGTGGGGTCATGTTCCTAATCAGTGGCTCTTTTTCTGGGCCTGGAGAGGGTGTGAGAGGCTGCTGGTGCAGGACGCTTCACTGGAGGCTGGACTGGATTCTTATTGGCCACAGAGGTAGAGGGGGACGGCTCCAAACCTGGAATAACCAGCAGAGTAGGTTATATAGTTTTTATATTACATTATATGAGGTTATATACTGTATATATTCAAGGACTTCCGTAGACTTATGCACAGATTTATCTAGCACATTATACTACTTCAGTTTTGTGTGCTCACTGACCAGAGTGTCTGTGGGCCAGCTATTTATTGTCCTAGCCTTTTGTAAAATGTACAACTATCCTCTTAAACACACTATCCTCTTAAACAACATCCACAGCCTCTCCAATAACAAAATTCTGTGTGGCCCTCGAGCCTCGAGATGTTTCCCACACCTAATGTAGGTGATGCTAACACAGTGGAGTGGAGTGGCTCGGCCACAGTGCATTAGCCTCCTGGGTGGGCAGGGAGGGTCTGTAGAGGGCTTCTATGGGGGTCAGACTGGAAGGCTGGAAGAGAGATCACAGCTCTGCTCTAAGCCGACACCTGCCCCGGGCGTACGCCAGGACAATTTAAACTTATTAAAACAAATAAATTAAAAGATTTAAAGGGCAGTTTTTAACATCACAAAGGACACAGGGTAATTGCCTGACAGCTATGTTTGTGAGTATCTAACCTCATCTTCCTCTCCTCTCCACCACGTATAATATCAGTGTAGGCAGATAAGAGTAACAGACCAGATACATTAGAAAATACTATGGTACTACGAAAAATTATTACTATGATGCAAATGTATTTCTTAAAATAAATCCCCCCCCCCCCACCTCCCCAGGAACAAAAGAGGGCAATAGAAATAATGTAATGTTGGTCAGAGGCACAAGTAACATTTTAAATGTTTCATGCACTTTCTCCTTTCTCCTCAGAGAGAGCTCTTTCCTTCCTTGGCGTATCCCTGGGTTAATCCAAGAGCCCTCCATCCCTCTGATTTATTGCATTGTTCCAAGCAAAGACCCCATCTGAGGAATTGTGAAATACTAGCAAATCCTTTATTTTTCTGTTCAAATTGACAAAAATGGTAGCTGAAGCAATAAAATTGCAGGTGTTAAAGAGATAAATCAATAAGAGGAAATAGAGAGGCCTATAGCGGCAGGGAGGCACAGAACGTGGCTGCCAATGGTGGCCATATTGATTTTCCTGAGTTCAGCAGGCCTTGTAATTAAAATGTAAATTTGAGAAAGAGATAACATCCTGACAGGAGTGCTGGGATGAAGAGATAGATAAAAGATCAGCCGTGAAAAGAGCAGTGGAGAGAATGGAGGAAAGAGAGAGAGAGAGAGAGATTTGTTTTGAATGAATCAAAGTGGGTTTTGAGAGGGAAGTAAAATATGTTTTCAGAGAAATGTGTTGACGTATTTGATAGACTAGTCTGAATGTGATAAGTTTAAGAAAAAAAAGCATATTATTCACCAAACTATTATCTGTATTTTACTTTCTACTAATATTTTTTATAAAAAAGTGTAGGCTACCTATTTTTTTACACTGTTGATTACTGTTGATTACACCGGTGCTGAAAAAAAAATGTTTTGACCTAAAACGGAATAATTTATTTTGCTTTAGTTTCATTGGACTACTTTCATTTGTAACAAATCCCTGAGGAAAAACATCTAAAGCAGCCAAGAGAAACATCTACAATGTGCCGTTAAAGTCCTCAAGCCAAAATCAATAGAGATCCAACCAGAACACTGGTACTAAATACATCACATTTAGTGCCACTAAAAAGACTACTTTGCCAGATTCATTCCGGGACCAAATCATAATCATTTACCCTCACAGAACGATTGCTTCTGATTCAATGAGGAAATAGCCATTATGTTCGTCACAGAGTATCTTGTGAGTGTGTACGAGTGAGTTTGCCGCAGCATGGCTCTGCTCGCTCCCTGTCCGTCCCTGTGGTTTCGCCCCCCTACAGAGAGACAGAGGCCAGGTGGATGTTGTAAATTACAGCATTGGGAAAATGGAAGCTTATTAACAGCAATGCATTGTTAATTTGGCATGGCTTCCGCAGATCATTACATAGCTCACTAATCAAACCAGCCTGCTGTAGACTCTGTGGGCTGGCTCCCATTCACTTTCACACACATTAAATGGAGCAATCAAGCTACTGGACAACACACAATGAGGTGTGTTTTTTGGCTAATCAGATTTTAAATCTAATTAAAGTGACATGGTCAGTTTAATTTGAAAACGTGATGACGAGGAGTTAGGATAAATTGAATGTGAACTGTCACGCCCTGATCTGTTTCACCTGTCCTTGTGCTTGTCTCCACCCCCTCCAGGTGTTGCCCATCTCCCCCAGTTATCCTCTGGGTATTTATACCTGTGTTTTCTGTTTGCCTGTGCCAGTTCGTCTTGTTTGTCAAGCTTACCAGTGTTCGTCCTATCAGCGCCTGTCTTTTTCCAGCCTCTCTTCTTCTCGTCATCCTGGTTTTTGACCCTTGTTTGTCCTGACCCTGAACCCGCCTGCCTGTCCCTAACCCTGAGCCTGCCTGCCGTCCTGTACCTTTGCTCCTACTCTGGATAATCGACCCCTGCCTGCCTTGACCTGTTGTTTGCCTGCCCCTGTGGTTACAATAAACATTGCATGTAGCAAAATGTAGATTGAAACAGACAATACATGTCCAGAAACAATTCAAGTAGGACTTCTTTAACCAGAAGGTATTAATAGACATTTTGTCAACTATTATGGCAAAATATTAGCGACTTCCCCTAGAAAGCAACTTCGCATTTTGAAAATGGCCTGTGATAATTTTGGCCACAAAGTCAGTCTCGTCCTAAACTGAGATGTGGGAGATGATAAAGAAAAAAATTGTGTCATGGGTGCGTTGGGTTTATTTAAATGTTTTATTCTCCCAATTTTGAGATATATCCAATTGGTAGTTACGATCTTGTCTCATCACTGCAACTCCGCAATGGACTTGGGAGAGGCGAAACATGACCTGCCAAGCCGCTTATTAACAAACTGCTCGCTTAATCCAGAAGTACCAATGTGTCAGAGGAAACACTGTCCAACTGACGACTGAAGTCAGCTTTCAGGCGCCCAGCCCGCCACAAGGAGTTGCTAGAGCATGATGAGCCAAGAAAATCCCCCCTCCCCTAACCCGGGCGATTTGTGCGCCGCCCCATGGGGCTCCCGGTCACAGCCTGGGATCGAACTCGAGGCTATAGTGGCACCTCAGCACTACGATGAAGTGCCTTAGACTGCTGTGCCACTCAGAGGAGGCCTGGGTTGGGTTTATTTTAATCCTGCTCACATGCCCACAGCTGGCAGCACCCTAGTAATTATATAGCACATTCGAAGGGCAGCTGCACATGACCAGATCAGATCGTAATGCCCATTGACAGCTTGGTTTGACATTTGATTTCCCTATGGGGCTGGTTAGGGACCATCAGTAAATTACACAATGTACAATATTTTAAAAGGTCAATAGCTCCTAATTTCAATGACTCAACCTCAAGCCAACTATACGTTTTAGAAATTAATATACAAATATTGAAGGCACTTAAAGTTGCAATAATGCGACTCGACCAAATTCACATCGAAATGTAAGCGTAGGTCCGTTCTATATACGCTATCTCTATGCTTCTCGTTCTTAACCTTAGTTTTTGCATCTTTTACTTTCAGTTTTGTACACCAGCTTCAAACATCTTAAAATACAATATTTTTGGTTATTGAAAATATATTTCACAGTGGTTTAGATGAAACAATGATTCTCTTCACTATACATTGCAATTTCTCCATTTTGCACCTTTAATGAGACAACTAAAAGTTGTGCGACATGAAAATTGCGTCCAATTTAAATTTTTCCACGGTGTCACACCAGCCGACTGAAGTTATACAGAACAAAAATATAAACACAACATGCAACAATTTCAATGATTTACTGAGTTACAGTTCATATATGGAAATCAGTCAATTCAAATAAATTCATTAGGATTTCACATGACTGGGCAGGGGCGCAGCCATGGGTGGGCCTGGGAGGGCATAGGGCCACCCACTTGGGAGCCAGGCCCAGCCAATCAGAATCAGTTTTTCCCCACAAAAGGGCTTTTTTAAAGACAGAAATACTCCTCTGTTTCATCAGTTGTCCGGGTGGCTGATCTCAGACAATCCCGCAGGTGAAGAAGCCAGATGTGGAGGTCCTGGGCTGGCTTGGTTACACGTGGTCTGTGGTTGTTAGGCCGATTGGACGTACTGCCAAATTCTCTAAAATGACATTGGAAGAAAAAAATAGCAAATTATCTGGCTACAGCTCTGGTGGACATTCCTGCAGTCAGCATGCCAATTGCACACTCCCTCAACAATTGAGACATCTGTGGCATTGTGTTGTGTGACAAAACTTTGCATTATAGAGTGGCCTTTTATTGTCCCTAGCACAAGGTGCACCTGTGTAATGATCAGGCTGTTTAATCAGCTTCTTGATATACCACATCTGTCAGGTGGATGGATTATCTTGGCAAGAGTGCTATAACCACTTGAATTACAGCCTTGCAACCATATATCAATACTGTTGCCATTAGAAATTACACACACTGGGAAAATGAGCTTCTGAATATAGAACTGGACTATGGGGATAAACTGGTTTGCTGTCAATTATGGAAGACATAGTTTATTTTCATAAATCCTAGGGGATGCACAGGTAAATGAGCAAAGGCGTGTCTTAGGTAAGGTAAAACTGCTTTGGATAATTGAGTACAATGCTGAAGTACTTTTAATCTGAAGTTGAAATCAGCCTGATGACATGGAACATGCCTCATCTGAGGTCAAATTTACTACCTTTACCAACACTGCACAAGTTGGGCCCTAAACAATCACTCTACAAACAAACCAGCTTTTTACTGGCATTATTTGGCACCTTCCTCATGTGTATCTGAACCAGTCCAATCAGTTGGGGATGTGTGTGTGAGGCGATGTCCTGAGGTGAGGGTGAGAGCTTACTGGGATTATCGAGGCAGCATGGCCCTTTACTATGCTCTTTATTGCTGTTTGGTTGGCTGTGGCCCTGTTGTATATGCATGTGCCCCTGATCCCCTGCAGCCGAGCAAACTCACCATACTCTTCCCGTAGATGTTCTGGAGTTTGTGGTTCAAAGCTCTCCTTCTCTGGCACATCCTCAAAGTCCTCATCATCGTCATCACTGCCCTCGGGTGCTTTCATCTAGTGGATAGGAAGAGGGTGTATTTTTAGTACAGAGTCAGCTCAAAATGTATGCATGGTTGACTGACTAAAGAAAGTATCATCAGTCCAAATACTAAATGGAAGTGCATTAGCAATGTAAGCTGAACAAAATATAATCGCAACATGCAACAATTTCAAAGATTTTACTGAGTTACAGTTCATATAAGGAAATCAGTCAATTTAAAATCAATAAATGAGGCCCTAATCTACGTGTTTCACAAGACTGGGAATACAGATATGCATCTGTTGGTCACATATACCATCACAAATCAGAAAACCAGTCAGCATCTGGTGTGACCACCATTTGCCTCATGCAGCGCGACACATCTCCTTCCTCCTTGTGGCCTGTGGAATGTTGTCCCACTCCTCTTCACTGTACGGTGTTGCTGGATATTGGCGGGAACTGGAACACGCTGTCGTGCTCGTCGAGCCAGAGCATCGCAAACGTGCTTATTGGGTCACATGGCGGTTGAGTATGCAGGCCATGGAAGAACTGGGATATTTTCAGCTTCCAGGAATTGTGTACATGTGGACTGTGCATTATCATGCTAAAATATGAGGTGATGGCGACAGACGAATGGCACGACAATGGGCCTCAGGATCTCGTCAAGGTATCTCTGTGCATTCAAATTGCCATTGACTAAATGCAATTGTGTTCATTGTCCGTAGCTTATGCCTGCCCATACCATGACCCCACCAACACCATGGGGCACTCTGTTCACAACGTTGACATCAGAAAACCTCTGCCCGGTACAGTTGAAACTGGGATTAATCCATGAAGAGCACACTTCCCCAGTGTGCCAGTGGCCATCGAAGGTGAGCATTTTCCCACTGAATTCGGTTATGACATCGAACTGCATTCAGGTCAAGACCCTGGGGAGGACGACAAGCATGCATATGAGCTTCCATGAGACGGTTTCTGACAGTTTGTGCAGAAATTCTTCGGTTGTGCAAAACCACAGTTTCATCAGCTGTCCGGGTGGCTGGTCTCAGACAATCCCACAGGTGAAGAAGCCGGGTGTGGAGGTCCTGGGCTGGCGTGGTTACATGTGTTCTGCGGTTATGAGGCTGGTTGGACATACTGCCAAATTGTGTTTTCAAGTAACTGATACAATTAGCAATGCCAAAGGTAGTATTTTTTTAAAGTCTACTTATGGTCTCAAAGACAACACATGTATTAGTTAATAATAATAACACATATTTAATCCTGAAAGACGTGAATAGGAAAGAAAACTGTGAAGGGAGCAATAGACAGTCCAGCAGATGGAGCGATAAGTGGAGTGTATTGTGGCCCTGATTCAGAGGTGTGGGATCGGTGTCTGCGTGTGGAGCTGATAAGAAACCTGAGACATGCTGGTCAGAGAAAGACCGGGTCACCAAGCGATACGGAGGGCTCTCACCTCAGAGGCAGCAAGCTGCATTTCCTCAACACAATCGCTTTCAGGAGATTTACTCAACACGAGCTCCCAGACACACCGATCTAGGCCTATCTGAGAAGACTAGGTGGCAACTAGCCTAGTTATTAGGATTCTAGCTATAATCACTACCACATAAAAACCCTGCAGAAATCTGTCTGATTTATCAGGGAGTGCATTTGACTATTTTTCATTTCACACTTAACTAAAAGCAGGAACACTTTCTCAGACAACAGGGAATTGGTTGAATGAAACTAAACAACCACAGGACAGGTGCAGATGAGTGGCCACCATGTCCATAGCACAGTCTGTCTGTAAGACAATGCTGTTGAGAACGAAGAAGGTGGGCTGGAGGGGAGGTGTGATGGTCTCCTCCTTTTCTCCCTTCTTGCTTGGAGTCTCTGCCTTCACATGCTCATCTATTACCTGGCCTGTAAGTTTTGCTATCACTCTAACACTAATCAAAAGAGAAAACTGTCACCAGCGCTGACCTGTGGAACCTCCAAATTACTCTCTTCAGGAATGACAGGGGCACTTAACTCCCTAGGAGAGTAAATGACCACCATCAATCCTGGCGGAATAACAATGAGCTGCCCTGGCCACCAACATTTTTGGGGGTATGGAATCCGAGTCAGGGAATTTATGAAAGGTGAAAGCAACCCAATATCTCTCTCTCTCTCTCTCTCTAGGGAGGCTATTCTGTTCTGCTCTGTCTGGGGGATGAGCGAAGCCTGCATCAGCCTTCAACAGAATTTATGCTTTTTAATTTACTCAAAATGTAGTTAACCATTCCCTGCGCTACAATGCATAACAGAATGCGATTTTTTTTTAAATAGGGGTCATTTTCATCATACATTATACGTAACGTCATGCCCTTCGTTCTTCTAGGCATATGAGCCCGTTTTTACGCACACTTTTCCATTTATTCGGCTTAATTGCTTCCATGATTACCTTTATGTCAGGTAGTAAAGAGAGATCAAGGCGTGATTTTTATTTATCTTATTCCCCCTCTTTATTTTTCATTACCCCCTGTGCACGGTGTTGATTACGGTAGATTAGGGTCTAAACTGTCTTTGGATGAGGTCTCAATTACTCCCTGTCATCTCCTTCAGCAGGGAGATGAGCCACAGTTTTGTACATTGCTACTCAGAGAGGCCGGCTAGATGGTGATAGCCTAATAGGAATAAGTGACTCATCCTTCGCACTGCACTGAATACAACAAATGTCTGCGCTTATTAGACACTAAGACCAATTGAATCGTCCCTTAATATTAGTGACGGGGGGGGGGGATTATTATTATTTTTGTCTACAAAATATTGATTTGTAAAAATACAACCAACTTTTTTTGCTACTGTAGGAAGCATTAGCTGTATTTTTCATCCTATAGCTCTCCAACTTCTTTTTAAATAGTGAGCCAACATGTTATCATCAGTTTTATTTCCCTGACTCAAGCTCTATCTTGTCTCTTTGCAGCAGAAATATAGTGAGCAATATGTTTGGAACATCAAGTCGCAATAAAATTGCAGTATCGATTATCAATACATATAGAATTGTGAGAATCGCGAAACATATCGTATTGACACCTAAGTAATGTGTTAATAAGGTATTGCGAAATCCCTGGCAATTCTTAGCCCTCCTTAAATATTACAACAATAACATAAATTATAATTCATTCATAATTCCTGCTCTCCGAGAGTGAGAGGGACAGTGTGAGAAAACAAAACAAAGTAGTATGGTTTTGCAATGATACGTAAGCATTTTCCGTTATTTCACAGAATATATCATATTAATAATGGGGGGAAAAAGCTTGAAAGTAGATGTTCATGGATAAAACAGACATGATAAATATTAAGGTATGAGGTAGCCAAATCACCCAACCAAATTTTTGGCAATTACAAATGATTGCTTTAACAACTCTATTCTAATTTAACTGATTCTGCCTCCAAGAAAAAGTGCAATCCACAACATAACCCAAACTTTCTACATTACTCCAGGCACACATGCAGTTTTTCATTCTCAGTAGCTAGCAATTGTGGAAAAGGAGATTGCCATTTTGTTTATACCAGTTGTCTTCTTTAATTCAAAGCAGTTATTTCTCCCTTGATAGATTAAAACCCCATGGAAAAAGATTACGAGCCCACTAGAAATTCCTGGTCGACAAACATTATTTAAGTTTTAATTCGCTTTAATTCTGCAGTGATAAAATCAGGACTGCCATCTTGAGATGGCAGCATTATAAGTCTTGTACAGGGGTGTGTATGGGGAGCAGAGAATTAGCTTTTTTTAGAAACATTTTGCTGACACAATCCTACCAAAAATATGGTCTCTATTCCCTATCCCCTCCTTTGCATTTAAACAGACCTTTTCCCCATCCTGTACAATGTATAAATAAAGAAAATCACTTTTTCTACCTCTTACAAAATACTCCAGGAAAGCTCCCCAATATCATTTTTGAGTTAACAACATGGATATATTAACCTAAATTGTCTACACTTAAACCTGCTGCATCAGCAAACACAGTGGTACTCTTCATTTCTTTAAGTATTTCTGTGTTTTTTGTCCTTTTTTTAATCCTTTGTAAATCAGAGACAACGACTGTATCTCATTAATTCTGAAAATATATCCAATTACACACCTTTTTCCTAATTAGCCAAATATAAATGCTGCAAATGTGTCCATGTGTACATTTCATAGAGAGAAGCAAGCGGATTAAAGAAGAATATTAGCCATTCTTTCCAAAGTGCTACTTGGTGTGCAGATAGCTTTGAAACATCCAGGGTGAACTCTATCGATTGGCCATGTCAAAACCTCCGTCCCTTTCCTCAGTGAAAGGTGTAGATAATGAGGTTCTGGTTAAATATCAACCACCTACTGGGGGAAAAAAACTCACTTTAGCAGGCTAAAGTGCTCCCTGCGCCTTCCAATATATTTTGTGTGGTCTAATTAACTCTGTAAGCAATCTCAATTACTTTGTGCCCCGGGAAGCATCCGCCCCAGCGCACTCCTTAAGTAAGTCTGTTATCCTTTAAAAAATATATATATTTTAGGAGACAGCCTTAGACAACTGAACTCTCAACTTAATTTGTCTTTTGGCAAGTTTGATGGCTATGCATTTAGAAACCCATCCAATCTTATAAACTTAACATGTTATGTACTCATCTGTGATGGTCCTCAGTGCATCTGCTATTTATATGCTAATATCCACTCTCACTGGAAGGTCTTGCAAATTATTAGAGCAAACCAATAACTCAGGTGTATGGGCTGCCGGAGCCAGGCGGCTAGGTCGAGGGAACGGCCGGGGGAATTAAACGCTGCGAGCCGGTCAGGAGGAGCAGAACACACTCAAGCCCGCTGGAGGTGAAAAACCCTTAAAGTTTTTCTCCATTGTCTCTGACAACAATTTAATGCCCCTCACTGCCAGGCTGGGCCGTGTGGCTCTAAGACAGCGTTCAGTCTCAGAAACACACACAAGTCCACAGACAGACACACCATCTCCTCAGCATAGAGAAGCATTTTACATTATGCATTACTGTGGAAGGAGATTGTGTTCTGGGAATATTGTAAAATGCTTTAAATGCAAGAATCATTGGCATAAGAAAATGTAGCCTAACCCAAAATGTGCTTTGCTCTTGGAAAACATTTTCAGTCACATGGTTATGTTAACACAGGAGGTTGGTGGCACCTTAATTGGGGAGGACGGGCTCGTGGTAATGGCTGGATCGTGGTAATGGTCTCCATGTGTTTGATGTTATTCCCTTTGCTCTGTTCCAGACATTCTTATGAGCCGTCCTCCCCTCAGCAACTTCCTGTGGATGTTAATGAGTATTTCCACTATACATACTGTATATAGCCTAGCTACCATTCGATTGGTTCTGTGGTCAAAGGCCATGTCCAAATATGGCATGGTACTTTCTAGCTGCAGCGTTTGATAAAAAGAGTCTCTGTCAAAAAGTAATAAAAGGACCATTCTGTAAATAAGATTCAATGGGAGGGAGAGGATATGACATGAAGATAAACAGAAGGGAGACTGAGGGAAGCTTTGGGAATGGGAAGATGGGTACCAGCCAACGGTAATGGTCCCTATCCCAGGCCTACTATCCCACTGGGTGTCTGGGGGATACACTAATGAGAATGCAGTCTCGGGCCCCTCAGGGGCCTCCCCCGGGACTCCATCCTGGAGGGACCAGCCAGGTCACATGACAGATCCTCCAAATGACACTGTCAGCTCCCCCAATGTCTTTACCCTGAAGAGGCAGACTGGGCCAACCAGCGTCGTGACACGGGTGCAATCATAGGATGATGAGAATATTACTTAACCTATCTAATGAATATATTTGAACTATGTCAAGATAAATGCATGCTGAAAGTCGTTCACATTAAATAGGTCTAGTCTCTGAACATCATAAAGATCATGATATTCGGGGATATAACAACAGTTATCCCCTTACTGATCTCAAATGAGTGATCATGTGCTTGAATTAACCCTGTACAGATCTGTGGTCAGTGTGGTTTAGGGGTGCAGAAGGTGAAGGCAGACTAGGCTCCGTTAGCTCCACGAGTGGAGTGGTGCTAACATTAATACCAGTCAGTCTGTAGATATTGTACACACGGCCTGATCAGGTGAGGATGAAGAACAGAACAGGCAGGGGGATAGACTATCTCTTTTTATCTCCAGTTTCCCAATGAGAAAAACACGAAGACACATCAATTATTGCTCTTCCTCCTGGTACTGATAAGATGCCTTATCTGGGGTAAACAATGCAATATTCCTCCCATGCTGCATGTTAAATGTGCTCCTGTTTTGTGGTAGGGGGAGGGGGTGGGGGGGTGATAAGGTGCCTGCTTTACAAATTCTCCCTTCTTTACAAGAAACCTCAGTGACCAATAATTAAGGGGGCTTAAATGATATCCTGAGATCCAGCAAGCTGCAGAGTGCTGGTGTCAGACACATCCACCTTTTCCATTTATCAGATGGGTGCCAGTGCAGGTAGAGAGAGATGATGAATACTGCTAAAGGAAGAGGGATGCTGCAGTACAGCAGGCACTCAGTCTGGACGTAGGTCCAGGTTTGGCCCTATCATTTAAATAGCACTAGGAGGTTAAAAAGTAGGTCATCCTACATGGACATGGAGGATGGATCCCTCAATCAAATGTCAAATTGATGTCAATGGAACATTTCCTTTAAGCAGTTTTCATGGATATGTAAAAAAAACAAGCATAGTTCCACAGTGAATTAAAACATAACATACTGTAAATTATCCAAATCTATGATTGGATCGTTTCATTAATTCCAATGCAAAGGTAATTCAACTAAGAGAAGACAGAATGTAGTGTAGGCCTACATGCTGAATCCATACAAATATACTAGAGAACTATTAAGGGTTGAGTTGTTTTGGTTTTGGTAATGTCTTTGCTTCTAGCCTTCACTTCCATTTCTTTGTCAGTTGAGTGAGAAGCAGCAAAAACTACCATCTTTGCCATTTTTGATTTCTCAATTTACTCCCAATCAGTGCAAGTTTATTGAGTCGAAAAAGCAATCCCATCCGTCTCAGAGCCGTGATAAAGCAAATAAGGTAATGGAATGCTTTTACGGGTAAAAAGGAAAAACTAATTATGATAAAGGACTTTAAGTTGTTGCTTTATCACACAGCAATGGCGTTTTGCATTGAAAATGTGGGCTGACAGTGATAAACCTTTACAGGGAGCAAGCAGTATGGCGCTCTGTCACTGTCACTTTTCTGCGTTCCCTCAAACACAGCGCTCTCCCTGCCCAGTTAAAAAGGAATATCAGGTGTCATAACGACGAGTCTCATAACTGCTATATATATGCATACTATTCCAGAGAGAGAGGGAAGTGGGCTGCTCTATTAGTGCCTAGAGCCATGCCTCTCCATTCCCTCTTGCTGTGCTAATCTCAGCCTGATGCATTACATTTCAACACCACTATCAGAACTTGCACAAATGTCCAACTCTGAATTTTTTCCATTACCACTACAATGGTTCTTCCACTTCCAGGCCCTGAAACAATGTCAAATAAAAGACATGACAGAAGTGCCAAACATGGAATTACATTTAAGGGATTTTTGCCTTCAGGTGGTAGTGGTATTGAGGCCATGGACACCATGCCACTGATTCCTCTCACTTTTCCCATTGAGACCATCTGTAATAACATGTCGAATTTCACTGTTTTCAGAGAAGATCTGAACATAAACATGTAAAAGTAGAGAGGATAAAAATGTGTCTCTGTGTGTATGAATGCACACCAATTGCATTCGTGCAATTTGTTTACTTCCATAAAAAAGGACTCTAGCTATAGTCAATACTGACTATACCCAGATATCCATTACAGTGATGTTTTTATTATTATTATTATCATCATCTCACTGAATACGTTAATCACAGTGCAGTCCTACTTATAGTTGTCAACCCCCCTACTGGTTTGGTAAGTGGCAAACGGCTTCTAATTAGTTGTGCAATAGTGACCTCTGCTGGTAACAATATAGTTGCAACCAGGCAGAGAAGTCCCATGAACCACTTCGCAGTAAAAGGACAAATGCATGCAAAGAAAAATACGATTGTGATCTGGATTTATTGCAAATTATTATGTTTGTCAAGACCTGCCCTTGTTGCTAAATAATGTGTAAATTGTACTTGCCACTCTGTACTGTCTGGCATTGTAGTCGATGTGCAGGTCTCCATATTTCTGAAGGGCTCTATCCAGAGACTTCTTCAAGTCTATGGATTGTCCGAGGAGCAGTTCTGGTACACCCGCCTTGGTGAAAACCTTTGGAAAAAATATCCGACATTCCCATCAAGCAGACCTCGAGCCTGTCCTGGAGTATGTAGACAGGCCCTGGACAGTTTTTGAAAAAGGCACGATTTGAATTTGAATGGGTTCGTTCCTGTTCTACTGGATCCAAATGAAGTCTCCTTTAACTTAAATTATTTTAGGATTGAGGAAAACCACTGAAAGGAGACACTCCTTCCCTGTACGGCACATTTAAAAGACAACATTTCTTATTCCCAGTGTGATGATCTTTTGGAAGCATTGATCAGAACTCTTTAGAGAATTACATCAAAGTGTATCTGGGTTCCTATCCTTCAGAGACCCAGCAACTCATTGTTGTTCTCTTTAGTGGACATCATATCTTGGTCCATATCTCTGAGGCCATACAAGTCACTGTATTAAGTTCTGGTGCCACTTTGAGAGGACATTCTGGGCTTTTCAATGATATCACATGTTGAGGTGTGACTTTGACAACTTTATCTTCCTGGTTCTTAAAAAAAATGGCTGCCATCAACATTAGCATATTTTATTACATTTGAAAAGTAGTGTGTGTAATTACGAATAATAATTTTTTATGAGTTTTATGTTCAAATTGTTTCTAGTAAGTGAATATATTAGGAATAGTTAAGTGAGTTGTCAGGACTGTAATAAGCAAAATCATATTAAAGAGCTAAATAAGAGCAAGAAATCAAGAAATGTCTTCTGTTGTGGACACCGGGATGCCGCAATTATGTTATCACCTACTGTACCCATTGACTGTAATGTTAATTTGTTCATATTTACGTCCCAATGACCACACTACAGAAGACAATTTTGCACTTATTATAAAAGGTAAATAGCAATATTTGTTTCTATTCTTTTCTTTGTAACATGTTTTTTTTCACCCCGAGGTTATAGATGTAACTGTCCTGTGTGAGTGACTACCCACCTGCGGAGAGTTTCAGGTCCAGGCTGTATTTGTGAGATATGAGTCCTGTGGTGTATAGGAATGCACCTGAATTCACAACCTCCTCTATATCACTCATCTAGAATCCTCTTCCTCATTTTCCTCATCTGCTTTCATCCCTCTACTTGTCTGTGGATACTTGGTTTTCCCTCTCGTCCTCCAGGGGCCTCATTTCTCAATCCTGCATGGGGCCATTTCCATGCAAAGTGTGAGATTTATCAACACGAACGTTTGATTGAGAGTGTGTAAATGTATACACAGCCATGACCATGCGTATACACAGTGCTAAGTGGTGGGATAAGGGATATGGGGAAAATATATGTCGAAATTGTGAGAGTAATAATTAAATCATTTTTTTGATTTATTGTATTTCCATTGCGAATTCATGCAATCTATCTTGACAGGCTATATCATATTATTTGACCACATCGGTGCATTTGTTATGATAATAATCAATATAAAGTACAGTAATTTGTTATAGTAGAGGCATCTGTGAAACCATTGCTGAAATACTATAAAAGACAGATAATCAAAATAGAATGAGACATGGCTGATCTTGCTCTGTTGGAAGATTTGACATGTTGCATAGTGACCGTTTTTAGAGACTGTCACGCCCTGGCCTTAGTTATCTTTGTTTTCTTTATTATTTTGGTTAGGTCAGGGTGTGACATGGGGGATTTATGTGTTTTTTACTCTGGTCTAGGGTTTTTTGTATGTTTATGGGGCTGTTTCCTTTCTAGGTAGTTTGTAGGCCCATGGTTGCCTGGATTGGTTCTCAATTAGAGGCAGCTGTCTATCGTTGTCTCTGATTGGGAACCATATTCAGGCAGCCATATTCTGTGGGTACTTTGTGGGTGGTTGTCTTCTGTCTTTGTGTCATTGAACCAGCATAGGACTGTTTCGGTTTTCACATTTATTGTTTTGTATTTTGTAGTGTTCTCGTTGATCGTCTATATTAAAGATGTTGAACACCAACCACGCTGCATTTTGGTCCTCCTCTCCTTCAGCGGGAAGAAAGCCGTTACAGAGACAGGTGGGACTTATTTGCAGAAAGTACAGATTGGCTCACCAGATATAGTCCAAAAAACAATTTTATAGGATTTTTACGAGGATTTAAGACCTACACATTAGAATTCAAACGCATGCCTTTCCGGTGCACATCCAGACTATTTTTAGGGATGCAATCATCAGCAAAATAAACAGTAACATATACAATTTCCATACACCATTTCACAACAGGTTGAAGTCAAGAGGGGTTTCCTTGCCATCAATGGGTTCCCAAATACGAACGGAGCAATGATGGGTTACGTGATGCGCAAAAGACACTGCTGAATGTGGTGGCATGGTGCACGACTCTATGGGGGGTGATATGAGCCGTAATTAAGCCTCGTGAAGCTACTGACACGTCTCAGGACGTCATCTAACGTCTTCCTAGCGCCATAAAATACCACCATTAATTAATATGGACTGTCAACGGAGACAAAGCGTCAAACTGCCGAGGCATTCACATCACATTCATGTCATGTACAGTTGAAGTCAGAAGTTTACATACACCTTAGCCAAATACATTTAAACTCAGTTTTTCACAATTCCTGACATTTAATCCTAGTAAAGGTCCTTGTCTTAGGTCATTTAGGATCATCACTTTATTTTAAGAATGTGAAATGTCAGAATAATAGTAGAGAGAATGATTTATTTCAGCTTTTATTTCTTTCATCACATTCCCAGTGGGTCAGAAGTTTACATACACCCAATTAGTATTTGGTAGCATTGTCTTTAAATTGTTTAACTTGGGTCAAATGTTTCAGTTGCCTTCCACAATAAGGTGGGTGAATTTTGGCCCATTCCTCCTGACAGAGCTGGTGAAATGGAGTCAGGTTTGTAGGACTCCTTGCTCGTACACACTTTTTCAGTTTTGCCCACAAATTTTCTATAGGGGTGAGGTCAGGGCTTTGTGATTGCCACTTCAATACCTTGACTTTGTTGTTCTTAAGCCATCAACTTTGGAAGTATGCTTGGGGTCATTGTCCATTTGAAAGACCCATTTGCGACCAAGTTTTAACTTCCTGACTGATGTCTTGAGATGTTGCTTCAATGTATCCACGTAATTTTACTTCCTCATGATGGCATCTATTTTGTGAGGCGCACCAGTCCCTCCTGCAGCAAAGCACCCCCACAACATGATGCTGTCATACCCGTGCTTCACGGTTGGGATGGTGTTCTTCGGCTTGCAAGCATCCCCTTTTTCCTCCAAACATAACGATGGTCATTATGGCCAAACAGTATTTATTTTGTTTCATCAGACCAGAGGACATTTCTCCAAAAAGTGCAACCTTTGTCCCCATGTGCAAACTGTAGTCTGGCTTTTTTATGGCGGTTTTGGAGCAGTGGCTTCTTCCTTGCTGAGCGGCATTTCAGGTTATGTCGATATTTTCCACCATAATTTGCAAATAAATTCATTAAAAATCCTACAATGTGATTTTCTGGATTTTTTTTCTCATTTTGTCTGTCATAGTTGAAGTGTACCTATGATGAAAATTCCAGGCCTCTCTCATCTTTTTAAGTGGGAGAACTTGCACAATTGGTGGCTGACTAAATACTTTTTTGCCCCACTGTATATATAAACTCCAGTCGTACTTTATCAAAAGCCTTTTCAAAATCAGCTATGAAAACCAGGCCTGGTGTCCCCGATATTTCATAGTGTTCTATTGTTTCCAGTACTTGTCTTATATTATCTCCAATGTACCGTCCATGTAAAAAACCTGTCTGATTAGGATGAATAATATCTGACAATATTTTTAATTCTATGTGCCAAGCATTTTGCTAGGATTTTTGCATTACAACACTAAGAGGTCTCCAATTTTTTAAATGGACTGGATCTTTATATATACCACTTGGGTCCTGTTTCAGTAATAATGATATCAGACCTTCTTATATAGGAGTGGTTAAAACAAGCCAATAATGGTCCTCTGAGTATACCAAAAAAAGTTTTGTATACTTTCACTGGTATGCCATCCAGCCCTGGAGTTTTCCCATCCTTAAAGGCCCCAATTGCCCCAAGCAGTTCCTCCTCAGTAATTTGGCCTTCACATGAGTCTTTCTGTACAGATATTAATTTTACATTATTATTAGGAAAAAAAATCCATACAATTAGTTTCAGTTAGTGGAGATGGAGGAGCCTGAAATGAAAACATATTCTTAACGTGGTGAATCATGCGTGACTCCATCATTTGTAACACGTTTTAATACTTTTTTGGGGGTAGCATTTCTATATTGAAGATTGAAAAAGAATTTGGTGCATTTTTCCCCATATTCCATCCAGTTCGCTTTAATTATTATAATATATTACACTAGATCTTTCTTGAATAAGTTCATCCATTTCTTTTTGTTTTTCCTCTAACTTATTCTGTGCCTCTATAGTACCGTTGCTAGTACCGTTCGTTTTATTGCTATCTAACTGTACTGTCAGTCCTTCAATTTCCTTTGTTAATATGGACTCTTTTGATCTAAATTGCTTTTGTTTTATAGATGAGTACTGAATGCCTCTAAAGGCACATTTAAAAGTGTCCCATACAGTAAGGGGATCTGCTGTAGCTATGTTATGTCTGAAAAAGTCAGTTATAAATTCTTCTGTTCGAAACAATTTATCATCTAGTAGACTTTGATTAAATTTCCAATATCCTCGCCCACGTGGAAATTCTGTAAAAGTAATATATATGCCAATTATGTGATGATCCGACCGCATTATGTCCCCTATCAACACTTTTTAAACTTTTGGTGCCAGAGAGAATGGTATAAGAAAGTAGTCAAGGCGACTAGCTTGATTAAGCCTCCGCCATGTATATCTCACTAGGTCAGGGTATTTCTCCATATATCCACTAATTCCAATATATCCATGACATTCATGATTTCCTTAAGTGCCTGGGGGTGATAGTTTGTAGTGTGATTTCCTTTCCGGTCCATAGAGGTATTTAAGACCATACTAAAATCTCCCGCCATAATAATAGTCTAGTGTAGAGTTGAGAGTTGAAAAGCCAGTGTGCCTGTAGAGTTGAAAAGCCAGTGTGCCTTTGTTAGGAGGAGAGAGCTTCTTGGTATGTCCTGTGTTTTGTTGGTCTGTATGAATTTTTGTGAAGTATTTTGTAGCCGGTCCTGCTGAAGTTTGTGTATGCCATAGGACTGTGTTTTTTGATTAGGGAAATTGTTCCATTTAAATTTGTATTAGTCTGTTTCAGGGGAAGGCACCTTGGGAGTGCTTAGGCAAGAGGCATACATATACCCGTAGTACATACTATGTCTATGCACACTAGGTAAGACCTGGGTGGACCATCCCCTGTATTTTGGTTAGAGCGCCAGTTGTGGGTGGGTAGGTAGGAGAGGGGGCTCTTTTAACTTTCACGTTCTTTGCTTGGTTCCGTCCAGCCACTTTTCCCCAAATTACCGTGTGAAGGAAATAAATTCCCTGTAAACGGTAATATATTCTGCCTCTGTCATCCTTACCCGCACCTGCAGTCACATATCTATTTCACTCCACGGGGAGTTGAGTGTAGCAGGGTGTTGCGTTCCCTCCAAGAGGCGTGCGTAACAGTGCACCCGTGTAAAGATAATGCTGTTATATGACATTTTACATGTTGCGTCTTATATTTTTTGTTCAGTATAGTTTTTGGTATATTTTAGTTGTCACTGTATTAGACTAAGCATAGGTGATTCGATGTTAAAATGGTGCTGGAATAGTGACGGCAGCTCCTGTTTTCTTTGCGATAACTCTCTGTGGTTCTAAATCAATAGTTTAGTAGTGCAAAATGTTAAACATTACCTTGCTTAACCATGCTGTAGGTCTTTTACATGCAATATGTTTTGTGGACTTCACCGGACAGATGTTGCTTTCCGGTTTTGTAATGCAACATTTGTGGTTGACTTTATTCTGCCACTGTCTTCTTACTGTCTCAGCCTTAGGCCTATATATGACGTGTCAGGGCATATGAACTGTTTATAGCGCAAACAAACACAATTATTACAACACGTAGATTGTAATATGGCTTTCCCGGTGATTTTACACATGCACCGCTACTACCCTTAAACGAACCCAGTGCTTTTGATAAACATGCTTTATCTGGCTTTGAAAATTCAAACATATATTTTATAGGAAAGAGATGTTTATGTTTCTAGACGATGAACCATGCTCCCTTTACTACATGACCCAGCGCTCCTCCCTCCGATTTTGCCCGTTCACATCACCGTGCAGGGGAGAATGTTTGCCCCCTCTCATTGATGCCACGGCAGTTCAAGATTTATTTGTGAACTTATATTAGTACACTCGTAACAACAAAGATTACAAAACTTCCGTTTGCTCAAATAAGCCTCACGTATCAAAAGAGCGATACATTTTTATCTTGACTAAATCTGATTCATTACGCCCAATAAAACTCCTCACTTAATTATGGATCTGATTAACGTGGAACAATTTTGGGCAGAGTAAATCTCGCTACGCCTCTTTCGCTCTTGTACTGCTGATTTGTCGCCACAGATAGTTTACGTTTCTACTGTTGTGGCTAGATGTAGTAGGCCTACAACTCCATCTAGTGTTCACGTTGGGGACCAGTTGACAATTGGGGACCACAGTTAACAATTGTAGCTAATTAAACCATTTCCAAATAACTTAATTCTCCAAACCTGCAATGTTTATTATCCTAACCTGCTATGTAAACAAACCATATGTGCATATCAGTATCACCACACTGGTCAGGATTCAAGCTTAGCTCAGTGGTTTAACTGCTCATGTTCAAAATTGTATTACTAGTAAAACACAACCCTGAAGAAGGAACTGTGTTGTGGAAACTACAGTGTAGATTTCAGCCACACCCGTTGCTGACAGGTGTAAAAAATTGAGCAGACAGCCATGCAATCGCCATAGACAAACATTGGCAGTAGAATGGCCTTTCTGAACAGCTGTGACTTTCAATGTGGCACTGTCATAGGATGCCACCTTTCCAACAAGTCAGTTTGTCGAAATTCTACCCTGTAAGTACTGCTATTGTGAAGTGGAAACGTCGAGCAACAAAGGCTCAGTTAGTTAGAGTGGTGTAAAGTTCACCGCCATTAGATTCCGGAGCAGTGGAAAGGCATTCTTTGGAGTGATGAATCAAGCTTCGCCATCTGGTAGTCCGAATCTGGGTTTGGTGGATTCCAGGCGAACTCTAGCTGCCCCAATGCATAGTGCCAACTGTAAAGTTTGGAAGAGGAATAATGGTCTGGGGCTGTTTTTCAAGGTTCGGGCAAGCCCCCTTATTTCCAGTGAAGGGAAATCTTAATCACAATGACATTCTAGACAATGCACTTCCAACTTGTTGCAACAGTTTGGAGAATGCCCTTTCCTGTTTCAGCATGACAATGCCCCTGTGCACCAAGCGAGGCCCATACAGAAATGGTTTGTCGAGATCAGTGTGGAAGAACTTGACTGGCTTGCACAGAGCCCTGACCTCAACCACATTGAACATCTTTGGGCTGAATTGGAATGCCGACTGCGAGCCAGGCCTAATCACCCAACATCAATGGCCTAATGCTCTTGTGGCTGAATGGAAGCAAGTCCCCACAGCAATGTTCCAACATTTGGTTCTAGGGAAAGCCTTCCCAGAAGAGTGGAGGCTGTTATAGCAGAAAAAGGGAGGACTAACTCCATATTAATGCCCATGATTTTGGAATGATATATTCAAAGAGCAGTTGTCCACATACTGTTGGTCATGTGTATGTTGCCAATTGCCATTGATTTTAATCTGGGTATGTATAACTCACTGTCATATTCAATCTGATAAAGCAGCACTTTAACTTCTATGGAGATGTTGGGTGGATAGAAAGAAAGACAGGACCCAAATGTAGTAAAACAATTTTATCGTCAATAATTAATCTATCCTACCAATATAAACATGCATCATCAGTTTCTAAAGCCTCTCTACAATAACAATACTAAACAGTTCAGAAGCAACCAACCAAGATGGGAAGAAAAAAAAAGGTGGGAGAGATGGTAGGTACTGAAACATATGTTAAGGTGACCCTTGCTCATTTCAAGGAACTCCTTGGACCAACTATAGCCCCTTGAGAAATCTGCAGCAATTTGTGTTAGTCATACAAAATGTCTTAAAATCGGCAATAAGATAATACAAAATGAAGAGCAAAAAATATAATCAAAATTCTCTTTAATTACAATGCAATGTTCATCGTTGAAAGATATGTATGAAATTAAGTCAATCAGTATTTTGACTATGTCAGAGTTGTTTGAACTAAATATCAAAAGTACACTGATGAATTAACCCATCCTTCTGAAAAAAAGTATTTTGTAAGTTACACCATTCGTCAAGGTCCACTTCAGGTGGTGAGCAGACCTGGCATGTTCCCATGTAGGACACAAATCCACAATGATACTCAAAAGTGTAGTAGAGTTTACATTAGGTCTGTGTACAAGGTTGCCATACCATATTTCAAGCAACAACAGTGAGACTGTTCAAGCCTGACCAGTGGAAGGTCTAGGAGGAGTTTTCTTAAAATGTTTCCTATAACATTTTGAAAGACCTGAATCTGCACACAAATGCTCAATGCACTAGTATTTACATTATCAAGTGTATCGTCCCAGATCTGCAATCACAGATTTCACAGTGGGGGACAAACACAATATTACCAATTTTAAGGTGTTTCTATTTATCCCCCACGGCTACACAGAAATTATGTAAATTGTGCGCATCATGAAATGAGTGCTATCATGTAGCAAACACCAAGGTGATCAGCCTGTGTTTCTGATTGAAGTAAGTCTGATTTATCTAAGGTAAAACGGCAAAAGATAAGCTCTTATCATATTGGAGCAACACAGAGTTATAATGATCCACACTGCTGGTTGGACTGCAAGTTAAATAAAAGTCAGAACATCAACACTTTAAATATAAGTCTGTTAATTAGTCCAGTTTCAAAAATCTACCCAAGGTGATTTTGGCCCTGCTCTCCATAGTGGGAGACAGGTTTGGCAAGTCTGGGGGGGGGTTTGGCTGAGTCACATGGGGGCTGGAGGCTCTGCTGGGGGATCCACTGCAGAGGTGTATGCATCACATGAGATCCAGTATCCACCCCATCACATGATGTACACCTTCTCAGCCTGAGAGAAGTTGTAGACTTCTTTGGTTCTGGGGCAGATCACCTTGTCATCTTGGCGAATTGATAGAAGAGACTAGAAAAGGAAGGACAAATTATTAATATCAATAATAAATGAAAACAATGAATATTATTCCATTGCCACTGTAAATAAAAAATGTGTGGGATGTCGAGACTCACATTGTATCCATACACATAGCCGTTGGGCAGCATCATGGGTGGGTTGTTCTCGTTCATCACCTCCCCAGAGATTTTGCACACCAGACGGGAGTTGGCACAATGTGCCATGGGCAGGGGCTGGGCCAGTTTGTTCAGGGACTTGCTACACACAGGGCAGTCAGGGTTTATGGAGGTGCTATCTTCCTTATAGCACTGACTGGGAGCAGAAAGGTTAAGGGATGAAATAATGATAATTTTGCTTTACATTCCATTGCTTCACAGCTGGAGGTCTGTGGCAGAACACATTGAGCCACATTTTTAAGACTTATGTACCCTGATGTGCGGTTTTGGATAAGGTCTGCCATCACAACCAAAAGGAGACAGAAAGCACATCAGCAAAAAAGCAGACGACAAACCACTGCTCCCAAGTGGCGCAGCGGTGTAGGCCGTCATTCTAAATAGGAATTTGTTCTTACCTTTTGTGACTAGGGGGTATTTTCATTTTTTGAAAAAAAATTAAAAAATGTTCCCGTAGTTAAACGGGATTATTTGTGAGGACAATATGCTAGAATATGCATAAAATTGACAGTTTAGGATAGAAAGCTGTAAAACTGTAAAAATATTGCCTGTGAGTATAACAGAACTGATGTTGCAGGCGAAAGCCTGAGAAAAATCCAATCCGGAAGTACCTCATGTTTTGAAAGCGCTGCGTTCCAATTTGTCCCTATTGAGCAGTGACTGGGCTATCAACCAGATTACTCTTTCTCCGTATTCCCGAAGGTGTCTACAGCATTGTGACGTAGTTTTACGCATTTATGTTGAAGAATACCCGTAGGCGGCTACATTGCGGAAGTGGTCACCTGATGCTCCCAGAGAGATTCTCGCGTAACATACAGGAGGTAGCCATTACTCCAATCGGTCCTACTGAAAAACGAATTGTCCCGATGGATATATTATCGAATAGATATTTGAAAAACACCTTGAGGATTGATTATAAACAACGTTTGCCATGTTTCTGTCGATATTATGGAGCTAATTTGGAATATTTTTCGCCATTTTCGTGACTGCAATTTCCTGGCGATTTCTCAGCCAAACGTGAAGAACAAATGGAGCTATTTTGCCTACAAAAATAATATTTTTGGAAAAAAGGAACATTTGCTATCTAACTGGGAGTCTCGTGAGTGAAAACATCCGAAGCTCATCAAAGGTAAACGATTTAATTTGATTGCTTTTCTGATTTCTGTGACCAAGTTACCTGCTGCTAGCTGGACAAAATGCTTTGCTAGGCTATCGATAAACTTACACAAATGCTTGTCTAGCTTTGGCTGTAAAGCATATTTTGAAAATCTGAGATGACAGGGTGATTAACAAAAGGCTAAGCGGTGTCTCAATATATTTCACTTGTGATTTTCATGAATAGGAATATTTTCTAGTAATATTTATGTCCGTTGCGTTATGCTAATTAGTGTCAGATGATGACAACGGTCCCGTTCACGGGATGCGGTGTCACTAGAGGTTAACTGCATTGCCTAGTCAAATAAATAACTTGTGGAGTTGTTTACGTGCTGCTGTGCGTTTTGTTGCTAGCGTCACTTTGCTACCTGCCAACTTTACGGTTTTTACATTTTAATTACCGTTTTAAAATTATTATTTTTTCCCCCTCGCTTGACTTGTTTCATTCAACTTT
Organism: Oncorhynchus tshawytscha; assembly: GCF_018296145.1. Lineage (NCBI taxonomy): Eukaryota > Metazoa > Chordata > Actinopteri > Salmoniformes > Salmonidae > Oncorhynchus > Oncorhynchus tshawytscha. Next base: position 310,016 of record NC_056449.1, read on the forward strand.
TTCACCCCGGACGCTTTATCTGGACATGGTTCTACAGGACCTCCACCAGCCGAAACTAAGTAGTAATATTAACATTATGCCTTCTAATTGCAGTTGCTGTACTCATAATATACAGGAACAATCGCCTTATGGTGAGGACAGCCGTGCTGCAAGCCCAGCTTCAGACGCAATCGTTAGGCAAGGGTAATTTAAGTGCAGGAAAGGATGAAACAGCGTCTGAGCCACAAATAAGTACAGATAGTAGTATAAGTCCCCTCGCACAGTCCCCGCAACCGGACAATTTTCTCATGGCTTCTGGAAGGAAATGCTGTAGGAATGCTCAACCGGTGTTGCTCATTCAGCCGACAGAAACTTTCAACCGGTTCTCCCCAGTCGGAGTCAGAGGCTGAGCTTTCTCTGGTCTCTCTTCCACCCGTTATGGGGTCTGCGATGCCGAAGCCTCCCAGCATTAGCTCTGACAAATTGAAAACCCTAGTCATTGGCGACTCCATTACCCGCAGTATTAGACTTTAAAAAATCATCCAGCGATCATACACTGTTTACCAGGGGGGCAGGGCTACTGACGTTAAGGCTAATCTGAAGATGGTGCTGGCTAAAGCTAAAATTGGCGAGTGTAGAGAGTATAGGGATATTGTTATCCACGTCGGCACCAACGATGTTAGGATGAAACAGTCAGAGGTCACCAAGCACAACATAGCCAGCCTCAGCACGTAAATCAGCTAGAAAGATGTCGGTATCGAGTAATTGTCTCTGGCCCCCTCCCAGTTAGGGGGAGTGATGAGCTCTACAGCAGAGGCTCACAACTCAATCGGTGGTTGAAAACTGTTTTCTGCCCCACCCAAAAGATAGAATTTGTAGATAATTGGCCCTCTTTCTGGGACTCACCCACAAACAGGACCAAGCCTGGCCTGCTGAGGAGTGACAGACTCCATCCTAGCTGGAGGGGTGCTCTCATCTTATCTATGAAAATAGACAGGGCTCCAACTCCTCTAGCTGATAGACAGCCTGCCAGCTTAGTGGATTCTGCCACTAGCAGTCAGTGTAGTCAGCTCAGCTATCTCCATTGAGACCGTGCCCGTGCCTCAATCTAGGTTGGGCAAAACTAAACATGGCAGTGATCGCTTTAGCAATCTCACTGGAATAAAGACCTCATCCACTCCTGTCATTATTGAAAGAGATTGTGATACCTCACATCTCAAAATAGGGCTACTTAATGTTAGATCCCACACTTCCAAGACAGTTATAGTCAATGAAATAATCATTGATCATAATCGTGATTGGCCTGACTGAAACATGGCTTAAGCATGATGAATTTACTGTGATAAATGAGGACTCTCCTCCTGGTTACACTAGTGACCATATCCCCCACTCATCCCGCAAAGGTGAAGGTGTTGCTAACATTTACGATACCAAATTTCAATTGACAAAAAAAAAAGACTGTTTTCGTCTTTTGATCTTCTTAGTCATGAAATCTATGCAGCCTACTCAATCACTTTTTATAGCTACTGTTTACAGGCCTCCTGGTCCATACACAGCGTTCCTCACTGAGTTCCCTGAATTCCTACCGGACTTTGTAGTCATGGCAGATAATATTCACATTTTTGGTGAGTTTAATATTCACATGTCAAAGTCCATAGACCCACTCCAAAAGGCTTTCGGAGACATCATTGATTCGGTGGGTTTTGTTCAACATGTCTCTGGACCTACTCAGCGCCACAGTCATACTCTAGATCGTGTTTTGTCCCGTGGAATAAATATTGTGGATCTTAATGTTTTTCCTTGTAATACTGGACTATCGGACCCCCATTTTATTACGTTTGCAATCGCAAATAATCGCAAATAATCTGCTCAGACCCCAACCAAGGCTCATCAAAAGCTGTGTTATAAATTCTCTGACAACCCAAAGATTCCTAGATGCCCTTCCAGACTCCCTACCCAAGGACGTCAGAATACAACAATCGGTTAACCACCTAATTGAGGAATTTAATTTAACCTTGAGTATTACTCTAGATGCAGTCGCACCTCTAAAAACAAAAAACATTTGTCATAAGAACCTAGCTCCCTGGTATACAGAAAATACCCGAACCCTGAAGCCAGCTTCCAGAAATTTGGAAAGGAAATGGCGCTACACCAAACTGGAAATCTTTCCAATTCACTTGGAAAGACAGTACTGTGCAGTATCGAAGAGCCCTCACTGCTGCTCGATCATCCTATTTTTCCAACTTAATTGAGGAGAATAAGAACAATCCTACATTTCTTATTGATACTGTCGCAAAGCTAACTAAAACACAGCATTCCCCAGGAGAGGATGGCTTTCACTTCAGCAGTGATAAATTCATGAACTTCTTTTACGAAAAGATCAAATTACAGACTCCTCTTTAAATCTGCGTATTTCTCCAAAGCTCAATTGTCCTGAGTCTGCACAACACTGCCAGGACCTAGGATCAAGGGAGACACTCAAGGTTTCTAATACTATATCTCTTGACACAATGATGAAAATTGATGAACCTATTCCAACTAAACCAATGAAAGAACTGCTTCCTGTGCTTGTCCCTCCTATGTTGAACATAATAAACGTCTCTCTATCCACTGGATGTGTACCAAACTCACTAAAAGTGGCAGTAATAAAGCCTCTCCTGAAAAAGCCAAACCTTGACCCAGAAAATAAAAAAAACTATCAGCCTATATCAAATCTGCCATTCCTCTCAAAACATTTTGAAAAAGCTGTTGCGCAGCAACTCACTGCCTTCCTGAAGACAAACAATGTATACGAAACGCTTCGGTTTAGACCCCATCATAGCACTGACACTGCACTCGTGAAGGTGGTAAATTAACCTTTAATGGCGTCAGACCAAGGCTCTGCATCTGTCCCCATGCTCCTAGACCTTAGTGCTGCTTTAGATACCATCAATCACCACATTCTTTTGAAGAGATTGGAAACACAAATTTGTAAATTTCGGTGTTCCTCAAGGTTCCGTTTTAGGACCTCTATTGTTTTCACTATATAGTTTGTTTACCTCTTGGTGATGTCATTCCGAAAGACAATGTCACTTCTATGCGAACGGTACATTTCGATGAAACATGGTGAAGCCCCAAAATAGCCCTCTGTGGAAGCCAGTGTTTCGGACATAAGGAAGTGGATGGCGGCAAATGTTTTACTTTTAAACTCGGACAAAACAGAGATGCTAGTTCTAGGTCCCAAGAAACAAAGAGATATTATGTTGGATCTCACAATTAATCTTGATGGTTGTACAGTCGTCTCAAATAAAACTGTGAAGGACCTCGGCGTTACTCTGGACCCTGATCTCTCTTTTGACGAGGACAGCTTTTTTCCATCTACGTAACATTGCAAAAATCAGAAACTTTATATCCAAAAATGTATCCATGCTTCTAGATTAGACTACTGCAAATATCTACTTTCCAACTACCTGGATAAAGCACTAAATAAACTTAATTTAGTTCTAAACACGGAAGCAATAATCTTGACTAGAACCAAAAAAAATGTATTATATTACTCCAGTGCTAGCCTCTCTACACTGGCTAACTGTTAAGGCTAGGGCTGATTTCTAGGTTTAACTGCTAACCTACAAAGCACTACATGGGATTGCTCCTATCTATCTTTCTGATTTGGTCCTGCCATACATACAGCTTTACATACGCTATAGTCACAAGATGCAGGCCTTCTAATTGTTCCTAGAAATTCTAAGCAAACAGCTGGGGGCAGGGCTTTCTCCTATAGAGCTCCATTTTTATGGAATGGTCTGCCTATTCATGTGAGAGACGCAGACTCGGTCTCGACCTTTAAGTCTTTATTGAAGACTCATCTCTTCAGTTGGTCATATGATTGAGTGTAGTCTGGCCTAGGGGTGTGAAGGTGAACGGAAAGGCCCGGGTGCGACGAACCACCCTTGCTGTCTCCGCCTGGCCGGTTTCCCTCTCTACACTGGGATTCTCTTCCTCTAATCCTATTACGGGGGCTGAGTCACTGGCTTACTGGTGCTCTTCCATGCCGTTCCTAGGAGGGGTGTGCCACTTGAGTGGGTTGAGTCTCTGACGTGATCTTCCTGTTAGAGTTGGCGCCCCCTTGGCTTCGTGCCGTGGGGGAGATCTTCGTGGGCTATACTCTGCCTTGTCTCAGGGTAGTAAGTTGGTGGTTGAAGATATCCCTCCAGTGGTGTGGGGGCTGTGCTTTGGCAAGGTGGGTGGGGATATATCCTGCCTGGTTGGCCCTGTCCGGGGGTATAGTCGGACGGGGCCATAGTGTCTCCCGACCCCTCCTGTCTCAGCCTCCAGTAATTATGCTGAAATAGTTTGTGTCGGGGGGGCTAGGGTCAGTCTGTTATATCTGGAGTATTTCTCCTGTCTTATCCAGTGTCCTGTGTGAATTTAAGTATGCTCCCTCTAATTCTCTCGCTCTCTCTTTCTCTCCTCAGAGGCCATGAGCCCTAGGACCATGCCTCAGGACTACCTGGCCTGATGACTCCTTGCTGTCCCCAGTCCACCTGGTCGTGCTGCTGCTCCAGTTTCAACTGTTCTGCCTGCGGCTATGGAACCCTGACCTGTTCACCGGACGTGCTACCTTGTCCCGGACCTGCTGTTTTCAACTCTCTCTCTACCACACCTGCTGTCTCTAACTCTGAATGTTCGGCTATGAAAAGCCAACTGCCATTTACTCCTGAGCTGCTGACATGTTGCACCCTCTACAACCACTGTGATTATTATTATTTGACAATGCTGGCCATCTATGAACGTTTGAACATCTTGTCCATGTACTATTATAATCTCCACCCGGCACAGCCAGAAGAGGACTGGCCACCCCTCAGAGCCTGGTTCCTTTCTAGGTTTCTTCCTAGGTTCCTGCCTTTCTAGGGAGTTTTTCCTAGCCACCGTGCTTCTACATCTGCATCGTTGCTGTTTAGGGTTTTAGGCTGGGTTTCTGTATAGCACTTTGTGACATCGGCTGATGTAAAAAGAGCTTCATAAATACATTTTATTGATTGATTAAATAAAAAATGATGTTCCTACCAGAAATAGCAAAACTAAGGAGCACAGAGCGGTGACCAGAAAGGATACGGAGTTTTGATAGCAGACAAGCCGGCCTGGAGTGTGATGGTAAACACAGAGTTGTTGCCCAGCTGATGTAATCTGTAGTTGTCGTATCTGAACTGTTGGATCAGCATTTTCCAGCGGGCTGGATCCAGGAGATCCTGTGAGGGTTGATTGACAAAGAGATAATCAGACCATTTTTATTCCACCTTTATTTAACCAGGTAGGCAAGTTGAGAGCAAGTTCTCATTCACAACTGCGACCTGGCCAAGATAAAGCAAAGCAGTGCGACAAAAACAACAAAGTTTCACCTAAACGTACAGTCAATAACACAATAGAGTAATCTATGTACAGTGTGTGCAAATGTAGAAGATTAGGGATGTAAAGGCAATAAATAAGCCATAGTGGTGAAGTAATTACAATTTAGCATTAACACTGGAGTGATAGATGAGCAGATGATAATGTGCAAGTAGAGATACTGCGGTGCAAAAGAGCAACAAGATAAATAACAATATGGGGATGCGGTAGTTGGGTGTGCTATTTACAGATAGGCTGTGTACAGGTACAGTGATCAGTAAGCTGTTCTGACAGCTGATGCTTAAAGTTAGAGAGGGAGATATGAGTCTCCAGCTTCAGTGATTTTTGCAATTCGTTCCAGTCATTGGCAGCAGAGAACTGGAAAGAAAGGCAGCCAAAGCAGGTGTTGGCCTTGGGGATGACCAGTGAAATATACCTGCTGTAGAGGGTGCTACGGGTGTCTGTTGCTATGGTGACCAGTGAGCTGAGATAAGGTGGGGCTTTACCTAGCAAAGACTTATAGATGACCTGGAGCCAGTGGGTTTGGCGACGAATATGTAGCGAGGGTCAGCCAAAGAGAGCATACAGGTCGCAGGTGCTGGGTAGTATATGGGGCTTTGGTGACAAAATGGATGGCACTGTGATAGACTACATCCTGTTTGCTGAGTAGAGTGTTGGAGGCTATTTTGTAAATTACATCACCAAAGTTAATAAGGATCGGTAGGATAGTCAGTTTTACGAGGGTATGTTTGGCAGCATGAGTGAAGGAGGCTTTGTTGGATGCCAATTCTAGATTACATTTTTGATTGGAGATGCTTAATGTGAGTCTGGAATGAGAGTTTACAGTCTAACCAGACACCTAGGTATTTGTAGTTGTCCACATATTCTAAGTCAGAACCTTCCAGAGTAGCTCGTCGGGCAGCAATCGGTTGAAGAGCATGCATTTAGTTTGACTAGCGTTTAAAAGCAGTTGGAGGCCACGGAAGGAATGTTGTATGGCATTGAAGCTAGTTTGGAGGTTTATTAACAGTGTCCAAAGAAGGGCCAGATGTATACAGATCATAGGTCTACAGTATTTTGACATGCACAAAGTAGGGATTTAACGATTCACAGATACGGATCGGTCCCGATCCAAATTAAGCATGCATCGGTAATAAAACCAACTCTTTTTCTGTCTTATTCCGAAAATAACTTGGAATATTTTCTGACTGAATTGATGCATTCTCTCCTTCAGCCTATCAAACCTTTATGCATGTAACTGCGCATGACATTGACCCACAACTCGGATAACAACTGTGCTCACAGTGCGGGAGATGCAGCACCTTCAGATGTTTGTAAATTGATTTTCGCAATATTAAGTCATAGGCTTTATTAATTGAGGGACAACTAATGTATTTTCCTGGGTCAGTATGGGGATGAGGTAGGTAGACTTCGGAGCATGCTCGGTTCCGACCCAACCATTTGTTTGAAAAAGTGGAGTAGGGTTCACAATAAGTTCAAGGCAAAGAAACAAGGATTGCAGTGGAGATGCTGCCTGCTTGTTTGGCACGTGAAGACTGAAAGCAAAATGCAGTCTTCACAAAAGAATGAGCTGTTGTATTTTCTATTGTAGTCGACAAGTAGAGTAGCCATGTTTTGCTAACAAAAGCTAGTGTCAGCTACTTAGCTGGCTAGTGGCTAGTTAGCCTAGCAACAGGAAAAAACAAGCCAACTAAAGATCTTTATAACTTTAACAAATATAATTTTATCAGAAAGAAAATCATAAGCTTCAAAATTGGTAACACCAAAGTCAAAGTTTTATAGCAAGGTCCAACTAGTCAAAATGTTGCAAACATTTGAGCAGAGTTGAGTAGCTAGGCCAGGCCTACTGAACTCTGCTCAAACGTTTGCAACATTAGTCGATTGTCTCAGTTCATGATATTTGATGTTTATTGATCATTATGTGTACTAAATAGCCATCTACTTTATTTTTCAAGGAACAAACACCAGTGAATGGACAGTACCTGGTTGTTCACCAGCCCCAAGCACTACCTCTGCTCCCAGTACTGACTGGTTATCGGCCTCCTTTCACCTCAATTTTATTCCAAACACTGTTTTACTCATTTCCCCAAAATATTTCTAGTGCTCATTAATATTTGTATTGTGGTTTACTTTCAAAGCCCAGAAGCGAGAATAAAGGTTTATTTGTGTGTGCTGAAAAAGCCCTGTTGGCATTTCATTATCTCAATGCATTCTATTTGAACATAAAGTGCTGACAAAGTACAGAAGAGCTGTATGCCACAGACTTTACAGGCTACCTTCTACTTGTGGCGTAGTTCAATATAATCGAAATTACTCCACACAGACATCAGGCTTCATTTTATTAACAAGAATAAAACTCCACATTTTAGTACAAAGTACTTTGGTTCACAGTGCACACAAATAACTGAGTCTATGCATCCATCAAGGGGTGTGTATGTGAGAAGTCCAAACAAAGATCTTTTATGCATCATTGATGGTCTTGAGTTGTCCTGTCCTAACCATGTCTTCCTGCTATGGAAGAGCTTCCCACTTGTTTAACTTGCAAGCCTGTCACACTGGCTCTTGGAGATGGTTGTGTCAGGGGACAACCCTCTTCCACTCTCCAGGTTGGTAATTGCCAGAAGGGAGGGGGTGTCAACAAAAGAGGGAGCCACGATTCTTGCGTTTGGCTCATGAGCTTAAATCTGTGGAGGACAGGTAGTTCAGGAGGGCAACACAAACCCGTAGCTTTTTCAGGGATAAACCCGATTAGGTGACCAAGAATCTTCATCCTTGCAGCCATGATCCCGCACGCATTATCTGACTCTCCGACAGAGTGGCGATAGTTCCAGGTACCCTCAGGTTCATTGAGACGGACACCTGTGAGTGAGTGGTAACAAGAGAATATGTCAGATATAATATACATATGTTAAACAAAAACACCATCCCATTTTCCAGAAACCATACTCCAAACACCTTGATAAAAATGGCATTTCTCATATAGAGGTGAATACAAGTAATCGTTAACAAGGGATACTAGAAACAGAAAAAGTGAAACTGTCTCCAACATGCTATTATCAACATACCTGAATAAGGGCGCATGCAGTTCTCATGTAGGGGGAAGCTATCTCCCAGGAAAACACAAGGACTTGGCGTTGTGGTACCTGGCAGGATAGCTTGCAGTGGAAAAATCAAGGGTCTTCTGCAGCAGTTTGGACCCAAATGAACTCTTGAAACACTCACCATAGTTCTCTCGGCCATATACCCCTACGTCCACAATTGTGAACATGTAGCGAGCATCTTCTCAGTCTCCGTATCTCGCCTGTCATGTGTTGCTTGGTACAGAAAATCTAGATCCCGGGGAATTTGCACAACTCCAGTCAATTGTCTCTGTGTACTCTTATTCTCCAGCACGTGTCTTCCTTGTTTGGCCGTAGATGGCTATTACCAGCTCATCTCCGTCTACTGTACCGGGGTAATAATGCCGCTTTTCCTCCTCTTTCTTTTAATACGAACTTCCTTTTAGAGAGCACGCGAGCACACTAGTTGCGCCTCCCCACCCCCCAAATCTGATAGTGGTAGATGCTCAGTCTGCTCTATGGCTCAGCTCACACACTACATCATGCTCACACACACACAGCTCAGAGAAGTCAGCTCAGACAGACCCAGCTCAGCTCCTGAGCATAACATTAATTTAGTGTGAAAAATGAATGTGTTCATGCAACAATTGTTAGTGCAATATTTTCAAATTAAAAGTAGAATTCCTATATCGGAATCCATGTATCTAGATGCGTATCGAATTGTGCTTGCAAGGAAGGGGGATACCTATTCAGTTGTACAACTGAATGCATTCAACTGAAATGTGTCTTCCGCATTTAACCCAACCCTACAAAGGAGGCATATGCGAGTGCATACACACTAGAGATCACGACTATGGTATTACCTTATAAGGGGAGATATGGGTGTCTGAGGGGAACGCCAGCATGCCCATAACCTGCCGCACTTCGTCCAGCTGACCCCCCTCCGCTTGGCTGAAGTGCTTCCGCGCATGTCTGTGAGAAACATGGTTCATGATTGTTCTCATTTCAACTATGAATATATGTTTCAACATTAACCTGAATATTTTAATATAGGATGTGCTATGGCAGTTTAAACGGATTCCTACCTGACAGCATCCATGCGCTTGTTCTGTCGAATGAGCTCGATAAACTCCTGGATTCGCAGGCTAAACTCCAAGCAGCTCTGGAAGGAAAAGCATCAATGAGTTCATATATAACGTAATGTATGAGACACTGCCATTGTGATCTACTAACAGACATGGCTCACCTTCATCTTGCGGAGGCGTGACTTGTTGTCATGGCACCAGGCCAAACAGGTGGCTGTTTCCTGTCGCTCCAGTGACTCCTCCACCTCTTTGGCTGTGAGGAACATCTCAATGTTGACCAGATCCTGGAGAACAGATGGAAAGCGGGGTTATGTCAAATAGAGACAGCACACGTAGTTCCCTAAGCAATTGAAATACTAGGAGCTCTACAAGCAATTTGAGATACCACAGAAGTCGCTTTCTGTAAGGAATAAGGAACTCGATTGTAGCATCCATGTATATAAGATGACATGTTGACAGAAAGAAGTGGGATGCACCTCAATGCCACTTTGCCGTGCCAGTTTGACCGCTGTGTTGTAATAGCCACACCGCAGCAAGTGTTCTACCATCATGCGGTCCATTCGTTTCTTCTTCCAGACGTTGACGCCTGCTGGTTGGTCGCTGCTGTGTTCCTTCAGGTGTTCAATCCTCCGCTTACACAGCTTAGCACTCTCATCCTCAGCCTGGATGGACTCAGCAGCCTACACAACATCCTCCATTTAGATTTTGTATACTTACAACATGCAGTATCTCTGCTCTGCTGGGTCCTCTCTTTGTATTGTATTTTACTGCTGTATTTTTCTACTAAGTTTCATGATGATGAATCATTATTCTATCTTGGAAATCGCTCAATAAAAATACAATATTTGACAAGCGTTTGGATTTGAAAACATGTGAAAGGTGGCTTATTTTCAGAAATTCTCCCTGAAATAGCAGTAGCTAAGCTATCTGGGGTTGGAGGAGGAATACCATTAAAAAAAATGCCCAGCAATATTCCAATGCTAATTGTTCTGAGAACAACTGGGTGAACCTACCTTTCTCTTCAGGGCACTGAGCTTCTCCACCACCCCATCCAGAAGGGACACCACAGAATCCACCACTGGGAAACTGCTGAGGGTCTTCTCCAGCTCTGCCACCACCATGGTTACGTGACTAGTCTCCCGGTCAATGTTCTTCTGTGCAGCTCTGAAGCGCTTGTTCAGAGTTTCATATGGTACCTGTACAAATGAACAATGCAAAACCTAAGTGAGGAGGCTTCGGTAGTACATTCTGACTATCTAATAATCATTCTTTGGCTGAAGTTTCCAATTATTTGACACATAACTTGTTGAGAACATATCCACCAATATATGACACTTTCCAACCAATCACTAAGGCATCAACACAGAACAGCAATCTTACATAACTGTCTAATTATGCTAACATAACTACTCAAATGGCATACAATTACTCTTGCAACCCTTAATGAATTAAATAACTATTCTGGTAAAATGGCCACTAACAAAGCAAAACATTAGCCGTATATGGCAGCAGCCACAGTCCAATAGTGTCGCAGTGTGATATGGCTGCAGACTGAATCTTCTCAGCCATATTGAGGTAGTACCTTGAGGACATAGCTCGATAGGGAAAAAGCGCTATCTAGCTATAGCTACTAGTCACGTACAGAGCATAATTATACAGCTCCAAACGATCAACTGACTAGTATGCATCATGTTGCTTTGGATTTACTAGAGAGCTAACTACCTCGCAGCTGGTGACGACCCTTCATGCCATGTTGATTTCACAAGCTATGGTGAATTTGGAAACAAACGTGAATAGCTAACGTTACATGTCTCTATTAGCTAGTTATCTAACTAACGTAGTTAAATAAATGTAAGATATAAAATAGTTAGCTATGAATAGGTGGCTTCCCACGCCACAGAAGAATATCGACGGAGAACCAGCTAACGTTAGTTAGTTAAAGTTTGCTAGTTAGCCTAGCTAGGTATCAACATAGCTGATTAAACTGGCTGGCTAGCAAAAGTAATGACTACGAAATTATCTGTTTAGATAACAAAGTTAGTAAATAGCCAATTATCGAGACGATTGGAGGTTATCAACTAATAGGTTGAGATGTGGTGTATCTGACCACACCATCAAATCTGTTCGCATTAATCTTCACCATCTGACATCAGCCGTTGTTTAACAAACTTGCCCCCAGGCGTCGCAAGCTAACGTTAACTAGTCATCCAAATAATCGAAATTAGTGCCTAGTTTGACAAATCTGAAGCTTGTGCCTGCATCATAATCGGTTCGTCTCAATTTCGTTCAAATAAGCCATTTCAAACCTTCAAAGTGGGATATTCTTGAACCTTCAGAGCCATGGAGAGTTGGGCAGCTGTCTCTTGCACCGCCATCTTCGTTTGTGAATTTCTCCAGATACTTTTTCATGGAGCCAGATATCTGCCAAAAGGTTGAACGCACGTATCGTTAGGAAAGTAAGAAAATCCACACGTAAATTATTAAGATTGTAAGAAAAGCCATGCATGAAACGTAAACGTGAAATTTCATCTGAACATACAAACACCATGTTACGATTATGGACTAACATTTTGGACTTGAACAAATCTTGTCTTGCAATTCTGACCTACAAAAATACCTTTCAGAGTTTTGGCAGTTTTCACCAACAATACAAAAAAAACGTACACCAAAACAGCTTGTGAGGGAGGAGTGCTATGCAAACAAGCCTAACGCAGCATAAAAAACGGAAGTCAGGGAAACCGGAAAGAGATATCTTGGACGTTTACAAGTTAAAAGTCTCCATTCTCTATTACTCGTCAGTTGAGTTTACTTCACATTTAGGTAGATCGTGTAATGGATTTGTTTGCCAGTTTAAGTCTAGATAGCACTAGGCTGTATTATGGCTAAAACAGTGACGTTTCAGTCATTTAGATGTATCACTATAGCATGGGCATATGTCTGGGTGATGTGTACATCCCCATGCATGCACCTTATCAAAACATGACTATCAATATTGCACCATCCCATTCTCTACGATTTGTCTGCAATCATAACCAGTAGTATCTACCAGTAATAATGAAACAGAATAATAAAAATAGATGTTTGGTGAATCTATGATTTACGTATTTTCACTGCAGTCTTAGCCACTCATTTTGTTTTATAGAATATTTTTAAATTTATTTAACTCAAAATCTTGCCAAAGCATATTCTGTAGGAGGGGTTAATAAGAATTTAAAATAGTTTATATGAATCGGTTCATGAACATATGGACTTTGGGAGGGGAACAAGGGAGGGGTTAAACATAGGCCAAGTCTGGCATAAGCCTGTTTCTATTTGACCTTTATTTAAGTAGACAAGTCAGTTAAGAACATATTCTTATTTACAATGATAGCATACCCCGGTAATGCTGGGCCAATTGTGTACCGCCCTATGGGACTCCCTATCACGGCAAGATATGATGCAGCCTGGATTTGAACCAGGGACTGCAGTGATATGCAGTGACTTAGACCACTGTGCCCCTCAGGAGCCCCAGTTGAAGAGCTTGTGATCTCCATGCTGCGCCCTTCTGGAGGAATGCAGCCATAGAGTCATTATACCCTAATGTAGAGGCCTATTTGCCAAATAAATTGCAGAGCATGCATGTTTAACAAGGTTGGTTATGTTACCACTTGCCTCTAAAGAAAGGTGTATTTAATGTTCAAGCATTCTTATTGGTTGGTTCAATTCCGATGACAATAAGGCGTGTTGTTATTGGCCCCGCTTGCAGATAGGGGGAGATTGCAAATGTCAGGTCTCCCCAGTATGAAAATGTGATGCAAGGGTTAGGTCACGTTCTGAAAACTATTTTCTATTTTACAATGTGTACAAATTTGCTTTACATAGCTGATTTATACATGTGTGGGTATATGGCACCTGTTAGGGATTGAGGGGCTTTCTGGTATGTGCTTTGGTATATGATTGCTGTATATAAGTGTGTTAGCTAGCATGCACCGATGTAATGGTCACATAAGCTCACTGCTAACACAGTTGTTTTCATGCTACACATTTTACCAGACTGCCATCAAACACATTAAGCCCTGCACAACTAAAGTGCTGTTTCCTATTTAAACAACAGGTATTTACACATTATATTTTGTTTATGCCCCAGTATGAAAATGCAATGCAAGGGATTTTACCATTGACAGCCATCAACATCATTAAGCCCTGCACAACTAATGTGCTGTTTCCTATTTAACAACAGATAATAAATAATGCTCAACTGGGACCACTGGCTGGGGTGATTTATTTGGACAAAACACAACGCAAGGAGAGTACGATTAACATCTGTTACACATGCTACCTGTAACTCATCATTCCAACATATTTGAACATTTAATTCCAGGCTGCATCCCATCTGGTAGTCCCATAGAGGTGTCATGACGTTGGCCTGGGGGTAGGTTTATGACAGTCATAAATACCTCTCTCTACCCTACTGATGTGAAATTTGAAAACCCCTTGGTTAACATAGAGATTCTGGGAACATCAGAAGGTGGGGGGAAATGAACTATATTCTGGTAATCCGACCAATTGAACATATGCGGTGGTACTTAATGAATAAGATGTCAGTTCGGTTGTCATCTGAGACATTCTCCTCAATGATAGGAGGACATAAACTCTACAGTGGAAAGTCTACACATCAGAGTTATCGGATTCACATGGGATTGTTGTTCAATTTAAATGTTTGAATATAAAATTATTGGTGAAAAGATTAAATGTAATTTTAGCTTCCAAATGAGAGATTTGGGTTTTCATAAGGTTAGGGCTCTGCTCAATCAGTAACCCGCCCCTGTGAAGAGACATGGGCTGTAGACTGTGAAACACGCCCTTCTCCCTCAACTATATAAGGCCTTGACGACAATATAACCTCCTGTTCCAAGTATTTGAGGTCTGCAGCCTCTGCGTTAAAAGGACTAACATGTCAACTACAGAACTAAGCCAACCTCAGCGTGAGCTTTGTTTGCGAATGGTATGAACTTTGAATTCTTATTCACTACAGAAGTGATACCTCCTAGCCATTGAGTTAACAGCAGCAGCTGCAAACGCAGGCTAGGAAAGAACAGTCAGAGTATCCCGTCTACCACACAACGACGTTACTACAACGTATCCAATTGACCACCAGAGACATTCTAAGGACAAAGGACCCGGTTTGGCAACACGGCCTTCCATCAACTAGCAACCTACCGAAGCGCAGCTCAGAGTAAATATTTATTGCATTTGCCTTTTCCAAATGGGCCGTAATTTAGAATGCTGTACTGTATTTACGATAGCACAGCTTCTCCCTTTGTCCCTCAGTCTTCCCACTCTTTCACTCAAACCCAGCCCTTTTCTTTTGTGTAACCAGCTGTCAAATCTGTTCTGCCCGCTAGGGACGTTTTCCTTTATGAAGTAATTTGTAATGAAGGTATAATTAATTCTGTGTATATGTAATTCTGTGTGATTAGTTAGGTATTTAGTAAATAAATAATTAAACCCAATTTTGTATTGCTGATTCAACTTGTTAGCCAGGGTTCGTGAAGATAACCAAGAATTTACAACTTTTGATGTTATTGATGTAAAATATTACTAGATCTTTAAGAGTTTATTTGGAAGATAACAGCTCTATAAATATTATTTTGTGGTGCCCCGACTCTCTAGTTACATTTTACATGATTAGCTCAATC
Source organism: Oncorhynchus tshawytscha (assembly GCF_018296145.1). Lineage (NCBI taxonomy): Eukaryota > Metazoa > Chordata > Actinopteri > Salmoniformes > Salmonidae > Oncorhynchus > Oncorhynchus tshawytscha. The sequence goes on from NC_056449.1 coordinate 325,202, forward strand.
AGGTAATATTAATTACGGAGAAAGGATTTTATAGAATAGCATGTCATATCACTTAATCCGGCATAGCCAAAGACACAACATATTGATGCAAACTGGTAAGGGCCCAAAAATGTGCACTGAAACATGCAAAAACCCTGCTAGGGAGAAATGCAGGTTTTAACTAATTAAACAACAAAGAATACGATCGACATGATCAGTCTCTGTGTTTAAAATAAAAAGTGGTTAATGTGAACCTAACTCACAGCTAAAAAATGTAAAGAATGCAATCTGCTGTTATTTGTTGCATAGACTTCACTGTAAATTACACTCAAGTCTTGAGAAAAAAAACAATACACTAATATTACAGTTAGGCATGACAGCCTTTATAATAGAAGGCTTGTGACCACACACAACTATTGTACTTGGGGCAAAAAAAACATCCTAAAGTATAAATAGAATGAAACAGACATTCTATTTTTGCTCTATTATAGTGGCCACTATAGACATCAATCAAATGCACAAGGCTGCATGTGTCTAAAATAACGTTTTCTATGTCAAAAATATATATAATCCCCTTCACACACACACACACACACACACACACACACATTACTCTCAAATTCAACACAACAAAACAATATCTTTGGGATACACTGCACATTATTACATTGTACACTTTCTGCCTGTGGACATCTGTTCTACAATGTGCCAGCAAAAGTGAGAAAGAGGGAAAGTGTGTGGTGTTCCTTTCACCTCTATAGTGGCATCAAGCTTAAACCAGGCCCAGCTCCAGCTACACTCCCGAATCCACGTTTAACAAGCAACGCCTCATTTTCACCTAATTATCTCATTCTGAAAATGAACCACAAACTGTAGAGGGAAAACATTAGTTAACAGATAGTGGTTAATTCGTTAGCTAGATAACATTTCACACAGATTACCAGGGGTCCATTAAGCAACTAACGCGTTACAACTTGAGTTGAGGAACGGCAACGAATCGGTTACCAGTTAATACTATAGATAATTGGTTAGGTTACTAATGTTAGCTCATCTGATGTTGTAACGTTAGCCGTCTGACTTTATTAGCAAGCCAATTTTCACACCATAAACTAAATTATTTGATCAGATATATTGAGCAACATTAGCCAACTTTTCTCTGGCTAGCTAGCGGAGAATCCGATCCAGCTAGGAAGATACTTAACAATGCTAATACTTAACAATGCTAATGCTAATGCTAATACACAATTTCTCCATCACCTCAAACTTTCCAAATGCCAGTAGTTTTCCGGTTACAGCTCAGGAAGTATGCTTCATCACCTTCTCACCCCCGTCTCCGTGGTCAGGCATCTCACCTAACGTTACCATCTCGTTGTTGCCCAGGGACGCGCTGTTGTAACTAGCAAGCTGACTTTCCGGATGCTGTAACTAGCAAATTGGTTGTCTCTTCTTTCTTCAGTCCCTGCTGTGCTGCATTCTGTTATTATGTAAACGATTGGCTGAGCCTTGGATACAGCCAGTATTGCTCCAAATGCGCATCACTCGTTCGCTCACAGCCAGTAAATACATTAAGGTGCAGACTAGGTCTTTATTTTAATAACGGAGCATTTTTTAAATTCAAACGGACCCCCTGCAACTGGACACTGATATTGTATGAGACTCCTGTTTCCCCAAATCAAAGACGAGATCGCTATGGTTGGTCGAAAATGCTCTGCGCTACACCAAACAGTACCTTTTGTTCTGGATCTGATAACGTTAGTTGTTTAGCACCCCCTAGTGGCAGTTTAAGTGCAGCAGTGTAGAATTTACTTGTTTGTCTCATGTGACAAGGAAGCAGTTTCAGAAGTGAAGCAATGGCTCCAGTCCAAATACTTAAAAAGACACACACTATCCCCTCAGCCCTCAAATTAAGTGAACACTTCTGATAAAGTATCATGACGTCTGACGAGTATACACTTGCAGGGCAAGGTGAGAAGGAGGAAGGAATGATTTTTAAATGGACCACCCTTGGCCGGAAATTCCGCAGGCCTTCAAAGATACACCCTATCCCCTCAGCCCTCAAATTAAGTGGACACTTCTGATGACGTCTGACGAGTATACACTTGCAGGGCGAGGGAGGAATGAATGATTTTTAAATGGACCGCCCTTGCCTGAAAATTCGTCACTCGTTCATCCCGCGATGATTGTTTTCAGCCACCAGTAGCTTGTGGGTGCTTTATATGCGCTACAGTCAATTATGAATGCATGTCTAATTATTAATATACGCCTGCTGTATGATAGCTAGCAAATTAATTAGCTAACTAGCATTAGCCTGCCTAGCTGGAACGTTTGAAGAAGGAAAATGTTTTATTTCTACAATTTCCAAAAGATAACCAAACATATTTACTTTTTACGAGACGTGTTTGTGCCGTCATGTGCATTAGTAGCACAATTTCTAACTTATTTGCATTTGTTTTTACTTACACTTGTATGCTGACTTCTCCATTGATGTAGTTTTTAAGTCTTGGTGGACTTTTCTTAACGGATGTACAATCGTCGCGAATTGAATTATGGGGAGTTTCATTCCCTGGAATGAACATAATTGTACAAACTCGACTTAAAACGAGGGCTGAGGGGCTTACGTTGCAAACTTCCCTTGCTTAGCTAATTTTTTGGACCGCCCTCCTAGATGGTGACGGGGATTCCCCCAAGTGCATAAGGCGAGGGTAAGTAGACGAGGGTGTGTCTTATGAGTTTGAACCGCTACCAATGTGTAAGATGTGCAAGTGTGACAGAGTAGTTACAAAGCTTATAAAGAAGGATGTTGAAGGATTGTAAGACGCAATGTCGGTAAGTACATTTGTTTATTAACGCAAGATAAATGTTTATCACATAATTTTCATGTTTCTGTAAAAGATGAAGAATTGAGTTAGCTGTTATCTTCAGTGCATCATCTTCAGTGCTATTTCTCCCTTGGGAAACCTAGCTGAGCAATATCAAGCATACAGTTGCATTCTAGTAACCTCATTTTATATTTGACTCTAGATTGAGTACTCTTATTCCTTATTTTGTACATTTGGTGCAGTTATTGTGGACGACATTCTGTGCTCTATACTATTATAATTGAAAACATGTACTTTTGTGTTTGTTGCAGTTTCACACTGATTCAAGTAAACTTCCGAAACGGTACCCTGCTTATCACAAAGTTGAATGAGTCTTTAGCTAACTGGATAGCTGGATAAGACAAAAACATTGGCTGCACAGCCTATTATACATTTAACGAGTCCAGCTTGTTCAGGGTTAACTGCCTTGTCAGCTTGGGGATTCGATCTAGGAACCTTTCGGTTACTGGTCTAACCACTAGGTTATCTGCCGCCCCTATAAGTTCTCGCTCTTACAAATCATCAGTCAGTTCGAGATCGTCACCCAGTTCAAGGGCTAGTATGCAGTCGTGGCCAAAAGTTGAGAATGATACAAATATTAATTTTCACTAAGTCTGCTGCCTCAGTTTGTATGATGGCAATTTGCATATACTCCAGAATGTTATGAGGAGTGATCAGATGAATTGCAATTAATTGCAAAGTCCCTCTTTGCCATGCAAATGAACTGAATCTCAAAAAAACATTTACACTGATTTCAGCCCTGCCACAAAAGGACCAGCTGACATGTCAGTGATTCTCTCGTTAACACAGGTGTGAGTGTTGATGAGGATAAAGCTGGAGATCACTCTGTCATGCTGATTGAGTTTGAATAACAGACTGGAAGCTTCAAAAGGAGGGTGGTGCTTGGAATCATTGTTCTTCCTCTGTCAACCATGGTTGCCTGCAAGGAAACCCTTGCCATCATTATTGCTTTGCACAAAAAGCGCTTCACAGGATATTTCTGCCAGTGAGATTGCACCTAAATCAACCATTTATCGGATCATCAAGAACTTCAAGGAGAGCGGTTCAATTGGTGTGAAGAAGGCTTCAGGGCACCCAAGAAAGTCCAGCAAGCGCCAGGACCATCTAATAAAATTGATTCCGCTGCGGGATCGGGGCACCACCAGTACATAGCTTGCTCAGGAATGGCAGCAGGCAGGTGTGAGTGCATCTGCATGCACAGTGAAGAGAAGACTTTTGGACGATGGCCTGGTGTCAAGAAGGGCAGCAAAGAAGCCTCTTCTCTCCAGGAAAAACATCAGGGACAGACTGATATTCTGCAAAAGGTACAGGGATTGGACTGCTGAGAACTGGGGTAAAGTAATTTTCTCTGATGAATCCCCTTTCCGATTGTTTGGGGCCCCCAGAAAAAAGCTTGTCCGGAGAAGACAAGGTGAGCGCCACCATCAGTCCTGTGTCATGCCAACAGTAAAGCATCCTGAGACCATTCGTGTCTGGGGTTGCTTCTCAGCCAAGAGAGTGGGCTCACTCACAATTTTGCCTAAGAACACAGCCATGAATAAAGAATGGCACCAACACATCCTCCGAGAGCAACTTCTCCCAACCATCCAGGAACAGTTTGGTGACGAACAATGCCTTTTCTACCATGATGGAACACCTTGCCACAAGGCAAAAGTAAGTGGCTCGGGGAACAAAACATCGATATTTTGGGTCCATGGCCAGGAAACTCCCCAGACCTTAATCCCATTGAGAACTTGTGGTCAATCCTCAAGTGGCGGGTGGACACAAAAAAGCCACAAATTCTGACAAACTCCAAGCATTGATTATGCAAGAATGGGCTGCCATCAGTCAGGCAGGATGTGGCCCAAAAGTTAATTGACAGCATGCCAGGGCAGATTGCAGAGATCTTGAAAATGAAGGGTCAACACTGCAAATATTGACTCTTTGCATCAACTTCATGTAATTGTCAATAAAAGCCTTTGACACTTATGAAATGCTTGTAAATATACTTTAGTATTCCATAGTAACATCTGCCAAAAATATCTAAAGACACTGAAGCAGCAAACTTTGTGGAAATTAATATTTGTGTCATTCTCAAAACTTTTGGCCACGAATGTCGTCATCGCCAAAGCGAGAACCAAAGCAGAAGCAGCCCAAGCCAGAGCAGTTTATGTGAAGAAAGAGATACATTAAGGTTGAGAAGGCCTGCCTCGAAGCTACCTTGAATGCCCTGCAGGAAGAGAAAGAGAAAGATGCTGCTCTAGCTGAGGCAGAAATACTGGAGGCAGTTCTAAAAGAAGTAGATCTTTGTTTGTCCGGCACGGTCTCACCACCAGTCCCATGTCAGAAACGCCTTCCTTGTGATAGACCATGCTAGCCTTAGTTCAAGTCTCAGAGTGAGGGATGAAGAATGTGACTCTGCCGACACGGTTATATTAGGTAATGTGCCCTGTGCCACCAACCAAACAGACAGACAAACAGCCTACACCAGATCATACGACCCTCACCAGCGCAAGCAAGGCCAACAACCAGAGGAATGGAGGGATGAAAGAAGAAAGTCACCAGCAGTCTCCTACTCGTTCCCATGGGAACCCCTGCAGAACCTCTACTCAAGGTGACCATAGCGTAACCCCCACCACCTACGACCTTGCCAAGTACCTTGCCCACAGCCAGTTGATCACTACAGGGTTAACCACATTCAATGATAAACCTGAGAACTATTGTGCTTGGAAAGCCTCCTTCCATAATACCACATCAGAGCTAGGCCTTTCAGCGGGAGAAGAGCTTGACCTGCTCATTTAAAAGAACAACATCATAATCGCCATCGATAAGAGACATTACTGTGCAGCCGTATTCATCAACCTTGCCAAGGCATTCGACTCTGTCAATCACCACATTCTTATTGGCAGACTCGACAGCCTTGGTTTCTCAAATGATTGCCTCGCCTGGTTTACCAACTACTTTCAGACAGAGTTCAGTGTGTCAAATCGGAGGGTCTGCTGTCCGGACCTCTGGCAGTCTCTATGGGGGTGCCACAGGGTTCAATTCTTGGACCGACTCTTCTCTGTATACATCAATGATGTCGCTCTTGCTGTTGGTAATTCTCTGATATACCTCTACGCAGATGACACCATTCTGTATACTTCTGGCCCTTCTTTGGAGACTCTGTTAACAACCACCCAGGCAAGCTTCAATGCCATACAACTCTCCTTCCGTGGCCTCCAATTGCTCTTAAATACAAGTAAAACTAAATGCATGCTCTTCAACCGATCGCTGCCTGCACCTGCCCAACATCACTACTCTGGACAGCTCTGACTTAGAATACGTGGACAACTACAAATACCTAGGTGTCTGGTTAGACTGTAAAATCTCCTTCCAGACCCACATCAAACATCTCCAATCCAAAGTTAAATCTAGAATTGGCTTCCTATTTTGCAACATGGCATCCTTCACTCATGCTGCCAAACATACCCTTGTAAAACTGACCATCCTACCAATCCTTGACTTCGGTCATTTGCTTTATCTTGGCCAGGTCGTAGTTGTAAATGAGAACTCGTTCTCAACTTGCCTACCTGGTTAAATAAAGGTGGAATAAAAATGGTCTGATTATCTCTTTGTCAATCAACCCTCACAGGATCTCCTGGATCCAGCCCGCTGGAAAATGCTGATCCAACAGTTCAGATACGACAACTACAGATTACATCAGCTGGGCAACAACTCTGTGTTTACCATCACACTCCAGGCCGGCTTGTCTGCTATCAAAACTCCGTATCCTTTCTGGTCACCGCTCTGTGCTCCTTAGTTTTGCTATTTCTGGTAGGAACATCATTTTTTATTTAATCCAATCCTCGACTTCGGTCATTTGCTTTATCTTGGCCAGGTCGCAGTTGTAAATGAGAACTCGTTCTCAACTTGCCTACCTGGTTAAATAAAGGTGAAATAAAAAAATAAAAACTATAGACACAATCACTCTGCAGATTCTCAAAACACAATACAAAGACACGTCTACAAAATTCCCCTGCTACAAAGTCAATGGGTTAGGAGAGGTTTACAGATATGTTTTTGAAATGAGAAAGCGGTTTTGGTTGTGGTTAGAGAGAGTAAATGTATTGTTGTGGATGATAATGATTGAGAAATGGCACCTTTCAATCTCCCATACACAACAGTAGATACTGTAAGAACTGCCCTCCTAAGACTTCACACCTTGTGCAGCCATCCCACCCCAGCCCATTCCCTTTGATTTCTCCTCTCCTCTGGTCCTGAGTGGTAATAAGAGCGAGATAAGAACATAGTTTAGGAGACAAAGCTGAACGATAATTTATAGCCAATGCTGTCTGGCTATGGAATACTCCTCTCTCAAGTAAAAGTCTTCCTTTGTAATGTTCCTAAGATCTGTTATTCGTCATGTGTGTTCAGATGGGTGTGTCTTGGCTATAAATGATACTAAGAACTGTTTTGTAAACACTCTCAGAGAATTCATTTATAGACACTGAATTAATCTGAGAGTCACAGGTGGAGTGATGGAGCTCATATAATTAAAGATGGACTTTATGATAACTCTGACTTGTGTGTGGTTTGCTCTCATGATTTGATAAATAAATAAAATTTCCACTACAATATACATACACATACCTATATAGACATACATACTTTTTTAAAGAATATACCTTTTTTATTATTCCCCGCAAACCCTACCACCGATCCCCCAATTGGAGTAAACTAATAAACACTCGGCTTTTACCTTCAATTTATACATCTTATACACATTTTACAATAGTTATTTGTTTGTTTTTAGTCCTTCCTCTCTTTCTGATGTCCATGCAGTTTGATTTCTATTTGTAACTGTGCTATTTCCCAAAAGTTCTGAACCTATATACATTTTACAGACCCCGTATGTTTTACACGTTTTATCTTGCTATTAGTCCCACCCTTCAGCTCCATTCAACCCCTCCCATCTATCTCAACATCATCCATTTTGGGAAAAAAATTAAAATAATCTAATGTTATTTGTCACATGAGCTGAATACAACAGGTGTGAAATACCTTACAGTGAAATACTTACTTGCGAGCCTTTAAAACTTCTTAAGTATCGGTGTCCCGCTAGCGGGACAACTTCCGGTGTAACTGGAGAGCGCGCAATTCAAATAAATAATCATAAATATTATGGATTTTAAACATTTATGTACGTATAAGTGTCTTATATTGGCTGAAAGCTTAAAATCTTGTTAATCTAACTGCACTGTCCGATTTAAAGTAGCTATTACAGCGAAAACATGCCAAGCAATTGTTTGAGGATGGCGCCCCACATCAAACTATTTTTCCACCGGCACAGGTTTCATTACATTTACATATAATGATTTAAATATTCACTTTTTGAAAATCTTCTTCTGATTTGTCATCCAAAGGGTCCCAGCTATAACATGTAGTGTTTTGTTAGATAAAATACTTTATATCCCAAAAAGTCTGTTTAGTTTGCACCATCGATTTGAGTGATCCACTCGTTCAACTTGCAGAGAAAAGAATCCGTAAATCTACCCCTAAACGTTGTTTCAACAAGTCAAAATGCACTTATATTTACTCCTCAGATGCTCTAAAATGTAATCAAACTATAATATTTATTTTGGAAAGAAGTATGTTCAATAGGAAACCGATTTTAGCAGGTGCGTAATGTCTTCATGGCGCGTGCAAACACGAATTTCCAAGACTGTGTCCCTCTACTGAAACTGTTATTTCTTATTCATTTTTGAAGTTACAAGCCTGAAACATTGAACATAGACTGCTGACACCATATGGAAGCCATGGGAACTGCAGTGGTTGGCCCCATGTGTTACTTTTATTTCTTATTTTTGTAGGTATGACGTGCCCAAAGTAAATTGCCTGTAGCGCAGGCTCTGAAGCCAGGATATGCATATAATTGGTACCATTGGGAAGAAAACACTAAAGTTTGTAGAAATGTTAAAATAATGTAGGAGACTATAACACAATATATATGGTAGGAGGAAATCCAATCTTTTTTTTGAGAGACCATCCTCTTAGAAATGCAAGAGAAAGGTCATATTGAAAATTAGGTCTCTCTGTTCCGAACGAAGTCTCTCCTTATCCTCTATTCTAAGAACAAACAGTTCTTAGTACTCGCTGAAGAACACAGAGGACTCCAAAATTTGGCCACCTCATTCAGTATATATCTGTTGGTTTGACACATTGAGACAGTTGTGGTGGATTAAGGAAATGTAACAAGGTTGGGCTATATAAGGCAAGCCCCAACTCAGAATCATTGGGCTCTTAATGAATCACCTACGGGTGGGTCTGGGTCGTTGACCAGCTCCATTATTGCAATTTATTCATATCAAATAAAGATTGATTGTTTGAAGAAATGACAAAGTCTCTCTCACTTTATTAGACGATTACATGACACTACTTATCACCATGGTCCGTGCCTAGATCTGAAACAATTTGATGGGGAAACATGAAATTGCAATGTAAAGCAATTCGGGCATTCTTGAAAGTGAAGACAATCCTTGACCTGCAAAGATTATTATTGTTGAATTATAATTTGTTTTGAGTGGCAGCCCACAGTATAATGTATGAAATGAATTGAAAATATATAGAAAATTAAATTATATTATTTTAAATATTGTACCTGAAACTGGACAGATTTGATCTAGTTTTAGTCAATAATTTTAGTCCCTAGCTAGCTAACTTTAGTTAATTTATTGAAACCCATATTGTGTATTGGTGTCTAACTTACTGTTGTGTTACAGACGAGACAGAAATGGACACCTCCCTACCTCGTTCGGTCGCCTGGTTCAGCAGGCTCATGTTTACAAGCGCAACCATGCATCCGGAGTCTAATTGCGCTTCCGTGTCGTGTCCGTCAACCTTCACCGGGACCATGGGTGCAGTTGACTCGTGGTGTGCCCAACAGGAGGTGACATAGTTCACGGCGTGACCCACCTCGCCTCCGGGGCTAGCTGATGGCATCGACTCCTCTCGAGCCGGGCAATTCCAGTAAATGTGCCCCCGGGCACCACACTGAAAACACCTCCTTTGGTCTCCCTCTACCTGGGGTCGTCGGTGACGGGTCGGCCATAACCCCGCTGTCTCTCCACAGGTTTGTGGTCCTTTGGCCCTGCCGACTGTCGGTTCGGGGTACACTACAGTGGGGCTGTCCTTCCGTCCCTACGGATGGGTCGCCGACTCGTCCCGGTTCCCACTCAGCAGTGCCTGAGTGTTCTTCTGCATCTCCACTGCTTCCAGGAGGCCTTCCAAGGTCTGGGGTGCGCATAAACTCTCTGCCCTCTTCATGTCATGGGGTAGCGCCCGTAAGAAGCAATCCAGGACCACTTTGTCGAGGATGGATACGTCGGTGAGGAGCCATGCCCTGGTGACGCGCACTAGGTCGCTCATCTGTGCTCAGGGTGAGGCGTCGGGTACGAACCTCCAGTCATGGAACCGTTGAGCCCGATGGGCCAGGCTGTACCCATAGCGGCTGATTATCTCCTGTTCGAGTCCATCGTAGTTATCCGCCTGTTCGTCGTTCAGGTCCCAATTACGCCTTTTGGGCATGCCCAGAGAGGAACGGGGCCAGCAGACTTGCCCACTACGGCCTTGGCCATCCTTCCCGTAGTGCTGGCCGTTCAAATGTACAGAGGTCATCGTCTTCCATTAGTTTCATTAAAAACTGGTTGGGATGTGATCCAGGAGATGCTCCTCCTTGCAGCATCCTGACTTCCTCAACGAGGCGGACGTTTTGTAGTCATTGTTCCTTCCGGCATTCGTTCCTGAGCCGCCTGTTGTGCTTGTTGGGCATGGACGAACTGAGCTATCAACTCGTCCATGCTGATACTGTGTAAACGTCAACCCTGACCTGACCATGTTATCAGAGTGCTCGCATTCTCCACCACTTGTGGCAAGACCAGGGGGTTTGGTCAAGACGTTTACATAGATCAGACACGGACAGAGCTCAGTTTCAAGGGTGTTTATTAAATAATAAATCAAAAACAAAAAGGTCTCCCCCATGAGAACCTCTCCGGGATACCTTCTCCTGGGCTCCGGATCTTCCTGTATCCTGTTGGGCACACAGGCTTAGCTCGGGTAACCGTATCCAACCACATAGAAGTCCCCTCACTTCACCTAGTCCTCTCTCTGTGTGCTGCCCTTCTGGCAGCTTTATGGGCCTCGCACAGCTGGTGAGCAATCCTCCCTTGATTACTCACCAGCTCCCAATCAGCCCCAATTAGTCCTGTCCGGAGAGCCTGTCGAGGCCTGTCAAGTCCAGCAGATGGAGCCACCGCCTCGTGATGTATACTCCATCTGTTACCAGGCCTCGACGAGTCTCCCCCTGGTGGCTGACCTGCTGTACGCCACAGTATATATTACCTCAATTACCTCGACACAGGTGCCCCCGCACATTGACATTGACTCTGTACCGGTACCTCCTGAATATAGCCTCGCTATTGTAATTTACTGCTGCTCTTTAATTATTTGTTATTGTTATCTCTTAATTTTTCTGAGGGGGGGGGGGTTCTTAAAACTGCATTGTTGGTTAAAAGGGCTTGTAAGTAAGCATTTCACTGTTGTATTCGGCGCATGTGACGAATAAAATTTGATTTGATTTAAATTGATTGCATGGTCTCAAACTGTGTTTGCTAGGGATGGGGGAAAAGTGTGACACCACTCCAGCCCCAAAGGATGAGAGTTGCCCACCCCTTTTCTGGAAGTTCTGGAGCAGGTTTTTACCAAGGATCTCTCTGTACTTTGCTCTGTTCATCTTCCCCCCCGATCCTGACTAGTCTCCCAGTCCCTGCTGCTGAAAAACATCCCCACTGCATGATGCTGCCACCACCATGCTTCACCGTAGGGATGGTGCCAGGTTACCTCCAAACGTGATGCTTGGCATTCAGTCCAAAGAGTTAAATCTTGGTTTCATCAGACCAGAGAATCTTGTTTCTCATGGTCTGAGAGTCCTGTAGGTGCCTTTTGGCAAACTCCAAGTGGGCTGACATGTGTCTTTTACTGAGGAGTGGCTTTCATCTGGCCACTCTACCATAAATGCCTGATTGGAAGGTTCTTCCATCTCCATAGAGAATCTCTGGAGATCTGTCAGAGTGACCATTGGGTTCTTGGTCACCTCCCTGACCATGGCCCTTCTTCCCCGATTGCTCAGTTTGGCCGGGCGGCCAGCTCTAGGAAGAGCCTTGGTGGTTCCAAACTTCTTCCATTTAAGAATGATGGAGGCCACTGTGTTCTTGGGGACCTTCAATGCTGCAGAAATGTTTTGGTACCCTTCCCCAGATCTGTGCCTCGACTCAATCCTGTCTCGGAGCTCTACTGAGAATTCATTCGACCTCATGGCTTGGTTTTTGCTCTGACATGGACTGTCAACTGTGGGACCTTACATTGACCGGTGTGTGCATTTCCAAATCATGTCCAATCAATTGAATTTACCCCAGGTTGACTCCAATCAAGTTGAAGAAACATCTCAAGAATTATCAATGGAAACAGGATGCACTTGAGCTCAATTTCGAGTCTCATAGCAATAATACTTATGTAAATAAGGTATTTCTGTTTTTTATTTGTGATGTGTTTTCAAAAATGTCTAACCTGTTTTCTCTTCGTCATTATGGGGTATTAAGTGTAGATTTTAGAATAAGGCTGTAACGTAACAAAATGTGGAAAAGGGAAGGGTTCTAAATACTCTCCGAATGCACTGTATAGGCTACGTTCCATGTTGTTCCCTATAATAAAATGTCAAACATGGACACAACAATTCAAGAGAAATAATCTACACAATAATTTGTGAAATGGGCCTTTTCCTATAATGGTACCTCAATCAGGCAACCGGTACTCAGTGCTGAAATTGCAGCTGCATTGGGTCTCGCCCGTCTATTCATCTGCTGATTACATGGACAAGGGGAACCTGATTAGTAATCCTAGATAATCAATGCTACTCTGAGACACTTTGTGAATACAGGCCTAGATCTTCCCGAAATGTTAGGTGTGTTAGTAAGTAAGTGGCAGGTAGGGGTTACAGGCAGTGAGACAAGTATACTGCAAGTGTGTGTGGTGGCCTGGCCAGTCATAATTGGGTTGTTTGTGTAGCCTCAGGCCTTTGGCTCTTAATCTGAAACTCTCACCATTCTCTGTACCGCTTCACTGTCACTGTTGAGTGATGTAATTCTCTGACACCTTTCCTCTCCTCCTTTCCTGAGCCCATGCCCTCGACAGACAGGATAGCAACAACAGCAGAGCTACAGCACCCCTCATTCTGAAATGACACCTAAAATGCTCAGATTACCAATGGTTAAGTAGGTAGCTAGGATATATCAGTTAGCTAACCATTTACAGTAACAGCAGTTCATTCATAAGACAAAAAAACACTATCTTTGTTGGGACTACCTTATGATCCTAAATCTACAGTAGAGATAAAGAAATATCACTATCTTTATCATTAATAGATAAATTAATAGAAATGAATACATGAATTAATAGATAATAGATTCATACAATGAAGTTAAAGGGTGAACTATTTTGAAGGGACATGAAGTGTTGGCTGTGCATTTAGCAAATGACAGGCATTCCACATTTAACACCCCACCCGGATGTAAAAATCAAAATATTCAGATATTGTTTGGTTGATATGCAAAAACGTTTAAAGCCATTTTCAGTTTTTGCCGTTTTCGTGTTGCTGATTGCTCCATTTTAACACAGAAAAGGAATTAACCACACGTACATGGGCTGTTACTGCATAACATCTATCATTTTGTATTCTTCAGGTAATCTAACCTAGCATGCATAAAAAAACGCCTGAGTGGAGTCCCCTCATCTGTTTTTCAGGGGAAACGGAAGTCTGTATCCCTGAAAACCCAAAACATCCGCTTTTTACCGACCCTGGGGAGAGTGTCTTTCAGGAAACAAAAGATATTTTGTTTGGCCTTAGCTCCACCCCATTCCTCTTATTTTCTTTCAGCCACCTCACACTTGCGTCCTTCTCTCTCTCTCTCTCTCTCTCTCACGCTCTCCCACTCCCATAAATGCAGTGACAGTTGCATTCTGTGTGTGCATGCATGTGTGATAGAGATAGTGGAAATAGAAAGTGAGAGAGGGAGGTAGAGTGAAGGAGCAAAGGGGAATGCTTGCCACTGAGGGGCAGGGAAAAGGAATAAGGAAATTGAAGTAGCTGCCGTATGCTGTGGATTTTTATGAATATCTTGCTTGAAGTGAATATTCTTTTTTGGGAAAAAAGATGGGAAGCTCGCATTTTCTGAACAAAGGCTTGCCTTTAGGTAAACATTCAGCTTTCCTTTGGTGCATTGGACCACATGTTAACTGTGATTGCGCTGTGTGGTGTGTACACAGTGTACTGTACAGTATTCTTCCTTCCCTTCCCCCTCCACTCTCTCCCTCTCTCCATTATCTTCATCTCTACCATTCAGCAACTTACAATGCTGTAATAGCTTGCTTTCAAACTCTAATATGTTTCTGTTGATGCCTTGTATGCTTAGCCTATAGCCTCTTGTAGGGGTGAAGGACAGAAATACTATTTCCCTTCAAAAAATGTAAGGGCTGGCAAGGAGACACACAGCACATACTTCCTAAATGGCCTTCCCGTTCATTGTGCAGTTGGGAACGGTGTTTCCAGTTCCATCTGACTTGCTTCCCAATTTTCCTTTCAGGGAAGAAAGAAACATTGATTCTAGAACAGTCTACTATGGGAATACTTCAGATTCAGGAAGGATAGAAAACAGCTTTGTAGGTGCTTAGTAGTCATGCTAGTATTGTGAATACTTCCATGTCTTCATTTAAAAAATTTGACCTTTATTTAACTCGGCAAGTCACTTAAGAAATCATTCTTCTTTTCAATGATGGCCTAGGAACAGTGGGTTAACTGCCTTGTTCGGGGGCAGAATGATAGATTTTTACCTTGTCAGCTCAGGGATTCAATCTTGCAACCTTTCAGTTACTAGTCCAACACTCTAACCACTAGGCTACCTGCCACCCCATACTGGTGTCTGTTACTTGGATGTATTTTGTATTGTATTCACAACATCAGCATATTTTCTACAATGGGGGTCTTGTTTGTTGCTTGATCTTTTTCTATTATTATTATTATTCAAGTCTGGGCTCGTAGATGTGTTCAGTTCAGTGATCAATGGATCGTGTCTTATCTTGTTATTAAAATCAGGCTAATTGACAAAGATACCAATTCACCCCTGGGGTGCTCAAATTGACAGAATTACCCCCATGCAAAGATCACATGTCAGTATTGCCATGGAATGCCATGGATATTGGTGATAAGACAATTCATTGTTTGTTAATTTCTTTGAATTTGTATCATGTTGGCTTAGCTAATAGTTTTTGTATTTTCATTGATCTAAAACACAAATGTCAAACGTGGCTGATAAAACTCTCCAGTAATCGAGCTAGGCATATACATTCATCCTCATTTTCATGTTTGTAGTGAATTACACCCTGTGGCAGATCAGTCCAGTTGTGATCTAAACGCAGACAAACAAGACATGGCTTAATGATCCTGTTTACCTGTGTGTTTGTGTGTTTGCTCACTTGCGTCTGAGTGACTGTGTGTGTGCGTGCGTGCGTTCGCTTGCGTGACGGACTGAGTGTGTGTATTGGTGTTTGTGTCTCTCGGTGAGTATGCATGTGTCCGCCTGCATGTGTGTATACTGGTGGCGGGATGAGGTAGGGAGGGAATGAGGGAGGGAGCTGAAGGAGAAGAGAGGGGTGTGTCTATACTCCCCTGGCTCGCCTAGGAGGGAGATTTCCTGTGGGAACAGAACAGTGGGTTGAGACAGTCACGCCATGTTTGTTCATGCCAGATTGGCTATGATCATAAATCACATAGCCTGAGCTGCTCACAGGTGCACAGTTTTTTTTCCTTCTTTATGGTGGTTACAGTTACGATGCTACCTTTCCTATCAATGCAAATATGAGTTTATTGGGCTGTATTGAAAAATAATGTATATGAGGACATCTTAAATAAGTGGGGAAATCAATTAAATAGAGCTATGTTTGAAGCATTTCATACTTGCATAGTAAAGGACAGCTTGGCTCAAATCAAATCAAATTTGATTTGTCACATGCGCCGAATACAACACGTGTAGTAGACCTTACCGTGAAATGCTTACTTACAAGCCCTTATTGACCAACAATGCAGTTAAGAAAATAGAGTTAGCAAAATATTTACAAAATAAAATTGAAATAAAAATTAACACAATAAAATAACAATAACGTGGCTATATACAGGAGGTACCGGTACCATCAATATGCGGGGGTACGGGTTAGTCGAGGTAATTTGTACATGGAGGTAGGGGTAAAGTGACTATGCATAGATAATAAACAGCGAGTAGCAGCAGTGTAAAAACAAAGGGGGGAGGGGGTGTCAATGCAATAGTCCAGGTGGCCAATTGATAAATTGATAAGCAGTCTTATGGCTTGGGGGTAGAAGCTTTTAAGAAGCCTTTTGGACCTAGACGTCGTCTCTCTGGCACCGCTTGCTGTGCGGTAGCAGAGAGAACAGTCTATGACTTGGGTGACTGGAGTCTTTGGCAATTTTTTGGGGCCTTCCTCTGACACCACCTAGTATATATGTCCTGGATGGCAGGAAGCTTGACCCCAGTGATGTACTGGGCCGTACGCACTACCCTCTGTAGAGCCTTACGGTTGGATGACGAGCAGTTGCCATACCAGGAGATGCAACCGGTCAGGATGTTCTTGATGGTGCAGCTGTAGAACTTTTAGAGTATCTGAGGACCCATGCCAAATATTTTCAGTCTCCTGAGTGGGATTTAGCATTGTCTTGCCCTCTTCACGACTATCTTGGTGTGTCTGGACCATGATAGTTCGTTGGTGATGTGGACACTAAGGAACTTGGAACTCTCGACCCACTCCACAACAGCCCCGTCAATGTGAATGGGGGCGTGTTCAGCCCTCTTTTTCCTGTAGTCCACGATCAGCTCCTTGCTCACATTGAGGGAGAAGTTGTTCCCCTGGCACCACACTGACAGGTGTCTGACCACCTCCCTATTGGCTGTCTCATCATTGTCAGTGATCAGGCCTATCACTTTGTCGTCAGCAAACTTAATGATGGTGTTGGAGTCGTGCTTGGCCGCGCAGTTGAACAGGGAGTACAGGAGGGGACTGAGCACACACCCAAGGGGCCCCTGTGTTAAGAATCAGCATGCCGGATGTGTTGTTGCCGACCCTTACCACCTGGGGGGTGGCCCGTCATGAAGTCCAGGATTCTGTTGCAAAGGGAGGTATTAAGTCCCAGGGTCCTTAGCTTAGTGATGAGCTTTGAGCTTAGTGATGAGCTATGGTGTTGAACGCTGAGCTGTAATCAATGAATAGCGTTCTCACATAGGTGTTCCTTTTGCCCAGGTGTGAAAGGGCAGTGTGGAGTGCAATAGATATTTCATTATCTGTGGATCTGTTGGGGCGGTATGCAAATGGGGGGGGGGGTCTAGGGTTTCTGGGATAATGGTGTTGATGTGAACTATGACCAGCCTTTCAAAGCATTTCATAGCTACAAATGTGAGTGCTACGGGTCGGAAATCATTTATGCAGGTTACCTTAGTGTTCTTGGGCACAGGGACTATGGTGGTATGCTTGAAACATGTTGGTATTACAGACTCGGACAGGGAGAGTTTGAAAATGTCAGTGAAGATACTTGCCAGTTGGTCAGCGCATGCTCGGAGTACACGTCCATGTAATCCGTCTGGCCCTGTGGCCTTGTGAATGTTGATCTGTTTAAAGGTCTTACTCATATCAGCTGCAGAGAGCGTGATCACACAGTCGCCGAAACAGCTGATGATCTCATGCATGTTTCAGTGTTACTCACCTCGACGCAGGCATGGAAGTTATTTAGCTCGTCTGATAGGCTCGTGTCACTAGGCAGCTCTCGGCTGTGCTTCCCTTTGTAGTCTGATATAGTTTGTAAGCCCTGCCACATCCAACGTGCGTCAGAGCCGGTGTAGTACGATTCGATCTTAGTCATGTATTGATGCTGTTTGATTGATTGCCTGTTTGATGGTTTGTCGGAGGGCATTGTGGGATTTCTTCTAAGCTTCCGGGTTACAGTCTCGCTCGTTGAAAGCGGCAGCTCTACCCTTTAGCTCAGTGCGAATGTTGCCTGTAAATCCATGGCTTCTGGTTGGGGTATGTGCGCACAGTCACTGTGGGGACGACGTCATCGATGCAGTTATTGATGAAGCCAGTGACTCATGTGGTGTACTCCTCAATGCCATTGGAAGAATCCTGGAACATATTTCAGGTTGTGCCATGAAAACAGTCCTGTAGTTTAGCATCTGCTTCATCTGACCAGTTTTTTATGGACCGAGTCACTGGTGCTTCCTGCTTTAATTTTTGCTTGTAAGCAGGAATCCGGAGGATAGAATTAAGGTCAGATTTGCCAAATCTGAGGGCAAGGGAGAGCTTTGTACGCTTCTCTGTGTGTGGAGTAAAGGGGATGTAGAGTTTTTTTCCCCCTCTGGTTGCACATTTAACATGCTGATAGAAATTAGGTAAAACTGATTAAAGTTTCCCTGCATTAAAGTCCACGGCCACTAGGTGTGCCACCTCTGGATGAGCGTTTTCCTGTTTGCTTATAACGATATACAGCTCTTTGAGTGTGGTTTTAGTGCCAGCACCAGACTGTGATGGTATGTAGACAGCTACGAAAAATGCTGATGAAAACTAGGTAGATAGTGTGGTCTACAGCTTATCATGAGATACTCTACCTCAGGTGAGCAAAACCTCGAGACTTCCTTAGATATCTTGCATCAGCTGTTGTTTACAAATATGCATTGGCCCACACCCAGTTTCTTACCAGAGGCTGCTGTTCTATCCTGCCGATAGTGTATAACCCGCCAGCTGTATGTTATGAATGTCGCCGTTCAGCCACGACTCTGTGAAACATAAGATATTACAGTTTCTAGGACATAGGTGCTTTCAGTTCGTCCCATTTATTTCCCAGCGATTGAATGTTAGCTAGCAGTACGGATGGCAAAGGCAGATTATCCACTCGTTGCCTGATCCTCACAAGGCTCCCCGATCTCTTTCCGCAAAATCTCTGTTTCTTTCTCCAGCGAATGACGGAGATGAGGGCCTGTACGGGTGTTTGGAGTATATCCTTCCCGTCCGACTCATTAAAGAAAGATTCTTCGTCTAATTCGAGGTGAGTATTCGCTGTTCTGATGTCCAGAAGCTCTTTTCTGTCATAAGAGATGTTCGCAGCAACATTACGTACAAAATAAGTTACAAACAATGCGATTGAACAAACAAAATAGCACGGTTGGTTAAGAGCCAATAAAAAGGCAGCCATCTTCATCAAAAAAGTGTTAAGTTTAGGGTTAAGCTTAGGAGTTAGGTTAAAGGCTTGAAGTTAGGGTTAGGGGAAGAGTTAGCTAACATACGAAGTAACTCCAAAAGTAGCTAAAAAGCAGTAAGTAGTTGCAAAGTTGCTAATTAGCTAAAATGCTAAAGTTGTCCATGACGAGATTCAAATATGCAACCTTTAGGTTGCTAGACATTCGCGTTACCACCCGTTTTCTTTAACTGTCTCAACAGAATGAAACAAAATATGTTTTTATAGGCTATTTGAAGGACATGTAATTGTGGCTAATTTAGACAATATGTTGGTGGTGGTGGCTGTGTGGGTGGTTAAACAGCCAATGCATACAGTACATTTCTCAAATGTCCGATAATTTAAGATCTTCCAGGTCACTTGTCTGGGCTTTTGGCTAATTAAGAAATTTATAAAATAAGATTGGCACCAATTGACCAGGAGAAAAAAAAATCACATTGCGAAATAATGTTTTTTTTGCCTTCTCATTGGTGAAAATACCAGTAAATATATTTGACCGGTCGTGCTTAAGTCTATGGGTTAATTTGCATAATTTAGTGGAATTAAATTGCAGTGTGTGTATATTCGTTATGTATTTTATTTATCACAAGCGCACAGCTAAGTCTTTGAGCTGAAAATCTGTCAGACAGCCCAATCATTGCGCAAAAGTTCTAAATGCAATCTTTTGTTAAAAAAAGTTATTATGGCCACGATTAAAAAGAGCTACTATTTATAGCCATATTTCTCATGGTAGCCTAATTGATACATCCTTCCCATTCACCATTCAAATGCATATTTTATTTTTTATTTTATTTATTATTATTTAACCTTTATTTAACTAGGCAAATTCTTATTTACAATGACGGCCTACCAAAAGGCAAAGGCCTCTTGCGGGGATGGGGGCTGGGATTAAAACAATTAAATACATAAAAATATATAGGTCAAAACACACATCACGACAAGAGAGACAACACAACACTACATAGAGTCCTAAGACAACAACATAGCAATTCAGCAACACATGACAACACAGCATTGTAGCAACACAACATGACAACAACATGGTAGCAACACAACATGGCAGCAGTACAACATGGTAGCAGCACAAAATACAGTACAAATATTATTGGGCACAAAGGGCAAGAAGGTAGAGACAAAAATACATCACGCAAAGCAGCTACAACCGTCAGTAACAGTGTCCATGATTGAGTCTTTGAATTAAGAGATTCCGATTAAACTATTCAGTTTGAGTGTTTGTTGCAGCTCGTTCCAGTTGCTAACTGCAGCGAACTGAAAAGAAGAGCGGCCCAGAGATGTGTGCTTTGGGGACCATTAACAGAATGTGACTGGCTGTAAATGGAGGATGAGGGCTGCAGTGAATATCTCAGATAGGGGGGAGTGAGGCCTAAGAAGATTTTATAAATTATCATCATCCAGTGGGTCTTGCGACAGGTATACAGAGATGACCAGTTTACAGAGGAGTCTAGTGTGCAGTGATGTGTCCTATAAGGAGCTTTGGTGGCAAATATGATGGCTGAATGGTAAAGAACATCTAGCCGCTCAAGAGCACCTTTACCTGCCGATCTATAAATTACATCTCCGTAATCTAGCATGGGTAGGCTGGTCATCTGAATCAGGGTTAGTTTGGGAGCTGGGGTGAAAGAGGAGCGATTACGACAGAGGAAACCAAGTCTAGATGTAACTTTAGCCTGCAGCTTTGATATGTGCTGAGAGAAGGACAGTGTACCGTATAGCCATACTCCCAAGTACTTGTATGAGGTGACTATTTCAAGCTATAAACCCTCAGAGGTAGTAATCACACCTGTGGGGAGAGGGGCATTCTTCTTACCAAACCACATGACCTTTGTTTTGGAGGTGTTCAGAACCAGGTTAAGGGCAGTTGAACACTAAGACAACTTTGTTGTAGAGTGTTTAACTCAAAATCCCAGGAAAGGGCCAGCTGAGTATAAAACTGTATCATCTGCATATAAAAGGATGAGAGAGCTTCCTACTGCCTGAGAGATGTTGTTGATGTAAATTGAGAAGAGCTTGGGGCATAGGACCGAGCCTTGGGGTACTGCCTTGGTGACAGGCAGTGGCTGAGACAGCAGATGTTCTGACTTTATACACTGCACTCTTTGAGAGAGTTAGTTAGCAAACCAGGCCAAAGACCCCTCAGAAACACCAATACTCATTAGCTGGCCCACAAGAATGGAATGGTCTACCATATCAAAAGCTTTAGCCAAGTCAATAAAAATAGCAGCACAACATTGCTTAAAATCAAGGGCAATGATCTGGAGGCAGTATGCATTTTGAAAACATATGTATATTAATTTTACTACCTGAAAAAAAAATGATAGAGAAAGTTACAGACATTCAAATATCATACCCCCATGACCTGCTAACCTCTCACCATTATAATAGCAGGGGTTAGCATTTTTGGGGGGGGGTTATGATATTTGTGCGTCACTGTCAGTAGTACGCATTTGCATTCCAAAACGGTATTGTATTTTGAAATTTGTGAAAGGCAAATTCACAGCAACAGCTAACCATATTATTTCAACCTCATAGTGTGGAAAGATATATAAAACACAGTGAAATCTCATTTTTGACTGCACTGGGCTGTTAAAACTGCAACATTTTCTTAATGCCCCAAGTCATTTATGACTTAGTTACCACTTTCACTGTAATTTTCAATTTGATGCCAAGCGCATCTGCTACCATGTGTCAAGAACTGCAACGCTGCTGGGGTTTTCATGCTCAATAGTTTCCTGTGTGTATACCCCATTCAAAGGCACCGTTAAAAGGCACTGAAATCTTTTGTTTTGCCCTCCATGTCTCAATTGTCTCATCGCTTAAAAATCCTTCTTTAACCCGTCTCCTCCCCTTTATCTAAACTGACTGAAGTGGATTTAACAAGTGACATCAATATGGGATTATTGCTTACACCTGGATTCACTTGCTCAGTCTATGTCATGGAAAGAGCAGGGGGTTCTTAATGCTTTGTATACTCAGTGTATATGCTCATAAACACAACTGCAATTTTCCCACACTACCATGTCAAATTCACAACCCATACCAGTAAAATATGTCAAATACAGTATGTTTTACCCGTCCACTCTCTGTCTTCAGGCATTCGACCGCCTATCATGAATGGGACCATGAACCCACGGCCCCTGGTGGCCCTGCTGGACGGGCGTGACTGCACCATAGAGATGCCAATCCTGAAAGACGTGGCCACTGTGGCCTTCTGTGATGCCCAGTCCACCCAGGAGATCCATGAGAAGGTGCTGCCCTGCCCTGCCTTGCCCTGCCCCTCCATGCCAAATGATTATCGCTCTGCTCAGCTTCATAATTCAAAAAAGACTCCCTGGCCTAAAACCAGTATTTGTTGACCATACTATAAGCAAGACCTTGTGCGGCTAAACAAGCTTGTTAACATACCATAACTAATGATGTCCTAAAAACAATGGCCAGGCTGTTACGACCATCTCTCTCTCTCTCTTTCTCAATACACTTTTAGATTTTTGTATTGTATTGTGAATTGTTAGAAACTACTGCACTGTTGGAGCTAGGAACACAAGCATTTCGCTACACCCGCAATAACATCTGCTAAATATGTGTATGTGACCAATAAAATTTTATTTGAAAGATTAGCTTCTACTACAAGAGCCCAACGGAGAGCCCATGTCAGGGCCTTTGGAGTAAACAACACAGCCACAGCAACTTCCGGCGCCGACAGAGATGGCCGCCTCGCTTCGCGTTCCTAGGAAACTATGCAGTTTTTTGTTTTTTTACGTGTTATTTCTTACACTAGTACCCCAGGTCATCTTAGGTTTCATTACATACAGCCGAGACGAACTACTGAATATAAGATCAGCGTCAACTCACCATCAGTACGACCAAGAATATGTTTTTCGCGATGCGGATCCTGTGTTCTGCCTTACAACCAGTGTAACGGAGTGGATTACATGCAGCGACCCGAAAAAACGACTCAGAAAAAGAGGGAAACGAAGCGGTCTTCTGGTCAGACTCCGGAGACGGGCACATCGTGCACCACTCCCTAGCATTCTTCTCGCCAATGTCCAGTCTCTTGACAACAAGGTTGATGAAATCCGAGCAAGGGTAGCATTCCAGAGGGACATCAGAGACTGCAACGTTCTCTGCTTCACGGAAACATGGCTAACTGGAGAGACGCAATCCGAAGCGGTGCAGCCAGCGGGTTTCTCCACGCATCGCGCGGACAGAAACAAACATCTTTCTGGTAAGAAGAGGGGCGGGGGCGTATGCCTTATGACTAACGTGACATGGTGTGATGACAGAAACATACAGGAACTCAAATCCTTCTGTTCACCTGATTTAGAATTCCTCACAATCAAATGTAGACCGCATTATCTACCAAGAGAATTCTCTTCGATTATAATCACAGCCGTATATATCCCCCCCCAAGCAGACACATCGATGGCTCTGAACGAACTTTATTTAACTCACTGGAAACGATTTATCCGGAGGCTGCATTCATTGTAGCTGGGGATTTTAACAAGGCTAATCTGAAAACAAGACTCCCTAAATTTTATCAGCATATCGATTGCGCTACCAGGGGTGGAAAGACCCTGGATCATTGTTACTCTAACTTCCGCGACGCATATAAGGCCCTGCCCCGCCCCCCTTTCGGAAAAGCTGACCACGACTCCATTTTGTTGATCCCTGCCTACAGACAGAAACTAAAACAAGAGGCTCCCACGCTGAGGTCTGTCCAACGCTGGTCCGACCAAGCTGACTCCACACTCCAAGACTGCTTCCATCATGTGGACTGGGAGATGTTTCGTATTGCATCAGACAACAACATTGACGAATACGCTGATACGGTGTGCGAGTTCATTAGAACGTGCGTTGAAGATGTCGTTCCCATAGCAACGATTAAAACATTCCCTAACCAGAAACCTTGGATTGATGGCAGCATTCGTGTGAAACTGAAGGCACGAACCACTGCTTTTAATCAGGGCAAGGTGTCTGGTAACATGGCTGAATACAAACAGTGCAGCTATTCCCTCCGCAAGGCTATCAAACAAGCTATGCGCCAGTACAGAGACAAAGTAGAATCTCAATTCAACGGCTCAGACACAAGAGGCATGTGGCAGGGTCTACAGTCAATCACGGACTACAGGAAGAAACCCAGCCCAGTCACGGACCAGGATGTCTTGCTCCCAGACAGACTAAATACATTTTTTGCCCGCTTTGAGGACAATACAGTGCCACTGACACGGCCTGCAACGAAAACATGCGGTCTCTCCTTCACTGCAGCCGAAGTAAGTAAGACATTTAAACGTGTTAACCCTCGCAAGGCTGCAGGCCCAGACGGCATCCCCAGCCGCGCCCTCAGAGCATGCGCAGACCAGCTGGCCGGTGTGTTTACGGACATATTCAATCAATCCCTATACCAGTCTGCTGTTCCCACATGCTTCAAGAGGGCCACCATTGTTCCTGTTCCCAAGAAAGCTAAGGTAACTGAGCTAAACGACTACCGCCCGTAGCACTCACATCCGTCATCATGAAGTGCTTTGAGAGACTAGTCAAGGACCATATCACCTCCACCCTACCTGACACCCTAGACCCACTCCAATTTGCTTACCGCCCAAATAGGCCCACAGACAATGCAATCTCAACCACACTGCACACTGCCCTAACCCATCTGGACAAGAGGAATACCTATGTGAGAATGCTGTTCATCGACTACAGCTCGGCATTCAACACCATAGTACCCTCCAAGCTCGTCATCATGCTCGAGACCCTGGGTCTCGACCCCGCCCTGTGCAACTGGGTTCTGACTTCCTGACGGGCCGCACCCAGGTGGTGAGGGTAGGCAACAACATCTCCTCCCCGCTGATCCTCAACACTGGGGCCCCACAAGGGTGCGTTCTGAGCCCTCTCCTGTACTCCTTGTTCACCCACGACTGCGTGGCCATGCACGCCTCCAACTCAATCATCAAGTTTGCGGACGACACAACAGTGGTAGGCTTGATTACCAACAACGACGAGACGGCCTACAGGGAGGAGGTGAGGGCCCTCGGAGTGTGGTGTCAGGAAAATAACCTCACACTCAACGTCAACAAAACTAAGGAGATGATTGTGGACTTCAGGAAACAGCAGAGGGAACACCCCCCATCCACATCGATGGAACAGTAGTGGAGAGGGTAGCACGTTTTAAGTTCCTCGGCATACACATCACAGACAAACTGAATTGGTCCACTCACACAGACAGCATTGTGAGGAAGGCGCAGCAGCGCCTCTTCAACCTCAGGAGGCTGAAGAAATTCGGCTTGTCACCAAAAGCACTCACAAACTTCTACAGATGCACAATCGAGAGCATCCTGGCGGGCTGTATCACCGCCTGGTATGGCAACTGCACCGTCCTCAACCGTAAGGCTCTCCAGAGGGTAGTGAGGTCTGCACAACGCATCACCGGGGAAAACTACCTGCCCTCCAGGACACCTACACCACCCGATGCTACAGGAAGGCCATAAAGATCATCAAGGACATCAACCACCCGAGCCACTGCCTGTTCACCCCGCTGTCATCCAGAAGGCGAGGTCAGTACAGGTGCATCAAAGCTGGGACCGAGAAACTGAAAAACAGCTTCTATCTCAAGGCCATCAGACTGTTAAACAGCCACCACTAACATTGAGTGGCTACTGCCAACACACTGTCAATGACACTGACTCTACTCCAGCCACTTTAATAATGGGAATTGATGGGAATGATGTAAATATATCACTAGCCACTTTAAACAATGCTACCTTATATAATGTTACTTACCCTACATTATTCATCTCATATGCATACGTAGATACTGTACTCTATATCATCGACTGCATCCTTATGTAATACATGTATCACTAGCCACTTTAACTATGCCACTTGGTTTACATACTCATCTCATATGTATATACTGTACTCGATATTATCTACTGTATCTTTCCTATGCTGCTCTGTACCATCACTCATTCATATATCCTTATGTACATATTCTTTATCCCCTTACACTGTGTATAAGACAGTAGTTTTTTTTTTGGAATTGTTAGTTAGATTACTTGTTCGTTATTACTGCATTGTCGGAACTAGAAGCACAAGCATTTCGCTACACTCGCATTAACATCTGCTAACCATGTGTATGTGACAAATAAAATTTGATTTGATTTAATTCAGTTTGCTTTTAATTCTGATGACACATTAGTTCAAAGTGGTCTATTTCTCTTATTGAAGGGTGCTATACAACTGTCCTCTGTGCACTAAACCTGAGAGCTTTCTGTTGGCAGGTACTGAACGAGGCTGTAGGAGCTCTGATGTACCACACCATCACGCTAATGAGGGAGGACCTGGAGAAATTCAAGGGACTTCGGATCATCGTCCGCATAGGCAGCGGCTTCGACAATATCGACATCAAGTCGGCTGGAGATTTAGGTGAGGCCCTGCATTACTCTTTCTCAACTTTATACAGATGTCCACCCAAAGACATGCAGGCTTACTAGGTCAAATATTATATAATTTTCTGCATGTTATGGCATTCCATTTAAAACAAAGTGCAACTGCTCAGATCTCCATAATAAAAACAACCTTTTGATATAGTAAACTATACTTACCTTACGTTACTCCACCTTACACTATGAGTAGCTGTTTACAATAGTCCTCTCCCCCAATAGGGATAGCAGTGTGTAACATGCCAGCAGCGTCGGTGGAGGAGACAGCGGACTCCACACTGTGTCACATCCTGAACTTGTACAGACGAACCACGTGGCTTCACCAGGCACTGCGCGAGGGCACCAGGGTACAGAGCGTGGAGCAGATCAGAGAGGTGGCATCCGGTGCGGCGCGGATCCGCGGGGAGACACTTGGCATCATCGGCCTCGGTTAGTCAGAGATCTTTCAGTACAATGTTGTATTACACTACCCAACTAGGTATTAGCTGAAGATACGATTGTGGATAATTGGTTGTTTAGATATGGGATTGTTCAATAGTGTTCGATAGTTTTTCTATATGCCATTGTTTGCTGTGAATTGTTACAAAACAGGCATGGTATATGCTGTAAGGATTTAACCTTTATTGCATCCCTTTGGTGTAATTACAGTATTTACATGCCTGTGAATTACTCAAATGTCCATGTTGTGTATCCTCAGGCCGTGTAGGCCAGGGTGTAGCGCTCAGAGCCAAAGCGTTTGGGTTCAATGTGATCTTCTATGACCCATACCTGTCTGACGGGGTGGAGCGAGCCCTGGGCCTGCAGCGTGTAAACACCCTTCAGGACCTGCTTTTCCACAGCGACTGTGTCACCCTCCACTGCAGCCTCAATGAGCACAACCACCACCTCATCAATGACTTCACCATCAAACAGGTCAGGGACATGATGAATACTTTATACTCCAGCTATATGTATCCCTTCATCTATAAGCCCACTAGAGTGACCAGTTTATCTGCCACCCTTATTGATAATATTTTTTACAAATTCTTTGAATAATGTCGCTAATACAGGTTTACTTTATCCTGACATTTCTGACCACTTTCCAATTTTCCACTTCTCTTTGGCAGCTGGAAATGAACAGATGGGAATGATTAGGAGCATTAAATGTAGAATATTTAACTAAATGAATTGTGCTTTAAAATGTTGATTGATGATATTTCATGGAAAAATATTTATAATCAGGCCGTTGTGGAGTGTGCTTACCAGACTTCTCACATCTTTCAACTCTGTTTTTCACCTCTGCTTTCCCTGAGTTAAATCACGTGAGAGCACTAGAAGGGTTCTGGAAACCAGTCTCAAAAAATCCTCAGTAAAAAAAAAAAGTTTGTGTAAAAGGTTTCTCACAAATCCCTGTCCCCTGAATTCTGCAATTTACAAAAAGTATGAGAACAAATTTACGCACCTACTTTGGATATTCCCCAAATATATATTTTACTAATTCCAAGAATCCTTAAATAATATAAAGTCAACTTGGAAAATCATCAAATAACTATCCCATCGAAGTGATGAAATCTGTTGGCATCTGTCACGACTCCCGCAGAAGTCGGCTCCTCTCCTTGTTCGGGCGGCGTTTCGACGTCACCGGCTTTCTAGCCATCGCCGCTCCATTTTTCATGTATCCATTTGTTTTGTCTTGTTCCTTGCACACCTGGTTTTCATTCCCCAATTACACTACACGTATACATTTCTTTGTTCCCCCTCACGTCTTTCACGTCTTTGTGGTAGATTGTTTGTGTGTTACGTGTTTTTGTGTGCGTTTTTCCCGTGTTACTTCACGAAGCCTGTTTTGTGTACATTTTGATGTGTTGCGACTGTTTTGCGCATTATACACTGCCTTGTTGGCTGGAGGTTTTTTCGAAGCAGTTGCGTCACTCTGTATGTCTCTCCTGCCGAAATAAAGTGTGCACCTGTTCACAATTCTCTGCCCTCCTGCACCTGACTTCAGCACAAGTACGCACATGCCTGACAGTATCATCAGAAATATTAGTGGTTTAGTTCATCAGGCACGCTTCCTAACTTTTTACTATAGCTTAATTTACCCATATCTCATTTACTGTAATATTGCCTGGGCCAGTACATATGCCTCCAACATGCACACATTACTCATCATATAAAAGAAATGTGCAAGACTAGCCACCTCTAATTACCTGGCTCCATCTGCACCTTTGTTTAAGAAACTCAATATCTTGTATATTTACCACAATGTATGTCAATTATGCATTTTCATCTACAAATACTCATACCTCCCAGACAGTTTACCTAAACCCTTCAATGGATTTTTATAGGTTAATTCTGAAATCCATCTATATAACACTGTGATAACCTTCACACTCCCCACTGCCACACCTCACATAGTCAATTCTCTATCAGATACAGAGGTACCGTACTCTGGAATTCTTATCTTCACATTGCCAAAACCTCATCATCCCTCAATAACAAGCAAAGACAGGGGGTCAGCCTGATGAAACCAAACTACTCATCAGTAATCTCCTCCATGTATCCCATCTCTCACACACTCACATCCACACATGCACACACACATATAAACAAAATTATTTACTGTTTATTATTTTTTGTGATTGCTGATCAGTTCATTTGTACATTTATGATTAGCGGGTTTTGTTATCTGTTTTAACAAACATGTTACATTTTTGTACTTATGTATTACATATACACCTGCACACCGTTTTGTATTTATTTGTTTTTATCTGTATTGTTGTTCATCACTTATTTGCTTTGGTGCAAATAAATTAAACCTAAACCTACTAAGACATTTAATTTACAGTTGTGCACTGCATTGTTTACATATTTTATATGGTCTGTTGTAGATGCGCCAGGGTGTGTTCCTGGTTAACACGGCCCGAGGGGGGCTCGTGGATGAGAAGGCCCTGGCACAGGCCCTGAAAGAGGGGAGGATACGAGGGGCAGCCCTGGACGTCCACGAGACAGAGCCCTTCGGGTTAGCTCCCTTTACATTATTCTTATATTCTTATACTGTCTCCATTTTGATCATATTTTTTTCCCACTGTGTTGAGGAGAGTCTATTATTACGCAACTTGGTTTCCTTTTTCTCAGCTTCAGCCAGGGACCTCTGAAAGATGCTCCTAACCTGATATGTACTCCCCACGCTGCCTGGTACAGCGAACAGGCTTCTATTGAGATGAGAGAGGAGGCAGCCCGGGAGATCCGACGAGCCATTTCAGGTAACATACCTGTTACACTAATAATGGGTATTCTTGGGTTGATTATTGTTTTCCCCAAAGGGAAATGTATCAGGCTCCCAGGCTCCCCTCTCACTAATAAACAACAGCAAAGCCACAATAACAAACTCTCTTATAACGGCGTTGTGCTTCATCAATGACTGTTTCCTGCTTCCAGGTCGTATTCCAGACAGCCTAAAGAACTGTGTGAATAAAGAGTTCCTGTCCCAGACTACTCACTGGGTCAATATGGACCCTGCTGTCATTCATCCTGAGCTCAATGGGCCCTACAGGTATTGAACCCACTGTTGATAAAGTAAAGTAGATACCGGTACTGTATATGCATTTACAAGTGCTATAGCATTTTCTGATTCATCCTCTCCTTATCTCAGGTACCCTCCTGGTGTTGTGAGTTTGGCCTCTGGGGGGCTCCCTCCGCCTATAGAGGGAATCGTTCCTAATGCCGTGCCCATAACACACAGCCTGCCCAGCGTCGCCCACCCCTCTCACGCCCCTTCGCCGGGCCAGCCAGGCAAAGCAGAGTCAGACAGAGAGCAGCACACCAATGACCAGTTGTTGTAGCCCTGCCCCACAGAGCTCTCTGTCCAACCAAAAATAACTCTACTGGTCTTAATTTGTTGGAAAAGGAATGGAGTTGAAGCCTCATAGGTTTCAAACAGCTGCCATGAAACAGACAGACTCAGAGGTCTATTACAGTTCATCTGGTCCAACCATAGTGGTAATCTTTTTCAAACATTTTTTTTTTTGCAGAAAAAAATAATAATAATGTGGAATTGGAAAGAAAATACAAATATCTTTTAAAGAGAATCCTGCTGTTTAGACTGTAGTTTGACCTAGTAAAGTGGGCGAATATCTGTTGCTGTGTCCTATGGGTTCATCGTTAAAGCAGAAGTAGTTGATTATAACATGAATAACCTGTTTGTGTACAGTTTTTTAGAACTATGAAAACAATATTTATATTGCAGTCTAATAGAAAAAAAGGGTGAAATTACGCAACTTATTACGCAACCAAATGATTTTTTAAAGTTTTTATATATTCCCCAACAAGCCCCAAAAGAGGAAGCTTTTGCACAACTTCTCAGGAAATTTAATTTCTCTAGTTATTTTCCATTTATGCCAGATAGTGCTTTCTTTTTCTACCTGCCTGCCTGTTTTGTTTATATTAGCAAACATACTAACCCATAAGAGTCTAAGCCGGGGGAGGAGGTGGGTTCTACTAAGCTATATGGAATTGTTTTAAGAATTATTTAGCTATTTGATTTTGAATTTTAAGACCCCTTGAAGTATCAACAAAAATTTTGATTTAAAAAAAGAAAATAATTTTAAGACAAACTTCCTTTAGATTTTTTGTGGGGGGACTATCTGTTGTTCCATCTGTTATTCGATGCGTTTGTATGGACTAATAAGCAGTAAGGCTAAATAAAAATTGTAGGTATCAAAAAAGAAATTGTAGGTATCAAAAAAAAAAAAAAATATATATATATATATATATATATAAATAAAAAATATATATATATATATATATATATATATTTGATGTAAAAAATGTATTTCGCCTTACTTTTATTAGCCCATACAAATGCATTGATTAACAACAGATGCACTACATGCAAAAACAGATAGTCACCCCCCAAAGAATCTAAAGAAAGTGTCTGCTCTATACATGAGGCCTGTGAGCAAAACAACTGACGTACTGATGTACAGTACTAGTCAAAAGATTAGACACATCTACTTATTCAATGGTTTTTCTTTATTTTTACATTTTCCACATTGTAGAATAATAGTGAAGACATACAAACTATTAAATAACACATTTGGAATCATGTAGTAACCAAAAATGTGTTAAACTAATCAAAAAATATTTTATATTTGAGATTCTTCAAAGTAGCATCCTCTCAACCAGCTTCATGAGATAGTCACCTGGAATGCATTTCAATTAACATGTGTGCCTTGATAAAAGTTAATTTGTGGAATTTCTTTCCTTCTTAATTGGTTTGAGCCAATCAGTTGTGTTCTGACAAGGTGGGGGAAGGGGGGTTGGTATACGGAAGATGGCCCTATTTTGTAAAAGATCAAATCAAATTTTCCTGGTCACATACAGGTGATTTGCAGATGTTATTGCGGGTGTAGCGAAATGCTTGCGCTTCTAGCTCCGACAGTGCAGTAATATATAACAAGTAATATCTAACAAATTACACAACATATACTGAATACACACAAATATAAGTAGGAATGAATTAAGACTATATACATCTGGATGAGCGTTGTCAGAGCGGAACTGAACTACAGTAGAATAGTATAGAAAACAGTATATACATATGAGATGAGTAACACAAGATATGTAAACATTAAGTGACTAAGATACAGTAGAATAGTATAGAATACAGCATATGATATGAGTAATGCCAGATATAAGTAAACATTAAAGTGGCCAGTGATTTCTAGTCTATGCCTATAGGCTGCAGCCTCTAACGTGCTAGTGATCGCTGTTTAACTGTCTGATGGCCTTTTGTCCTTCCTGTTACATCGAGTGCTGAAGGCGTCCTGGAGGGTGGGTAGGCCGCACCACCCTCTGGAGAGCCTTGTGGTTGCGGGTGGTGCAGTTGCCATACCAGGTGGGGATACAGCCCAACAGGATGCTTTAAATTGTGCATCTGTAAAAGTTTGTGAGAGTTTTATGTGACAAGACTAATTTCTTTAGCCTCCTGAGGTTGAAGAGGCTCTGTGGCACCTTCTTGACCACACTGTCTGTGTTGGTGGTCCATTTCAGTTTGTCAGTGATGTGTACGCCAAGAAACTTGAAGCTTTCCACCTTCTCCACTGAGGGCCCATCGATGTAGATAGGGGGGTGTACCCTTTGTTGTTTCCTGAAGTCCACGATCATCTCCTTTGTTTTGTTGACGTTGAGTGAGAGGTTGTTTTCCAGGCACCACATTCTCATAGCCCTCACCTCCTCCCTGTAGGCTGTCTCGTTATCGTTGGTAATCAAGCCTACTACTGTTGTGTCGTGTGCAAACTCGTGTGTGCAAAAAGTGTGCAATCTCGTCCTGTGCAAAAAGTCATGGGTGAACAGGGAGTACAGGAGGGGGCTGAGCACGCACCCTTGTGGGGCCCCAGTGTTGAGGATCAGCAGAGTGGAGGTGATGTTTCCTACATTAACCACCTGGGGGTGGCCTGTCAGGAAGGCCAGGACCCAGTTGCACAGGATGGGGTTCAGACCC
Organism: Oncorhynchus tshawytscha; assembly: GCF_018296145.1. NCBI lineage: Eukaryota > Metazoa > Chordata > Actinopteri > Salmoniformes > Salmonidae > Oncorhynchus > Oncorhynchus tshawytscha. The sequence goes on from NC_056449.1 coordinate 358,358, forward strand.
AGGGCCTTGAGCTTAATGATGAGCTTGGAGGGTACTATGGTACCATCCTCTTATCCAGATGGGATAGGGCAGTGTGCAGAGTGATGGCGATTGCATTGTCTGTGGATCTAAAGGGGTGGTAAGCAAATTGAAGTGGGTCTAGGGTGGCAGGTAAGATAGAGGTGATTTGATCCTTGACTAGTCTCTCAAAGCACTTCATGGTGACAGAGATGAGTGCTACGGGTGTTACTGGGTGATAGTCATTAAGTTCAGTTACCTTTGCCTTCTTGGGTACAGGAACAATGGTGTCCATCTTGAAGCGTGTGGGGACAGCAGACTGGGATAGTGAGATGCCCGTAAACACACCAGCCAGCTGGTCTGAACATGCTCTGAGGATGCGGCTAGGGATGCCGTCTGGGCCGGCAGCCTTGCGAGGGTTAACACGTTTAAATGTTTTACTCACGTCGGCCATGGAGAAGGAGAGCCCACAGTCCTTGGTAGCGGGCCGAGTTGGTGGCACTGTGTTATCCTCAAAGCGTGCGAAGAATGTGTTTAGCCTGTCCGGAAGCAAGACGTTGGTCTCGGCGACGTGGCTGGTTTTCCTTTTGTAGTCTGTGATTGTCTGTAGTCCCTGCCACATACGTCTCGTGTTTGAGCCGTTGAATTGCAACTCCACTTTATCTCTACACTGACGTTTAGCTTGTTTGATTGCCTTGAGGAGTGAATAACTACATGGTTTATATTATTTTTATATACATTTTTTTTGTACCCCTTTTCTCCCCAATTTCATGGTGTCCAATTAGTAGTTACCGTGTTAGACCATCGCTGCAACTCCCGTACGGACTCGGGAGAGGCGAAGGTCGAGAGCCATGCGTTCCTCCAAAACACAACCCAGCCTAGTCGCACTGCTTCTTGACACAATGCCCACTTAACCAGGAAGCCAGCTGCACCAACGTGTCGGGGGGAACACTGTACACCTGGCAACTGTGTCAGCGTGCATTGCGCCCAGCCCACCACAGGAGTCGCTAGTGCGCGATGGAACAAGAGCATCGCTGCCGGCCAAATCCTCCGCTAACCCGGACAACACTGGGCCAATTGTGCTCCGCCCTTGGGTTTCCTGGTCGTAGCCGGCTGCAACAGAGTCAGGACTCGAATCAGGATCTCTAGTGACACAGCTAGCGCTGCAATGCAGTGCCTTAGACCACTGCGCCACTCGGGATGCCCACTGTTTATATTCTGTCATATTCCCAGTCACCATGCCATGGTTAAATGCGATGGTTTGCGCTTTCAGTTTCGTGATAATGCTACCATTTATCCACGGTTTCTGGTTAGGGTAGGTTTTAATAGTCACAGTGGGTACTACATCTCCAAATCACTTCCTTATAAACTCTAGGTTATTTTGGTAGCACCCCGGAACATATCCCATTCCACATGATCAAAACAATCCTGATGCGTGGATTCCAATTGGTCTGACCATCGTTGAATAGTCCTTAGCACGGGTACTTCCTGTTTGAGTTTCTGCCTATAGGAAACGAGGAGCAAGATGGCGTCATGGTCAGATTTGCCAAAAGGAGGACGGGGGAGGGCCTTGTAAGCATTCCGGAAGTTTGAATAGCAATGGTTGAGAGTCTTAGCAGCGTGAGTAGTACAGTCGATATGTTGATAGAACTTCGGCAGCCTAGTCCTCAAATATGCTTTGTTAAAATCCCCAGATACAATAAATGCAGCCTCAGGATATGTGGTTTCCAGTTTGCATAAATTCCAGTGAAGTTCTTTGAGGGCCGTTGTGGTATCGGCTTGAGGGGGGATGTAAATGGCCGTGGCAACGACAGAGAAGAATTCTCTTGGCAGATAATATGGTCTGCATTTGTTTGTGAGGTATTCTAGGTCGCGTGAACAAAAGGAGTTCCTGTATATTCCTTTAATTACACCATTAGTCGTTAATCATGAAACACACCCCTCCGCCCTTCTGCTTCCCGGAGAGATATTTATTCCTGTCTCCGTGATGTACTGAGAATCCTGCTGGCTTTACCGAATCCGACAGAGTATCCCGAGAGAGACATGTTTCCGTGAAACAAAGTACGTTACAGGCCCCGATGTCTCTCTAGAAAGAAATCCTTGCTCTAAGCTCATCAACTTTGTTATCCAAAGACTGAACATTAGCATGTAATATACTCAGAAGCGGTGGGTGGTGTGTGCGCCTCTTAAGTTGAACCAGCAGGCTGCCTCGAGTACCTCTCCTCTGCCGGCGATGTTTTGAGTCAGTCTCTGGAATAAGTTAAATTGCTCTGGGGAGAGTGAACAAAGGATCTGCTCCAAGAAAGTCGTATTCCTGGTCGTAATGCTGGTAGTTCTGGTGAGTTACTGCCGCTCTAATATCCAATAGTTCTTCCCGGGTGTCTGTAATGGGATCATCATTTGTTTTTTAACAGGACAATAATCCAACACACATCCAGGATGTGTAAGGGTTATTTTACCAAGAAGGAGAGTGATGGAGTGCTGCATCAGATGATGCATCAGATCACCTGACCTCAACCCAATTAAGATGTTTTGGGATGAGTCAGACCGCAAAGTGAAGGAAAAGTGCTCAGCAAATGTGGGAACTCTTGCAAGAATGTTGGAAAAGCATTCCAAGTGAAGCTGGTTGAGAGAATGCCAAGAGTGTGCAAAGCTGTCATCAAGGCAAAGGGTGGCTATTTGAAGAATCTCAAATATGAACTATATTTTGATTTGTTTAACACTTTTTTGGTTACTACATGATTCCATGTGTTATTTCATAGTTTTGATGTCTTCAGTATTATTCTACAATGTAGAAAATAGTCAAAATAAAGAGAACCCCTTAAATGAGTACGTGTTCTAAAACTTTCAACAGTAGTGTAATTATTTTGGGTCAACCAAAATCCAAAAGAGATGTTTGTGACTGTATGCATTTGTATTAATTATTTTAAAAATAAATAAAAGTCCCTGTTAAAATGTCAAATGTTATGTCTTTGTCCGTTGGCATTCAGTCCAAGGTAAAATGGATGCATTACCCAATAGCTGCCAGCAAGGCCATTGTACATGTATCTGAATTCCCATGAGATTATTGTTTCGATTTTCAATAAACATAGTAATGTATTTCATCTCAAGGATATAGGAATAAACACAGATTCATCTTGCTTCGTGGGGGGAAAAAAGATCTTGATGAATTACATTTGTATATGTTGGAACACAGAAACTTATGCATTTAATTATAGGAGACAAGTAAGTAGCATACTCAATCAAATATCAATCTACTCTGTTGTTCAACTTGTTAGATTTTCTTTGAGGCAATGGGGTTACTCTTTTTTTAGGGTGAATTATATTTGAATGTCAATAAAACATACATTTGTTTCACAAAGAATGATTTCTCTGCACAAATTTGACTTAAATTGCTCACTTTACAACTAAGACACTAGTTACAATCATGGCTGTATATTTTGTAAGTGTCTTTCCTAACAGGCTTGAGTCAGGCTGCTGGCATGGACAATAGAAAGAGCTGTGTATGTGTGTGTTCTTGTCACTCTAAATTACAATCCCTGGAAAAGAGCAGCTGGACGTTCTGACATTTCATTCAGGGCATAAAAAGCAGATGGAGTTGAGGCTTGATTTGGTATCCTACCTTGACTTTCTTCCTCCCATTTCAACCTGTCCAACAAACATTAGGCTCCTCACATATGGATGTGTTTGTGGAATGGTAGGTCAAGCCTTCACAGATAAGTTCAGCAGTGACTGAGATGCTGCCTGTCAGAATTTCCAGACTTCCAAACCCAACTCTCTCTCCCTCTCTTAGCAGAGCTGCAGTTGGTTGACTTGGAGCACAGACAGGGAAATACACAAGACATTGAATGGAAACGTTATCTCCAAACTGTTATAGATCCATATACAGTGTTGTGGCGTTATTACACATATGACCAAAAATAAGGTGAGAAGGGGTTTAGCCTACATAGCACATTGTAAAGTCTGGAGGAGAATGTGCTCACTTGGATGGCTGGTTCTCCTCTCAGCTCACAATAAAACTTCTGTGCGCCGCTTTGAAAAGAAGGGCAATGTCTTAAACCTTGTTTCAATCCCTACATATCAAACATTTATACAGAAGCTAATTTTTCAAAACATCATCCAAAAGACAAGAGTAATTCGCTCTATGAAACGTACACAAATCCTCAAATCGAATTGTTTTTTTGTGGACCCATATGACATTTTAGATTGAGCAACAGTTAAAATGTAAGGCAAACAGACTATGGGAGAAGAGTCACATGAGATCAGAAACGGGTCATCTTTAAGGTTGATACGGAGGGAGAGGGGGCCTAAAAAGACTACTAAAAACAGAAGAAGGATGTTTTATGTTTTGGATTAAGAAAAGTCCAGTTTGGCTATGCAAACATTTAGGCCATATTTTTTGTTTGATCCTCCATCGTTAATGGTTACGTTTTGCGAAATGAGACTGTAGGAAGTCGACCCACTTTCTGTCTGTTTTTTTTTCCCACCTGTGATTTGAATGGGAGCTGTTGTGTGTCATCTGGTTTGCATCAATGTCTCAGCTATTATGACTTCTGTGGTACCTTTACAAGCTCATCTAGAGAAATGGTTAGAGAGATTATTTTACTGAGGAAAGACAGTTTTAATGCCTGCTAACATCATTTAGTCATCTAGCCCTCACAATGCTCAAGGTCTATTTTCTTGGCTATAATCTGAATGCTGCCTTGTCAGCGGCGATGGGTTTGAATTCATGACTCTTTTATTAAGCACTCCTCTGAACTATCTCAAAGTGAATTTGAAAGTTTTTCCAAAGCAAAACCACTAATATTCAAACATCTGAGGAGCAGCATTGTTTGAGAAAATCGGACTAGTTTCAAGCAGTCTTGTAGTACCGGTATCAAGTAAGATCTCGATACCACATATTGAGTGTGTCTTGTCTTGGTGTCGGATACATTTGTACTTGGTCTTGACTCGGTGAGGACTCTTAATTCCTTCCCAAGACCAGCCGAGACCAGTGGAGTAAAACACTCGTAATTATCATCTTCCAACGCTTGAAATCGTTTCACCAGGACAAATATATACACTCCTTGGAACATTAATATCCTAAGAGCCTTATCTATTATAGACATGTTTGCGCAATGGCAAACCTACAGGCCATCAGTGTGTGACAGGATCCTGAAAGGACAGCAACCCATATAGGAGTGTGAATTTGTTTTAAGTACAAAGGGCCAGCAGAGGAGGGTACATGCAAGTATAAACCGTATATGCACTTTTTATGTGAGCATGGCTCATACTCCTTAATCACTACTGACTCCTACAAAAGCTATGTAGTGAAGGTACTGTATACGACTTATCAATTATGTAGCACAATAGAGAAAGCATGAACAAAGTAGCCGACACAATCGCAAAGCACGTGATATATATTTACACGCACACACAGCCTAGTTTCAGCGGAATATCATCTGCAGGCAGCAAGTTTATGCAGCTCTCAACTGGTGGAGCAGCTCACAGAAGAATGACATCGGTAGGCGGTAGGGTAGGAAAGATGTTTCAATGTATGATACCTACCAGTAAATGCTAACTAACATGTTGACCACACTGCTCGCATTGTAAGCGCGAGCGTTGCAAAATAAATGTACACATACATGTTATTCAATCATTGCACCCACACTGCTCGCGCACGTCAACAAGCATCTGCGTAGCCAGGAGCTAAAATAGAACTTGGTGCTATTTGTGATGCTCAACTCACTGTAAGTCCTGCCTCTCCTATCTCCTCATTTTTAGGAGCATATACCCACGTGGGTGATTGAAAGATGAACTGAGGTCCACACTCCAGTCAGTTGTGACAATGCACCTTAAAGTTGGTTGCCAACCACCATATAAAGTCCAAAGAAGAAGCCTGAAGGAAGAAAGATTATTAGAAAAAAACTTGGTTTAACGTTACCCTTTTATCTGTAGAATAATTGTCAAGAGGACTTTGTACATTTCAGGTAAAATAACACCCCAATGTTTATATACAAGGACAAATTAACTAGCAACAGCAAGCTAGCTATTGCCATAAATGTTTAATACTTTTCAACCTGTCCCCAATTAATATACAGTTGAAGTCGGAAGTTTACATACACGTAGGTTGGAGTCATTAAAACTTGTTTTTCAACGACTCCACAAATTTCTTTGTTAACAAACTATAGTTTTGGCAAGTCGGTCATCTACTTTGTGCATGACACAGTCAATTTTCCAACAATTGTTTGCAGACAGATTATTTCACTTAATCACAATTCCAGTGGGTCAGAAGTTTACATACACTAAGTACACTGTGCCTTTAAACAGCTTGGAAAATTCCAGAAAATGATGTCATGGCTTTAGAAGCTGACATCATTTGAGTCAATTGGAGGTGTACCTGTGGATGTATTTCAAGGCCTACCTTCAAACTCAGTGCCTCTTTGCTTGACATCATGGCAAAATCAAAAGAAATCAGACAAGACCTCAGAAAAAAGGATGAACCACACCTCCACAAGTCTGGTTCATCCTTGGGAGCAATTTCCAAACGCCTGAAGGTACCACGTTCATCTGTACAAACAATAGTGCGCAAGTATAAACACCATGGGACCACACAGCCGTCACACCGCTCAAGGAGACGCGTTCTGTCTCCTAGAGGTGAACATACTTTTGTGCAAAAAGTGCAAATCAATCCCAGAACAATAGCAAAGGACCTTGTGAAAATTCTTACATTAAAGTGGTGATCCTAACTGACCTAAGACAGGGAGTTTTTACTAGGATTAAATGTCAGGAATTGTGAAAACTGAGTTTAAATATATATGGATAAGGTTGTATGTAAACTTCCGACTTCAACTATACACTGTAAAAAATTCCGCCATAAATTTACATCATTATACTGGCACCAGAGTTGCCAGTTTAATACTGTAATTTGACTTTACAGCAGTGATGCTGTAATATGGTTTACAGTACTATTTTCCTTACTGTAAAATATATTACACCATTCCTGCTGTAAATTTACAGCAAGGATGCTATAATATTTAACATGTAACATACAGTAAGGAAAATAGTACTGTAAACTACATTACAGCATTACTGCTGTAAAGAAAAATGACAGTATTAAACTGTCAGCTGTGGTGCCAGTATAATGCTGTAAATGTACAGTGAAATACCTGCAGTAATATACAATTAATTTACAGTACAATGCAGCATTGCAGGTTGTCTTTAAAAGACAGCTCCCTGAAATGTAATATTGTAAGAAAAACAACATGAATAAATATATATATTTTTACACAAATTCATTACATGAATTTCACATGAATTGCAATTTAACCACAAAGAACAACATTTGAAAAGAGCAACATTACAAATCAAATCAAATCAAATCAAATTTTATTTGTCACATACACATGGTTAGCAGATGTTAATGCGAGTGTAGCGAAATGCTTGTGCTTCTAGTCCCGACAATGCAGTAATAACGAGCAAGTAATCTAACTAACAATTCCAAAAAAACTACTGTCATACACAGTGTAAGGGGATAAAGAATATGTACATAAGGATATATGAATGAGTGATGGTACAGAGCAGCATAGGCAAGATACAGTAGATGATATCGAGTACAGTATATACATTTGAGATAAGTATGTAAACCAAGTGGCATAGTTAAAGTGGCTAGTGATACATGTATTACATAAGGATGCAGTCGATGATATAGAGTACAGTATCAACGTATGCATATGAGATGAACAATGTAGGGTAAGTAACATTATATAAGGTAGCATTGTTTAAAGTGGCTAGTGATATATTTACATCATTTCCCATGATTAAAGTGGCTGGAGTAGAGTCAGTGTCATTGACAGTGTGTTGGCAGTAGCCACTCAATGTTAGTGGTGGCTGTTTAACAGTCTGATGGCCTTGAGATAGAAGCTGTTTTTCAGTCTCTCGGTCCCAGCTTTGATGCACCTGTACTGACCTCGCCTTCTGGATGGCAGCGGGGTGAACAGGCAGTGGCTCGGGTGGTTGATGTCCTTGATGATCTTTATGGCCTTCCTGTAGCATCGGGTGGTGTAGGTGTCCTGGAGGGCAGGTTGTTTGCCCCGGTGATGCGTTGTGCAGACCTCACTACCCTCTGGAGAGCCTTACGGTTGAGGGCGGTGCAGTTGCCATACCAGGCGGTGATACAGCCCGCCAGGATGCTCTCGATTGTGCATCTGTAGAAGTTTGTGAGTGCTTTTGGTGACAAGCCGAATTTCTTCAGCCTCCTGAGGTTGAAGAGGCGCTGCTGCGCCTTCCTCACGATGCTGTCTGTGTGAGTGGACCAATTCAGTTTGTCTGTGATGTGTATGCCGAGGAACTTAAAACTTGCTACCCTCTCCACTACTGTTCCATCGATGTGGATGGGGGGTGTTCCCTCTGCTGTTTCCTGAAGTCCACAATCATCTCCTTAGTTTTGTTGACGTTGAGTGTGAGGTTATTTTCCTGACACCACACTCCGAGGGCCCTCACTTCCTCCCTGTAGGCCGTCTCGTCGTTGTTGGTAATCAAGCCTACCACTGTTGTGTCGTCCGCAAACTTGATGATTGAGTTGGAGGCGTGCATGGCCACGCAGTCGTGGGTGAACAGGGAGTACAGGAGAGGGCTCAGAACGCACCCTTGTGGGGCCCCAGTGTTGAGGATCAGCGGGGAGGAGATGTTGTTGCCTACCCTCACCACCTGGGGCGGCCCGTCAGGAAGTCCAGTACCCAGTTGCACAGGGCGGGGTCGAGACCCAGGGTCTCGAGCTTGATGACGAGCTTGGAGGGTACTATGGTGTTGAATGCCGAGCTGTAGTCGATGAACAGCATTCTCACATAGGTATTCCTCTTGTCCAGATGGGTTAGGGCAGTGTGCAGTGTGGTTGAGATTGCATCGTCTGTGGACCTATTTGGGCGGTAAGCAAATTGGAGTGGGTCAAGGGTGTCAGGTAGGGTGGAGGTGATATGGTCCTTGACTAGTCTCTCAAAGCACTTCATGATGACGGATGTGAGTGCTACGGGGCGGTAGTCGTTTAGCTCAGTTACCTTAGCTTTCTTGGGAACAGGAACAATGGTGGCCCTCTTGAAGCATGTGGGAACAGCAGACTGGTATAGGGATTGATTGAATATGTCCGTAAACACACCGGCCAGCTGGTCTGCGCATGCTCTGAGGGCGCGGCTGGGGATGCCGTCTGGGCCTGCAGCCTTGCGAGGGTTAACACGTTTAAATGTCTTACTCACTTCGGCTGCAGTGAAGGAGAGACTGCATGTTTCCGTTGCAGGCCGTGTCAGTGGCACTGTATTGTCCTCAAAGCGGGCAAAAAGTTATTTAGTCTGCCTGGGAGCAAGACATCCTGGTCCGTGACTGGGCTGGGTTTCTTCCTGTAGTCCGTGATTGACTGTAGACCCTGCCACATACCTCTTGTGTCTGAGCCGTTGAATTGAGATTCTACTTTGTCTCTGTACTGGCGCTTAGCTTGTTTGATAGCCTTGCGGAGGGAATAGCTGCACTGTTTGTATTCAGCCATGTTACCAGACACCTTGCCCTGATTAAAAGCAGTGGTTCGTGCCTTCAGTTTCACACGAATGCTGCCATCAATCCACGGTTTCTGGTTAGGAAATGTTTTAATCGTTGCTATGGGAACGACATCTTCAACGCACGTTCTAATGAACTCGCACACCGTATCAGCGTATTCGTCAATGTTGTTGTCTGACGCAATACGAAGCATCTCCCAGTCCACGTGATGGAAGCAGTCTTGGAGTGTGGAGTCAGCTTGGTCGGACCAGCGTTGGACAGACCTCAGCGTGGGAGCTTCTTGTTTTAGTTTCTGTCTGTAGGCAGGGATCAACAAAATGGAGTCGTGGTCAGCTTTCCCGAAAGGGGGCGGGGCAGGGCCTTATATGCGTCGCGGAAGTTAGAGTAACAATGATCCAGGGTCTTTCCACCCCTGGTTGCGCAATCGATATGCTGATAAAATTTAGGGAGTCTTGTTTTCAGATTAGCCTTGTTAAAATCCCCAGCTACAATGAATGCAGCCTCCGGATAAATCGTTTCCAGTTTGCAGAGAGTTAAATAAAGTTCGTTCAGAGCCATCGATGTGTCTGCTTGGGGGGATATATACGGCTGTGATTATAATCGAAGAGAATTCTCTTGGTAGATAATGCGGTCTACATTTGATTGTGAGGAATTCTAAATCAGGTGAACAGAAGGATTTGAGTTCCTGTATGTTTCCTTCATCACACCATGTCACGTTGGCCATAAGACATACGCCCCCGCCCCTCTTCTTACCAGAAAGATGTTTGTTTCTGTCGGCGCGATGCGTGGAGAAACCCGCTGGCTGCACCGCTTCGGATTGCGTCTCTCCAGTTAGCCATGTTTCCGTGAAGCAGAGAACGTTACAGTCTCTGATGTCCCTCTGGAATGCTACCCTTGCTCGGATTTCATCAACCTTGTTGTCAAGAGACTGGACATTGGCAAGAAGAATGCTAGGGAGTGGTGCACGATGTGCCCGTCTCCGGAGTCTGACCAGAAGACCGCTTCGTTTCCCTCTTTTTCTGAGTCGTTTTTTTTTTGGTCGCTGCATGTGATCCACTCGGTTACACTGGTTGTAAGGCAGAATACAGGATCCGCGTCGCGAAAAACATATTCTTGGTCGTACTGATGGTGAGTTGACGCTGATCTTATATTCAGTAGTTCTTGTCGGCTGTATGTAAAGAAACCTAAGATGACCTGGGGTACTAGTGTAAGAAATAACACGTAAAAAAACAAAAAACTGCATAGTTTCCTAGGAACGCGAAGCGAGGCGGCCATCTCTGTCGGCGCCGGAAGAGAATGTTCTAGATAGTAGGGGAGAGAGAGAGAGAGACAGAGATACAGTGATAAGAACATTGACAAATACTGGCCAATAATGTACTTCACCATACACAAACCAAGACAACAGAATAGGTCATTCTTGAAAATACAGGATTAAGTAAGAAAAAAATACAATCTTAAACAGATCAATGAAAAATAGGAAAACAACAGTTGAACAGGGAGACATATTTACAAAAAATTATAACAAGTACTGCTTGCCTGCCTGTCTTTGAGAGAGAAACGAGAGAGAGAGAGAGAGAGAGAGAGAGAAAGGGGCTGAGAGAGAAGGATGGATAGAGGAGCAAGCAGGGCTAGACTGGAGCCAGAGAAGCACACTACCTTAAGCCAACACAGGCTCCGGCATGGCGCAAGTAGATAATTTGCCGACCCAACCCGCATGGCAAGATTTCTGAGAGAATGAGAGGTGCAAACAAGTCTTGAATAAATCTGGGTGGCGTGCAGATTATTACCCCAATCTTTGAAACGCTGATCCTCCTTAGCTCTGATACGTCAACTAGGACAAACATGGGAATAGAAAGAATAGAAAGAGAAATTGCTATTGCTATCATAACTCCTATCAATACTACTATTATTACTCGCTGGGTAAAAATGCAGATGACAACTAACAAATAAAGTTTGTGTTCATCAGGTGTGTGTGTTTGTGTACTTTACATGTTGGAGTTTTTCCACTCAAACTCCTTCAGGACTGCGAGAAAGAGTGTAACATGTGGATCAATTGGCAATGGCTTCCTCTGAACAACCTTTCCGGTCTTGTGGCTCACTCCAGCTTTCGCTGTGCATTTGGTTCCTTCAGGGTTTATTCGAACCAGGAACCTGCACAACCCAACATAGAATATATTAAATCAGTTGAGGCATTGAAAAAATAACAACAAGAAATATCACTGCAATGTAACTAACAAATGCTAACAGCAGTGACCTAAAATCACAAAACATACATATAAAACATATTCTAATTATGTGTAATAGTACAGTATAAACACCATTAATCATATAAACTAAAACACTATTCCTTACATCTGCCAAGGGGAACGAGATGTGTCCTTCTCTTTGAAGTGGGTCATCAACAGAAGAATGGCAGCAGTGGCTGTTAGATCGTAATTGCCATTTATGTAACCGTCGATTTCATTCAGCAGGCACTGGATCTCTCTCCTCAACTTGGGCTTTTGGCTTTTTAAAAAGTTGACAATTCTTACCCTTGTTCGGGAGAGCGAGAGTCAGGTGACTGTCAATCACGAGCATTGAAGTGGCTGCAGAGCCATAACTTGGTGAAAGGGAAAGCCACTGTTCCTGGAGGTCACTGATGCTTGGAGGAGGACAAGTGTCCTATCCATTGTTACAGATCCTATTCATTCTTCATTTTCTTATGTTAGGCTTTGCGCTGCACTCCATACCATACCAGAAGACAAACAAACAATTTACAGAAACATTTGTATATTTTAGTACTTTTATAATTGTCTCGCTCCTTCATAGCATAAGCCATTTCCTTTGAGGGCAAATAAACTACTTGCAGAACCTTTTTAAACTTGTGTGTGTACACTCTTAGAAAAAAGTGTTCCGAAAGGGTTCTTTGGCTGTCCCCATAGGAGAACCCTTTTTGGTTCCAGGTAGAACCCTTTTGGTTTCTATGTAGAACCCTCTGTGGAGAGGGTTCTACATGGAACCCAGAAGAGTTCTACCTGGATCCAAAAGGGTTATACATATACCTGGAATCAAAACGGGATCTTCAAAGGGTTCTCTTATGGGGACAGCCAAATAACCATTTTAGGTTCTAGATAGCACCCTTTTTTCATAACAATTACATAAATATGTTACATTTATCAATCAAGATCTCACCTCTTTGGTTGACGGACTGAAGCAATTCCCAGCACTATATTGGCGTCAAATTGCATTTTATATCATCCTGCTGAACATATTCAAGGTCGTTAATATTCTCCATGCCAACATTTGCCCTCAGATGCTCCGACAAAGATCTCACCATCTCGGTCTCCAACTCGGGGAATTGGTGTTTAATTGCATATTGAAGACCCTCCATGCCTACACTGGTTTAAGGAGAACACACTGAGTGATGCAGGGAAACAACAGAGAAACCTGACACTTTATAAACTGGTAGTGGGTAATAATTACTCAGACTATCTTCATTAACACACGCATAATTAAATCAGAGAATCTGGTATAAAATGAACCCCGAGATCGACCAGTGACACAGACTGATACACCCCAACAATTAAATGAACCTGTGATTCTGTGACTAGAATCAGTGAAATCTTTCCAAATGTGTATCCGTCATCATTTTCTCCCATTACAAGGCCTTTAGGGTATGTTTTTACTTTGCATACAATTTTAGACACCTCTGCAGTGCTTTGCGAACCCTTTTGACTGTACATATTATATTTTATTTATTTCACCTTTATTATTATATAATTGCTCCTCAAATTAATTAATGACACCAACAACTTCAATGCTGCTCTCAGGCTTTTGGAGCTTCCGGCGCCGACAGAGATGGCTGCCTCGCTTCGCGTTCCTAGGAAACTATGCAGTTTTTTGTTTTTTTACGTGTTATTTCTTACATTAGTACCCCAGGTCATCTTAGGTTTCATTACATACAGTCGAGAAGAACTACTGAATATAAGATCAGCGTCAACTCACCATCAGTACGATCAAGAATATGTTTTTCGCGACGCGGATCCTGTGTTCTGCCTTACAAACAGGACAACGGAGTGGATTCCATGCAGCGACCCAAAAAAACGACTCCGAAAAAGAGGGAAACGAGGCGGTCTTCTGGTCAGACTCCGGAGACAGGCACACCGTGCACCACTCCCTAGCGTTCTTCTTGCCAATGTCCAGTCTCTTGACAACAATTTTTTATAATTGTTTTTTTATTTTTATAATCTCTTATGAAGATGGTTTTGTAGAATAAAATGGGAATTTTATATTTTTGACTGATATGATTGTCTGTTTGTTTCACATCTGCAAATGAGTTAAAACGCTGTCAGTTCCACTTTAATCTTTTTGTCACCGGTTACTTTGTGTGCTTAACGTGACAAAGGCAATGGGAAGCAATAGTTTTACATTCGATTGGGAAATGCTTAATGGTTGTGTTTTTGTATTCTTATGATTGGGACCTACTGGCTTATTATGTCCGAGTTCATGGACTGCTTATGCTTTAACATCATGCTATGTGTGACTGCTGTCTTTCCAACAGCCCTATGCAGTGGTGCAGTGGTGCCTTGAGAAGTGGGTACACTCAAAATCTACCTAAAAAGTTTCCAAACGGCCTGCCCAGGGAAGAAAGGGAACCTTGTGTGAAATATCCTGTTTTTCAAGCTGTTATAGATTTTTTTGATTTTCACTCTCAACTCGCACTTTTTTGTTGTTGAAAAAATACAAACATTTGATAGTGTCCACAATGCTTAAACCACATCAATCTGATTGGCTGGGCCTGTCAGGGCCTGGCTCCCCAGTGGGTGGGCCTCTCTCCACCCATACCCATCCATGCCTACGCCCCTGACAAATAGCTTACTAACCAACACTTTGGACAAAACTTTTTCAATACCTGGTTTGCACACCCATTGTTGCCTTATGTGGAAGGACCAGAGGGCAGGCTGGGCTCATGGATAGTAGCCCAACAAGGCATGGGAGACAAGGTAACCAGAGGCAATTAAGCACAGCTGACGGTACTAATGACATACTCTCCTTCCTTTATAAGAGAGAGAATGGAACCAGTAGAGAAGGAGGGGAAAACTATCTCTGGGAGATGGCCACCGAGAGAGAGGAGCTATCCAGGAAGAACCACTAAGACGGTGACAATCCTGTGACTTTTTGTTGTAGTTTAAAGATAATCCTATTGTGTTCCTGTTTCATCTGAAGAAGATGTATGTTTTTCCTTGGAAGATTTTCATTGATTATGTTGGAGTGTTTGTTGACCAAATGCCCTCAATAGAGAACTGTGTTCAATCAAGAACCTACTCCTGACTCGTTTATTCCACCTTCCCGCTTTAGAGTGACGCCCAATTACTTGGTCCGCTCACACTTAGTTATCATTTATTTGCAGACATTATAAATTGAAACGTCTTTCTTAACCTACCCGCTACGTTCTGCTGAACGGGTACTTCAACACTTGAATAAGGTCTAACTGGTTCAAAGGGGAAAAAGCATCAGCTTTATTTCTAACCAATATAAATAACACCATGCACTGCAATTTACAACTTGATAAGAGCTATTGATAAGAGTTAAGTAAATGAGTAATTAATGTGGATATGTGAATTGTAAATATAAATCTTTTTTACCTTATCACTGGAGGCAAATGTGAACCAGTCATATGGCAGCAAAGGATGCATATTAACATAACATTCCAATAGCAAAGTTTATGAAATGCTATGCTTTATGAATTTCTGTTTCTATCATGTTAAATATTATCCACTATCAGTATCAACCATCCGTAAGCCTTATAACCACACATATTCAACTGCCAATTTACTGTTAGTTCCCTTCAGTTGGTATAGCCGACATTATCATTCCATTTAATTACATTGTTTTGTTACCTTTATTTGCTTCCTCTGTAAATGTCGTCACGGCCGTGTGGTTGTTGCTGAGGATCTTTAGTAACAGTTGATAGTCCACATACTTTTGGCCATGTAGTGCATTCTCATTCCAAAATAATGGCCATTAATATAGAGTTGCCCCCCCATTTGCCACTATAACAGCCTCCACTCTTCTGGGAAGCCGACTATTTCCAATAGATGTTGGAACATTGCAGTGGGGACTTGCTTCCATTCAGCCACAAGAGCATTAGTGAGATCTGGCACTGATGGCGATTAGGCCTGGCTCGCAGTCAGCGTTCCAATTCATCCAAAAGGTGTTCAATGGAGTTTAGGTCATTCAAGTCCACAGGGCTCTGTGCAGGCCAGTCAAGTTCTTCCACACCGATCTCGACAAACCATTTCTGTATGGACCTTGCTTGGACCGTGCACAGGGGCATTGTCATGCTGAAACAGGAAAGGGCCTTCCCCAAACTGTTGCCACAAAGTTGGAAGCAAAGAATCGTCTAGAATGTCATTGTATGTCATTCCTGTAGCGTTAAGATTTCCCTTCACTGGAATTAAGGGGCCTAGCCCGAACCATTAAAAACAGCCCCAGACCATTATTCCTCCTCCACCAAACTTTACAGTTGGCACTGTGCATTGGGGCATGTAGCGTTCTCCTGGCATCCGCCAAACCCAGATTCGTCCGACAGACTGCCAGACGCTGAAGCGTGATTCATCACTCCTGAGATCGCATTTCCACTGCTCCAAAGTCCAATGGCGGCGAACTTTACACCACTCATGATGAGCTTAGGCTTGTGTGCGGCTGCTCAGCCATAGAAACCCATTTCATGAAGCTCCCGACGAACAGTTCTTGTGCTGACGTTGCTTCCAGAGGCAGTTTGGAACTCGGTAGTGAGTGTTGCAACCGAGGACAGACGATCGTGCTTCAGCACTTGGTGGTCAAATCAAATTGAATGTACAGTGGGGCAAAAAAGTATTTAGTCAGCCACCAATTGTGCAAGTTCTCCCACTTAAAAAGATGCGAGAGGCCTGTAATTTTCATCATAGGTACACTTCAACTATGACAGACAACATGAGAAAAAAAATCCAGAAAATCACATTGTAGGATTTTTAAAGAATGTATTTGCAAATTATGGTGGAAAATAAGTATCCGTACCGTATATTGCGATGGCTTTCTTTAATTGATCCCTAATATTTGGAACCGTTTCTCTCGATATATTCTATCTAGTGAGTCTGTCGCCAAAATTTAAAGGTTTACCGTATTTAAAGGGATTGCTTAAGATAAATGTACTGAAAACCATATTGAATGAAAACCACGAGAAAATCTGTTGTCCAGAAAGTGGTAGGGTTTGTAGTGATTGAATGAAATGTATTCAGAGCGTGCAAGGTAGCCACACCTGCAGAGCATGTTAGATGACAGAATAAGGTAAGTCTGAATACCAAATACTGAGAAGTGCGTAGGAAAGACGTGTGTAGGAAAGGCACTGGAAAGTCTGGATGAAATCTGTCTCTGCTATAACTCAAACACAGTTCAAGTCATGATCGCTAAGCTGTTATTTGCACCATAACACAATGGATAATTGTTTGTTTGATTGTGAGGAAGGGAATTTATTATTATGGCATTCTTTTACATACAGACAGCTCGGAGAGAACAGTTTCAAATTAAGGTTGTAATTCCTTTGCAATACTTTTAATAACATCTTATATATTATGTATTTTGTAGACTAACAGTTGATTGGCCCCAATGGGGGAAGGCATGGAAACGTTCTCTTTGGTAACCTTTCCATCTGCTCTTAAACATTCAGACCGTTCTCGGAGAGTGCCAGCGACTGCACTGACAGAAGACACCAAGAGATCATTCTCAACCATCTCCCTTCAACTGTCAAGAAATGTGAGAAACTGTTACTATTGTAATACATTTTTATTAAATATGAACCTGTGAGAAAAGAAGGCATTGTAGTCCATTGAGTGTCTTGTTGTAAAATGTGTGCACCTATCAAAACAAAGTGAACTGAGTTACACCTTTTAGAATTGCCCTCTAAAAACAGAGTGTTTTAAAGATCTTTGGTGAGAGCCAGGTTTGCGTTTTGAGCCATAGTAAAATGGTGCAATGAACTTTCATCCTCGGCAGACAAATAAAATCTCAAACAGGGCTGATGGAATTGCACACATAAATAGGAAAAGCAGTAGGGCACTTCAAACCAGCATGGCAAGAGGTGAAGAGAGAGAAGTGAATGCAAAGCAATAGATGTATGAAGCACTTCAAGACTCAACAGAATTGTGTTTCAGTGAGTGCGCCACTCTGAAAGCTGGATGTGTTTAACTAGTGAATGGTATACTGTATGCTTGTGAACCAGGCCAACTGGGTGACCTTTCTCTTAATGCCAGCATAATTTGCGAGACTGTTTTAATTTTACAGATAGAAAAAAATTATAATATTGGGAAAATATACATCTCTGTAATTCTTAAAAAGGTCAGTTAGGGTATATGGTGAAAAATATGCCAGAGCCTTCTTCCTGTCATACACCCCACCAAACTCCACCACCACAATGTCTTTTGGCACCCTGTTGAACACTGGAATATAGATACCACTGATTCCATTATCTCCAAATCCTGTTATCTAATAGATTTGGAAGGAAGGACAGGTGGAAACGCAGCCTACCACAATTTCAACTTGGCACCCTGCTGAAAACAATGATATAGACTCCATAATCTGCTATAGGAAAATCCTGTTATCTCATCATTCTTAAATGGAAGAAGTTTGGAACGATCAAGACTTTTCCTAGAGCTGGCCGCCCGGCCAAATCGGGGGAGAAGGGCCTTGGTCAGGGAGTTGACTAGAACCCAATGGTCACTCTGACAGAGCTCTAGAGTTCCTCTGTGGAGATGAGTAAAAGGCACATGACAGCCCGCTTGGAGTTTGCCAAAAGGCACATAAAGACACTCAAACCATGAGAAAGAATATTCTCTGGTCTGATGAAACTGAATTCGAAGTGTCACATCTGGAAGAAAACTGTCACCATCCCGACGGTGAAGCACGGTGGTCACAGCATCATGCTGTGCAGATGTTTTTCAGCAGCAGGAACTGGGAGACTCGTCTGGATCAAGGCAAAGATCAACAGAGAAAAGTTAAGAGAGATCCTTGATGAAAACCTTCTCCATAGCTCTGGACCTCAGAGCTGGACAACGACCCTAAGCACACAGCCAAGACAACACCGGAGTGGCTTCAGGACAAGTCTCTGAATGTTCTTGAGTGGCCCCTTCCTGTTTCTGCATGACAATGCCCCTGTGCACAAAGCGAGGTCCATACAGAAAGGGTTTGTCGAGATCGGTGTGGAGGAACATGACTGGCCTGCAGAGCCCTGACCCCAACCCCATTGAAAACCTTTGGGCTGAATTGGAACGCCAACTGCAAGCCAGGCCTAATCGCCCAACACCATCGCCCGACCTCACTAAGGCTCTTGTGGCTGAATGGAAGTCCCCGCAGCAATGTTCCATCATCAGGTAGAAAGCCTTCCCAGAAGAGTGGATGCTGTTATAGCAGCAAAGGGTGGACCAACTCCATATTAATGCCCTTGATTTTGGAATGAGATGTTCAACAAGCAGGTGTCCACATACTCTGGTCATGTAGTGTAGCTAGGTCAGTACCAAAACAACAGGTAAATACAATCTTTCACATTGGCTCAATCAATGCAAAAAGGTTGAAGGAACTTAACCACATAAACTCTCATATCTCTGTCTCATAACTGCTATACTGAATACACAGAACATCACTGGAACAGAGGCTTATTCAAACAGATTGAAAAGAACACGAGTAGGCAGAGAAAAAGAGCTTAGAGAGAAGTTGAGATTCTTATTAAGCAAGTTGTATAGGATTTTACAACTTTGGCAGACGTTTAAAAATAAAAAAAGGGCCAACATGTATATCCCACCTGCTGCCTGTCTGTAGATTCCATTACCATCAAGATGGTTGAGGCTTGATATTTTGATGGAAGTAAGATAACAAGGAAATTACACTTGGAAATTGGAGGTGATTATTGCCTAACGAGCTCTAAGGGAGAGGTTTGGTGCTGTAGGGAGAAAGAGAAACGTGTCAAAGGGATGTCAATGTTATTTTGTCCAGGTGTTGGTGGTGTGTGGTTGTGGGGAGACCCCTCTTAAAGGTCTCTCAACCACTCTCACAGCCAGAGGGCCAGGGCGCTGTGACCTCATATGGCTGCTTTGGCAATACAACACTTTGTCACAACTTGCAGACTTGTTTACGTGCTGCTGTGCGTTTTGTTGCTAACCTTACTTTGCTACCTGACAACTTTTTGGTTTTTACTTTTTAAATACCGTTTATATTTTTAGTTTTTCCCTGACTCAACTTTTTTTCATTCAACTTTTTCACTCCGGACGCTTTATCTGGACATGGTTTGTCAGGACCTCCAACAGCTGCAGCTAAGTAGTAACATTAACATGATGTCTTCTAATTGCAGTCGCTGTACTCATAATATACAGCAGAACGATCGTATTACGGCGAGGATAGCTGTGCTGCAGGCCCAGCTTTAGACACAATCGTTAGGCAAGGGTAATTTCAGTGTAGGAAAGGATGAAACAGCGTCTGTGCCACCAGTAAGTACAGATAGTCGTATAAATCCCCTTGCATGGTCTCCGCAGCCGGACAACTTTCTCATGGCTTCTGGAGGGACGGACACCATCCTAGCTGGAGGGGTGCTCTCATCTTATCTACGAACATAGACAGGGCTCTAACTCCCCTAGCTCCACAATAAAATAGGGTGCAGGCCAGGCAGTAGGCTGTTAGCCAGGCAGCCTGCCAGCTTAGTGGAGTCTGCCACTAGCACAGTCAGTGTAGTCAGCTCAGCTATCCCCATTGAGAGCGTGTCTGTGTCTCAACCTAGTGTCATGACGTTGCCCTCTTTGGGTACAGCAAGCCCATCCCCCTCTCCCTGTAAATTCCTGAGAAGACCCTGCCTCATGGCCACACAGTATAAGAGACAAAGACAAAGGAATTTCTTCCACCTCACAGAACTTGAGGTCCGAACAAATTTCATGTTCCGGAGAAAGTATAAAAGATTGGTGAAGAATCCAGTTACGAAGTGGTCCATTTGTTACAACTGGGCTCATGGGAGACGGTGTGGCCACATTACCATAACGCTGTTTATATAATAGCCTCAGATATGAGGTTTACATCTAATTGTTGTATAAGATGAATGAGTGAGTATGATACTCTTTGTAAACATTTTATGAAGGAAACTCCCTTTTGAGTTTAACTAAATCAGAGGACCGCCCCTGAGCCCAGTTAGGGTCAGGCATCCTGGGACAGCCCTTTTCTGCAATTGCAAATAAACACAACTTTGAGAAATTATCACCAGACCATGTTTTCCTCCATTATGAGGGTACAAAGGTTATAGACCATTGCTGAATCTTTTAACCATACCACGTGGTTAAACTCTTTGACTATCGATACCGACAGAATAAGAAGAAGTCTTTGATATTAATTACTAGTCTACAGCTAGGAATTCGGTATCATTGAACGGGAAGAACGACAACCGCCGAAACATCCATTCTATAACGAATGAATGAATGTCACTCTGAAACTGCAAAACTTGATCCATATTACTCCAGGGCTAGCCTCCCTACACTGGCTTCCTGTTAAGGCTAGGGCTGATTTCAAGGTTTTACTGCTAACCTACAAAGCATTACATGGGCTTGCTCCTACCTATCTTTCCGATTTGGTCCTGCCGTACATACCTACACGTATGCTACGGTCACAAGAGGCAGAATTTCTAAGCAAACAGCTATAGGCAGGGCTTTCTCCTGTAGAGCTCAATTTGAATGGAATGGTCTGCCTACCCATGTGAGAGACGCAGACTCGGTCTCAACCTTTAAGTCTTTATTGAAGACTCATCTCTTCAGTAGGTCCTATGATTGAGTGCAGTCTGGCCCAGGAGTGTGAAGGTGAACGGAAAGACACTGGAGCAATGAACCACCCTTGCAGTCTCTGCCTGGCCGGTTCCCCTCTCTCCACTGGGATTCTCTGCCTCTAACCCTATTACAGGGACTGAGTCACTGGCTTACTGGTGCTCTTCCATGCCGTCCCTAGGAGGGGTGCGTCACTTGAGTGGGTTGAGTCACTGACGTTGTTTTTCTGTCTGGGTTGGCGCCCCCCATTGGGTTGTGCCGTGGCGGAGATCTTTGATATGGGCTATACTCGGCCTTGTCTCAGGATGGTAAGTTGGTGGTTGAAGATATCCCTCTAGTGGTGTGGGGGCTGTGCTTTGGCAAAGTGGGTGCGGTTATATCCTGCCTGTTTGGCCCTGTCCGGGGGTATCATCGGATGGGGCCACAGTGTCTCCTGGCCCCTCCTGTCTCAGCCTCCAGTATTTATGCTGCAGTAGTTTGTCTGGGGGCTAGGGTCAACCTGTTATATCTGGTGTCTTATCCGGTGTCCTGTGTGAATTTAGGTATGCTCTCTCTAATTCTCTCTTTCTTTCTCTCTCGGAGGACCTGAGCCCTAGGACCATGCCTCAGAACTACCTGGCATGATGACTCATTGTTGTCCCCAGTCCACCTGGCCGTGCTGCTGCTCCAGTTTCAAGTGTTCTGCCTGCGGCTATGGAACCCTGACCTGTTCACTGTGATTACTATTATTTGACCATGCTTGTCATTTATGAACATTTGAACATCTTGACCATGTTCTGTTATCATCTCCACCCGGCACAGGCAAAAGAGGACTGGCCACCCCTCATAGCCTGGTTCCTCTCTAGGTTTCTTCCTAGGTTTTGGCCTTTCTTCTACACCTGCATTGCTTGCTGTTTGGGGTTTTAGGCTGGGTTTGTGTACAGCACTTTGATATATCAGCTGATGTAAGAACAGCTATATAAATAATTGGATTTGATTTGTACGCTCTCTCTTTCGGTAGACATTTTGGCAAACTTGCCTCTGCCACTTCTGACCTACATCTTCAGTCTCACCATGTTTGACTTCGGTATTTACTAGTTCCTGTAAAACTTAAGGCTACATATGTTTCACCAAAGTGTTACAGAGTTTTAGCAGACAATGCACATTACTTTAGACCGTGGCATAATTAAAATACAGTATGGATATGGTACAATTGGATATATTGATAATAGGTTAACTTACATCACTCACAATGATGTGACAAATTGGTTGCTTGCAAAATTTCATAACAGAATATATACTGCACGTGCACTTCTAATTGAACTTCTGGAACTTAATCAACAGAATCTCACAAAACAACCCTTGTATCAGAGTTATAGAGCAGGCGAGTGGGAGTGGGAGGGGAACAGCTCCAGCCTGCTGCTCTTAGCTTGAATGTGGGCTAGAAGGGCTGCCGGCTCAGGCTGCCTCCCCTTCCATATCCCTTTGCCAAGCTGTCTACTGGCCAAGCCACTTCCCCCACCACTCTGCTTTCCTAAGAAACCAAGAGGTCCTTCACAGGCAGCCGTGCTCCCTGCTCCAGCTCATTACACACTGTAGAGTAGACCCTTGTATAAAAAACGATCACCCCGTTTCTAACTATGATCTATTAACTCACACCTTGGGAGGAGGGCGGAAGGGAGAGCTAATATGGAGCATGCTGCATGCATCAGTGGTGCTGGGAGGGGTCAGGGCAGGGGTTGTTTATATTGTTTGACTGAGGGAACCTCTGGAAGGCATAAATAGCTGAGGGAAGCATTCAGGTCTCGAAGTCCCTTATCACGACAGCTCAGGCACAGGTGGTGTCCTCCACTCCACTGCAGCTCTCTCCTCTCCTCTACACTTCACTCCTCAACTTCAAAGGGAAACTCATCTGTGTCTGCAAACTCAGTAAGTACTCCTCTCTCTCTCTTCTCAACCACTGCCTTACTGAATGTCAAATTGATGTTTGTGTAGTGAGGATCTGAGAAGCATGCATCTACAGTTGAAGTCGGAAGTTTACATACACTTAGGTTGGAGTCATTAAAACTTGTTTTTCAACCACTCCACAAAATGTATTGTTAGAAAACTATAGTTTTGGCAAGACATCTACTTTTCTACTTTTTTACCAACAATTGTTTACAGACAGATTATTTCACTCATAATTCACTTTATCACAATTCCAGTGGGTCAGAAGTTGACTGTGTTGACTGTGTTGACTAAGTTGACTGTGCCTTTAAACAGCTTGGAAAATTCCCGAAAATGTTGTCATGTCAATTAGCCTATCAGAAGCTTCTAAAGCCATCATTTGAGTCAATTGGAGGTGTAACTGTGGATGTATTTCAAGGCCTACCTTCAAACTCAGTGCCTCTTTACTTGACATGGGAAAATCAAAAGAAGTCAGACAAGACCTCAGAAAAAAAATTGTAGTTGAGGAAAGCTCTGGAAAGACATGAGAGCAAGGATTAATGCAGTGCAGATCGAGATTGCTGATCCTTCAACTTTCTCACCAAATTTGAGTATACTGTTAGGTGGACTACTAGAAACGTCCACATAACCCACACTACTCCTTTCTCTCTCCCCAGCTGTCCTTCGTAGTGCAGATAGTTCCCAGCTGGTTCCTGGGAGTAGACGGCTTTTTTAACCTTCGTGAAGGAGAGCATGACACTGGAGCTGTACCCCCTACGATGCAGGCACTCACAGCGGCTTCACCTTTTCCTCTCCCAACTTTGAGACCATTCCTCAGGACAAAGTCACACAGGTAAATCTAAAAGAGCCCATGGTTCATCATCATGTTGGTACTGTATGATAGTATCACTATCAGCTTTGGTAATCAATACCAGTACAACTTGATTTTGTCCTTTCCAGATAACGTCATCTTCTCCAAACCATCCTGCCAACTCCTGCTATTACCCCCGTCTGAAGAATCTGACCCCCATGGGCAAGGTCACCCTTACAAAGATCAACAGCAACCAGATCTTCAGCATACTCATGGAGCCCACCCAGTTCAACCAGACTGGCAATGAGATTGAGGACTCATTCATAAGTAATCAAGACACATGTAAGAGACAAATACAGTGAAAATGCGTAACTAATATCTATTGGATATCTTCCAATCCTACCCCTCTGATCGAAAAACCCCCCATAAATATTATGATCCAAATTTCTCAAATTTAGCACTGTTAAAATGAAAGGAGAGAGCAAAGAATTGGTGCTGGCCATCTGGCAAAACGTAAAGAAGAAATCTGTAGTAAATCGGATCCATTGTGCAACAGCATTGAGATGGAGTCAGCAAGTGCTGGTCCTCTGAACCCATGGCAACCAGGCAACAAACAGGAGAAAGGAGGCCAAAGGCATTGGAAGTTTCCTGCCACTCAGCACGTTTGGAGTGTTTGTAATGGAACCAAAATAAGATGTCAACTCGAGCCTTGCTTTTATTTCCATGTTCCATCCTTCTGCTTTTCTAATTATCCAAAAAGCCTCAATCTATGAAAAATATCAACATTTTACAAGGTCATAACTTTGTAGGTAGGGGCTTGGCAAATCACATGATTTAAAAAACAAAGTGAAGTTATTCTAATTGAATTATTCAATAAAAGTCCATCCAGACTTAAACTGCAGTATAGCCACATTAGCCAGGAATGTACAGCCACATACGAGCCAGTATTACAGCTATATTTTACATAGCACTTGGAAATATGATGTAAATATTTGATCTGTTTTTCAGAAAATTTACTTAAAGTTTAGTACCAGCCAATAAATCAAGTCTTCCCCTTTTATATGAAATGGTGTTGGGTGGCTTAGCTGAATCAGTCCTTTTAACCTATGCCTGAGGGCATATCCGTGTGTTGCATGCTATAACTCTAACAGACCCCCCCCACACACACACACAGAGGGGCCCTAGAGCTTGGCTGGAAGAAGGCTCACTGAATTCATATCACCCCTTACTGCTTGCTGCATGCTCAAGTGTTCCAGGTCTCTTGTATCTGGGCTCTTGCAATTCAAGTGTTTGCTAAAATAATGTCTTCATGGATATTGCTAACAGAGTCTCTGGTGTCCTTCCCACTAGATTCCACCCCTCTGGACTGTGAGGTGTCTGTATGGTCACCCTGGGGCCTGTGCAAAGGCAAATGCGGAGACTCAAGTGTGCGCAACAGAACACGCTACATCCACCTACAACCAGCTAACAATTGGGTAGTCTGCCCCCCACTGGAAGAGGAGATTAAATACATCTCTAACAACTGCTTATGTCTGGCCGGCAGGAGTAAGAAACAGAAAAGAAGAGGCCTTGCAAGACGACAAAGACGACGAAAGATACGTCCGTCATCTCCACTGGAGAAGCCCAAGCTGTAAAGATAGACCCTTTTCTCTCTGGGCCGCCTAGTGTATTCGCTGGGAACAGCGGAGGGTGGTGAAGGGAGGAATGCTCATAGTAATGGCTGGAATGGAATAAATGGAACGGTATCAAGCACTTGGACACCAGCCACTTTAAATTGGGAAAGATGGGAAAGCCACTGGGAAAGATTTATAAATGGGTCACAGACAGGCAATTATTGGGAAGCCAGAGAAATTAAGAGGTTGTCTTGAAACTTTCCCCATAGGGCCTAGTTTCTCCTTGTTCCCCTACGTCATTGGCCTAATAGCTGCCAAAACCTCAGAGAACAGGGAAATCATGGTGCTTCAATGGATCCAGTACTTGCAATAGACCAGATTGGAGTTCAGAATTGCATTGTAAGATGCAGTTCAATTACAACTATTGTCTTAAACATTGTGCAGTGTGCATTTAAGTGTTTACAAATAAAGCATTGTTTTCCATGATGATCTCTACTACAGAGAGTATATTTATTTACAGAATTTTGACCTGTACAGTATCAAGCAGTAGAAATAACATACTCGATCGTGCCATTGAGGTAATCGGAAAGAAATTGCTAAATTAATTTGTGTCTGTATGTAAGTCCAAAAAAAAAATGTAAATACATGTAAGCCGATTGTAATTTTATTTTTGATTGATGTAAAGCTAAAATATAACATACAATTAACAAACTACATCATACACCACAGCATAAAATAGGGCTATGAAACACACCGATCTCAAAGGAGTGTCCCTTTCATCAAAAGCTTTGTCACTCATTGACGTCATTTGCTATATATGCCAAAGCTTTCATAAGTCATACCTGACATACTGTATGTCAAGACATGTCCCATGATAAGATAATGACAAAGTGTCAATCACAATGTAGCACAAATGAGCTATTTCCTAGAAAACCCCTAAGCTACAGAAAACCAGAGAAATAAACTGACTCCAGAAATTGTAAGCAATAGCAATCATAACCTACATCTTGGCCATTGGTGGCTTTCTCTTCATATATATTCCTGGTTGTTTCTCAGGTTGGTCTTAATTCAAACCATTGACAACTGATGGAAAATTACTGGGAAAAGTAACAGGAAAAAGAGAAAGACAGGTTCTTGGCTTTTGATGAATGACAGTCTTTGCGAGTAGGTTTCACGATGGTACAGTGAACATGAGTTAATAAGTGAACTATTTCATGTTTCTTTATCAATACATGTAGGCTTCTACTACTGGCCAGGCCTATCAGTTTCTCTGTTGTCCTTGGGTACACCCTCAAACTCACAGTTTGGGTGGTCAGTCGCAGCAACAGCAGGTGTAAGTTTTCACACCAGAGTCACCTGCACACGAGCAACCATAAGGCTCATTATATTAATTTAAGTTAGTCACATCTTGTAAGTTCAAATGAATGTGAGGGGCATTGGGCTGTGGATGCTGTGTTACCTAGTGCTGACGGCTGCTATGTACTTTGATCTGGGTGAGCTGGAGGAGAAATGCCTCATCGAGGAGATTCCAGGCGACATGCTGGTCACAGGTGAGTTCTGTGGGCAGTTGGAAAAGAGGACACTGTTCTGCATGGTTGAATTTCACTGTGCTGTATCTCAGCCGCCTATCAGAAAAACACAAAAAAAAGTTAAATGGATTAGCAGAGATCATGATGACGTCATCCAGGAGGCATATGACATTTGATATTCTAATAGTATTTACATCTGGAGAGGGACAGGCTTAATTTGCAAAATCCTCTACTGTTTATGTAATAATGGTTCAACCCCAAGCAATCTAAAGCACACTGAGTTGTAATAAAACACTTAGAATATTGCCTCATACTGTCTGTGTTGTGTTTTTCGCAGGTTATTTTCTTTTGGAGAATTGGGATGTAAAAAATAACCTTAACTCCCCTCATCTTGGCCTCACTATCACTGTGCGAGATCCAAACCATGACGTACGTAGGTTTACAGAGCAGTTTACGACCCAACCCACTCCCTAAACAAAAACATATGTTTGCTTGTCCTGATTACATAAAACCATTCCTTAAACAAAGAGAGCATACTCTTCATATTTTTCTCCTCTTTGGTTCCAGATACTGATGAAAAAAAGATATGGCAGATTTGGAAAATTCACATTCACATCCCACGCTTCTGGCCCACATTGGTTGTGCATGCAGTCCAACTCAACAAGGTTTTCAGTTTTTGCCGGTGAAAGGCTGGTGAGTTCATCCACACTTATACTTTGAATGCACTGAGTCTGCTGGACTGTATTTGTATTTATTACGGAACCCATTAACTGCTGCCAAGGCACAATTAAGGCAGTTCCTACCATTTGAAAAACATTACAATACATTCACAGATTTTAGAACACACAGTGTGCCCTCAGGCCCCTACTCCACCACATATCTACAGTTCTAAATCCATGTGTGCGTGTGTGTATAGTGCGTATGTTATCGTGTGTGTGTGTATGCATGTGTCTGTGCCTATATATTTTTTTGCTTCACAGTCCCAGCTGTTCCATAAGGTGTTTTTTATGCTTGCATCAGTTACTTGATGTGGAATAGAGTTCCATGTAGTCATAGCTCTATGTAGTACAGTGTGCCTCCCATAGTCTGTTCTGTACTTGGGGACTGTGAAGAGACCTCTTGTGGCATGTCTTGTAGGGTATGCATGGGTGTCAGTAGTTCAAACAGACAGCTCGGTGCATTCAACATGTCAATATCTCTCATAAATACAAGTAGTGATGAAGTCAATCTCTCCTCCACTTTGAGCCAGGAGAGATTGATATGCATATTATTAATATAAGCTCCCTGTGTACATCCAAGGGCCAGACGTGCTGCCCTGTTCTGAGCCAATTGCAATTTTCCTAAGTCATTTTTGTGGCACCTGACCACATGACTGAACAGTAGTCAAGGTGTGACAAAACTCGGGCCTATAGGACCTGCCTTGTTGATCGTGTTGTTAAGAAGGCAGAGCAGCACTTTATTATGGACAGACTTTTCACCATCTTAGCTATTGTTATATCAATATGCTTTGACCATGACAGTTTACAATCCAGGGTTACAAGCAGTGTTGTCATCTCAACTTGCTCAATAGACACTCTGGTTTTACTCAAAGTCAGTGGCATATCGTTAGTAAAGATTGAACAAAAAGCAAGGGGCCTATACAGCTAGCCTGAGGAATTCCTGATTCTACCTGGATTATGTTTGAGAGGCTTCCATTAAAGAACACCCTCTGTGTTCTGTTAGACAAGTAACTCTTTATCCACATTATAGCAGGGGGTGGAAAGCCATAACATACGTTTTTCCAGCAGCAGACTATGATCGATAATGTCAAAAGCTGCACTGAAGTCTAACAAGACTTCATTTTATCATCAATTTCTCTCAGCCAACCATTACTGAACAATGTTCTGATATCTCCATCGCAGAGGATTCATTTTGATGTTCAGATGGGAGAGCACTCCATTGACCCCAGTGTTGAGAGACACAAAGACACAGTCCAGACCATGGAGTACAGCCTGGAGCACCTGAGGGACCAGATCCTATACATCACCAGGCAGCAAGACTTCCAGAGGGTAAACCCTACAGACTTGTCAAGAATGCAAAGTATCACACACATAGGAAATAATCACAAACAAACACTTTATGAAAGAGTCATTTTCAAAGATTCTGAACAAAGCAGACTAGTATTTTGATCAGAACTACAGATGCATTGTTTGATGAAGACAACACATATTGCATTGAGCTAATATGCCTGCCCTATTCAACTAAGAACGGTCCAAAATGAACTATGCACCACTACTTTTTTAATTCACAGGAAAGAGAGGAAACTTTCCGTCAGATCAGTGAAGAAACCAATGGGAAAGTTTTGTGGTGGGCTGTTGTGCAGACTTCCGTTCTACTATCAGTTGGATTTTGGCAAATCAAAAGACTGAAAGACTTCTTGATTGCAAAGAAGTTGGTTTGATATGCTTGGCTTTAGGGCTAGATTTATATCTTGCAGTACAATGCAAAGTGGCTACTAGAGTCAACGGCTATTCCAAAACTAGACTTACATCAGTGCTGATGCATCTATGTTACTGTACATTCTTCTTGAGACAATGTATGGATTAATAAAAATGTGCTTTGTTTAATCTTACACACCTATGCTATTTTGCATTATTATTACTTGACTGTAATTTCTATGAATTATAACACACATTATTTTTTATGGATGTAGATTTCTATCAACATTTTGTGAATATATAAGTTGTGAGTCACAAAAAATTGCTTTTCTTTCAAAAACAAGGATATTTCTAAGTGACCCCAAACTTTTGAACGGTAGTGTATGTAATGATCCAAAAGCAAATGAGTCATCATTAACAAAAACAAATTATGATTAGCAAGTATGTGCAAATACATTTTTTTCTGGTTAACACCACATAATTTAGAAACATATTTCTTAATTTGCAAACACAACAGGGGTCAAAAATATGTTTTTATGAATGTCAACATTTGTGACTCCACAGATTTAATTTGTGACCGCATCTTACTTATTTGTAACTTACTTGCATTACATTTGTGAGTTGTGAGAAAGCAAAGGAGGAAAGGAAAGGGAACTAGGAAATGAGGAGAATATGCCAGGGAAGGAAAGAGAGCAAGGAAAGGAGGAGAGAAATGGAAGTTAGGGAAGGAAAGGGAGAAAGAAATGGAGGAAAGGAAGCTAAGGTCAGAGGAAAGAAAAAAGAAAGAAAGGATAGGAGGAAAGAAAGCTAGGAAAGCAAAGGATTGGAGGAACGGAAGGAAAGGGATCAATGTAAGCAAGCTAGGAAAGGAGGAAATTAATATAGGAAAGGAGGAAAGGGTAATTGTGATATATGCATTTTTATTAGAACTGAGGATGTCCTACTCTGGATTCCGTATCTTTATCTGCATAAACTGATCTGTAAAATGTCACAAATATGTGAAGCAACTCACAAATGGGAGTCAACTCACAAATGTAATGCAAGTCACAAATATGTAAAATGTAGGTCACAAATGTTATCTGTGGAGTCACAAATCTTGTCATATTCACAAAAACATATTTGACCACTGTTGTGTTGAATTTGTTTTTGTTAATGATGCCTAATTTGCTTTTGGATATTGACATATGTTTGTTTAACTATATGGCATATTTACTGACTGAATTTTATTTAAAAGTTGCATTCTATATTTGCACAACATTTTTTGTTTGTGACACACTACTTATATATTTTAAACATTTTCATCTCCATATTTTTTATCCAAAACGTCAATGATGACGTAGCCAGCCAATCAGAAAGCGATCCAAAATCAAAACAAACCGAAAATCTGAAGCTAGCTAATAAGCTAGCTAAAGCCAGTAAAACGACACGGAAAGTTTTTTGAAAGCTTGCTAATTCCACAGAGAAACAAAGAAACCATTATGTAAGTCAGATGTTGATCCGTCTTCAATAAAATATCCGTTACTTTGAACATTTTGCTAATATCTTAGCTAGCTGTAGAAAATGCCTTACTGGATCTGCTGTAACTCCTGCTTCAACCTCCCTGGTCCTGACTGCCAACTAGCTGTTGCCAGCTGTGGTCATGTCATCTGCAACATGTGTTTTCAGAAAGGTAGCAAGTTCAGTCTCTATTTGATTGTGCTAATGCACCCTTTTATGTCTCTTGTGAAATTATGTTCAACATATCATTGCCTAACTACTGATGATATAGGCCTAACGTCATATGAACGAAAAATATATTACTTTGTCAGTTTGCTCCAGTTCTGTCTTTTTCAAAACAGTTACAGGCTAAACTTGAAAACACTGTCCTCTGCTGGTCTTTGTCTGATGTTACAGAAACAGTTTGGCCAAAAGAAAAAATGCTCCATGCAGTTTGAGGGCCTCCTAGTAGTGTAATACTCTGCTATTTTATTGTATATGGTATTGTTCCAATAAACACATTTTCATTTTTCTTTCAGGCAAACAAGGGGAATGCATGATATGTAAAGCAAAATGTCAAGTTACTCCTCTCTCAGACAAAGTAAGCAGCGATATCTTATATATCTGTCTATTTTTATTGAACCTTTATTTAACTGGCAAGGCTCATAAACAAATCAATTTGATGGCATACATAAGTCTATTTGATGGTAGCCATAACTTTACAATCTTGACTTTCACAGAGTAGTGCAGAAGTGAAGGCCCTCTTCTCTGACATCAATTCTGTTGCAACCAAACACTTCACAGAGATAAGCAAGGTATTGCTCGTAATGCTCATAGGCAAATAAGTAATTATTGATAGCAATCATTTTCAAACACTGTACTGCATGTTTAAAAACAACATATATATCTACCCTATTACTGTAGGTGTTACTATTCCAGGCTAGGCACCAAAAGAGGCTGTTGGTGCATTACCAGAAGAGGGTAAGAGGAACATTTAGTCGTACCTCTTATTATTATTATTATTAATAAACCAATAATAGTTTAATGGTAGCCTATATATGGTGGTGTTACAATCTCAAACATCTGTGCAAATTTTTTCACAACCCATTTAGAATGAAAAGTTAGAAGAAGTTTTACTCAAGATGAAGCAAAAAATTCAGCAAATGTCCAAGTAAGAATGCAAATCATTGACATAATTCAGTACCACATACAGTGCCCTTTTTCCACATTTTGTTGTGTTACAGCCTGAATTAAAAATGTATTCAATTGAGCTTTTTTGTAGTGATGCACTGATACTACATTTTTGGCCGATATCGATATCCGATATTTTCCTTGCCACTGCATCTCAGTGCAAGAGGCGTCACTACAGTACCTGGTTTGAATCCAGGCTGTATCACATCTGTTTGTAATTGGGAGTCTCATAGGGCAGCGCACAATTGGCCCAGCGTAGTTCGGGTTTGGCTGGGGTAGGCCGTCATTGTAAATAATAATTTGTTCTTAACTGACTTGCCTAGTTAAATAAAGGTTACACACACACACACACACACACACATTTTGTTGGCATTTACGTACAGTGCCTTGCGAAAGTATTCGGCCCCCTTGAACTTTGCGACCTTTTGCCACATTTCAGGCTTCAAACATAAAGATATAAAACTGTATTTTTTTGTGAATGATCAACAACAAGTGGGACACAATCATGAAGTGGAACAACATTTATTGGATATTTCAAACTTTTTTAACAAATCAAAATCTGAAAAATTGGGCGTGCAAAATTATTCAGCCCCTTTACTTTCAGTGCAGCAAACTCTCTCCAGAAGTTCAGTGAGGATCTCTGAATGATCCAATGTTGACCTAAATGACTAATGATGATAAATACAATCTACCTGTGTGTAATCAAGTCTCCGTATAAATGCACCTGCACTGTGATAGTCTCAGAGGTCCGTTAAAAGCGCAGAGAGCATCATGAAGAACAAGGAACACACCAGGCAGGTCCGAGATACTGTTGTGAAGAAGTTTAAAGCCGGATTTGGATACAAAAAGATTTCCCAAGCTTTAAACATCCCAAGGAGCACTGTGCAAGCGATAATATTGAAATGGAAGGAGTATCAGACCACTGCAAATCTACCAAGACCTGGCCGTCCCTCTAAACTTTCAGCTCATACAAGGAGAAGACTGATCAGAGATGCAGCCAAGAGGCCCATGATCACTCTGGATGAACTGCAGAGATCTACAGCTGAGGTGGGAGACTCTTTCCATAGGACAACAATCAGTCGTATATTGCACAAATCTGGCCTTTATGGAAGAGTGGCAAGAAGAAAGCCATTTCTTAAAGATATCCATAAAAAGTGTCATTTAAAGTTTGCCACAAGCCACCTGGGAGACACACCAAACATGTGGAAGAAGGTGCTCTGGTCAGATGAAACCAAAATTGAACGTTTTTGGCAAAACGTTATGTTTGGCATAAAAGCAACACAGCTCATCACCCTGAACACCCTATCCCCACTGTCAAACATGGTGGTGGCAGCATCATGGTTTGGGCCTGCTTTTCTTCAGCAGGGACAGGGAAGATGGTTAAAATTGATGGGTAGATGGATGGAGCCAAATACAGGACCATTCTGGAAGAAAACCTGATGGATTCTGCAAAAGACCTGAGACTGGGACGGAGATTTGTCTTCCAAAAAGACAATGATCCAAAACATAAAGCAAAATCTACAATGGAATGGTTCAAAAATAAACATATCCAGGTGTTAGAATGGCCAAGTCAAAGTCCAGACCTGAATCCAATCGAGAATCTGTGGAAAGAACTGAAAACTGCTGCTCACAAATGCTCTCCATCCAACCTCACTGAGCTCGAGCTGTTTTGCAAGGAGGAATGGGAAAAAATTTCAGTCTCTCGATGTGCAAAACTGATAGAGACATACCCCAAGCGACTTACAGCTGTAATCGCAGCAAAAGGTGGCGCTACAAAGTATTAACTTAAGGGGGCTGAATAGTTTTTGATTTGTTAAAAAAGTTTGAAATATCCAACAAATGTCGTTCCACTTCATGATTGTGTCCCACTTGTTGTTGATTCTTCACAAAAAAATACAGTTTTATATCTTTATGTTTGAAGCCTGAAATGTGGCAAAAGGTCGCAAAGTTCAAGGGGGCCGAATACTTTCGCAAGGCACTGTATGTCCCCATTACCAGTAAAACATTTCTTTCACTTACTTGCTGTGCTGTTTCGTTGTTCATTTGTTAAGTCGTTTCATTCTCAACCAGGATTGCATCATACATGTCAAGAAGTGAAGTTTCAGCTCTGTCTGTCTGTGGCTTCTTCCTCGGTGCGCACTGTCACCGCACCGTTTCCATCTTGTCCAGCTGTGTATGTAACATTTCACGTAAACTGTTTCTTTTCTGCATCAAAGTAACGGTCCTTGTACATAGCATTGAGCATGGTGGCGACACAATAAAGAGAGAATGTCACCAAATCGCTTGTTCACAGCCTGTGTGGGCAGTTTTGGTGCCTGGGCAGACTGTTGTCAAAGGGCAACTGTTTCATTTGCCAATGTGGGCCAGTAAAAACATCCATCTCGTCGGGAAAAGGGGCCGTCTTCACTCGCTAGAAACTAGTCAGCACTTAACATCGCACACTAGCTGCTAGCTAACTGGTTAGCTTAGCATTGACAAAGTCAGAATGGGCATGTTCACTCCACTGTTATGTGACAGAATCGGTGGCGTTAGAATTAGGAATTAGAATACGAATACTACACTGAACAATAATAGAAAGGCAACATGTAAAGTGTTTGTCCCATGTTTCAAGAGCTGAAAAAAAAGTTCCCCGAGACTTTCCATACGCACATAAAGCATATCTCAAATTTTGTGCACATTTGTTTACATCCCTGCCAGTTTTGTTGAGCAGGCGTTTCAATGCCAATGACAGAGGGTATCACGTCTGATGCAGGCGCAGTTGATTAGCTTATTTCTCGAGTCATTTGTTTGAATGGAGCTATCTAGTGTGTTCATGTTTCCAAGTTTCAAACATGTTCTCAAATGCCATTGAAATGGCAGCAGTGGTATGACAACCAGCATATTCATGAGCATGCAATACGACTTTCCTCAGTACGAAATCCTCGACGACCCACTGTGCTGTCAGACTCAACATGCTCATGGAGCTGATATCACTGGTCCAAATTGTCAGTTGTGAAGCTAAAAGCAGTGACGTTATTGCTGTGTAACTCTGGTAGGGCAGCATCTGAAAAATAGTACAACAAAAAAATATTTGTACCAGTGCTCGACCAGTCGGCGAAAGCCAACATCACCCACGACAGAGAACGGTTGATTGTCAAGTGCAATGAATTCCATTATCTTGGCGTTAATGTATTTTGCCTAAATGTCCTTACTCTTTGAAATGACTACTCGACTTGTTGACTGATCGATCCACACAGCAGACATTGTGGGCTAGATTAAGAATGCTGTGTTGCACGTGTAGCGCAAAATTTTACATGGCGTCATTATATCATGAATCTACGTTATATACAAACAAGTTCTCATCTATCTCTGTTACATTGGTTTTGCACATCGGCGTTAAACTAGACATTGGGCCGATACCGATGTTGGCATTTTCAGCTAATGTCGTCCGATTCCGATATGTTCACCAATATATCATGCATCCCTACTTTTTTGTCAATAGCATACACACAATACCCCATAATGTCAAAGTGGAATTATGTTTTTCGAAATGTTAAAACATTTATTAAAGCTGAAATGTCTTTCGTCAATAAGTATTCAACCCCTTTGTTATGGCAAGCCTAAATAAGTTCAGGAGTAGAAATGTGCTTAACAAGTCCCATAATAAGTTGCATGGACTCACTCTGTGTGCAATAATAGTGTTTAACATTATTTATGAATGACTACCTCATCTCTTTACCCCACACATTCCTTAATCAAGCAGTGCATTTAAAACATAGATTCAACCACAAAGCAGACATTGAGCATGGTGATGTTATTAATTACGCTATGGGTGGTGCATCTATACGCCCAGTTACTACAAAGATACAGGTGTCCTTCCTAACTCAGTTGCTGAGAGGAAGGAAACCACTCAGGGATTTCACCATGGGCAACAGTTAGAGTTTAATGGCTGTGACAGGAGAATTATAAGGATGGATCAACAACATTGTAGTTACGACAATACTAACCTAATTGACAGAGTGAAATTAAGGAAACCTGTACAGAATAAAAAATATTCCAAAACATGCATCCAACAGGATGCAATACTGCAAAAAAATGTGTCAAAGCAATTCATTTTTATTCCTGAATACAAAGTGATATGTTTGGGTCAATTCAAATACAACACATTACTGAGTATCAGTCTCTATTTTTTCAAGCATAGTGGTGGCTGCATCATGTTATGGGTATGCTTGTAATCGTTAAGGACTGGGGAGTTTCAGGAATACAAAGAAACGGAATGGAGCTAAGCACAGGCACAATCCTAGAAGAAAACCTGGTTCAGTCTGCTTTACACCAGACACTGGGAGATAAATTCACCTTTCAGAAGGACAATAACCTAAAACACAAAGCCAAATCTACACGAGTTTCCCAAAAAGACAGTGAATGTTCGTGAGTGGCCGGAAATCTATGGCAAGACCTGACAATGGTTGCCCAGCAATGATGAACAACCAATTTTACAGAGCTTGAATCATTTTTAAAAAGAATAATGTGCAGATGTTTCACAATCCACATGTGGAAAGATCTTAGAGACTTACCCAGAAAGACTTACAGCTGTAATCGCTGCCAAATGTGCTTCTACAAAGTATTAACTCAGGGGTGTGAATACTGAAGTAAATTTGATTGATTTAAATTTGATTTCATTTTCAATAAATTTACAAACACATTGTCACTTTGTCATTATGGGGTATTGCGTACCCGTAAATTTGATTTAATTTTCAATAAATTTACAAACACATTGTCACTTTGTCATTATGGGGTATGCTATTGAAAGGATGGGTAAAAGGATGAGAAAAAAAATGAATTTAATACATTTTGAATTCAGGCTGTAACACAACAAAATGTGGAATATGTTGAGGGGTATTAATACTTTCTGAAACTGTACTGTTATAAACGACTGCTTAGTACAATTTAAAAACGTATATTTTCCAGAACAATTACAGCGCAGAATGCATATATTGTCAAGCTGGAGAGCACTCTTCAGCATCAAAGGTATTTATCTTTATAGGTGTTACTGCTTTCTACTCACAAGGTGTCACTATTGTCAGCTTTGTTTCTCAAACATGAGACCATGGAGGGGACTAATTTGTTATCAACATATTGTTTATTCAGATTAACCCGTTAGTATTAATGGCACCTTGTGACTCTCTGCTGCTCTCTCCCTCCCTCCGCTGACACTAATGTCGTGTTCAAAACAACTGGGAACTCGGAAATCTCTGACTTCCGACTTCAGTGCGTTCAAGACAACTGGGAAATTAGAAAAAAACGAGATCCGACTGGGAAAAGTAATTTTGAACTGTCACCCAATTCGGAATTCCAAGTTGGAAACTCTGTCATCTTTCTAGAGCTCCGACTTAACGACCAGAAGATCACTGATGTCATGATTTGGCCTTGTTTATTCCCCCAGTTGTCTTGAAAGCACAATGACCATCAGATGCAGGTACCATCAATCCAGTAAATAAAGCAAATTATTTAAATTTATGCTCAGCTGTGCCTCGCAAGTGCTACACCAATTGATTTATTTTGTTATCAAAGCTGGAGTTTTGAAATATAATATGGTCTGAGAATAACAATATTGGCAGGCCAGGCATATAACCAATATGCTGTGATACTGTATTAGGCCTACTGCACAAACCTCATTTTTATTAGGTTAATGTACATTTTTAAACACAACTTAAAAAATGTATCTTGAAAAGTTTGGTGACCACTGGCCTAGCTCATTTTAGCTTTAGCTGCTGTTTGGTTTTGCCCTGCAGTAGCACACCCGTCTCACCTGAATAAGCCAGGGAGGCTTGTGAACATTATGTCTGAGTGAGCATTTCCAAAATCTTTCTTCCTGGGTTCTATGAGAATTAAATGTGACATGCCATGTTATGGGATTTCCCCTCAGGGCAGAAAACATTGAAGTGGATGGCAGGGG
Organism: Oncorhynchus tshawytscha; assembly: GCF_018296145.1. Taxonomy (NCBI): domain Eukaryota; kingdom Metazoa; phylum Chordata; class Actinopteri; order Salmoniformes; family Salmonidae; genus Oncorhynchus; species Oncorhynchus tshawytscha. Next base: position 396,564 of record NC_056449.1, read on the forward strand.
TCTGTTTAGGAAAGTATGTGAACCTTTTCAATTCAAATATGGTTCATTTTGACATTTAATTATTGCACTACAAATGCTTACTTTGTTTAATATTAAATTAGATGTTTACCCTGAATCCAAATCGTTATTTGATGTTTGTGCCAGTGATGAAGGCTACAGCATACTGAAACGGTCATTGGTTTTAATGATAGAAACGTATGTTTGTACAAACTGAAGTCTTCCTCTCCATTGAACAGCCGGAGATCTCTGGAAGTGTCCAAAGGCTGTCCTTCATCAGTCCTCCACAGGATGGCTGTGTAATAAACATGAAGGGAGACAGAGAGTTGGTTTCAAGCACAGGGCGCAGCAGGTGTTTATTGCAAAGGACTACAGGAGGAGGCAGGTAGCTGGGTCCAGTGGCAGACAGGTGGTCATACACAGGGGGTCCAAAATGGCAACAGTACAGGCAGGGAAAAGGCTAGTAACATAGTCAAGCAGATCAGGCACTAGGTAGATAACAGGAAATCCGATAATCTAAAGTAAAGGCAGGGAATAGACAAAAGGCGTCGTTAGTGAGGCAGGCAAAAAATATCATACACAGGATGTGTAAATCACAGGAAACCCAGCGCTCTGAAAGATGTGTGTCACAAAATAAACAATACCTCACAGTGATGGGGTGCAAAGAACTGAACTAAATGGTGTGTGGTCATGACATACAGGTGTGTGAACAGGTGATTAGAATTCAGGTGATTGGGATCTGGAGAGTGAGCTGCGTTCAGGGGATCTAGGTGTTTGAGAGTGTGAGCTGGAAAGTGGGCTGGAAAGTGAGCTGCGTTCGGGGATCTACGTGTTTGATGGTGTGAGTTGGAAACAGAAGAAACAGGTTGGATGGGTACATCTGCTATACCACTGTACACACACACACAAATAATTGTTCTATATAGTGCCAAATAATGGTTATTTGGTTTGTAACTATAGTGGATCCCTTTTTGTTGCTGTTCCCTTTTTTGAAAGTTCTAAATGGAACTTCTGTGGTGCTATAAATAACTTTTAATAAGGGAAAAATCTATGAACCTTTTGAAGAACTATAAAGTTAAAAAAAATTCTGGTTAGCCATATTATATATCCATAGGGTGTTATTATTGTATTAATTCACAAGTTGAATCAGGTAGGCTAGCTCTGGAACGGCTGTGGATCCCCGAAGAGAGAATTGAGAACCACTGATTTAGTCAACTGTTCTCAATTGACATAAGGCCTTGCAATAACATAACACAACAGATTAGATCAACTGGAATGACGCTCTCACTCACGGTTGCACAAAAGAGCTGTGAGCAAACCACGTCCCAAAATATTCTAATGAGCTACCGCCCCTACATTTTAATTATCGCTAAAAGGTTAAAGAACCCTTTTCTGAACTGCAAAAAAAAACAATGAACGGTTCAAAGAGTTCTTTAAGTCATTATGGATCACCCTTACCAAAGAACCCTAGAGGAAACCACTTTTCTAAGTGTGTACTCTACCAATAGACAGTCAGACAGATAGATACCCGTGGAGCTGTTCACTGCTAACATAAGAGCACAACGCTTCAATGGATTCAACTTCTGTATGTTTCCGTTTGTGGTTAGTAGACTCTTCTATGAGTCTGACTGTAAGCACTATATGTGAGTTTTAGCATTCGATATTTAGGGTGTTGCTGAACTTGTGGTGTATAAATTCTAAATATTGTATCTTTAGGTACCGTCTTAGATCAATCGACCAATCAGAACACCCTGGTCAACCACTCAGCTCGCTCGGTCACTGTCAGGTATCACTTGTTATAATCAGAACCAGTGTGCCTTGACACAATAAAATAACTTTGATACCTTGAATTCTTTCCTCCCAGCCATCTGGCAGAGATGCAAATGACCCCTAACCTGCCTTATCGTAGGGACACAGGGTGGGAGACGCCCATGTTCAAGCCCCCGTCGGCCTACGGACACCCCTTCATGTCCTCCCTGTCCATGTCCTCTCTGGGGGCCACCTGCCCTCCACCATAACACCGCCAAGCGCCAGCCATCGTGATGGCTCATGGAGACATCTCTGATCCACTTCAATGCTCTGCATGAGTGACTTAGCTGTAGTATCAAGTCACTTGGTAATGGTTGAACTCTTCATTGTGGAGAGATGAGCTGTGGAATAGGAAGTATTGGTCTGAAATTGAATCCACTACACAGGGTTAAGAAGAGATTTGAAGCTGTTGGGTGTGTTTGTACTGTTGCGTGTACATTGTCATTTTAATGGCTACATACAGTATTATTTAATTGGTTCAATGAAGTTTGTCACAATAACAAATAAAAAAAAATTAAACAAAACAATCAAATGGATCTCTCAGTAATGAATTGGCCAGTAAGACACTGAAATCACAAAATCTGTACTGTAACTACTGTACCCCTGAGTCATCAATCATTAACAAACTACTCATCTGATTGGCACGTTTAGAGGTTGTGATTTGCAGTATAATTAGCTGACAAAAAGTTATGCTCCCTATACTTTCAATGCATTTGTCCACTAAAGGTAGGTAAACTGGCAAGCAAAAAAAAATACGGGGTAAAATGTGTTTCCCCTACACTACTGTTCAGGCTCAGTTGCCTTACTGACACCAGCTACCTGTGATGTGAACCAGTGGCCAGTGGGTGACACTATAATCCACTATGCTACCATGGACTCAGCCTCTGATTTCAACACTTTTCTTTAGGGGAGAATTTGAATACAACTTTTGGGGATAAGGATCTACATTGTGGATTTGTTGTATTTGGAAGAATATATATTGCCTCTAGGGTGGTCTATGTGTAAAAAGAGGAGCAGGTAAAGGGCGGGGTGGTTGTGGCGCGCCCACTCATGTTCTGTTAGTCACACACTCACACAGATGTCCCGCATGTGAAGGGCCTTTGAAGGCCCTGACTCCATCCCATGCTTGAGTGATGTCAGCGGGGCTGTGGAAAGATTCCTTTCCTGTCAGACAGCTTGGCAGGATGTGTGAAGAAAGGCCGAAAGACAACACCGAGATTAGGCCGCTTTTGTCACGGCTCCGTGGCAGACTTTAAAGGCCTTGGCTACTTTCCCATCACACAGATTTCTTTTCTCACCCTGCATCCCTCTCTTTTCACCAGCAAGGTAAACATTTGGGTAAACCACGACCTCTTTAGCTTTTTTGTGTGTTTTTTATTTTCCCAATTTTAAATGATAGCTTTGTTGATGTGTAGGCCATTCTGAATGTCATTGTGAAAAGAAGGAGGTATGCAAACAGAGGGGTTTATTCTCTGCCAGGTATTCACAGGTGTGTCCTTCATGGACGCCGACTTCATTCACCTGATGCTTCCTTTCAGTGAGGACCAGTAAAGACCTCTGGACACTTTTTCATCACCACAATACAATTGGTATTTGCACAAGTGCACAGGAATCTGGTACATGGGTAAACACGCTTTCTTCAGCACATTTGATTGTTAAACATTTGAATCAAAGCATGTCCACCATCAGTATCAAAATATATTAGTGATTTGGTTTTAAAGCAACATAATGTCACTGATTGTTCCAGAATGAGACAATTCTCATTGATGCCTCCTCTTCACTCTGTCGACCTCATTGACCAGCTGTGAACTCAACACCAATGTCTTTCAACAGCACAGGTCTGCCTGAATCATCCTGCTGAGAGCTTCTCAAATCTGAGTACGTACGTAAGACTTGTTCATCTATCATCTAGAACAAAAATACTGACAGACAGCTAGATTAACTGTTGCTCTGACTATCCCATCTTGTAACAGCAAAAATGCATTTTAAATAGTACATTCAAGTTTTCAATGACCTCGGTTTCCATGTTTAAATTTTGTTTAGAAAATTTAGAAAATACTTATTTATTTTCAGAAGTTTGAAGTAATGAATTAGAACTGCTCTTGTTCCTGTAATTGAGTAGCTTTTCAGAGTATTTTTCAAAGTCAGTAATTGTACTTCTACTTGAGGAAAAATGATTTAAAATGACAGTATTTAACCTCTTGATGCTACCCATCCCGGATCCGGGATCGTGACTACGGCTCAAGCTCATTAGCATAACGCAAAATGTGAAAAAATATTCTTAGACATATTTAACCTCCACACCTACACAAGTCCAATAGCTCAAATGAAAGATAAACACCTTGTTCATCTACCCAGCAAGTCAGATTTCTAAAATGTTTTACGGCGAAAACATAGCACACATTTATATTGAAACAAAATGCAAGCAGCGGCCATTTTGTCCCAGAAAATATAAAATTTAAAAGTAGGATTAAAAAATAAATAATTCACTAACCTTTTGAAAATCTTCATCAGATGACAGTAATATTACATGTTACACAGTACATTTTTTTTTTTTCAATAATATGCCATTAATATCCATAAATCTCTGTTTACAATGACGACATTTCAAAAAATGCTACTCAAAATGTCCGGAGAAATTATGATAGCTCGGACAGATAACGTCAGATAACAAGCAATAAACATGACTAAATATACATGTTCTACATATAGTTACAAAGATACACTTCTTCTTAATACAACCGCTGTGTTACATTTATTTTTAACGTTACAGAATTCGTTCACTAGTCTATGCTATGAGTCGGCGCTCAGATATTAGCAGTGTCTCCTCTACGTTTGGAGTCCACAGAAACCCAAAATAACCACATAAATATTCCCTTACCTTTGATGTTCTTCGATCAGAAGACGTAGAAGGAGTCATACTTACCCAATACATCGTTTGGTTTCAAGTTGTGCGTCTTTGTATTAGCATATGCTAACAGCTTCAGCTGAAATGCACCCAAAATAACTTCTGCTCCTTCTGGTCCCGCACTCTTGCGCAATCAAACTTCAAAATTACATATTATATGTTGACTAAACTGGTCAAACTAAGTGCAGAATCGAGCAAAATGATGTTTTTATCATGTAAAACAATGATCATCGCGAACAAACGAACCGGCTTCAACTGGTGTCTATTGGAAAAGAACGTTCCCCAAATCGGCCGCGCGCAATAGAGTGCATGTATGTGAGAGTGAACCGGGCATTTTCGCCCGCCAAAGGATGAGGGAGCGCGAAATTCAAACAATGAACGTGCCAATTGAAAGCAGACATCGCGCTGAACAAATACATACTGTTCCCAGATCGGTAGCTGCCTGGGAAGGGTGGGGGCGATGACGTCAAAGTTGACCCAACTTTTCTCTTGACAAGAGAGAGTTTGGGAGAAAGGCTGCCCTGAGAGTTCTGCTTTACATACAGACATAATTTAAACGGTTTTAGAAACTTTAGAGTGTTTTCTATTCAATAATTATTATTATATGCATATATTAGCAATTTTGGAAAAAAATATTTTCAGTTTACTATGGGCACGCACTTCCTCCAACGGGGGCAGTATTGAGCCATAAGCTCAAGAGGTTAAAGGTCCCCCAAGAGGAAGTTGCCGCCACTATTACAACGTAATTTCATGTACTAGAGAGGAAATACACGTTTAGGTTCCACCTCCGAAGAGTGACGAAGGCTACTTATACATATTCACAAATTGGGTGTGGGGATTTCCACATGGTGTTGATAAACATAAACAAATAGGGCACTGACAGCTTCCAGTATAGCGAGCATAACCTTATCTAGCTAGCTAGCTATCTTGCTAACCTTATCTAGTTAGCTAATGTTATATTGTTGCTGCTTTTTTTTCTTATTCAAAAGATTAGCCAGCTGGCTCTAAGGCGGTTTCTGAAGCTGCTTCAAGGCAAGGGGTGGCTACTTTGAAGAATCTCAAATATAAAATATATTTTGATTTTTTGAACACTTTTTTGGTTAATACATGATTCCATGTGTGTTATTTCATAGTTTTGATGTCTACACTATTATTCTACAATGTCGAAAATAGTAAAAATAAAGAAAAACCCTGGAATGAGTAGGTGTGTCCAAATTTTTGACTGGTACTGTATATACACTACCATTCAAAAGTTTGGGGTAACTTAGAAATGTCCTTGTTTTTGTAAGAAGAACAAAAAAATGGTCCATTTAAAATAACATCAAATTGATCAGAAATACAGTGTAGACATTGTTAATGTCGTAAATGACTATTGTAACTATTGTATTTTATGGAATACCTACATAGGCGTACAGAGGCCCATTATCAGCAACCCTCACTCCTATGTTGCAATGTCAAGTTGTGTTAGCTAATCCAAGTTCATAATTTTAAAAGGCTAATTGATCATTAGAAAACCCTTTTGCAATTATATTAGCACAGCTGAAAACTGTTGTCCTGATTAAAGAAGCAATAAAACTGGCCTTCTTTAGACTAGTTGAGTATCTGGAGCATCAGCATTTGTGGGTTCAATTACAGGCTCAAAATGGCCAGAAACCAAGCACTTTCTTCTGAAAGTCGTCAGTCTATTCTTGTTCTGAAAAATGAAGGCTTTTGCATGCGAGAAATTGCCAAGAAACTGAAGATCTTGTACAACACTGTACTACTCCCTTCACAGAACAGCGCAAACTGGCTCTAACCAGAATAGAAAGAGGAGTGGGAGGCCCCGGAGCACAACTGAGCAAGAGGACAAGTACATTAGTGTCTAGTTTGAGAAACAGACGCCTCACAAGTCCTTAACTGGCAGCTTCATTAAATAGTACCCGCAAAACACCAGTCTCAACGTCAACAGTGAAGAGGCGACTCCAGGATGCTGGCCTTCTAGGCAAATTTCCTCTGTTCAGTGTCTGTTCTTTTGCCTATCTTAATCTTTTCTTTTTATTGGCCAGTCTGGGATATGGCTTTTTCTTTGCACCTCTGCTTAGAAGGCCAGCATCCTGGAGTCGCCTCTTCACTGTTGATGTTGAGACCGGTGTTTTGCGAGTCCTTTTAATGAAGCAACATCATGAGTAAGCTTTGGCCATCGTCTTTCTACTAGTGTGTCGTACTTGAGTAGTACTCAGTAATCTTTCCACCCCTGATTTTAATTTCTTTGAATATTTAATTTATTTTCAAATGTTAATAGTACATTTTTATATATATCCTTAATGTTTTCTAAATACAGATGTGCCTTGTTGCAACTCATAAAATAAATGAACTTAGTTCCTACTGTACATTCATTTCCTCTCTTCCTTTTTCGATGTAATGCATGGAGAAGATCATGTCTAACAACGTTCAAGTAACCTTAGCGAAATTAGCTAATTATCAAGGTCAATGTTTTTATTTTAAAAGAAAATCAATTACTTTTACCCCAAGTACTTTTTAAATTATGGTTTCTTTACACCAGTAATTTTACTTCTACTTGAGTGAAATGTAATTGAAGTAACAGTCCTTCTACTTACTAGTAGGATATGTCAGAACTCTTTCCAACGGTTTGTTTCTAATCTCGTAATGTGTTTTGTCCCCTCATTTCTATGGCTCTGTGACATTTCCCTCATGGAAGAGGTGAAAAAAGTGTTGTAAATAAGGTTGCTGAGGTTGGTAACAGAATACATTGTGACTCCTGTTTGCCACATCTTCAATTTAAGCCTAGAAGATGGTGTATGCCCTCAGACACAGAAGGAGGCAAAGGTCATTCTGCTACCCAGGAATAGCAGAGCACCCTTTAATGGTTCAAACAGCCGACCAATCAGCCTGTTACAAGTGCTCAGCAAACTTTTGGAAAAAATTGTGTTCGAATAGGTCTTAGGAAACTTTGCAGTATTTCGTTTTTTTAAGTACTATTTTTTACATTATTAGCTCAGGAAATGTTTTGTGTCATTACAGACACCCGGGAAGAACTATTGGATATTAGAGCGGCGGTAACTCACCAGAATTACCAGCATTACAACCAGGAATACGACTTCCCTGGAGCAGATCCTTTGTTCACTCTCCCCAGAGCAATTTAACTTATTCCAGAGGCCAATCCAAAATATCACCGGCAGAGGAGAGGCACTCGAGGCGGGCTGCTGGTTCGACTTAAGAGGCACGTACACCACCCACCACTTCCAAGTATATTGCTTGCTAATGTTCAGTTTTTGGAAACAATGTTGATGAGCTTAGAGCAAGGATTTCTTTCCAGGGAGACATCGAGGCCTGTAATGTACTTTGTTTCACGGAAACATGGCTCTCTCTGGATATTCTGTCAGAGACGGTAAAGCCAGCAGGATTCTCAGTACATCGCGCAGAGAGGAATAAATATCTCCCCGGGAAGCAGAAGGGCGGAGGGGTGTGTTTCATGATTAACGACTGATGGTGTAATTATAGGAATATACAGGAACTCAAGTCCTTTTGTTCACGCGACCTAGAATACCTCACAATTAAATGCCGACCATATTATCTCCCAAGAGAATTCTCCTCCGTCATCGCCATGGCCGTTTACATCTCACCTCAAGCCAAAACCTCGATGGCCCTCAAAGAACTTCACTGGAATTTATGCAAACTGGAAACCACATATCCTGAGGCTGCATTTATTGTAGCTGGGGTTTTAACAAAGCAAATCTGAGGACTAGGCTGCCGAAGTTCTATCAACATAACATACTGTCCTACTCGCGCTACTAAGACTCTCGACATTTGCTATTCAAAATTCCGGAATGCTTACAAGGCCCTCCCCCACCCTCCTTTCGGCAAATCTGACTTCTCCCGTCCTATAGGCAGAAACTCAAACAGGAACTACCCGTGCTTCGTACTATTCAACGCTGGTCTGACCAATCGGAATCCACACTTCAGAATTGTTTTGATCACGTGGGCTGGGATATGTTCCGGGTAGCTTGCAAAAATAATCTAGACGCATACACGGATACGGTGACTGAGTTCATAAGGAAGTATATAGCAGATGTAGTACCCACTGTGACTATTAAAACCTACCCTAACCAGAAACCGTGGATAGATGGTAGCATTCACACGAAACTGAAAGAGCGAACCACCGCATTTAACCATGGCAAGGCGACAGGTAATATGGCAAAACATAAACAGTGTAGTTATTCACTCCGCAAGGCAATTAAACAAGCTAAACATTAGTATAGAGATAAAGTAGAGTCGCAATTCAACGGCTCAGACATGAGACAGGCACGCTTTGAAGATAACACAGTGCCACCAACGAGGCCCGCTACTAAGGACTGTGGGCTCTCCTTCTCCGTGGCCGACATGAGTAAAACATTTAAGCGTGTGAACCCTCGCAAGGCTGCCGGCCCAGACGGCATCCCTAGCTACGTCCTCAGAGCATGCGCAGACCAGCTGGCTGACTGGTGTTTATGGGCATATTCAATCTCTTCCTTTCTCAGTCTGCTGTCCCCACATGCTTCAAGATGGCCACCATTGTTCCTGTAGCCAAGAAGGTAAAGGTAACTGAACTTAATGACTATCACCCCGTAGCAATCCCTTCTGTCATCATGAAGTGCTTTGAGAGACTAGTCAAGGATCCAATAGATCCACAGAAAATGGAATCGCCATCACACTGCACACTGCCCTATCCCATCTGGACAAGAGAAATATCTATTTAAGAATGCTGTTTATTGACTATAGCTCAGCATTAAACACCATACTACCCTCCAAGCTCATCATTCAGCTCGAGGCCCTGGGTCTGAACCCCGCCCTGAGCAACTGGGTCCTAGACTTCCTGACGGGCCGCCCCCAGGTGGTGAAGGTAGGAAACATCACCTCCACTCCACTGATCCTCAACACTAGGGCCCCACAAGGGTGCGTGCTCAGCCCCCTCCTGTTCTCCCTGTTCACCCATGACTGTGTGGCCAAGCACACCTCCAACTCAATCATCAAGTTTGCACACGACACAACAGTAGTAGGCTTGATTACCAACGATGACGAGACAGCCTACAGGGAGGAGGTGAGGGTTCTGGTAGTGTGGTGCCTGGATAACAACCTCTCACTCAACATCAACAAAACAAAGGAGATGATCGTGGACTTCAGGAAACAGCAGAGGGTGCACAGTGGAGAAGGTGGAAAGTTTCAAGTTCTTTGGCGTACACATCACTGACAAACTGAAATGGACCACCCACACAGACAGTGTGGTGAAGAAGGCGCAATAGAGCCTCTTCAACCTCAGGAGGCTAAAGAAATTATGCTTGTCACCTAAAACCTTCACAAACTTTTACAGATGCACAATTGAAAGCATCCTGTCAGACTGTATAACCACCTGGTACGGCGACTGCACCGCCCACAATCGCAAGGCTCTCCAGAGGGTGGTACGGTCTGCCCAATGCATTACCGGGGGCAAACTACCCACCCTCCAGGACACCTACAGCACTGGATGTCACAGGAAGGCCAAAAGATCATCAAGGACAACAACCACCTGAGCCACTGCCTGTTCACCCCGCTATCATCCAGAAGGTCAGTACAGGTGCATCAAAACTGGGCCCAAGAGACTGAAAAACAGCTTCTATCTCAAGGCCATCAGACTGTTAAACAGCGATCACTAGCACATTAGAGGCTGCTGCCTATAGGCATAGACTAGAATTTTTTTATTTTTTTATTTATTTTTTATTTTACCTTTTATTTAACCAGGTAGGCAAGTTGAGAACAAGTTCTCATTTACAATTGCGACCTGGCCAAGATAAAGCAAAGCAGTTCGACAGATACAACGACACAGAGTTACACATGGAGTAAAACAAACATACAGTCAATAATACAGTATAAACAAGTCTATATACAATGTGAACAAATGAGGTGAGAAGGGAGGTAAAGGCAAAAAAGGCCATGGTGGCAAAGTAAATACAATATAGCAAGTAAAACACTGGAATGGTAGTTTTGCAATGGAAGAATGTGCAAAGTAGAATTAAAAATAATGGGGTGCAAAGGAGCAAAATAAATAAATTAATTAAAATGAAATACAGTTGGGAAAGAGGTAGTTGTTTGGGCTAAATTATAGGTGGGCTATGTACAGGTGCAGTAATCTGTGAGCTGCTCTGACAGTTGGTGCTTAAAGCTAGTGAGGAAGATAAGTGTTTCCAGTTTCAGAGATTTTTGTAGTTCACTGGCCACTTTAAGGAATGGAACACTAGTCACTTTAATAATGTTTACATATCCGGTATTACTCATCTCATATGTATATACTGTATTCTATACTATTCTATGGTATCTTAATCAATGTTTACATACCTTGCATTACTCATTTCATATGTATATACTGTATTCTGTACTATTCACTGTATCTTAGTCACTTAATGTTCACATATCTGGCATTACTCATCTCATATGCATATACAGTTTTCTATACTATTCTACGATATCTCATTCACTTAATGTTTACATGTCTTGCATTACTCATCTCATATGTATATATTATTTTCTATACTATTCTACTGTATCTTTGTCCGTTCCGTTCTGACATCGCTCGTCCATATGTATATAGTCTTAATTCATCCCTACTTAGATTTGTGTGTAATTTGTTAGATATTACTTGTTAGATATTACTGCACTGACGGAGCTAGAAGCACAAGCATTTTGCTACACCCGCACTAACATCTGCTTATCACATGTACAGTAGGGAGAACAAGTATTTGATACACTGCCGATTTTGCAGGTTTTCCTACTTACAAAGCATGTAGGGGTCTGTAATTTTTTATCATAGGTACACTTCAACTGTGAGAGATGGAATCTAAAACAAAAATCCAGAAAATCACGCCGTATGAGTTTAAGTAATTAATTTGCATTTATAGGATTTTATAACAAAATAAATAAACAAACTAAGCCGTTGACCAAAAGGTTGTGGCCAAAAAGGGAAAGCAAAACAACAAACGCCTACTCCTGTCTTAGACTATCGTCTACACATAACTGTTACAGGAGGAATGCTTCTCTCTACCTAAAGCCTGCCTAGGTTAACAGAGAGACAAGATGCCCAGTCACAGAAGCTTTCTCTGAGGTAGGAAAAAACAATGTCTTCACAGGTCCCCATCTCTACTCCCAATCCTCCCCCAGCTCCTCTCCTGGCACACATACAGTGGCAAGAAAAAGTATGTGAACCCTTTGGAAATACCTGAATTTCTGCATAAATTGGTCATAACATTTGATCTGATCTTCATCTAGGTCACAACAATAGACAGTCTGCTTAAACGAATAACACACAAACAATTATACGGTTTCATGTCTTTATTGAACTCACCGTGTAAACATTCACAGTGCAGGGTGGGAAAGGTATGTGAACCCTTGGATTTAATAACTGGTTGACCCTGCTTTGGCAGCAATAACCTCAACCAAATGTTTTCTGAAGGTGCGGATCAGACCTGCACAACGGTCAGGAGGAATTGTGGACCATTCCCCTTTACAAAACTGTTTCAGTTCAGCAATATTCTTGGGATTTCTGGTGTGAACTGCTCTCTTGAGGTCATGACACAGCATCTCAATCGGGTTGAGGTCTGGACTCTGACTGGGTCACTCCAGAAGGCGTATTTTCTTCTGTTGAAGCCATTCTGTTGTTGATGAACTTATGTGTTTTGGGTCATTGTCCTGTTGCATCACTCAACCTCTGTTGAGCTTCAATTGGCGGACAGATAGCCTAACATTCTCCTGTAAAATGTCTTGATAAACTTGGGAATTCATTTTCCCGTCAATGATAGCAAGCAGTCCAGGCCCTGAGATAGCAAAGCAGCCCCAAACCATGATGCTCCCTTCACCATACTTTACAGTTGAGATGAGATTTTGTGTTGGTGTGCTGTGTCTTTTTTCTATATAGACAAGAAAAATACAATAATTTGTGTGTTATTAGTTTAAGCACACTATGTTTGTCTATTGTTGTGACTTAGATGAAGTTCCTATCAAATTTGATGAATTTATGCAGAAATCCAGGTAATTCCAAAGGGTTCACATACTTGTTCTTGCCATAGAGGAAGACACAAAGCAATTACTGGGCCCAGCTGTGTACTAATTGGCTTTACACTGAGTATCTATCCCCTGAGGAGGGTGCTGTCGTGTCGTCTTCCTCCAGACGAGACTTCCGGGTCTCGATGGGATAGCGCATCTGCATTGCTGTGGGATCTCCCCGATTGGTGAACCACCTGGAAATTAAAGGGTTGAAGCGACAGGAACCATCTTGTTATTCGGCTGTTCGTGTCTTGCTTGACCGCCATCCACTGGAGGGGCGCATGATCCGTGACCAGCCGGAATCGCCTCCCCAGGAGATAGTACCTCAGGTATTCCAGTGCCCACTTAATTGCCAGTGCCTCCCTCTCTATCGTCGCATACTTCCGCTCACTGTCGGGACAGCTTGCGGCTTATGTATAGGACAGGATGTTCCTCCACCCGTCCCCTTGGGACAGAACAGCCCCCAAGCTGGTGCTGGGGCATCGGTGTGGACAGTGAAGGGCTGCTGGAAATCTGTGGCTCTCATCACCAGCTCCAAGCACAGCGTGTCTTTGAGGTGGAGGAACGCCCCCTCGGCTTCTGATGTCCATACCACCCTCACCGGGTTCCTCTTCTTAGTCATGTTGGTCAGTGGAGTGGCGATGGTGGCATAACTTGGGATGAACCGCCTGTAGTACTGAGGTTTGATCAGACCGCTTCCGATGGTGTAGCCAAGATATTCAGCCTCGTTCAGTCCCATGTGGCACTTCTTTGGGTTGGCTGTCAGGCTGGCCACCTCTAAGCTGGCCAGCACAGAGTGCAGCTTGCGGAGGTGGTCCTCCCAGTCCTGACTGTGTATTACCACGTCGTCAATGGTAATACACAGGATGTAACCGCGTGTCCATAAGCCTCTGGAAGGTGGCAATCGGTCCGTGCAAGCCGAAGGGGAGGCGAACGTACTGAAATAGTCCATCCGGGATGGCAAAGAAGGTTTTGTGGCGGTCTTCGGGGGCCAGAGGCACCTGCCAGTACCCCTTTATGAGGTCAAGGGTCGACATACAGCTGGCTTCCCAAGCCGCTTGATCAGCTCATTGACCTTCAGGATGGGGTAGGCGTCAAACCTGGAGATGGCATTGAGGGCTCTGAAATCATTGCAGAAGCGAATAGACCCATCGGGTTTTGGCACCAGCCCGATATGGCTGGATCATTTGCTGGTGGACGGCTCGATGACACTCATCTTCAACATTTCCCTCCTCTCTTTCCGTACCATCTCCCGGCGTGACGCTGGTACCCTGTAGGGTTAGAGATGGACCTTCCTTGGCTCAGTGGCTATGCGACGGCATAGCAAGGTGGTTAACCAAGACCCGTTGTTTATGGTGGACAACCTTTTCAAGATCTCGCGTCTGCTGAGCCGTAAGAGTGGTGCCAAAAGGCACCTTTTCTGGAGGACATACCTCTCCGTCTGACTTAAGTCCCATAAGCACCTGTGCCTCTCATCCACATAGGCTTTCAACAGGTTGATGTGGTATATCTGTGCTGTTTTCCGGGCTGACTCACCCTGTAGTTCACCGGAGACACTTGCTCTGTCACCACATATGGGCCCTGCCACTGAGCTAGGAGCCTGTGTTCCGGCGTGGGGATGAGGAGGAGTTTCTTATCTCCTGGGCAGAACTGTCGTGGCTGGGCCGTTCTATTGTACGCCGGGGCTTGAGTTTCCTCTGCTTTGGCCATGTGTTCCCTCACCACCAACCATTTCGCTGCCATTCGGTCCTTCACGAAGGTGACGTGTTCGATGAGGAAATGGTACAGGCAGGGTTGATTCTCCCAGGCCTCCTTGGATAAGTCAAGGATGCCGCGACAGGGCCGCCCATAGAGCAGCTTGAAAGGCGAGAAGCCTGTGGAAGCCTGGGGAACTCTTGGAGCGTGAAAATGAGGCGGGGCAACAACATATCCCAATTCTCCCTGTCCCTCAGGGCCGCCCATAGAGCAGCTCAAAAGGCGAGAAGCCCGTGGATGCATGGGAGACCACCGGGAGCGCAAACATGAGGTGGGGCAGCAACATATCCCATGTCTTCTTGTCCATGTTCACCACCCGGCATAGCACACTTATTATGGTTTTATTCAGCTGTTCACAAAGCCTGTCCTTCTCAGGGTGGTACACACCGGTCCTTATTTGTTTGACACAGATCCTTCATCAGTCTGGATATGAATGGCGTGCCCTGATTGGTCAGAATGGTGGCCGGGAGGCTCACTCGGGAGAACATTAGATACAGTTCCTTTGCTATGGCTTTCGTTGCCATCAACCTCAGGGGAATAGCTTCTGGGAACTTCGTTGCATAGTCCACCACCACCAAGATATACTCATGTCCGCAAGCAGAACGCGGAAGGGGTCGCCCCAGGTTTATGGCTATGTGCTCAAACAGGGTCTTAATAATTGGGAGAGGGATAAGAGGGTTACGGTATGTTCGCTTGGCAGCAGTGCGTTGGCAAATGTCACATGGTTTGCAATACTTAGCGACATCTTAGGTAATCCTCGGCCAATAGAAACTTCCCAGCAACCGTTCGGTGGTTTTCTCCCTGAGGTGCCCCCTCTACGTTCCTGTTCTACCCCTCTACATTTGGCCAACCAGTACAAGAGACCCCGCTTGATGACGTAATAAGGAGTGGTTACCTCACCTTCCGAGCCAATACTCCTCCCATCTATCCACTTCAACTACCGCATCACCATGTGAAGGTCGGGGTCACGGTGTTGGCCCATTAGCTCTTCCGACAGGGTGAAGTTCTGCTTTTGGGGCGAGGGCGGGGAGCTCTCCTGGTTGGATGACTCGTGCCAAACCCCCTCTAGGTGCTCTCCCTCTGACTCCTGAAACACCTGGCGTAACTGTTCCCTCTGGAGTTCGTTGACTTAACCTCGAACGGTGGTCTGGTTAGAACCGGCTCCCGCAGAGTTGCTCTCGATCCCCTCCAGGTGTCTTCCTCCGTGGTCTCCTGGAACAAGTGCCTCAGACAGTCATCGGGAAGTCTCCTTCCTCCCCCTAGTCTGACGAGGAATTCCGGTTGCCCTGCCACGCCTCCTTAGCTTCATCTCATCCCTTCCCCTGCGGTGTGCGCCATCAAGGGCATCTCTGGGTGAGCTATGAGTGAGCCAGTGCTCAAGCTTGAACAGGGGGCAGTCCCTCCCCAGTAGCACCAGTACCGTCATACGATCAGGGTAGTCTTCCCGGCAGGGGTAATGGAAGCTGACTCGGGCTGTGGGGTAGCATTTGGTGTCCCCGTGGATGCAGGCTATGGCAGTTTCCGCCTCGAGACGGGGCGACACCATGCTTCCCGAATCCAGGAAGGCCTCCCAGTCCTCCCTCTTACGCACATGGGCACACACCGAGTCGGGGCCAGCTCCACATGCCAACATACCTGTGGTGCGGGACATTCCACCTGGTCATGGGGGGTGGCTGATGATTCAGTGGGCATAGGGATGTCTACACTGGGGCAGTGTCTAGCCATATGACCATATGTGGTGAACTTGAAACACTGTACTGTGCCCTGAGGCATGACCTTACCAAAACTCTTGACTATGGGGCTCGGTGCTGGCCTGGCCTTGTCGACTATCCTGCTAACCTATGGGCCCGGTCTCTGGGGTTCAGCTGATAGCGGGACTGAATCTCCGCCTTCAGACATGAATAATCCACGGCAGCCCCTTCCTCACATCATAGTCATAGTACGCCTGGGGCGTTGCCTGTGAGCAGGGGAGCCAGGCGGCCCGCCCATTCGTCCTGAGGCCACCTCTATCTCTGCACCATTTGTTCGAAGGCCAGAAGGTAGGCCTCCACAACGTCGTCCTCCGTCAGACATGGAATCAGCACGTTGACATTGGGGATCCTACAGTCCCTGGGAGACGGGCGGTCTACTATTTCGGCCTGGAGAAGGTCTAAGGTCTCCTGTTGGGCGAAAGTGCATGCCGTTAGCTGATGCAGCAATTCTTCGCTCATGCCTATCAGCGGGTGTAGTGGGCTTCCGATAGTAAATACAAAAATTATAAACCACAGCCACCGGCAAAGGGGAAAGGTTGTGGTCTTGCCTCAAAGTATCTGCATTCTCCACCAGTTGTGAATGGCTCAGCTTGTCCAAAGCACCCTAACACAGGCGGGAGGCATGAAATGAACAGACCAGAAGCAGTGGTTGTTTACTCCTTTTCTTTTGTAACGTTTACTAAACGGGTCTTCTTTTTCCGGCCAAAATAACTCAGGGAACGTCCAACACTGAAACACCAGAGTAACAAAACAAATAAACATAAACTAAGCCGTTGACCAAAAGGCTGTGGCCAAAAAGGGAAAGCAAAACAACAAACAGCTACTCCTGTCTTAGACTATCGTCTACACATAACAGAAGGCACGCTTCTCTCTACCTAAAGCCTGCCTAGGTTAACAGAGAGACAAGGTGCCCAGTCACAGAAGCTTTCTCTGAGGTAGGAAAAACCGACGTCCTCACAGGTCCCCATCTCTACTCCCAATCCTCCCCGTCTCTACTCCCAATCCTCCCCCAGCTCCTCTCCTGGCACACCTATTTAGAGGAAGACACAAAGCAATTAGTGGGCCCAGCTGTGTACTAATTGGCTTTACACTGATTATCATTCCTCTGAGGAGGGTGCTGTTGTGTCGTCTTCCTCCGGCTGGTCACTGAACTCTCACAATACATTGTACACAGCACTATTTACTGAACAACTTAATATCAAACACAAATTGTGAAGATTTACTATCATTTTAATGGTGATAATAAAATGATTAAAATGTTTCCATGTGACAAAAATCTTTTTTAACCTAAAAGACAATAGACTGTACAAGATTGTCAATACAAAGATTACCATATATCTGAACGGCACATATAAATATTTTTTACACTTACGTATTTGCTATATAGCTTACACTGTAACTATAAGACAAAATGTAATCCACTGACGAGTTGGTCTTTTTTTGGGATACAAAAATGACATAATGCTCAATTGTAGGAGAAAAAAATATCTTGCTTATGAAAATAAATTAAATACACTGTCTTAGTCTAGACAATTACTTAGGATTTACATGTTTAAGTCAATTCGACATGGGATATTCCATGGTCCTAAATTCCTCAAAAGAAAGCTGAGGGCAATAGCTTAACTTTAACACTATCAACATACTTGGAATAAGTGCATGGATTAATAATCTGGCAGTCCATTAGCTTTGACACATAAACACTGGGATAAAACAAATGAACAATTCGGGTAAGGACACTTTTCACACACAATGCAGCAATCTTGACATACTGTTATTTGGTTTTTGGCAAGCTTTCCGTCTCCCTTCCCAAAGCTTAAAAAGGGTGCCATTACATGAGCAGTCAAAGACATATTACACACTTTCATATAGTGGTCAGAGTTATGCACACATTATACACACACATCCAAAGGACAAGAGACAAAAAGAAAGATTGTCACCTGAGAATTAAAAAGGGTTTGTTACCACAGCCACAAAGCCAACCTTGTCTATAGTAAAAATTAATTTAAACCAACATTTGCTTTTGGCCTTAATTTAAGGTTAGGCATAAGGTTAACAGTGTGTTTATGGTTAAA
This sequence comes from Oncorhynchus tshawytscha, assembly GCF_018296145.1. Classification (NCBI taxonomy): domain Eukaryota; kingdom Metazoa; phylum Chordata; class Actinopteri; order Salmoniformes; family Salmonidae; genus Oncorhynchus; species Oncorhynchus tshawytscha. Next base: position 414,905 of record NC_056449.1, read on the forward strand.
TTTAGGATTAGGTTTAATATCACATTTTAATTTGAGAAATTGTAAGAATAGGCGGCCTGTATGACTTTGTGGCTGTGGTAAGTAGGGACGAGCATTCAAGAATTGAATGACTCTTTTGTGATTGGGTGCCCAGGAGGTCCGGGTCAGACTAATTTAATTCACTCTCCATAATCCCATAGTGCCAGTGCTAGCCCATAGCCAAATGTTTAGCTAGCTAGCTAAAGTCAGCACATTCGCAAGCTAGCACAACATAGCTAGCTAAGGACACTGCACTAACTCGAAAGCTAACACAGGCAGCTGTTTCATGTAAATGAATCCATTGTGATTGAATTATAATGTCAATACTAGCTACAGTGGTTAGTAAATTGGAAGAAGTATTCAGTGTTGTGTGCAATGCGTCTGTGCTAGAGGTCTTCAATGATCCACCTGTACCTGAATACCCAAGACCCGAGCGGGTCCGGATCCAGAATTCTAAATAATGTCACGGGTCTGGGTCGGATCTGATATGATTGATTGTGTAATTTTAACTGACTTGTCCGGAAGAGCCTGTACATATCCGAATGCGACTCTGTAGAGAGAGAGAGAAAATGTTGATCATTTATGCTGTTTTTCACGAGAGTGGAGCGTGGCGCATGTCGCTTGTTGTTGTTGGCCAATCATAAGTCATCAAAGCGGCAATAGGCTATTCAGTCCTAGAACCAAAAGTGTGTGGCACATTTAGGAGATATCTAATGGAAGATGGAATAAAAATGCCGGAATTAAAAGTTAAAGAAGAAGGATAGGCTACAACAACCAAGAGCCAATGGGAAGGCTGCTACTTAATATTCTGAATGGAGTTATTTGTAACTGTAGGATGAGAAAGCACACGCCCGCAGCCTCAATTAGCCTAGCTAGGTAAAGTTAGCTAGCTTTTCCCGGCTTGATGCAGTCAAGACAAGTATCATATTTGATGATAAATAATCTAGCTATGGAAGCAATTAGCCTACTATCTCGTGAGTTGGCTTGGTTGGTTGCCGTCTCTCCCTCCATGCTCCACCACCTGCTAGAGCAGCACCTCTCTCTCCCCTCACACTTGATTAGCTCCGGTTAATAAAGTAGTTTTAAAAAATGACTTTTCTGCTGCTTCCCTTACTCGGGTCTAACCAGGTTTGGCTCCGACCAGGTCTGTTTGGAACAGGTCTTCGATCTCGTCGCGTCTGTTCGGGTCTCTAAATAAAAATGTATTTATATCGGGTCAGGGTGCGAAAGCCCCAGGTCCATTTCAGAACATTTTGGACCCGTGAAGACCTCTAGTCTGTGCACTTAGCTAGCTACCAGTCCATAGCCTACGTTGCATATGAAGTGTGACTGGCTCATGACTGTGGATGTACAGAGAAAATGCCCTCTTTTTTCCTTTATGTTGTCACTCGTTGGGTTCCCCACGTGGGGGTTCATGCTCTCTGATTGGCTCAAAGTCAAGTCGTTGGCCACTGAACAGTATTGCAATTCTACAAGTAGAAACAACGCTACCGGGTCGGCACGAAACATCTACCTATCGGCAGTCTATTGGTAGTAAGATTCTCTGTGTTTCACGCTTTAGGGACCTTTACCTCCAGTAAAGAAACCTTCTTTAAAGGATTTCATACCATTTCCTACTACAGATAAATAATTTTCCATTCACGTACACATACAATAGACAAATATATATTGTAATGCCTTGCAGGTCCTTTTCCTTGACGATAACCATTTTGAGAAACAGAATACATTCGACCTTTGTTTACTCAATCACGCTTTGTCTCTGCTGGTTGACCTGCTTCTGAGGTACTCAGGATGGCACATGAGGATTCTTACTCGCACCTTACTCCTTTTGTTACTCGCTGAGGTTGTGCATCTGACAAAAATCCAGAGCTAATGTACATGATCCTCTTAGCCCCTTCCAAAGTCACTGCACATGAAAGCAGGCCGGAGAGGAGATGGGGTGTTGCAGGAAATGCTGCCATTTTCATACAGAGTAAAGACTCTCAAATGAGACATAGAGTTTGCTCATATTGTTCTAGACTAGAGAAACAAATGTTTCTATTTCTCTGCAGAGTGGAGTTTAATGTGAAATGTCTGTATGAAATGTTACTCCATTTGGACTCACATTATTACATGTGGGATTCCTGAACGGCATTGCCATGTCCCTTGTTCTGTACCTCATGGAGGGTTCTATCCTGACTGGATCCATGTTCCCCTAGGCTTTGTTCAGTACAGAACAGTATGTAGCAGTCAGGGGGTTTGTGTGAAGCACCCGGGCTCAGACTGTTTGTCTGGGTCTGTAGGATCAAGGCAGGACTGGGCACGTGGAGGAGGTGAAGGTATAGGTGGTGGGAGCCGACCCAACACTGCATTAATTAGTGCTTTTGTACATATGAGCATCCCTGTCGAGACAGTGGCAACTAACACTGGTAGTGAATGTGCTGGTGTTGGTGCACTTTGCCATCCACGTGTGAGTGGGTGTGTGTGTGAATGTCCGTGTAGATCTTTGGGTAGACTTTGGGGACCTCCAGGCCGTTGCCTCCCTGGGCCAGAAGGAGCTGCTGCTGCTGGGTAATGTACTCCTCGTAGGTGAGAGAGCCCAGGCAGTCTTTGTCCCCGCTAGATGGTGGGCAGGCTGACACCCGGGGGGGCGGGCGCTGTGAGGCGTGGGTGGTAGCTATCCTTCCTGAGGAGCAATGGTGTTTGGACTGGCAGAACCACAGCAGAACAGTACCCAGGATGAACACCACGCCAGCTGGGATGCCAATGATCACAGGCCAGGGCAGGCTAGGAGAGATGGCTGTGGGGACAGGGATGTGGTGAGGCTTTGGATCTGGAGGGGAGAGAAGATGAGATTTGAGGAGTTATGAGAAGCTTGGTCAAATGTCACTATTAAAACTTGATGGAGAATACATGCAGTAGAAAATAAAACCATTACAACATAAAAACACTTCAGTTATGCATGAGGCCATGTTTTGTTTGGTTGTGGATGTAACAGGATATGACATGGTTGTAACAGAGTAATAATCTAACAGGGTAATGGTGTAGCAGGGTCTTATGGTTAAACTGGGTGTACCCAGAGTAATAACGTAACAGGGTAAGAGTGTAGCTATGGTAAAACAGGGTGTAACAGTGTAAGAATGTAACAGGGTAAGTGTGTAGCAGGGTGTTATGGTTAAACAGGATGTAACAGACTAAAAATGTAACAGAGTAAGGGTGTAGTAGGGTGCTATATGGTTGTAACAGAGTGTTATGATTAAACAGGGTGTAACAAGGTAAGGGTGTAGCAGGGTGTTCCACTCACCTGGCAGCACAGTGAGGAAGGCACTGCGGAAGCTGTAGCCCATGGTGTTGGCGCCCAGGCAGATGTACATGCCAGCATCCTCATCCTTGGCGCGGGTGATGAGCAGCTTGTTGAGGTAGGAGCCATCTGGCCTGGACCATACATCTCCCGTGGGCAGCACCACGAAGCGATGGTCGCCCACCTCAATGGTGGAGTTGTACTTGTTCTCGTTCCCCGGCTCCACCCGCTTCAGCCACTGAATCACCGGTTTGACGTCACTGCGCACCTTGCACTGGAACGAGGTTGTGCCACCATAGTCTACTGTGGTGTTCACCGGATGAGTGCCGGTCAGGATGGGCTTGGAGTTTGTCCGCTCTATGATGGAAAGACAAAGGAGATAGTTTTCATATTAACAGCAAAGTTATTGCCATGTTCACAGCTCTTTCCTTTCCTCTCTTTCTCCGTGCTGTGGCTAGAATAGGATGAGGTTGATGGAGAAAATGCCACATTTGACACGAGAAAGCACAAGCTGCATTCACTTCATCCTCACCGCTTCTGTGTTTGGTAGAAACATGTGTTTTTGAAGTCAGCACACAGCTGGGATACAATGAGGAGCAGATGTCGATAGAGAGAGGGAGCCTAAGACTCGCCACGCCAAGCCAGCCCAGCTCTAACCCAACCTCACAGCTCAACACTCAAATCAACCACTACCAACCTAAACCCAAACCCAAACCCCATCCTCAATACTCAACTATAAACCATTTTGGCCAGTGAACACTAGTTCATGCCCAACCTCCAAACTCAACTGCATCAATACTCTACTTCAACCCTAGCTCAATGCTAATCCAACCTTACCATTCAACATTGACCCAAGTCTATGAATCAACCAACAACGAATAAATCTATACTGAAAGTAAGTGACCAAACTTACGGATGACTTCCACTTTGTATGTGGCGTTGATCTCTCCAGCCCAGTTGGAAACGTGGCAGGTATACTTCCCACTGTTCTCAGGGGTCAGGTTCTTCAGACTCAGAGTCCACTTCTTCTTACGGCCCTCACCCACCTCCCCAGGGGTCAGCGGCTTGCTGTCCTTCACCCACACGATATCTGGACGAGGGTTCCCGCTAGCCATGCACTTCAGCCGTACTGAGCTGCCCACTGGCCTGGCTATCACGCGCTTCCTCATCTTGGCTGGCTGTGTGAAGCGTGGTCGGACTGCGATCAAAGAAAGGGTTGTTTGCAATAGTGCATTTACAATCAAAGAAATGGTGTTGTTGGGGAGAACATCACAGGAATGTTTTTACAAGTTTTATAATGGTATGCACATCAGACAGCTATTAAATACTGCAATGAATCACGCTGCATGACTTAGAAAATAATTAAGGTCTGTTTATTTGACAACTTTTCTAACACCCAAAAGTATTTCTGGTGTAGTAGCACTACTCAGCATAATGTAACCTGCCAAGGGGCACCTTCACAAAAGAAGTTTCACTCAGCAGTTCAACGCTTGTTGTATATAAACTGTGCTGAGATTGAGTCAATAGGAGAAAATATTTACAGTAGTGGACTCCAGTTTGATAAGACTGGTCTGGCCTTCTAGAGAGCTGAGAGCAGAGAGTGCCACAGCTCAGTGGGAGCACTTCACCACCACACTTCACAGTGCAAAAATACTCATGGCAGCCCGCTTGTGATCAGGGTAGAACATGGCTACATTCTGCAGCCACTGAGTCCAAGGGGCAGCCAATGGGAGAGAGAGAGGGAGGGGGGCAGATGGAATGTTTCCCCAATCACACTTCACTTAAATAGCCTGCTCTCTGGCCTGTCAGAGGCAATTACCAAAGCAAACAGTACCCTGCTGTTGAGGTGAGTGGGGGGTTATTTGTGTGTGTGTGTGTCAGAGAAGCACACACAAGGCAGAGTGGGTCCAGGTGTGTCCAGATGCAAAACTAGACCTACCCCCTAACTAGAGTACGGACCACTACATACCCAGCAGTAAGAGAATGCCCTGTTTCTAAATGAACTAGGGTCAGATGAAACAAGAGATAAAGGTCAGAGAGAGAGTGCTCAGTGTCTTACCAAATTTCCCTGACTGGTCAGTGCTGAATTCTGCGTCTCCCGCTGTTCCAGCTCCATCCCTCCCAGTGCTGGCGTCATCTACAGACAGAGAGAGAGACAAGACAGACAAAGGTAGCAGGGTATTACGGTAAAAATAAAACCTCAGTTTTATAACTCACTGTAACCTCCTTTACAGCTCTAGCTGTTAGCCAATACACTCTAATGGTTGTAGGAGTGGGATTAGGACAGAACCAGAATCCAGTGTCCAGTAACATGGGACACGATGCTGAAGACCCCAGATCATATCTCCTATCTCATCTCTGTGACTCGTCTTGCTCAAAGCTTTGTACTGCCACCCCCAGTATCTCACTCCAGGAGATGGATTAACAATGATGAGTCAATGCCAAACAGATCTGCCATACTTCACGCCACAAAACCACTTCAAGATGTGGCCATACTCTCACAGAGCAGTTCATCAGAGAAGCAAGAATCAGACGTTACAACAGGTGGGACTGGGTAAACCAGTGGAAACTTGTTTAAACGGATACATTACTTATCTATTGTCAGTGGCCATCTGTGCTAATATTGGACTGGCTGGCCTGCGCTGAAGATCTCAATCAAAAACCCATGCTTGTGAAAAGAGCGAGCCGAGAACTGTCTTGGACCACCTGCGAGCTCCACGTGCATTGATTTGAAGACAATGTCTTTGGATTCAGCTATTTGGACTGAGAATATATTTGAAATGCCAATAGAAAAAATAAAGTATTTTTATCGTGCTGGATGGTAATATCTGACTAAGTGGTAAAATGAGTTGCTGTATGGTACTCTGGTTACACCACCCTCTCCCCAGCTCCTCCCTCCACAACATGACCGGCATGTTCAGAAGAGAGGAGAGCACCACTGATGATAGGGCATCTGACAGCTTCATTATCACTCAGTAATGCTCCTTACACTCTAGGCCCCTACAGTGGGCCCCTACACTCCCTCCCTCCACAGTACCCTTTCTTCAAGTCTGTCTAATGCACATTCAAACACTAAAGGCACTATGAAAGGTTATTTTGATTACACTGTGCACTTAAATCTGAGCACACACACAGAGAACATGTTGAAAATCATTCATTCAAGTTCAGCTGTACTCAATAACAATACGCACCCTCGTTTGATCAGATCCCTACCCTTTAATCAAAAGCCAAATGTCTTGCCTAGAAAAACATACAGTAATATAGCCTCCATGAAATAGCAATAGATTTCTTGATATACATCCAAACATCACTCCATGCCTGCAGAAAATCAACCCCCCCTCACCCGCAGCAGCCCGCCCATCAAAAACTCTCCCTGATTTATGGAAAGTCAAACAAAGACATGCAGTATGAGGGATGTCAGGTTTCTCAATAAAACAAACTAATTTTCCCCTTTCTTCAGGCACAACAGTGTGCGGCATTTCACACATTTACTGTTTGGGTGCCCTGTGACAGGACTGTTTGTGTAACCCCACAGTTTATTTGCTTTCATGTCTGCCAAGTAACGAGGCTGGTAGCTCGAGAGGGCCAGGTGTTTGGTCAACAGAAATTTAAATCCCTGAGTCCGGTATTGGTGTAGGGCTCTGTTTTCCAACAGGGTCATGTCCTTCTAGGGTTTTAATTTAGAGACACTGGTTCTCAGTATGGACAGTCTAGTCTAGTAGCAAGAGGGTGGGTGGGTCCGTGTCTACTCCCCACATTTATTCACTGGCAGGCAGTTGATACCAGGCCAAGCCAACTCTTCACAGTTCAATTGTGGCTTAAGTGGTGAAGGGTTAAAAACTCTCAGAACCAGAGCGTTACCACAACATGTTTTAGATTGATGTACCCAATATCAGATAATAACCAATGGATGCAAAGATGGTCGGACAAGAGCATTACACCCAACTAAACACAGACATTTAACCAAACTATCAAAATAGCACCTAGTCCCTGCAGGACCAAGTTTACCCCCCCAGCTTCAAACTAATTCAGATTTATCTCAAAGCCACACTAATTACTGTAATCTTTTCTGTCTTTTGAGTAGAAACTAGAGAGTGAAATCCGAGAGGGACTGTTATTCCAACTCAACACATTCAAAGCTCCTGAGGATTGACAGTGTGTAGCACTAGCTACAGTCTTCACCCCCAGCACTCTGATTTATACAACTCCAGAGCCTAGCTTATGGAAAAAATTACATTTCGGTGCTGTTACACAGGTCTGTATTAACGGCTGGCTCTTAACGGAGGGGGAAATTTACGAGCCTTGGTCACAGCACAGACCTTACTGCATTACCCACTACACGCATACAAAAGAATGAACAACACTTCTGACGGATTAACAACCTGTTGAGGATAAAAACAGTCAAAATCGCACCAGATGCATCTTTGAAGTGTTAACATTTTCAAAGTTCATTAAACATGACTGATTCAGCGCTATTAAATGTTGACATTTCACAACATTTCCTAGGTGTGTGAGTTTTAATCGCTTTTAATGGCCAAACTATGTATGCTTGGCTTGCATTGAAAGACTCAATTCGCAGAGGCCCTCCACAACAGTGGAGGCTGCTGAGGGGAGGACGGCTCATAATAATGGCTGGAATGGAGTCAATGGAATGGTATCAAACACGTTCCTTTTCACTAAGCTGTCCACCTGATACTTGCTTCTTTTAAAGTTATTTTAGACTGAGCTAAGGCAACAACATTTAGGACTAATACTATTTACTAAATGTGATTACGCATTGCAATTTCTGAGTTCCATCTCGGTCCGAAATATGAACGTTTAAACATTCTGTGAACTGTTTCCAGTATTCAGCCCATTTCATAAGGTAATCCATGTGCATTACGCAGGGTGCCTTGCTCTCTGACATGGGTCCATGGGAAGGAAGCGCAAGTCAGATTTAGGGATGCCTTATTCTGTCGAGCGGAGGATTGACCCGGCATTAAGCATTTCCTCTACTCTTTTAGGGATTACTGGCACAGAGGGGGGAACGACTTGGACCACGCAACATCCTACCTCAGGGCAGGGTTCTCTGGGACCTCAGCACCAGGAGAGACAGAGGGCCAAAACTGGGCTGACTCTTGGCCCCTGGGCTATATTTTCTGTGCCCTGTACCACTGCCCTATATGAGCCTGAACCCAGCTGCTCTGAAGCTCCCCTGTAGCAGCTAGGAAGGGCAAACTAACAAATGAACAGCTAAAGTAGCCTGGGTACCTTTTCAGCTAACATTTGCTAACATTCTTTGGCAAATGACAGGATTGGAATGTTAGCTAAAAAGACTGGTATCCAGACTACAACTAAAGCACTGGTAAGAAATAGTGTAACATTGTGATGATCATAAGTGCATTGTCCCCATCTGTTGAACAGATAGCGGATGGGTTCCATTTAATCAAAACAACATGATACCAATGTACCTACATCTGTATTTGGAGCTGACATCCTGAGAGCCAGCCTAGTGCAACATGGCAGTGGCTCAGTCAGAGATGGTAACTTAAGCTATAGCTACAACTTTTCCTTACTCAGACTGTTAAGGACCCCACGATAAACACCTGCTACTCAGTTGGACCCCTTACAAATGCCAACTGTATAAGTACCTTCTAAATCCAGAAGCAAACAGAGAGCAATCCAGGAGCCCATTCAAGGGCTGAGAGGTTCAGCTCTCTATGTTTAAAGTCAACACAAACAGACTAGTATTTCCCGTCCCAGGTGGGTGTGCTGAACCCGGAGACCATTCACGTGTGGGGTTGCTTCTCAGCCAGGTAGTGGGCTCACTCACAATTTTGCCTAAGAATCGAGAACAACTTCTCCCAACCATCCAGGAACAGTTTGGTGATGAACAATGCCTTTTCCAGCATGATGGAGCACCTTGCCGTAAGGCAAAAGTGATAACTAAGTGGCTCGGGGAACAAAACATCGATATTTTGGGTCCATGGCCAGGAAACTCCCCAGACCTTAATCCCATTGAGAACTTGTGGTCAATCCTCAAGAGGCGGGTGGACACACAAAAAGCCACAAATTCTGACAAACTCCAAGCATTGATTAAGCAAGAATGGCTGCCATCAGTCAGGATGTGTCCCAGAGGTTAACTGACAGCATGCCAGGGCAGATTGCAGAGGTCTTGAAAAAGAAGGCTCAACACTGCAAATACTTCATGTAATTGTCAATTAAAGCCTTTGACACTTATGAAACGCTTGTAATTATACTTCAGTAATCCATAGTAACATCTGACAAAAATATCTAAAGACACTGAAGCAGCAAACTTTGTGAAAATTAATATTTGTGTCATTCTCAAAACCTTTGGCCATGACTGTACAATGCTGTAAACCGGAAAGAAAACCTACATCCAGAGGCTGCTGTTCTGCTTGCCAGAAATTCTGGGTCACTAAGACACATGATGACCAACTTCCATCAACACGTCTCCAATGCCACTAGGGACGATATAGTTGTAGACCACTGTTATTCTACCCACAAGCAAGTATACAGGGCTCTCCCTCGTCCGTCATTCTGCAAATCAGATCATCACTCCATACTCCTACTTCCTGTTTAGAAGCAGAAATTCAAACAGGAATTACCCATGACTTGCTCTGTTTGAGAAATGGTCACCAGAATCAGAGATTATACTACAGGACTGCTTTGCTAGCGCTGATTGGAATATGTTTTGAGACTCCGCCGATAACACAGACGAGCTAACCACCTCCGTCACTGGCTTCATTAGAAAATTTGAGGGTAGACAACATCACCTCCACCACTCTGACCCTCAACACAGGGGCCCCACAGGGATGTGTGCTTAGTCCCCTCCTATACTCCCTGTTCACCCACGACTGCGTGGCCACACACAACTCCAACACCATCATCAAGTTTGCTGATGACACGACGATGGTAGGCCTGACCACCGGCGATGATGAGTCAGCCTACAGGGAGGTCGTCAGTGAGCTGGCGGTGTGGTGCCAGAACATCAGTAAGACCAAGGAGCTGATAATTCACTACAGGTAATGGGGGAGCGAGCACAAATCAATCCACATCGTCGGCGCCACAGTGGAGCAGGTCGAGAGCTTTTGATGTCCAAGTTCCTTGGTGTCCAAATCACTTAAGAATTACAGTAAAATGGTCCAAACACATGCGATGCAGTGCCTTAGAACACTGCGCCACTCGGAAGACGTTTCTAATTTTGTCAGAAAGTCGTTTTCATTTCAGGTTAATGTGTACTCTTAGCTAGCTAGCTAACGTTAGCTGGCTGGCTAGCTAGCTAACATCACGTGTATGATCTGTGTAGTAATATTATTTGTATCCCAGAGCCATTTGCTTTGCTAGTTATAGCCTAATGTTAGCTAGCTAACATTGAACATGGTTGGTTAACTACCTGCAGATTCATGCAGTGTAGTAACATCATGAGTTGGGATTATGGTTCAGTGTTTAGCTAGCTAGCTACAGGTCTTAACAAAAGACTCCACTATGCAAGTAACCATTTCAATAGAATGTCACTGCGACAACTGTTGATAGACAGAGCTGGTAAATTCGTTCTGGCTATCAACTCAGATTTCAGAGCACCAGTGTCAGTAAACATTGGCAAAAAAGTGTAAATTTTTGCCAGCAGCACAGTTGCAGTCACCAACGCTCTGGATGACACAAAAACAGCCAATCATCTCTGCTAGGGTGGGTAAAATGGTCAGTGAGCTGCTCTCTCATTTGTGTCTGAAAGTAGCTAGCAAGCTAGCCAACATTAGCCAGTTAGCTTGGGTGCTTAGCTGCTGTTGTTTTAGGACAAAACGCTTGGATCAACCCTTAAAAAGATGGGTGGGGCTAAAACCTAAGAGGGTGTGAACGATGCCGAATGGGTGTAGACAAAGAAGAGCTCTCCAGTAGGTAACAAAACATTCAAAGGCCATTTTCTCAAAAGTGAGGTTCCACAACTGTAGTGTATGATATACAATTTTCTAGCTCTGAGTCTCTACTTTTATCCAATGTAAAAAACACTATTTCAAATTTTGCTACATAAAACCGATTCGAGCCAGTCAGTCACATGTAAGGAAAGCTATTACTGCCACATTGTGAAAAACACAACGCTCGTAATAAATTAATTGAGTGGTATCCGTGGGCAGTTTTTGATGTGAGAGTGATGTCCCATTCCCTAGTCCTAAATTAGCTCTCTCTACCACTTGCTGCTCCATTTTCAAGTGCCACTCCCCCACGGAGGGACACTGGAAAACGAGGGGGGTGTTGGGATTAAGCCAAAAGCCTGTTTTAGTTCACTGTTCAAACCTTGGTTTCTGTTCAAGCCTGGTTTCTGCCTCACTTGGAAAGCACATTTTCCTCATGCCTGCGTGCAGGGGCTGCTTCATATCACACTCACACTTATTTTACTCAGGGTCACGTATGAAAGCCAAAGATTTGCCTAAAATGGTATATGGATGGGCTGGAGAAGATACAGTGGATCCCTGAGCCCTCTGACCCTCTACCATATTAGGATGATGGACTGATACAACCCCCACACGAGGTTGATAGACTCAACCACCCAGGTCCCACATGGATTCACTTCAAGAAGGGAACCGACTGAATACCTCCTTACAGGCCTCTGTTTGTCTCACGGAAGCCTCTCAAGGCGTCGGCATGCTTCCCATCTGAAACAGTTTGGAGCAGTTTGTGCATACAGTACCAGTCAAAGTTTGGACACACCTACTCATTCAAGGGTTTTTCTTTATTTTTACTATTTTCTACATTGTAGAATAATAGTGAAGACATCAAAACTATTAAATAACACATGGAGTCATGTAGTAACCAAAAAAGTGTTAAACAAATCAAAATATATTTTATATTTGAGATTCTTCAAAGTAGCCATGGCTGCCTTGATGACAGCTTTGCACACTTTTGGCATTCTCTCAACCAGCTTCACTTTGGAATGCTTTTCCAACAGTCTTGAATGACTTCCCACATATGTGACCCGATTCAGGAAACTAGGCGTATGTCGCAAGAGAGCCTTCACAGGAGAGCCTTTAGAATGTAAAAATATGTTTTTAATCAAAATGCATTGTTTGACAGAAATGCCTTCTCGAACAGGTGAACTTTCCTGTGCCTTAATATCAAACTTGTATGTCAACTGTAAATATGAATACATTGATAAATTACGAGCTTAGTTCGTTTAGCCACAGAGAAAGTGAGCAACCTTCCCACTAGCCATGATTAGCTGAGATAATGAGTGGGCTGGACATGCCGAGAGATGAGTTTGGATTGGTCTGCGGTGTTGCATCTTGTGTCTATAAAATGAGCTGCTTGTAATGCGTAGATAATCCTTTATACTGCATTGTTTTCCGAAAGATCTAACGTTAGCCATGGAGAACAAATACAATTTCTGCCCTGAATTTATCAAGCGCTATCACCTAAGGTCTGTGGGAAAAAGTTGTGATGGACTACTTTCTGAATGACAATCGTGCCATGCAATGCTGACTCTCTCACTCTGAAAATAACTTGGTTTGAAATCAGTGGAACACAATAGGCCAAACAAGCTGTGCAAACTAAACAGAAACAAAGGATGTCTTGCAAAATGGGTTGCAGTCTGCCGTGAAGCTTTCATCAACATATAACGTAAACTCACCCCATTCCGTACAAATGTGCGCAACGGCAACATTCAAACGAGGCTACAAAGAAAACTAATGGGACTGTAGCGACTGTGTTGACGTCAAAATTGGGGGTGTGAACTATGTTTCTATTCAAGCATTGATCGACATGGTAATGGCTCTATAGTATTGGAGAAAAGTTGAAAAAGTGGACGCTCTGTTACATCTTGACGTGTCATGTCGTAACGTACAGCACGCATAAAGCAACTATTTCTGTCTTACAATCTCTCTCCACCAGGTGTAGCACTTCTATAATCCTTTAAAAACAAGAAATGGACAGTGATGGGGGTAAGGGGGATACCTAGTCATTTTTTTCATCATAATTGCATGTGATCATCATTCTCAAAGCCGCTGTTTACTTCTAAGATCACTTTAGCACCGCCCTAAAAACCAGATTCAAATTCGACACAAACCTTCAAATAGGTATGTAATGACACATTATATAAACTCTTTATAGTGTTTTATTTACATTTTAGAGGCGATAAGGTGATAAGTTGGACAGATCGAGTGAAAAAAAGCAATTTTCCAACACAACATCTCTCCTTCTCACTATCACGCTTTAGTTTCGCTTCCCCACCCGCCATCTTTAAAAAGACCAGACGGGGCTCATTGTCTGCTTGAATTATGCAGAAACGGGCAGCGTTTAGGTCATGTAATTGATTCTGTTGGAAGGGGGAGAAATGGTGCTTTACAATGGTATTGACATTACAGTTGATCTGGAAGTATCACGTTTTTGGGGCGCTAAAATAAGCGCAATTGTACGGACCAAGGCGATGTACGACTTTACGTGAGTTTACGTTACAGGTAAGACTCTAGCGACAGACTCAGAAATTATACATTTCTAATTTTGACAGAAAGTTGTTTTCATTGCAAGCTAGAGCTTGCTGTTAGCTAGCCAGCTGGAGTTTGATGGCTGGCTGGCTAACTAACAATGAACCTAACGTTATTTGGTTAACTTTAGCTTCCTATGACAATCGGTTTGTATTGCTAGTAACATTACTCTATGGATTGGGATTATATTTCAGTTTAGCTAGCTAACTAACGTTAACGTGACATGTCTAAACAAAAGACCCCAAGATAAAGCTCGTTGTTAGCTAGCTAACATCAGCTAAAGTTAGGTGGCTGGCTTGCTAGCTAACATTAACTTGTGTATGAAGTGTGTAACGTTAGTGTAGTTTTCTCAGAATGCCATTTCGCATGGCTAGTTATAGCCTAATGTTAGCTAGCTAACTAGCAAACATTGAACCTATTGGTTAACTTTAGCTAGCTATGAAAATCAGTTTGTATTGATAGTTAAAGCTTGCTGTTAGCTAGCCAGCTGACGTTAGATGGCTGGCTAGATATAGTAGCTAACATTACCTGTATCAACTGTGTGTAGTGATATCTCAGAATGCCATTTCGCATCTATTGTATAAAAATGCTAAAATACTTGTATCTGGAATTTGTCTATCAGCATCAATCAGTAGAACACCACTGACTCTAATCCACCAGTCATACAGTCATCAAAAAGAGAGCTGGACCAAGCAAGCAAAGGCAGCAGCGCAGTCATCAACAACATGCAACATTTCTTCACCAACTACAGAGTTGGGAAAACACGTGTGGACCTGAATTGTGATAACTGCAGTGGCTAAAACAAGAACAGGTTTGTGTTCTGGTATTGTGCCTGGTGGGCCATGCACAAGCTCCACCACAATCTGGACCTTCACTTCCTGATCATAGGCCACACCAAGTTTGCCCCTGACTGGTGCTTTGACCTCATCAAGCAGCGCTTCAGAAAGACCAGAGTGAACACTTTGTCTGAGATTGCTGGTGTTGTGAAGGACAGCACTGTGACAGGGGTCAACATCCCACAACTGGTTGGACTGGAGGATGGTACTGTGCTGGTGGAAAGCTATGGCTGACAACAACACCTGACTCCATACTTCAGGCCGCTGCCACAGATCAAGCAATACCAGCACTTCAGGTAAAAAATTATTTTCATTATATGAGGTTATTCTTATCTGACCTTGGGAGGTGAACTGATGTTGTGCAGGGTTGTAATGTCTTCAGATTTTTTGTTGTTATTCCCTGTTTTACAGCTTCGTTTAAACCAGGTTTCAGCTGCTGCGCAATGCTGACATCCTTCCTCCCATACATGGTCTGCCTGTAAAAGCTCCACCTGGACTGGACACAGCTAGACAAACTATATTTTTGACAAGATCAGGGAGTTTTGCGACGAAGAGGCTATGGACATCACATGCCCTGCCAAAGTCAAGGGCAGGACAGAAACAGGCATTCCGAATATAGATTCCCTTGTTCATGTGTGGTTTGGACGGACCAGTCATCAGCACTATCTGCAGTGCCTCTATTTACATGACTCTCTCCTAACACACACACCATACGTTGCTGCTACTATTTTATTTAAATCCTGTTGCTCAGCCACTTTAACCCTGATTGTATGCATACAACTACCTCGGTCTATCACTATCGTTATTGATATTGTTATTGTACATACTGTATATTTTATTTACATTGACACCATCTATTTCTGATATTGCTACTATGCAAGTAAACATTTGGCTTTATCGTTTACACTTTCTGTAGAGACCATCCACTTCGCAAAATATTAATATATAATAAATATTGATATGTGTGGGCGTAATATGATTTTGTGACATACCACAACAATATCATGTGACCATATCAAGTGTCCACCACATAAATATATGGCACATGCATCTGTTTATGTACTGTACATATGCACCTCACTCGGGTTTAAGCCTTAACTTATGTATGAAATACTATGTGATATGTACATGTGTAACAGTGTATATATAGTATGCTAATGTACTGGTGTGAAGGCATTTGGGCAGTGGTGTAAAGTACTTAAGTAAAAATACTTTAAAGTACTACTTAAGTCATTTTTTGTGGTATCTGTACATTATTTTACTACTTCTATTTTTGTCAACTTTTACTTCACTACATTCGTAAAGAAAATAATGTACTTTTTACTCAATACATTTTCCTTGACACTCAAAAGTACTCGTTACATTTTGACAGGAAAATTGTCCAATTCACACACTTAGAAAAAATATCCCTGTTCATCACTACCACCTCTGATGTGGCAGACTCACAAAACACAAATGTTTTGTTTTGTAACGGCATTCAGAGGTGGAAGAAGGATCAGACCAAAGCGCAACGTGGTAAGTGTTCATGATGATTTATTCAAAACGAACTGAACACTGAAATACAAAACCATAAACGATGTGAACAAAACAAAAAAAACGAAACAGTACCGTGTGGCCCAAACACTCACACGGAAACAAACACCCACAAACCAAAAGTGAAACCCAGGCTACTTAAGCATGATTCTCAATCAGAGACAACTAACGACACCTGCCTCTGATTGAGAACCATACTAGGCCGAACACAAAAACCAACATAGAAAAACAAACAGACTGTCACGTTCTGACCATCGTTCGTATGTGTTTTCCTTGTTTTAGTGTTGGTCAGGACGTGAGCTGGGTGGGCATTCTATGTTGTGTGTCTGGTTTGTCTATTTCTATGTTTGGCCTGATATGGTTCTCAATCAGAGGCATGTGTTAGTCATTGTCTCTGATTGGGAACCATATTTAGGTAGCCTGTTTTGTGTTGGGTTTTGTGGGTGATTGTTCTTAGTGTCCTTGTTCCTGTCTCTGTATTAGTTTACACAAGTATAGGCTGTTTCGGTTTTCGTTTACGTTCTTTGTTTTGTAGTGTTTATAATTGATTCGTGTTTTACGTTTGTTTATTAAACATGGATTGCAATCTACACGCTGCATTTTGGTCCGACTCTCCTTCACACCTAGAAAACCGTTACACAGACTGCCCACCCCAACTCACGCCCTGACCATACTAAAACAAAGAATAAAATAACAGAACTATGGTCAGAACGTGACACGTTTGTAAATTATGTCTGAGTGTTGTAGTGTGCCCCTGGCTATCGTCAATAAAAAAAATATATATTAAAAATTGTGCCGTCTGGTTTAATATAAGACATTTGAAATGCTTTATACTTTTACTCAAGTATGACAATTTAGTACTATTCCCACCACTGGATGTGGCATTTCCCATTACCCATTACCCATCAATTTAGACAAGTGTGTCTGCGTAAGTGCCATCTAATATTTATTTTAAAAAATGTATCTGGACACAATGTTTACCTGGAATTGTTCCTTATTGTAGGCTCCTACCACTTTTAATCTTAATCTTTACTATACTGCTCACTGTTTAGCACGACCTCACATGTGAATCCTTAAAGAGATGGTTGTGGCTGGCTTAAGATGGTGTGAACAATGCTGAATGGGTGTAGACAAAGGAGAGCACTCCAGTAAATACCAAAACATTCAAAGGCCCTTTTCTCAATAGTGAGTTTACTAGTTGATCAACTTTCAAAGCAGAATTACTTTGCCATTGTTCCTCAAATGCAGTGTATGATATACAATTTTGTAGTTCTGAGTCTCTACTCTACTCTCTACTTATCGGCGTTACTCTGGACCCTGATGTCTCTTTTGAAGAACATATCAAGACCATTTCAAGGACAGCTTTTTTCCATCTACGTAACATTGCAAAAATCTGAAACTTTCTGTCCAAAAATGATGCAGAAAAATTAATCCATGCTTTTGTCACTTCTAGGTTAGACTACTGCAATGCTCTACTTTCCGGCTACCCGGATAAAGCACTAAATAAACTTCAGTTAGTGCTAAATACGGCTGCTAGAATCCTGACTAGAACCAAATAATTTGATCATATTGCTCCAGTGCTAGCCTCCCTACACTGACTTCCTGTCAAGGCAAGGGCTGATTTCAAGGTTTTACTGCTAACCTACAAAGCATTACATGGGCTTGCTCCTACCTATCTCTCTGATTTGGTCCTGCCGTACATACCTACACGTACGCTACGGTCACAAGACGCAGGCCTCCTAATTGTCCCTAGAATTTCTAAGCAAACAGCTGGAGGCAGGGCTTTCTCCTATAGTGCTCCATTTTTATGGAATAGTCTGCCTACCCATGTAAGAGACGCAAACTCGGTCTCAACCTTTAAGTCTTTATTGAAGACTCATCTCTTCAGTAGGTCCTATGATTGAGTGTAGTCTGGCCCAGGAGTGGGAAGGTGAACGGAAAGGTTCTGGAGCAACGAACCACCCTTGCTGTCTCTGCCTGGCCGGTTCCCCTCTTTCCACGGGGATTCTCTGCCTCTAACCCTATTACAGGGGCTGAGTCACTGGCTTACTGGGGCTCTTTCATACCATCCCTGGGAGGGGTGCGTCACTTGAGTGGGTTGAGTCACTGATGTGATCTTCCTGTCTGGGTTGGCACCCCCCCTTGGGTTGTGCCGTGGCGGAGATCTTTGTGGGCTATACTCGGCCTTGTCTCAGGATGGTAAGTTGGTGGTTGAAGATATCCCTCTAGTGGTGTGGGGGCTGTGCTTTGGCAAAGTGGGTGGAGTTATATCCTTCCTGTTTGGCCCTGTCCGGTGGTGTCCTCGGATGGGGCCCAGTGTCTCCTGACCCCTCCTGTCTCACCCTCCAGTATTTATGCTGCAGTAGTTTATGTGTCGGGGGGCTAGGGTCAGTTTGTTATATCTGGAGTACTTCTCCTGTCCTATTCGGTGTCCTGTGTGAATTTAAGTGTGCTCTCTCTAATTCTCTCTTTCTCTCTCTCGGAGGACCTGAGCCCTAGGACCATGCCTCAGGACTACCTGACATGATGACTCCTTGCTGTCCTCAGTCCACCTGGCCGTGCTGCTGCTCCAGTTTCAACTGTTCTGCCTTATTATTATTGGACCATGCTGGTCATTTATGAACATTTGAACATCTTGGCCATGTTCTGTTATAATCTCCACCCGGCACAGCCAGAAGAGGACTGGCCACCCCACATAGCCTGGTTCCTCTCTATAGGTTTCTTCCTAGGTTTTGGCCTTTCTAGGGAGTTTTTCCTAGCCACCATGCTTCTACACCTGCATTGCTTGCTGTTTGGGGTTTTAGGCTGGGTTTCTGTACAGCACTTTGAGATATCAGCTGATGTACGAAGGGCTATATAAATAAATTTGATTTGATTTATATACAATGTAAAAAAATAACATTTCAAATTTTGCCACATAAGACCAATTTGAGCTGGTGAGTCACATACGCTGAGCACTTGTTGCCTGCTTTTCCTTCACTCTGCGGTCCAACTCATCCCAAACCATCTCAATTGGGTTTGAGGTTGAGTGAATGTGGGGGCCAGGTCATCTGATGCAGCACATCATCACTCTCTTTCTTGGTCAAATAGCCATAAACCTGGAGGAGTGTTTTGGGTCATTGTCCTGTTAAAAAACATATGATAGTGCAGAATGTTATGTGGCCACGCTGGTTAAGTGTGCCTTGAATTCTAAATCAATCACAGACTGTCACCAGCAAAACACCCCCTCACCATTACACCTCATCCTCCATGCTTCACAGTGGGAACCACACATGCGGAGATCATCCTTTCACCTACTCAGCATCTCACAAAGACACGGCGGTTGGAACCAAAAATAGACCATCATTGAAAATAAGTTAAGAATTTGGTCTTAACTGACTTTGATGGACTGTTGTTTCTCTTCGCTTATTTGAGCTGTTCTTGCCATAATATGGACTTGGTATTTTACCAAATAGGGCTATCTTCTGTATATTACCCTTATACAACTGATTGGCTCAAACGCATCAAGGAAAGAAATTCCACATATTAACTTTTAACAAGGTATACCTGTTAATTGAAATGCATTCATACCTCATTGAGCTGGTTGAGAGAATGTCAAGAGTGTGCAAAGCTGTCATCAGTGCAAAGGGTGGCTACTTTAAAGAATCTCAAATATAAAATATATTTTTATTTGTTTAACTTTTTCGGTTACTACATGATTCCATATGTGTTATTTCACTATTATTCTATAATGTAGAAAATAGTAAAAATAAAGAAAAACCCTGGAATGAGTAGGTGTCCAAACGTTTGACTGGTACTGTATATTATGACAACATTTTGTGATGTTTTTGTTTGTTTTGGTCTTCGGCAATGTTTTTTTGGCTGTTCGTGCACACAACATTTTTCTTGAGGTAAGCAGAAGTCGATAGCTATGTCCCTTTGTCGGTGATTGGTCAACAGTAGGGATTCTTCAATTAAGTGTTTGTTGTCATTCAAAGAGAGACTAGTCATTTTCATGCAAATTTGTTCATTAGAGAAACACTGCACCAGACATCTTAATTAGATGTAAAATTGCACAACTAAGATTTCTCAGCAAAAACGTCAAAATTAATTACAGATTTCTTGACTTATCGGAGTTTGGCTAGACGGCAGCTGAACCGAAGCATGCTGATGCTTTAAGACATATCTGCGGGGAAGTGACATGAGGAAATTCCCAGTTGTCTTCGGTGGTCGCTGCCTGTGACGTGTGTCCCTGTCTCTTCTCTTTGACACTCCCGCTCATCATTCCAGCTGCTTCAGTGTAATTGTAGCAAACATCAAGGTTAGGACGGGACTTTACCAAATTAACATATCTCACATATCGATCGCCCCACACCTACTTTGAAACCGACATTCAGCCCCTGCACTTTAAACTACCTCTCCAGTTCCATCCAAATAATTTGAACATATTACGGCTTCATAAAACGAACAGGGTTCGAGGATTGGGGTTCCTGTTACTGTGAAATGAAAGACAATTCAGAGAAGCAGGGTACATATTGACATCCCTTCTAAATCTAACATAAAGTTAAGAAAATGGGTAATATGCAGGACATGGATATTATTACAAATCATATTGATACAAACTGATAGATGCAGACTGACAAACAACAAACAAAAGTTGAACACACTGACAAACACATATTTTATATGAACATATGATTGTTAACACGTACTTTAGGGGCATGGACAAGAGATAGATAAACAGTCTGTACTACACTGTACTATAAAATCAGTTCTGGAATGTGAGACTGGCTTATGCAACCCACACTTCAAAGTCAACAGGCAGCCAAAGAATAAAGCCCTCGGTTAAAAGATCTGGCATCCTTCACTGTGTCGAGGTTACTGTCCCTTTGATGAATGTGATTACAGCAAAACATTAAATCAGAATTTGTACTATTCTACATCGTTAAACTATTCTATGCATTATTACTTGAGTGCTAGACACTAGTAGGAGGAGATGAGGGCTGAATGAACTCTACTTTGTGGTTTGTACTTGACTTGGTACAACATGTTTATTAAGCCTTGCTCTTTCACTTTCCACCATATGACAGCTTTCCTCCTTCTGCCAGACGTGTACAGTACATACTCAAGGAGTCACACTTAATTAGATCTAACAAATCAGAAAGTGGAAGCTACCAACCACATCGAAGCAGAGCTCTCACTCAAGTAGAATGTTTTTGCCACGCAGGCTGACATACCTTCATAAACTATTTTAAATCTCAGAATAATGCAAACATTTGCAGTTGAAATGAATTAAGAACGATTACAGTGAATTGTACGTGGATATACTGAATGAGCAGAACGTTTTGAAATGTGCTTAGGATAGAATGTCTGAATCCCTGAAAAACAAGCCTTCATTCCCGTTGACTCCAGCTATTACTTACAACACAATGTCCTGCTGATAAAACTGACGTCCGATAGCTGAGGCACCGGGGATTGATTTCTATGTTTGTGTAACAAACTAATTAAAGGAGTAATTGATTAGCTATACTCACACCCAGATATGGAATGGTAACTTTAAAAAGGAGACCTTCACATCAACATCGGAAAGAAAAAGTAGTTTGTGCCGTGTGTTTGGACTTCTAATGGAATGTTAAAGTTGCTTTACGTCTACCTTTCCTCATAAAGGAAACATAATGAAAAGATTTGTTGAGCCCAGATAATCTGCACATGAACAAAAGAAGACTAAAGGAAAGTCAGACAAGTAACTGCTAGTTCTTGGGCATTGAGGGACAAACATTTCAGGTACATAGAAGTACCAAAAAGGAACATTATGCAGAATTGCTGTGCTTTGATGGAAGAATGGAGGGTGCAGGACAAATGTTTTTGAAACTTCAAAAGAAACCTTTTGTGTGCACCGTGCTCGCTCTTCAAACATGTCTTTACTAATTGCTATGCCTATTCCCCCCATCCACACTCCGCTTGTTTCTTTTCTATTCAGGTTGGACCACTGCAGAATTTCGGCTGATATTCACTCTGCAGAATCACAAAGGACAACAAGCAGGACACACACACAAAACACACAAAAAAAATCGAATGAGAAAAGATTCCTCCACCATACAACCTAGCCGCCGCCATAGACAACCTATTATGGCCCTTTTCAAAAGGGGGAAACTCAGGGTAGGTGTATGGCTGCTCGCTCAAAGGAGGACAAGTCCCTCCCTCTGTGGGCCAAGCCCCTGGTACCTCCCCAGGGAACAATAGAGGACAATCTTAATCCTCAGCACCACATAATGAGCTAAGTTTTCCTTTCAGCACATAAATGTCTCTGTGCTTAGTGTTCTAATCACAGACAAACGCCCCTGTCCCATTCACAGGCCTGAAAACCTTGTTCCTTCCTGCACCTCTCCGCTAACCCTGGTTCCTCGCTCTGTTTTTTAAGTGTTTTGGGGAGTTGATGAAGTTTGAGTGCTGGACGACCTGTTAGAATGGATGGAATTTAATTCATTTTATAGGAAGTATGCTTTGGATTGAGATGCTTTCTATCTTTTGATGGGTCGGCATTTGCTTGGATGTTGACGGGCTTTTGTTGATGTGAGATTTTCCCAGTGCATCACATTGGCGAGGAAGGCCCATATTCGCGATGGTTCGAGGGAGATGAGCTACAGATGGACAAATGTACACTCTCACTCCCTCCAGCAAGCCCCTATCTAAAACTAAACTACTCTTCTTCAACATTTGGTCAGACTTACTGAGAACAAAAAAAGACATATCATGCTAACTGTATGACAAATGTTGATGCTGTAATTTCAGTCAAAACTGTGGATAGGCTACTTAAGTTTCATTAGGGAGCATTTGTATGAGCTTGACTTACCCTGGCCCCCATTGTAATACATACAACACAGCCCCTAGACTCAAACAGAGCAGATACAAACAGAAGAAAACAAAAGATCCGAAACCAATTCAACTCCTGAGAGAAAGGAGCCTTCCAACTGCAGCTGAAGCATATAGCACTCTGCCAGGGAGGAATTCTTCCCTTTGAGCGGCGGGTCTGCGAGGGAGAGGGCTGGATGAGGAATCCATTAAAGCAGAATGACAGCAAATAGGCTTAGGGAGAGCTGTTCTGTGGCTGGCCCAAATGAAAGGTTTGGGCTCCAAGACTACATGTTCTATTTAAGCTCTCAATGGGGCTGCAGGAGCCCCCGAGGGGCAGACAAACGACCTGCCACTTCAGGAATGATGGGACAATTAAGCATTACAAATTAATAAGCCCATTAACCACCAGGGAAGGCCCACTGCCTGGCTGGGACAACTAGTACAGATCAGCTTTGAAGATACATCAACTCTCTTTATTCTAATGAATTTATGTAAACAAATTCAGTAAGCATTTCAAAGGCCCGGGCTTTCTCGCACCTGGACTACTGTTCAGTCGTGTGGTCAAGTGCCACAAAGAGGGACTTGGGAAAATGGCAGTTGACTCAGAACAGGGCAGCACGACTGGCGCTTAAAAGTACATGGAGAGGTAACACTAATGGCATGCATGTCAATCTCTCATGGCTCAAAGTGGAAGAGAGTGACTTCCTCATTACTTGTTTTTGTAAGAGATGTTGACAAGCTGAAGGTACCAAGCTGTCTGTTAAAAATACTAGCACACAGCTCGGACACCCATAGTGTGTTCTGAATTCTATAATGAATGTATTGTAATGTTTTTAAAATTGTATAACGACCTTAATTTTGCCAGACCCCAGGAAGCAGTTAATGGGGATCCATAATAAATAAAAAATAAAAATCATTCAGTGAACAGCATTGGCTTTGCTCTGAAGAGGTTGAGCTAGTATCTCCAGATTTCCAGAGCTGATGTCTGCCTGCATTGCAGCTCTAACAAACAAAAAGGAATGTGACGCTTTCTACTTTCCTCCATTTATCTAGCTTGTTTCCGTCTTTCTATGGTCGGTGAAATGATGCAGAACCGCGATGTGAGGCGCGTTGACCCATGACAGTGCAGATCCCTCTCCGGGCCACAGGAACAGGCAGGCGTGAAATGGAAGTCAGGGCCCCCGTGCTGGGGTGCAGTGGGGCTCTGTCCCTGCCTCACTGGTCTGTTGCCGTTTTCTTTTCCGGCTTTTTGAATAACTGCTTGCAAATACCTTTGAAACCTGAAGCCCAACTTCCACCTTTGGCATGGCAACCCCTCCGGATTGCCATGTTGACATTTGAGTTGTTTTCAAATGCCATCTTCATTTCCTCTGTGCTGTTTCCACGGGAGTCTGATCTAGGGCTGTGACAGTCATGAAATGTTGTTTGCCGGTTATTGTCATAAAAAAAACTGCCGCTCTCACAGTAATTGACTGTTGACGAACATAAACACGTATAGCATCTCCAGGCCTCCACGCATACAAGCAACTGATGTGTGCCTGTGGAACATCTACATTCAAAAAAGTCTAATAAATCAATTGAATATACTCCATCATAATAAATACATTATTTATATTCGGCAGGTCTAAAGAAACATTTTGATATTAAGAAAAGATATTTCAGAAGAATAGAATATGAGTTGGCCTACTGTATGTTATATCACTATGTACCATATACATTTTTTATTTAACCTTTATTTAACTAGGCAAGTCAGTTAAGAACAAATTCTTATTTACAATGACGGCCTACACCGGCCAAACCTGGACAACGCTGGGCCAATTGTGCGCCGCCCTATGAGACTCCCAATCACGGGCGGTTCTGATACAGCCTGGATTCGAACCAGAATGTCTGTAGTGACGCCTCTAGCACTGAGATGCAGTGCTTTAGACCGCTGCTCCACTCGGGAGCCTGGGGTCTGGCAAAATTAAGGCAGTTATACAATTTTAAAAACATTACAATACATTCATTACAGAATTCACAACACACTAAGTGTGTGCCCTCAGGCTCATACTCCACTACCACATATCTACAATGAAAAGTCCATGTGTGTATAGTGTGAATGTTATCATGTTGTATGCAGGTGTCTGTGCCTATATTTGTGTTACTTCACAGCCATGCCATAGGCTGTAGGCTTGTTAATTTAGCAGAAAAGTCCCATGCCATTATTTTATATTATATGATTTTATAGCAAGAATATTATAATTGAGCTTAGCTTAATAAAATATAAATTATATTTTTTACATTCTGGAGCTAGATTGACCATTGAGCATAAAAGTGATCCTTTGAAAATGGAGGCCACTTTCCCGCTGGTTCATTCCATGTTGGGTAGGATACTCCGGTTATTTCACTGTGTAACAGGTGATATAAAGGGAACGCCATTCCCTTTATAGTGCACTACTTTTGACCAGTGCTCATAGGGCTCTGGTTAAAAGTAGTGGACTATATAGGGAATTAGGTGCCATTTGGGATGCATACTCTGTAACCCTGTTCACCTTCTTGATCCCTCCCTACTACAGGCTGTCAGTCCTTTGCTCCAACCACCCCTCCAGCATGGCAGGTAGGCATGTGGAGTGTGGACACATGGCCAGTGTAGATCAGTGGAGCACAAGTGAAGCCTTCATTTCTCAGAACAAGAATATACAGTCGAGTTTCAGAAGAAAGTTCTTGGTTTCTGACCATTTTGAGCCTGTAATCGAACTCACAAATGCTAATGCTCCAGATACTCAACTAGTCTAAAGACCATAATTGCCAAAGGGTTTTCTAATGATCAATTAGCCTTTTTGAAATGATAAACTTGGATTAGCTAGCACAATGTGCCATTGGAACACAGGAGTGATGGTTGCTAATAAATGGGCCTCTGTACACTTATGTAGATATTCCATTTAAAAAAATCTGCCGTTTCCAGCTACAATAGTCATTTACAACATTAATGTCTACACCGTATTTCTTATCAATTTTATGCTATTTTAATGGACAAAAAGGTTGCTTTTCTTTCAAAAACACGGACACTTCTAAGTGACCCCAAACTTTGGAACGGTAGCATGTATATATATACACACACACACAGTATAATTCTATGTATTTTTACTGCCTCTGGGCTTCAGATCCGGTCAGCCCCTGCATTAGCCAGCCTGCCAACACTTTGGGCTCTTTCATCTCTCTGTCAAAGAGACACCAGATTTCTCAATTAAACTAAGAAACCTGAGTCGATGCCTCAGAGCTCTTTTCAATTTATTCAACATCTAATGGAATATCGTGGAGAGCACCCATGAAGGTTGTGATATTGGTCGTAATATGATCTCTTTTCTTAGGTTCTGCACCGAGACAGCTGTGGAATTTGATACTTGTGTCATGGTGCGGAGAGAGAGTGTGATTAAGGAGAACAGGCAGGCCCAGAGAGTTTGCTTCCAGTTGATTTACCTTCCTGTTCAATCTAAAATGTATTGCTCTGTGTTTTTTCAGTACAGACTCAAGGTCTGTGTGCCGTGGAACATGGATACAGAGCGCCTGCCTGTGCTGAGAAGAACATTCTGAGAATTACAATGCGTGACAGGACACCCTTGTGATCATACACTAAATGTTTCAGAAAATTGTCTACCATATGCAGTAATTGTTACAACTCAACATATGTAAAACATATCACCAATAGTGTGTGAATATCCTGTATTTAAGATGAGTGGCTCTAGTACCACAAATTCCAGTACCTTTAGCAATACTCTTACTAACAATGAATAACAGACCGTTCCAGAGTCTATCACAGTTGTATAAATGGAGGATGGACATATGGAAGGCAGAGAGAGTGACATTGACCCCTCACTCTGACAATCACCAGTGTAAACAACCATTTCGCCAGGCAGTCAGGCACTCTGACCAGCAGCAGTCACATTCTGGTCAGATTAACCTGTCCTCATGAAAAAAAGTGTTTATTTTATCTGAAAAATATCAGTCAGGCACATCCCTGTTTGGACACAAAATGTGACCTTAAGAATATGACATTTGGAGAATTCAGAGACTCTTATCTTGTTCAACTGAAAAGTCTCCCGACCCCTCCTGTCTCAGCCTCCAGTATTTATGCTGCAGTAGTTTATGTGTCGGGGGGATAGGGTCAGTCTGTTATATTGGAGTATTTCTCCTGTCTTATCCGGTGACCCGTGTGAATTTAAGTATATTCTCTCTCTCTCTCTCTCTCTCTCTCTCTATTGCTGCTGGTAACGGTTATCACTTTCATCGTAGTCATATGTCTTCACTCCATCACACTAGCGGCATGTGCAAAAAACAACCTGTATTATGGGATCAACAGAGCGCCGTAATCATACATAGTAAAGTTTGGTTACTGAACCATACCGTAGACAGGCTGGTACAGGTACACATCTTTTCCCGTTATCTTTAGACTACAGTAAAAGCCCTGGTTTAATCCTAAGAGAACCATGAACATACTTTTTTTTTTATACAGTCTATCTGCCTATATTTTCTTCCTGGTCCAGGATCAGTCCCAGATGTTTGCTCAGTATGGGCTTCTAGCGCCTGAGCAAGCTGCAAAAATCACCATAAATCACATTGTCACTTCCAACCAGCTCCCTTACACATGTGTCTATCCAACACTCAGTTCTAGTCACGCTTGTATTGTTATCACATCACACCAATAAATCCAATAGTGCCATTCACGATGGTGCAGTATACAACTTCATAAATGTGAGAAGTAGCATTGAGTACAGTACAAGTTGTGGGTCCCATCATTAAGCCATTCTCCATCTCTCTTTGACACTGTAGCTTAGAGGAACAAGTTTGTTCTTTAACCAGGCCTGTTTGATGGTAGAACTCCAAATGCCCATGTACTCCTTTTATGTGAGCCTCATCCTTCAACTGAACAATCCCTAGTCAAAACAAATGGCTGCCAAAGGAAGGCATTAGTAAAGTGATGGATCAAAATTGACAGAATGGGTACCTGGAGGAAAATGGGGAAGGGTCATGCTTTTTTAATTTCAGTCAAGGGGAGGGTTTAGTATATATTTGTTTATCTAGTCCATGGGAGGGTCATGTAATTTATAATTTATGGCAATTTAATGTGTCTTATTGTTTTGGAATGTTTCTATATAGGCTATATATCGATGTGTGCACAATGCCGCCCCTCTCACTGATATCAAGTGTGCCTATAGGCTATTCACTATTGTCTCAATCAAAGGATCCATAGCTATAGGCTACAAAGTGCATGCTCGGATAAGCACAGAGCAAAGTTATATTTCTAAGAAAATGTACTTTCTTCCTGACTATTTTGCACTGCTGGGATGTTGCAAATACATTTTTTAGCAATTTGGCAATTTGTATTTATTATGCGTCCCCATTAGCCAAGGCAGCAGCTACTCTTCCTGGGGTCAGCAATGGATAATCCAACCCTGAGCCCCAGCCTGCTCTTGCTGATTTTTGTGCTGCCTAACCAATGATGTGCTGTGTAGGCCTACAGTGGCAGTTCAGGAGGATTGTGAAGAACTCAGCAGCGTTGCAGTTCTTGACACACTCAAACCGGTGCTCGTGGCAGAGCTTAAATATGTTGTCTTGCCCATTTACCCTCTGAATGGCACACATACACAATCCATGTCTCATTTGTCTTGAGGCTTAAAAATCTTTCATAAACCTGTCTCCTACCCTTCAACTACACTGAATGAAGTGAAACAATAAGCGGTGACATCAGTAAGGGATCATAGCTTTCAACTGGTCAGTCTGTCATAGAAAGAGCAGATGCTACTAATGTTTTGTTTGCCATGTGTTGTATTCTCAATGTTTTCTCATGCTATTTTGAATGCAATGTAAATTCTGCATTTCTTCAGTTTGTGTAAACTGCGAGTAACAATGAATAAAGCCAAAGTCGCTCATTTGCCTTGTTCGCTATATAAAATACACTACAAGACCAAAAGTATGTGGACAACTGCTGATCAAACATCTCATTCCAAAATCATGGACATTATTATAGAGTTGGCCCCCCCTTTGCTTCTATAACAGCCTTCACTCTTCTGGGAAGGATTTCCATTAGATGTTGGAACATGCTGTGGGGACTTGCTTCCATTCAGCCACAAGAGCATTAGTGATGTCGGGCGATTAGGCCTGGCTCGCAGTCGGCATTCCAATTCATCCCAAAGGTGTTCGATGGGGTTGAGGTCAGGGCTCTGTGCAGGCCAGTCACGTTCTTCCACACCGATCTCGACAAACCATTTCTGTATGGACCTCACTTTGTGCACGAGGGCATTATCATGCTGAAACAGGAAAGGACCTTCCCCAAACTGTTGCCACAAAGCTGGATGCACAGAATTGTCCGGAATGTCATTGTATGCTGTAGCATTAAGATTTCCCTACACTGGAACTAAGGGGCCTAGCCCGAACCATGAAACACAGCCCCAGACCATTATTCCTCCTCCACCAAACTTTACAGTTGCCACTATGCATTGGGGCAGGTAGCATTTTCCTGGCATTCGCCAAACCCAGATTCGTCCGTTGGACTTCCAGATGGTGAAGCGTGATTCATTACTCCAGAGATTGCATTTCCACTGCTCCAGAGTCCAATGGAGTCGAGCTTTACACCACTCCAGCCTAATAATCACTTGGCATTGTGCATGGTGATCTTAGGCGTGTGTGCGGCTGTTCAGCCATGGAAGCCCATTTAATGAAGCTCCCGACGAACAGCTCTTGTGCTGACGTTGTTTCCAAAGGCAGTTTAGAACTCGGTAGTGAGTGTTGCAACCGAGGACAGACACTTCTTACGAGCTACGCGCTTCAGCACTCGGCGGTCTCGTTCTGTGAGATTGTGTGCTCTTTCCACTTCACCACAACAGCACTTAGAGTTGACTGGAGCAGCTCTAGCAGGGTAGAAGTTTGACAAACTGACTTTTTGGAAAGGTGGCATCCTATAACAGTGCCACGTTGAAAGTCAATGAGCTCTTCAGTAAGGCCATTCTACTGCCAATATTTGTCTATGGAGAATGCATGGCCAATTTTATACACCAGTCAGTGGTGTGGCTGAAATAGCCAAAGCCACTCATTTGAAGGGATGTCCACATACTTTTGTATATATAGTGTATCAATGTGACCTAGAAATAAGATGACGGTCATTTTTGTAATTTCTCAATAAATCATTGTAGCCTAATGGCAGGCAGGAATTGAGCTTCAAGTAGGCCTACAGATATTCTACAATTAAACAGAATAATTAATATTAAGTAGCAAGTTAAGCGACGTTGCCATAGACCTTTATGTTGACCTTTAGATTATTGGTTAGATACTGTGAAATGTGTGAGCTTTTAGATAATAGTAGCCTATAGGCCTAATAGCTCAGATGTAGCCTAATTGCTTAATACTAGGTAGGTCTATCGACTGCACATACCTGAAAGTGATGTCAATATTTATCCTAATAATCTAGCTATTATATAATTTTGTCATCTCGGTTTTCAGATGTTATATTTATCCTTCCTTCACTTGTTTATAACATTGCAAACTTTTCAGGCTATTTATATTCAACTATGAAGTATTCGGAAGTCACAATGAGACAGATAAACATCTTCATTCTATGTTTAGCGGAGATTTTCTGTGCGTTAAGTGAGGCAGGAGGGCAAACAACACTCTTAGCTGTTCTACGAGTGGTCTGAGACAGGCATTAGATTACGAGCAACTTTTTATTTTTTTATTTAACCAGGCAAGTCAGTTAAGAACAAATTCTTATTTTCAATGACGGCCTAGGAACAGTGGGTTAACTGCCTGTTCAGGGGCAGAACGACAGATTTGTACCTTGTCAGCTCGGGGCTTTGAACTTGCAACCTTCCGGTTACTAGTCCAACACTCTAACCACTAGGCTACCCTGCCGCCCGACTTCAAGTGCAACACTAAAAAAAGACGGTTCTGGGAAACGGCTCGGAAATGTAAAGGTGCCTAAGTTTCTAACGATGAACTTAGCCTTAAGATGCTTTTGGAAAACCAGGCCCTGGACTTGAATTGATGAGGTTTGAGAGGGTATGCCATAGGCCTACCTTTCATTAAAGAAAATGGCAAAAATCACAGGCCTAACCATTGTTATAAACAACAGATCCATTGCATTTTGGTCTGCGATGCTAAATGCTAGAAACAAGCTGTAAAATACCCTGGAAAAACGTGACTCCGACACATATGGGGATATCATTGTTTAGTTTCTTTGACATTCAGAGGCTGAGCTACAACCTTCTACAGCCAAGGATACATTTTTTTATTTTGCTTTGGAAGTAATCTAATTTATTCACTTTCAACTGATTTAGATATTCACTTTCTGTACAATAGAAGCTGATTAAACCCAGACAGCATTTAGGGAAACACTTGTGACCTTCCCTCATCGGGTTAAGGTAAGCCATGGAAGAAGAGTAGCAAGCAGTTAAAGCTTACATTTTTATGTGTCGGTAGGCCTACTCTGTCTGGGGTGGAAAGGTAGACTTACTCTGTCTGGGGTGGAAAGGTAGACTTACTCTGTCTGGGGTGGAAAGGTAGACTTACTCTGTCTGGGGTGGAAAGGTAGACTTACTCTGTCTGGGGTGGAAAGGTAGCCCTACTCTGTCTGGGATGGAAAGGTAGCCCTACTCTGTCTGGGGTGGAAAGGTAGCCCTACTCTGTCTGGGGTGGAAAGGTAGCCCTATTCTGTCTGGGGTGGAAAGGTAGGCCTACTCTGTCTGGGGTGGAAAGGTAGCCCTACTCTGTCTGGGATGGAAAGGTAGCCCTACTCTGTCTGGGGTGGAAAGGTAGGCCTACTCTGTCTGGGATGGAAAGGTAGCCCTACTCTGTCTGGGGTGGAAAGGTAGGCCTACTCTGTCTGGGGTGGAAAGGTAGGCCTACTCTGTCTGGGATGGAAAGGTAGGCCTACTCTGTCTGGGGTGGAAAGGTAGGCCTACTCTATCTGGGGTGGAAAGGTAGGCCTACTCTGTCTGGGGTGGAAAGGTAGGCCTACTCTGTCTGGGGTGGAAAGGTAGGCCTACTCTGTCTGGGGTGGAAAGGTAGGCCTACTCTGTCTGGGGTGGAAAGGTAGCCCTACTCTGTCTGGGGTGGAAAGGTAGCCCTACTCTGTCTGGGGTGGAAAGGTAGGCCTACTCTGTCTGGGATGGAAAGGTAGGCCTACTCTGTCTGGGGTGGAAAGGTAGGCCTAACCTTTGCTCAGATTCCTAATGACGACTCTGATTTTTTATTATTTGCAAACGGGGACAGTTTTTAAACAATACACACTGATTTGGCATTGGAGAAATATGATAAGATGAACATAGGCCTCTCTCTCTCTCCATTCTTAGCCTGCAATTTCTGTGGTGTTAAAAAATTAATCTGCAAACATGTAAAAGGACCTAGAATTGCATGAAATGTTTATAAAAAGGCAATTTTCTCACAGACCTGCACATATGATAGATTCAATGCTTTTACTATAAAGTAGATATTTCCACCCCCTACTGTTGTCCACTGTGGTCTGTGAACCCACAACCTTCTGGCCCGCAGCCCTTCCGGCCCGCAGCCCTATCAAAATTCCTGCGTTGCCATGTAATGCTTACAGTACAAAGATGATCGTTGTTGGAAGGATTGGACCAAGGTGCAGCGTGGAAGGCATTCATCATATTTATTAATGTCAACCAGCAACAAAACAATAAAGAGTAACTAAACGAACGTGCAGCTTTGTAGTGCAAAAGGCTACAATACAAAAACAAGATCCCACAAACAACAGGTGGGAAAAGGCTGCCTAAATATGATCCCCAATCAGAGACAACAATAGACAGCTGCCTCTGATTGGGAACCATACCAGGCCAACATAGAAAAGAAAAACAAGACTACCCACCCTAGTCACACCCTGACCTAAACAAAATAGAGAAATAAATGGTTCTCTAAGGTCAGGGCGTGACAAAAGAACAGTTTCTATAAAGGCATATATAAGGCTCTGGTCTATCTAAGAAGCGAGGGTAAATGGTAGGCATGTTCTCTCCACTATTTTTTTATTATTAATTTGGGTATAGGGGTCACCGGCTTATTATTTTTTCAAGTGTTCTTGGGAGGGTTTAGGTCAAATATATTTTGCTGAAGGGAGGGCCACCCATTTTCATTTCAAAGAGGTCTGAATTTCTCCATGCAACTGTTATTGTAAATAACATTCACTCCCTAAACAAACCGGGATACTCGGGTGGCAAGAGGAAAAATAAATCTGTTATCATGGCAGCCTGCAGAGTGTAGAAGTAGGACATTCATTCACACACATACTGTTGAAGGGGATGGAGCGGGAGGGAGGGAGGGAGGGAGGGAGGGAAGAGAAATACTAGCGAGTGACCCAACAATGGAGGGGAAGGGGAGGGAGGCCAGGGAAGGGCCTGCCACTGACGGATGGACAGAGATGCCTTTACCAGCTGGATGGAGGAAGGGCAGGGCTCCAACAGACTCCTCTCATCAACCAGTCAGTCTTCAACATAACATTGAAATAATGCTGCTGGGGTGACTCACTCTATAGAGGCAGACATATGTACAACCTCCCACTCATTTGGTTGAAAGGCTGGGCCAAATGAAATGGTCAGAAATCAAACTTATTAAAGACAGGGTTTGAGAAATACACGTGTCTCTGGCACCAGTGCGTGGGGTGACCATGCAAAATGTATTTGTAATACCCGCTATCTCCTCAATCGCCTGCTTCCAACTGGCTCATACACCCCCTGTAACTATTCCCCAGGTCGTTGCTGTAAATGAGAATGTGTTCTCAGTCAACTTACCTGGTAAAATAAGGGTTAGAGCTGTGCCTGCTCCTGTGGTCCATCAACCAGCTCACTGTCTATAATAAATCCATACATGCACAATACTCACTGTACTTACTAAATGGTCTTGTTACTGGGTTATTACACTTCTTATAAACGCCTTATGATAATTTTTGAATATACATGTAAATTAAAGCTGGGCCATAATAGGGAGCAAATGTTACTTGAGCCCTATAGTCATAACAGACTATCATCAGCCTTGCTGGTCCCGTGGCTGACGCCTGCATATAATCAGAGAGGCTTTGACTCCCCGTGGTCCCATTTGCCAGCACGCTGATATCCTGCACTCAGTAAAAACAGATATGCAAGGAGAAAGAAATTATGAACAAGTGTTGTCACATAACTCTCCCAACTGGCTTCTGTAACCGGGTCGAACAGAAGATGATTTGTGTGATAAAATACAAAAAAAAAAGTAGAAAAGGAGAACTGTGAAAATACTTATACAATTAAATGTGGTCCGTGAAGCAGGAGTTGGAAGGGCAGCCAGAGACTTGAGCCATAATGGGAAAAAGGTGGGGGAAAAAACTGCAGAGGCTCAACCAGGCTCTTTTAGTCCAGGTTTGGGTTAGACTTTGCCTTTCCAACAACCAAACATGCACGATCATTATTGGGAGTACACAAGAGAAGCATAGATTCATCTATATTCTCATGTTTGATTCAGAGTTCACCAAGCAGATTGGTTGGGCTAATGAAAATACACTTGTCTATTTCCATACTAAGTGGACCTCTGTAGGGATCTTAGTTAACGTGTACGTTCTCTGACTGCAATATACTGTATATGGACCTCAAATTGAACACCTCTCATTAATGCCACATGAACAACATGCCGGCTGGGCTTGTGTTACATGAGAGGAAGCGAGCCAACAATGAGATTAGAAAACAAGGAGTTCAAGAGGCCTGACTAAACGACATCTCCAGGCCCGTGTCGGCACTTCAAAGGTGGGCTGGCACCCAGAGCATCCAGGCTCAGGCAGGGGAGGGGGCGGGGACAAGGCAGGAGGAGCAGCTGCTGATGAGGTCATCTGGGCAGCTGCCTCTCTCCACACCTCACAGGCCCAGGCAGCCATCACTGGGGCCCGGCCTCCCAGCATCACAGAACTACTACAGGCCTCCATTCAGACTCTCTCTCTCTCCCTTTTTCTCTCCTACTCAGCCATTCACAGCCCTCTTTTCACTTTGCTTAACTTCCCCAAACATTTCCCGCTCATCCTTAAACCTTAGTTTTCTTCCTTTCTCTCTCTTGCATTTCCTTACCATGATTCATGCCAACATTTTACGAGTACAATACCCATTTTGCCGATTAAATATAACATTTATTGGACATGTTCTTCATTCAGGCACCATAATAGGCATGTGCATCCACACACTGCGGCCAATGCCAAATGACCACAGCACAGGCCCAACACAAACAGCCCATTCATAGCCTTTGGAAGCGCTCGCCCCTCACTTCTGCTCCTTTCGTCTAGAATTACAGCTAGTGGATTAGGGCAACAAATAAAAGGCCAATCAATCTAGCCACGCTAATCTGTGTCCCAAATGGCACCCTTTTCTCTATGGGCC
Organism: Oncorhynchus tshawytscha; assembly: GCF_018296145.1. Taxonomy (NCBI): domain Eukaryota; kingdom Metazoa; phylum Chordata; class Actinopteri; order Salmoniformes; family Salmonidae; genus Oncorhynchus; species Oncorhynchus tshawytscha. The sequence continues at coordinate 450,258 of NC_056449.1, forward strand.
CTGGTGAAAAGTAGTGCACTATGCACTGTACAAAACATTAGGAACACCTGCTCTTTCCACGACATAGATTGACCAGGTGAATCCAAGTGAAAGCTATGATCCTTACTGATAACACTTGTTAAATCCACTTCAATCAGTGTAGATGAAGGGGTTAAATAACTATTTTTAAGCCTTGAGACAATTGAGACATTGATTGTGTGTGTGCCATTCAGAGGTTGAATGGGAAAGAAATTATTTATGTGCCTTTGAACGGGGTATGGTAGTAGGTGCTAGGCGCACCGGTTTGAGTGTGTCAAGAACTGCAAAGCTGCTGGGTTTTTCATGCTCAACAGTTTCCCGTGTGTATCAAGAATGGTCCACCACCCAAAGGACATGCAACCAACTTGACACAACTATGGCAAGCATTTGAGTCAACATGGGCCAGCATCCCTGTGGAACGCTTTCGACACCTTGTAGAGTCTATGTCCTGACAAATTGAGGCTGTTATAAGGGCAAAAGGGGGTGCAACTCAACATTAGAAAGGTATGCCATTTGGGACGTGGCCAATGTGAGGCTGAGCGTGGGTCAGTGGATTACCCTACTTCCGTTGTCACAGTGGCAGCCATTCTGGCCCAGCAGCCAGGGGCTACATACGCTAAAGCCCAGTTCCTGATGTTGTAACATCGGTACTGTTTAGACTAATCGAGGACTTGTGTTTTCAAACACAGCAATAATTGTTGCCAGTTTGGCTTTTTATGATCTGTCAGAGCATGTTCATTACAACATTTCCCTGAGTTGTTAGGACACTAGTCAAACTAGTGAATGAGGACTGGCTAAAGTAAACAACCCTGCAAGATCAAACCCTGACAGTAGGAATGAGTACGCTCCATACTGGCCTCGAACACACACAGTTAAATAAAATCACACTCACTCATATGCAAGCACACACATTGAACCAATGCGTCCCCCGAAATAGGAAAAGATCTCGCTCTCACAAACACACATGAACATGCACATTCTCATCCATGGGATGAGGGTTCATGTCATTAAATAGTTTGGGTTTGGAGGGAGGGAGAGAGAGAGGAAGGGCAATCACAAGACCAGGCCATGGATGAATGACGCTCCCTCCATCCCAGCGTCCGTCTCTCCCCAGGACACCCTGCCAAATTAGGCACTGATTCATTAGGCAGACACTCAGACCACTCAGGCTCAGGCTCCACTCCTATACTTTCATTCTCCTTTCCTCAGACAAGACATGGCTTATAACTAGGGCTGTTGCAGTTACCATATTACCTCCAAACTGGCGGTCACGAGTCATGAAGGCAGTCACATTCCAAGCGACCGTTAAGATCACAGAAATTAGGCTTCTCCAAACCTGATGCTGCTGATGGTCATTATTAGCCTTGCTAACTGACTGGTACTCAGCACTCTACATCCATTCAAATGTAATTGAACATCTAATCAAACACTTCATGAGAGCCCATGAGCTCATGTTGCGCAGCAATTCTATAGGCTATGCAATTGAGCGAGAAAACAGAGTGATGATTTCTATTAAAAAGAGGAGGGTCCCATCAAGGCTCCCGAGTAGGACAGCAGTCTAAGGCACTGCATCTCGGTGCTAGAGGCATCACTACAGACCCTGGTTAGAATCCAGGCTGTATCACAACTAGCCGTGATTGGGAGTCCCATAGGGCGGCGCACAATTGGCACAGCATCGTCCGGGTTAGGGTTTGGCCGGGGTAGGCCGTCATTGTAAATAAGAATTTGTTCTGAACTGACTTGCCTAGTTAAATAAAGGTTCAATTAAAAATAATTCTATAGGCTAGGCCTACTATATTTATTTCTCAACTTTCCTAATATTAAGCACATTGCTTATCTTTACAACAGGAGTATAGCCTACCTGGCTGGCATGAAAATGAACCACGGGAAAAGCGTCCTCCTTACGTTATTTAAGTGCATAGACGACATGTATTTTTTCCCCTACCCCTGCTTTGGTGCATGATAATGGTTCACTCTAAATCAAAACAAATGTCACACATATGTCACACCCTGGTCTTAGTATTTTGTGTTTTCTATTTATTTTGGTCAGGCCAGGGTGTGACATGGGTTATTTTGTGTTGTGTTTATGTATGGGGGTTTTTCGTAGGTTTTGGGATTGTGGCTAGTAGGGGTGTCTAGCATAGTCTATGGCTGCCTGAGGCGGTTCTCAATCAGAGTCAGGTGATTCTCGTTGTCTCTGATTGGGAACCATATTTAGGTAGCCTGGGTTTCACTGTGTGTTTGTGGGTGATTGTTCCTGTCTCTGTGTTAGTTGTCACCAGACAGGCTGTATTAGGTTTTCACGTTCCGTTTGTTGTTTTTGTATTGATCGTGTTTTGTCTTTATTAAACATGTATCGAACTAACCACGCTGCATTTTGGTCCGACTCTCCTTCGACGGAAGAAAGCCGTAACAACATATATTATTTAGCATATGTAAAGACCAGATTAAATAAATAATAGTCTGATGGGTGACAATATTAGCCTATCACTTATGAATTAAATATTATACATATGAAAGATGCCAAGCGTAACGCAATGAAACAATGTCTTTTTTTTGCGACTTTCAAATCATGCACACCTCATGTAGCCTAGCCCATAGGCCTATATGTTTTGATAACATATAGACCTATGGGTTAGGCTATGTTTGGATAAGCCTAAATGCATACATAAGCAGCGCGTGAGTTTCAAGTTTGGGGAAGATAATTTTCACCAAAAAAACACACCTTCATAATAAAAGCATTACATGCATAATTGCATTTGCAGTCACTTTTGATAAATGGTGTTTTCCCGCGAATGGAACATTCACGCAAATAGCCTACTGCTGTGTGCACATTGCTGCTCTTATAATGTAAAGAAAAAACCCAATAGCTTTCTCAACATTTTGAGCTAAACATTCTGATCTGTTGCGTCAGCCACATTGCATAAAAAATTTTTTTGTTGCTAGTGGTTGTATTAATTTGGGATCTATCTGACTTGCCTAGTTAAATAAAGGTAAAAAAATAATAATTCCCAGACTATTTTTGGAATATTGATTTCTCGCACAGAATTGTTCGACTTTTGTATTCATGGTGCCTGAATGGTGCCTGAATGAAGAACATATCCAATAGTACAGTTGTGGCCAAAATATTGAGAATTACTGTCACGTTCTGACCTTTATTTCCTTTGTTTTGTATTTATTTAGTATGGTCAGGGCGTGAGTTGGGTGGGCAGTCTATGTTTGATTTTCTATGATTTGGGATTTCTATGTTTTGGCCTAGTATGGTTCTCAATCAGAGGCAGGTGTCATTAGTTGTCTCTGATTGAGAATCATACTTAGGTAGCCTGGGTTGCACTGTTTGTTTTGTGGGTGATTGTCTATGTTGATGGCTTGTTTCAGCGCAGCTCGCTGCTTCACGGTTGTTATTTTGTTTACTGGTTTTGTATAGTGTTTCAGTGTTTTCTTTATTAAAATTCATGATGAACACATATCACGCCGCATTTTGGTCCTCCGATCCTTCTCGCCTCTCCTATTCAGATGAAGAGGAGGACGACCGTGACAATTACACAAATCTTAATTTCCACAAAGTTTGCTGCTTCAGTGTCTTTTGATATTTTTGTCAGATGTTACTATGGAATACTGAAGTGTAATTACAAGCATTTCATAAGTGTAAGATGCTTCTATTGACAATTAAATGACGTTTGATGCAAAGAGTCAATATTTGTAGTGTTGACACTTCTTTTTCAAGACCTCCGCAATCCGCCCTGGCATGCTGTCAATTAACTTCTGGGCCACATCCTGACTGATGGCAGCCCATTCCTGCATAATCAATGCTTGGAGTTTGTCAGAATGTGTGGCTTTTTGTTTGTCCACCCACCTCTTGAGGATTGACCACAAATTCTCAATGGGATTAAGGTCTGGGGAGTTTCCTGGCCATGGACCCAAAATATTGATGTTTTGTTCCCCGAGCCACTTAGTTATCGCTTTTGCCTTATGGCAAGGTGCTCCATCATGCTGGAAAAGGCATTGTACGTCACCAAACTGTTCCTGGATGGTTGGGAGAACTTACTCTCGGAGGATGTGTTGGTACCATTCTTTATTCATGGCTGTGTTCTTAGGCAAAGTTGTGAGTGAGCCCACTCCCTTGGCTGAGAAGCAACCCCGTACATGAATGGTCTCAGTATGCTTTACTGTTGGCATGACACAGGACTGATGGTAGCACTCACCTTGTCTTCTCCGGACAAGCTTTTTTCCGGATGCCCCAAACAATCGGAAAGGGGATTCATCAGAGAAAATGACTTTACCCCAGTCCTCAGCAGTCCAATCCCTGTACCTTTTGCAGAATATCAGTCTGGCCCTGATGTTTTTCCTGGAGAGAAGTGGCTTCTTTGCTGCCCTTCTTGACACCAGACCATCTTCCAAAAGTCTTCGCCTCACTGTGCATGCAGATGCACTCACGCCTGCCTGCTGCCATTCCTCAGCAAGCTCTGTACTGGTGGTGCCCCAATCCCGCAGCTGAATCAACTATAGGAGATGGTCCTGGTGCTTGCTGGACATTCTTGGGCGCCCTGAAGCCTTCACAATAATTGAACCGCTCTCCTTGAAGTTCTTGATGATCTGATAAATGGTTGATTTAGGTGCAATCTTACTGGCAGCAATATCCTTGCATGTGAAGCCCTTTTTGTGCAAAGCAATGATGACAGCACGTGCTTCCTTGCAGGTAACCATGGTCGACAGAGGAAGAACAATGATTCCAAGCACCACCCTCCTTTTGAAGCGTCCAGTCTGTTATCTGAACTCAATCAGCATTACAGAGTGATCTCCAGCCTTGTCCAATACAGAATCACTGACATGATGTCAGCGGGTCCTTTTGTGGCAGGGCTGAAATGCAGTGGAAATGTTTTTGGGGGATTCAGTTCATTTGCATGGCAAAGAGGGATTTTGCAATTCATCTGATCACTCTTTATAACATTCTGGAGTATATGCAAATTGCCATCATACAAACTGAGGCAGCAGACTTTGTGAAAATGTATATTTGTGTCATTCTCAAAACTTTTGGCCACAACTGTTGATTGACATAGGTTAGTGCTTTTGCTGTTCATTAGGCATACTGATCTTGTTGGCTGAAGAAAAGTAAATGTGGACAGTTCTTCCAATATCTTCAATATGTACCTTGGAATTAGATAAGGACGCACACAGTTGCGTCCCTGATGTGTCTGTCTTCACTTGTAGCCTGTGAGAAAGATCCATGTGAGAGCCATGTGAGTGAGGTGCTTCGGAGCAGGAAGCACTCAGGGAGAAGGGCACAACGCAGCACTCCAGGCCAGGGGCACATAGGCCACTGGCCGCATAAGGCATGTATTTATTTTAGGGTGCATTACGGCCACACAAAGGGGATGCCGCTGGGAAATTCGAGGCATTAGCAAGTGCTTGTCAAATTGTGAATGAGAGACTGATGGAAGAGTGTACAGCCTGCACAAAAACAAAGCAGAGCTCATACCTTTCAATTAAAAAAAAAATCATCATTAGAGTCGCATCATTTGAAAGTTTGGGCATGACCCACATCAACACCATTATCCCAGAAACCCTAGACCCACTCCAATTTGCATACCACCCCAACAGAAGTACAGATGATGCAATCTCAGGAGGCTTTGGGCTTGCACCAGCTGAGTTGGCACAAGTTGATATCAATGATTGAAACCCAGGACTCATTGCTCCCGCTCTCTTTTTTGTTCATTAACACAGGCGGTCCAAGGTGCCGCCACGCCGGACACAGAGTGACCCACCCGTTACCTTTAAATGCATTTCTCCCCTCCCTATTCCCCCCAACCTTTATTAAAGAGCAACTCTGATTTGAGCACCGGGCTGGCAAAGTGGCCCCTTTCTGACTGGAGAAGCCCAGAGGGCCTGGAGGGACTTGGCACTGGCGGACTTCAACAACTATGCTGCTCCAAAAACTGCCCTCTTGGCCCATTATGGGCACAACCTACCAACCTGGGCCCATCGCTTCTACTCCTGGGCCTATGATGTCCACGCCCCGGTAAGACCTTAAATAACCGAGCTGGTTAGACTAACTAAAAGTTGGCTTACCACAGGGGATGGGCCATCAGCAATAGATTGACTGGTAATGGACCAACGTATCTGGGGCCTCCCCACTGACGCAAAGCGCCATGCTGCCCAGAGCAACCCCCCGTCAGTTGACGTCCTGGTCGCTTTATTCGAAAATCACCAAGTTACTTTAGAGATGTTGCGAAGCAGTAGGCCTGAAGTCAAGGCTGAACCAACTAGGGAGACACCTGTTTGAACCCCACTTCAAGACTGACTCCTATTACTGAACGCAGATCACCCGAGGCAGCGACCGCTAGTTAGCGGGGACCAGAAAAGGTGTCACACCTGTGGCCAGGAGGGTGCTGCCCGGGAAACAATGAGTCCCTGCCATGGCCAGTCCCGTAGAGAAGACCACCAGAAGGTGTGACTACCTCACAATCTACTGGGCCCACAAAGCCACTGCAGCCCCCCAGATCCCTGTAAAAATAGGCATTCAGGATAAGGCCACCTTGTTGGACACAGGTAGTATGGTCACTCTCATCAAGCCTCAATTTGCTGCTGACCCCTTAGGGCTGCCCATAACAGTGGCTTGTATGCATGGAAAAGTATGAAAAGTTACCCCACCTGCCACGAGGAAGGTGCAAACCCCTCAAGGTAGCTTTGTGATTGTAGCTGGGGTAGTAAAGAACATCCAGGTAGATGTCCTACTGGGCTAGGCCCAATTTTCCAGAGATTCTGGAGCAGAGGGGTTACAGCCCCTAGGAGAACAGCTTGGGGAAAAGGAGAATGGTTCCCCGATGTAGAAGCGTCATACAAGCCTGTGCTGCTGCTTCCCCACCCATCTCCTCAGACTCTGTGGAGGCCCCAGCCAATCCCCCCTCGGCTCTCCCCAGCACCGACCGAGATAAAGAGAAACCCGGGGAGGAGAACTACCCTGGCAAAATGTTTTCAGAGTTTCCTTTTACGGAGGAGGGAAAGGGAACTTCCCCGGGACAGTTTGGCACTACCCAACTCACCAATCCCAACCTGGAGCAGGCGAGGATGAGAGCTGTCGGTGGAAAACCAGTAGATGGGGTGAGTGAATGTGCCTTTCCAAATTTTGCAGTCAAAAATAATTTATTTGATCAGGTTGTGAAAGTGGGAGACGAAATGGTAGTGCCCAAATTTTACATCTCCAAAGTCCTATACCTAGCACACTCACGTTTGCTTGGAGCACACCTAGGAGTGGAGAAAACCTATGATCGGTTCCTGGCTTGGTTCTACTGGCCCGGAGTGAAGAGGGCTGTCCAGGATTACTGCAGACAGTGTGCGAATGCCAGAAAACAGCCCCAAACGGTAACCTATCAAAATCACTTTACCAGTGATCGAGATCCCTTTCAGTCGGATGGGGATTGCAGAAGAAGTCCTGATCGATAAAGGATCTTGCTTCATGTCCCGGGAAATGAAATGAAATGCATAGGATGTTAAAGGTGAGCCAAATCCGTACTTCTGCGGAGCATCCCCAAACCGATGGGCTTGTGTTAAGGAAAGCCATTGACACAGAAGGTCCAGGTCCAGATAATACTCTTTGTTCTGTTTTCCATCAGAGAGGTCCCACAGGCATCCATAGGATTCTCATCCTTTGAACTCCTGTACGGCAGACGGGCCCGGGCATGCTGGACCTGGCAAAAGAGGCCTGGGAGCAACAACTTTGCCCTCACCAGTCAGTTACTGAATAAGCAGAGGAGATGCGCCACTACATGGCGAGAGTCTAGCCTCTGATGCGGGAACACATGCTCCAGGCTCAGCAGGCCCAAGCCCGGGTCTACAACAGGGGGGCCCGTCTCCGCGAATTCACTCCAGGAGAACTGGTCTTAGTACTCATCCCCAAGGTGGAGGCTCTTTCAACCTGGCCTTAGCCCACCACAAAGAAGCAGGTAAAAACCTTTCTTGTGTTGGTGGGGTATTAACAACGGTTTGTTCTCCAGTTTGCCACGATTGCTGCCCCTCCCCGTAACTTTGGTTTAAGCACCGCAAAGCAGTCTCCGCATGTCTTATTTTATTGTGAATTTCACCTCTGACTCTCCTAGGCTGCCACAGTATGCTATTCTCTTCTAAAATAGACTACATTTTCTTCCTATCACGTTTCTTTAGACCTGTCTGTTCACAGAGAACAATACAGGAGGAGAGATGTAGGGGTATTTCTGTGTCTTATTGTTCAAGTCAAGTTCACTCGTTTCTTAGCCTGGTGTCACGGTGGTGGTGATTCTCCAACAGCATGAATGTGGAAGAGGAGCCATTCCACTGATGAGCATGATATGACTATAACCACTAACCAATGGCAGAGCAGACATGTGTAGTCATACACATATTAGAGACACTTTGCTCCCATCCAGGGAGAGGAGGAGATACTGGACTGTGTGGTAGTGGATGGAAGCCTGGTCTTAGATCTGTTCACTCTGTCTTGCCAAGTCCTATGGTCATTGTCACACCCCAAGACAGCAGATCTGAGATCAGGCTAGGTGGATGGGGAGGGGACTCACCGATGACGATGAGGGTGTAGTTGATGTTGACGCTGCCGAAGCCATTGGTGGCCTTGCAGATGAAGGTGCCTGAGTCCTCGGCCTCCACATCTTTTATGCGCAGTGCCTGCTGCAGCACCCGGAAGCGCATCCAGCCGCTGTGGATGTTGCGGCCGTCCTTGGTCCACATGATGAGGGGTGGCGGGTCGCCCTCCACTGGGCACTGCAGCTTCATGGTGCGCCCGATCCGCACCGTCTGCCGGTGGGCGATCTTCTCTGCCACGCGGGGAGGCCCTGGGACAGGAGAGGGAGATGTAAGAGTGTTACAATGGGATATACAGTATTTTACAGAAAACTGAATCAATCAGTAATATGTAGCTACAGTGTCATACTTCAGGCAGAGATTGGCTGCCATGCAGAACATAACAAAGCAGAGCCTGGTAACGACTATAATCTGAACTGAGATCAAGTTCCAGCCATGAAAACATCAACCTTAAACAGAAGCTGGTGTGTCCTGATTTGAGGATTAGAAAAACAGTGTGTCTGTGAGGAGATGTTAAGATTAAATGAAAGGTGGAGCAGAGAGGGGGAATTTGAGGGGGTGATTTAAAAAAGGGAGAGTATGCATAGGAGAGTGGGAGAAAGGCAGACAGACAGAAAGAAAAGACATAAAGGATTCGTCTTCTTTCATCTCCATTCTCTCCTCTTAAATAAATGTGATACTGGTTATGGATCCCAGCAGTCTAAAACAGATCCATGTGAGCAGCATGTCTGAATCCTGGCTCATCTTTCTGCATAAATCACATCATGCTCATACACAGTAACATTTACACAGAGTTCAGTCCCTGGGCACCAGAGGTTAACAAGCCTTTACTGCCTCGTAACTCACACATCTTGAGCCCTCGTACCATCCAAAGTCAACCTTTTTAATAGCCAAAGTGAAATAAATCTAAGAAAAATGCTAACACTAAGTATTTGACTACAGGACAACTCGTGTTTAATGTGGTTAGTGTTAGCCATCCATAGAGCTAGCTGTGCCGATGTGTGGAGAGAGGCTTTAGTGATGGCTTCTCCAGTCTAAACACTGCATGGCTCACCCGTCGGAGTCTGGAGGCAGGAAATTGATATAGTCACTGTTTATGTCTGTGGGGAAATGGTAACCACCGTACCTTGTCAGCTGGCCACTTCGCCCTCCTCACCTACCGTGCTGTGTCTGGGTGGATCTCATTGGGTTGTTTGTGTGCTGCTCTTACTACTCTGTTTGTGTTTGTGTGTGTGTGTGTGCGCGTGTGCCAGTATCACTACAATGTGCTCCGTGGTTATTTGATTCTTCCTGGGTTAACCCCCCAGAGTAACACTTGCCAGAGCTCCCTATCTCTACCATGCTGTGAGTCATGCTAATGCCCATTAGCGAAAAGCTAATTCCAGATTTGATTCATATGACTGGCATGAAATGCAGTCCAATGAGGCCTTTGATGAGAAACATATGCGGGGAAAAAATCTCAAGCAATACAATGTTTGTTCAGCTTTGACTGTCACCTTCCTATCATGTCCATTCATCCTCAAATCTGTTTCAGACAATCATGTCACAGAAATGGGTATCATGCGTGAATAATCCTAGAGAGAATTCTGGAAAATGTTTAGAGGGGGCACTACCAGTCTTGCCAAGATGATAGGGCTCCACTGTTTTCACAGGAGAGCATGAGAACCGCCATTTTGACGCATGGAGTTTGAAAGTGTGAAAATAAATTAGTCACAGTCAGGAATTCATTGCAGCCATTGAGTTGCTCATACTGAGAGGCTCTGGGGCCCAACAAAACCATATCACATCACCACACGTCCCAGAGATCACAGAAGCACAACCCTGCTTTTCACTCCTCTTTTGCCAAGAGTGAACATACATTAGACACATTTTTGAGGAGCTTTCCTTTACGTTGGAGGGACTGGCTCTAGAATATTTTTGATAATTTTCATTTTTTTTATTTTTTAAACTTTTACCCCTTTTTCGTGATATCCAAATTGGTAGTTACAGTCTTGTCCCATCACTGCAACTCCCCTACGGACTCAGGAGAGAAGAAGGTCGAGGGCCATGTGTCCGCCGAAACACGACCCTGCCAAGCAGCACTGCTTCTTGACACACTGCTCGCTTAACACGGAAGCCAGATGCACAAATGTGTCAGAGGAAACACCGTCCGGCTGGCGAACGAAGGTCAGCTTGCAGACGCCCGGCCCACCACAAGGAGTCGCTAGAGCGGAATGGGACAAGGAAATCCAGGGCCTACCCTAACCGCTGGGTAAATTGTGCGCCGCCTCATGGGTCTCCCGGTCACAGCCGGCTGTGACACAGCCTGGGATCGAACCCGGGGCTGTAGTGAATCCTCAAGCACTGCGATGCAGGGCCTTAGACCACTGGGCCACTCGGGAGGCCCTGGAATAAAAAAAATGTTACCTCTCTCTGTTGGAATGACACAGAAACTACCAAAAACAATTTAATGAGATTGTCTGTGAGTTTAGGATCTGCGTGGATGTGTTTATGTAAATGTCTCTGTGTGTGTGTGTGTGTGTGTGTGTGTGTGTGTGTGTGTGTGTGTGTGTGTGTGTGTGTGTGAGTGATGTGTGAGTGAGTGAGTGAGATAGAGTGAGTGAGTGAGTGAGAGAAAGTTGTAAGAGGGGGAGCAGAGGGAATTGTGCAGGGAGGAAATTGCAGGCTGGACCTTTTAAAACACAATCTGTTTTGTCCATTTCAACCTAAATGCATTACCCTATGCTGCTGCTGCTGGCTCCACTTGGGGATCTAAAGTACCTTAAAGAGGCAGCAGCCCCCTGTTTTCCTCTGTCTCTCAATAGAACTCTCTTTAAGCTGCATACTACCATTTCTCTTTATTCCCTTTCATGGCATACTGGCTTAAGGTATGCAGGGAGGGGGCACGCATGTCTGGAATGTCTACTAATGACAGGAAAGACAACAAAAAGTATAATTCCTTTCGGCTATGTCCGCTGACCAACGTCAACATTGTCAATGAGGTCTGACTGTCCTTGTATCCTTGTGAGTCTGAGCTCTGATCATAGTCTGGAAGAGGAAGAAGAATTACCCAGCAGATACACTGTCTATTGGCCAGTGAGACTAAAAGGGACCTTTGGTCTGAGTCCAATGCACAATATTGTTGCTGGCATGCGTCAGGGCTTGGAGAAGGGGAGTTGGGATCTGTGGAATGCTTTTGATTATTAAGCAGGACTTAGAGCTAATGTGTTCTCTGAGCCAGAGTCTTCACTTTGAGGAGGTCAGGGTGAGCCTGGTGATAACCGATAGGCCTACCACACCATCCTAGACCATAGATTAACCCTACCACGTCACCGTAGACTGTAGGTTAAACCCTACTACATCATCCTAGACCAGGGGTTACCAACGAGGGGTTCTAGGAACCCTGGGGGTACTTGACCTATCCATGGGAGTACTTGAGAAGACTCATGAGTCCATAGCGTTACTGGTAAGACGCACATGAGGGGGTACATCAGAGGTACTCCGGGTAAAGCAAAATTCAGTTGGTGCTACAGTAACCGAAAAAGGTTGGGAACCACAGTCCTAGACCATAGGTTATCCCTACCACACCTTCCTAGACCATAGTTACCCCTACCATAGGTTACAATATGTTATCACGAATAAAAACACAACACTGGAATGAATTGCATGATTTAAATATAATGTTGAACACAGCAATACATTTATGAGATTAACACACTTTTCAAAGATCAGTGAGCGGTAGGGAAAATTTTCAATTTTACAATAGCCAATTTGACAACCTGGATTTTGTTGGGTGACTATAGACATGGGATTCAAAATAGCACTGGTTCCCTAGGCAATGACACTGCGCTCCCCAACTGGCGGTCCACTGGGCCAAATTCGGAAGTTTACATACACCTTAGCCAAATACATTTAAACTCAGTTTTGAACAATTCCTGACATTTAATCCTAGAAAAAATTCCCTGTCTTAGGTCAGTTAGGATCACCACTTTATTTTAAGAATGTGAAATGTCAGAATAATAGTAAAGAGAATGATGTGTTTCAGCTTTTATGTCTATCATCACATTCCCAGTGGGTCAGAAGTTTACATACACTCAAGTAGTATTTGGTAGCATTGCCTTTAAATTGTTTAACTTGGGTCAAATGTTTCGGGTTGCCTTCCACAAGCGTCCTACAATGAGTTGGGTGAATTTTGGCCCATTCCTCCTGACAGAGCTGGTATAACTGAGTCAGGTTTGGAGGCCTCCTTGCTCGCACATGCTTTTTCAGTTCTGCCCACACATTTTCTATAGGATTGAGGTCAGGGCTTTGTGATGGCCACTCCAATACCTTGACTTTGTTGACCTTAAGCCATTTTGCCACAACTTCGGAAGTATGCTTGGGGTCATTGTCCATTTGGAAGACCCATTTGCAACCAAGCTTTTAACTTCCTGACTGATGCCTTGAGATGTTACTTCAAAAAATCCACATCATTTTCCTCCCTCATGATGCCACCTATTTAGTGACCTGCACCAGTCCCTCCTGCAGCAAAGCACCCCCACAACATGATGCTGCCACCCCCATGCTTCACGGTTGGGATTGTGTTCTTCAGTTTGCAAGCCGCCCCCTTTTTCCTCCAAACATAACGATGGTCATTATGGCCAAACAGTTCTATTTTTGTTTCATCAGACCAGAGGACATTTCTCCAAAAAGTACAATCTTTGTCCCCATGTGCAGTTGCAAACCGTAGTCCGGCTTTTTTTATGGCGGTTTTGGAGCAGTGGCTTCTTCCTTGCTGAGCCGCCTTTTAGGTTATGTCAATATCGGACTTGTTTTACTGTGGATACAGATACATTTGTACCTGTTTCTTCCAGCATCTTCACAAGGTCTTTTGCTGTTGTTCTGGGATTGATTTGCACTTTTCGCACCAAAGTACGTTCATCTCTTGGAGATAGAACGCGTCTCCTTCCTGAGCGGTATGATGGCTGTGTGGTCCCAAGGCATTTACCAGTTTGAGTGTGTCAAGAACTAAAACGCTGCTGGGTTTTTCACGCTCAACAGTTTCCTGTGTGTATAACGAATGATCCACCACCCAAAGGACATCCAGCCAACTTGACAACTGTGGCAAGCATTCGAGTCAACATGGGCCATCATCCATGTGGAACGCTTTCTACACCTTGTAGTCCATGCCCCGATGAATCGAGGCTGTTCTGAGGGCAAAAGGAGGTGCAACTCAATGATAATGTTTTAGTCAAATGTTATCTCTGTTTGGGCTTCTTGCAGTCAACTTGCAGTCTACAATTATTTGTAATTATGTTTTGTAATTACTCCTTAGCCCTTAAGGCCCCGTCCTTGATCTACAAAAGCTAAAGAACATATACCCATCCAGGTACTTTTTGCAGGTTTATAGGTGAACTCATGAAATATAAAAAATACAATTCACCACACTGCTGTTCATGATCCCAGGTGATTGTATTGATACAACATTTCAACCCTTAGGTATTAATAAGGCATCAATATCCCAGGTGGGTGTAAAGGCCCTATATAGGGGAATTGCTCACTGACATCACTTCCTTGAGCTCCAAGATCATTGTGACTGTCTGCTGAAGTGGTCCAAGTGAGCAGAGAAAAGATGACAGAGGGGCGAAAGGAAAAGATGATGATTGGGTCTCTAACCTTTACCTTCCCCCAGGGAGGGGAGGAATGAGGGACTGGTGGGATTTCTCATGTTGCCACCATGGGCTTTGCAGAGCCAACAGCAACATACTGTATCTCAGACAGACCAGAACATCGCGCCCAGCCAGCGAGCACTCTTTTTTAGTCTCGCTCTCCCTCCCATCAGAGCAGGCTCCATCCCAAATAGCACCTTAATTTAGTGTACTACTTTTGGCCAGGGCCCATGGCTCTGGTCAAATGCAAAGATGATGGGAATGATGGGGAATGATAGGGAATGATGGTGGAACAATACATTTCAGCACATTTAGTTTCCCAACAGAAAGGCCCATCACAATCGTCAGCTGGTTGGAAAACCAAGACACACATTCTCTCTTTTTTCCACCCATAGCTTTCTAAACACCCCCTGAGAGCCTCATTCTCTCGCTCTTCTTACTCCTTCCTTCCCCATAGCCTAGGGTGACCCGGCAGAGTGATGACTACACATTTAGAGAGACCGCACTGCCTCTCCTTTAGACAGGTAATTTCAACCGCTGTCAATAGGTCAATTGCTCCCAATTGGTAAAGCATAACAGTTAACACTAGCCCGGGGCTGGGAGGTGGATACGTTTACACTAAGCACTGGGAACTTAAATCACAGCCACACTTTCCTCATAATATCACCATTCACACCTTTACTGAAGTGACTTATCTGAAAATAATTTTTCAGAGGTCCTCCTGAATTATAGATTAATAATAATCAGTTGCAATCAACCCACATGGTGTAGTTACTACAGTGCCTCTCTGACCTCTTGACATTTGTTACATGGCAGAAATAAGAGAGAGAGGAGAGGAAGAGAGGGTGGGTGAGAGAGAGGGAGAGAGAGGAATAGAGGTAGAGGGAGAGAAAAAGACATATGAATCCAGCCTGCGTCTCCTTCCCCCTTTAGCAGCCCTGCGGCTCTAGGCTGGTGGAGGGACTCCGTGTTAGCACAGGGTTCTGGGAAAGCCGAGTGGTGTTGGGCACTGAGCGGATCATGTTGCCACACTGACCAGTCAGCAAATTCCATCCTTAAAGTTCCACTCGCTGTTTTGAGAAAAGGGGCGAGGTCTGAGGTCCATGTTTCAGGCAGGCAAAATTAAACATCAGTGCTCCTGTGAAGCTCCACTCCACCATTTTCTTTCTGTCATGATGTGCGCTGTTTGACTGATGCATTATTGATTTGTCTGAGTAAGAATGTTCCGACTGCCTGGTTGTGAAAACAAGACGCCATGTGTCCATGGGATTCATTGGACAAAAAGCCTGGCCATGTCAAAAGAACCACAAGGAGGTCTTTCTCAAAACCAACTCCATTGTCCTAGCTCTGAGTAATGGCAGTGAGTTAACGGAGAACTGGAAGTAATCCAGCCCCCACAATTACCACTTGTTTTGTCCAAAATCTATTCATCTCTATTCATCTTCAAACACACCTGTCTTTTTTAGGGTTAACAAAACAGATTGCAAAATAAAGAAATGTTGCAATCAGACCTGGAACATGCACTGAAAAATCAGTGAAAAAAAGATGAACAGTTTCAGAAGCATTTTAAAAGAGCAACCAAAAAGCCAATATCCTGAGGTAGAGTTTAATGGATAGCATTCTTCCAAAAGGCTATTAAGTATTTTACTGGAACCCAGTCGAAGAAAACTTGGGCCTGAATGACAATTATCCAGACGTATTCGAAGGGAAGGGAGTGATTAAAAAACTACGTAAAATGTGCAGATAATTCCCAGGCCTGTGACCTGGGTATAGGCGGGAGAGGAGCTGGAAAGCTGTGGCAGGAAGAGTGTGTTAAAGGCCACAACTACGATTACACTGCCACTATAGGGGCTTTATACAGTATTTCACAGGGGGTAGCTAAAAATGACCCTCCATGAGTATCGGCCCATCCCCCTCTCAATTTTACTGAGCTGGGAAGCAACTGAACAAACTAATTCCACCCCAACCAACCTTGACCATCGGATTCTACCTATTAATTAATAGGGCAACAGGACTTCACAGGACCAGGGCCACAAAGAGTAACTGTGCTGTGAGTAGGCTACAAATAACCCAAGTATTCTTTCTCCCTAGCCGTGGCCTAGCATGCAAAAGCATATGGAATGTAGAGCAGTAGTAGTGTGCCTATATTCTGAGCAGAGCTCCCCCCCCCCCATATGATGAAGGATGTAAAACAGGAAGCTATAAATGATCAGTGGCTGTACTGCTTTCAACACAATGACATGGCTCCACATATATAGTATTATTTCTGGTATTTCAGGTGTTTGTGCAGAATAAGTTTACATACAGTGTATTCGGAAAGAATACAACTATTCAGACCCCTTGACTTTTTTCACATTTTGTTATGTCACAGCCTTTTTCTAAAATTGATTAAATAGTTTTTTTCCTCATCAATCTACACACAATACCCCATAAAGACAAAGCAAAAACAGGCTCAGAAATTTTTGCAAATGTATAAAAAATAAAATAATGAAATATCACATTTACATAAGTATTCAGATCCTTTACTCAGTACTTATTTGAAGCACCTTTGGCAGCGATTACAGCCTCGAGTCTAATTCGGTAGGACGCTACAAGCTTGGCACACCTTTATTTGTGGAGTTTCTCCTATTCTTCTCTGCAGATCCTCTCAAGCTCTGTCAGGTTGGAGGGGAGCATCGCTGCACAGCTATTTTCAAGTCTCTCCAGAGATGTTCGATTGGGTTCCAGTCCGGACTCTGGCCGGGCCACTCAAGGACATTCAGAGACAAGTCCTGAAGCCATTCCTGTGTTGTCTTGGCTGTGTGCTTAGGGTTATTGTCCTGTTGGAAGGTGAACCTTCGACCCAGTCTGAGGTCCTGAGCGCTCTAGAGCAGGTTTTCAAGATTCTCTGCACTTTGCTCCATTCATTTTCCCTCAATCCTGACTCCCAGTCCCTGCCGCTGAAAAACATCCCAACGGCATGACTCTGCCAGTACCATGCTTCATAGTAGTGATGGTGCCAGCATTCCTCCATTCCACCAAGAGTTCAATCTTGGTTTCATCAGACCAGAGAATCTTGTTTCTCATGTTCTGAGTTCTTAACCAAAAGGTTGCTGGATCGAATCCTGACAAGGTAAAGATCTGCAGTTCTGCCTTTGGACAAGGCAGTTAACCCACTGCTCCCCGGTAGGTTGTCATTGTAATTAAGAATTTGTTCTTAACTGACTTGACTAGCTAAATAAAAGGTTAAAGACAATATATATGTACATAAACGTCCCTTTTTCAGGACCCTGTCTTTCAAAGATAATTCATAAAAATCCATATAACTTTAAACACTTTACAATGAAGATCTGTAAACACTGTTTCCCATGCTTGTTCAATGAACCATAAAGAATTAATAAACATACACCTGTGGAACGGTCATTAAGATACTAACAGCTTACAGATGGTAGGCAATTAAGATCACAGTTATGACAACTTAGGACACTAGAGGCCTTTCTACTGACTCTGAAAAACACCAAAAGAAAGATACCCAGTGTCCCTGCTCATTTGCATGAACGTGCCTTGGGCATGCTGCAAGGAGGCATGAGGACTGCCGATGTGGCAAGGGCAATTAATTGCAATGTCCGTACTGTGAGATGCCCAAGACAGCGCTACAGGGAGACAGGAAAGACAGCTGATCTTCCTCACAGTGGCAGACCACGTGTAACAACACCTGCCCAGGATTGGTATATCCGAACATCACACCTGCGGGACAGGTACAGGATGGCAGCAACAACTACCCGAGTTTCACCAGGAACGCACATTCCTCCATCAGTGCTCAGACTGTCCGCAATAGGCTGAGAGAGGCTGGACAGAGGGCTTGTAGGCCTGTTGTAAGGAAGGTCCTCACCAGACATCACCGGCAACAACATCGCATGTGGGCACAAACCCACCGTCGCTGGACTAGACAGGAACCGGCAAAAAGTGCTCTTCACTGACGAGTCGCGGTTTGGTCTCACCAGGGATGATGGTAGGATTCACGTTTATCGTCGAAGGAATGAGCGTTACACCGAGGCCTGTACTCTGGAACGGGATCGATTTGGAGGTGGAGGGTCCGTCATGGTCTGGGGAGGTGTGTCATAGCATCATTGGACTGAGCTTGTTGTCATTGCAGGCAATCTCAACGCTGTGCATTACAGGGAAGACATCCTCCTCCCTCATGTGGTACCCTTCCTGCAGGCTCATCCTGACATGACCCTCTAGCATGACAATGCCACCAGCCATACTGCTCGTTCTGTGCGTGATTTCCTGCAAGACAGGAATGTCAGTGTTCTGCCATGGCCAGCGAAGAGCCCGGATCTCAATCCCATTGATTACATCTGGGACCTGTTGGATCGGAGGGTGAGGTCTAGGGCGATTCCCCCAAGAAATGTCGGGGAACTTGCAGGTGCCTTGGTAGAAGAGTGGGGTAACATCTCACAGCAAGAACTGGCAAATCTGGTGCAGTCCATGAGGAGGAGATGCACTGCAGCATTTAATGCAGCTGGTGGCCACACCAGATACTGACAGTTACTTTTGATTTTGACTCCACCTTTGTTCAGGGACACATTATTCCATTTCTGTTAGTCATGTCTGTGGAACTTGTTCAGTTTATGTCTCAGTTGTTGAAACTTATTATGGTCATACAAATATTTACTCACTCCAAGTGGGATGTCATGTGTCTTTTACTGAGGAGTGGCTTCCGTCTGGCCACTACCATAAAGGCCTGATTGGTGGAGTGCTGCAGAGATAGTTGTCGTTCTTCTCCGATCTCCACAGAGGAACTCTAGAGCTCTGTCATATTGACCATCGGGTTCTTGGTCACCTCCCTGACCAAAGCCCTTCTCCCCCAATTGCTCAGTTTGGCCGTGCTGCCAGGTCTAGAAAGAGTCTTAGTGGTTCCAAACTTCTTCCATTTAAGAATGATGGAGGCCACTATGTTCTTGGGGACCTTCAATGCTGCAGAAATGTTTTGGTACCCTTCCCCAGATCTGTGCCTCGACACAATCCTGTCTCGGAGCTCTACAGACAATTTGTTTGACCTCATGTCTTGGTTTTTGCTCGGACATACACTGTCAAACTGTGGGACCTTACATAGACAGATGTGCGCCTTTCCAAATCCTGTCCAATCAATTGAACTTACCACAGGTGGACTCCAATCAAATTGTAGAAACATCTCAAGGATGATCAATGGAAACAGGATGCACCTGAGCTCAATTTCTAGTCTCATAGCAAAGGCTCTGAATACTTATGTAAATAAGGTATCTGTTTTTTTATTTTTAATACATTTGCAAAAATGACTAAAACCCTGTTTTCACTCTGTTTTTATGATATATTGTGTGTAGACTGATGAGGAACAAATATAATTTAATCAATTTTAGAATAAGGCAGTAACGTAACAAAATGTGGAAAAAGGGAACAGGGTGTGAATACTTTCCGAATGCACTGTACATGCTACTGAATCACTGCAACAGTGAAAAAAAAGATAGCTGCCATAATGAAAGTGTTATTGAGTGTCTGAAAGTGGGTGGTGGGGGGGGGGGGGTGTCTTTCTCCAAAGACAGAGGCTTGATATCAGGGATGTTAACGTATAACAGCAGCTGCCTCCAGAGGCCTGATAGTGGCTTGGGTTGAGAGCCCGCTGGATCCCACTTCCCCTGGGGCTTATCTGAGAGGCATATGGCTCTCCCGGCTCTGCTCCCACTCCTGATAGGCCAGTAGACTACACCAGCACCTGCCATGGACCTGTCCAGCAATCAAAGGTCAATATCGATTTAGGCATAGACTATTAGACTAGAGCAGCCATACATTTCCCACCATAAAAACAGAGCAAACAGAGTTATTAATAAATTCATAAATCTTACCAGGTATCTTCATCCAAATAGATTTGAGCGATATGGATTTTACATTAGAGGTAGAATCTTGCAAATGGTTGTGTTTTCATATGTATGCAATTAATGTTCGTTGAAATGTATGTTTGTAAATGTTAAGTTGTCTATTGTTTTTATCTATGAATGTTTTTGTATTGTCAAAAAAGTAAATTAAATATTTTTAAAAAAGCAAAACACACACCAAAAATGACTTCAATTAAAATGCACAGGTCGTAATTGGTACAATGGAGATGTGCTTCCTCTTCTCTCTCTCCCACGTGTCCTCCTCCTCCACTGGTTGGAGGAGTCAAGCATTCCTTCCCCCTGCAACTCCACCCTCTGATCTCCCCACCTCACACCCATATGTACCCCTGCCTCCCTCCCACATTCCACACCGAGTCTCAGCCATGACTAACTCAATTTGTTCTGCGCAGGTCTCTGTTCGAAAAGGTATCATCCAAAACCACAGTCAATTGAGTGCAGGGTCAACCTGGCCCTGATACACTGAGGCTAACTGTTCCTCAGGGAAACACAAAAATGATGTGTGTCTACAGACGGAGACAAGCACTGAGGCGCATCTCCCTTTCTCATATCGCGCTCACTGACATCTTAATGAGGTGTACATACAAACGATGAAGTGCAGCAGTCAGCTCAAATCTACATAGAAAGCATTGACAACATGTCATTTAAAAGAAAATGGGTTAAGACAGAGAAGTGATGTACACAATATAATCGCATTAACATTTTGAATGGTCAAGCTCCAGATATGAGATGACGGCAGTACTTGATGCTGTCCTTGGAGTGCAACTGTGTGTTGCGGGCCAGTGTGGATTGGCACCGCTATGCACAAATGCTGGGGCCCACAAGGTGTCAATTAGCAGCCCCAGACACTCACAGTGCAGATGGAAAAATATGAGGATTTTATTTTGTTGATAGAGGACTTCAACTGAATACAATGCTGAAAAGAGAGAAAATTAGAGAAAGGAAGATGGAGGAAATGGGGAGGACATCAAATGTGCAGAGTTTGAATACCCTGTGGAGGATTTGCTTACGTCTTTCATTTCATGCTCAAGAGAAACACATGTTTCTCAGGCCCATTCAAATCCTATTGAGGAAGACTGGGGGAGGCAATAGATTGCGCTGTTCTAAACTTAAAGACAAACCAACTGTGAGAACAACACTGTGAGACGGTGACACCTCCAGTAGACAAAGGATTCCAAAACTGGGGGGGGAAGACAGCCACACCTTTTCATAGTGAGCCATGGTCATATCACATGGTCATTTAATCAGGCCTGATCCACCATGGGGCTGGGGGTGAGATTTAAGAGGCAGCAACAGATGAAGAATCCCACAGGTGTAGGCCTAGACACTCCAGACAGACACCCTAACGCCGTAAAGTTCCTCCACTAAATGCTGTGCCTGGACCAGTCAGGTGGTTCTGAATTCCTCTCTGGAGCCAAAGGGTTTGGCTGGGTCTGTGTCCCAACTACCTGAATGAAAAGGCCACAACACTGCAGCTAGTAGCAAAAGTTCCTCGGTTGCTAAAGCCTTCAAATTCCCAACTTTTAAACCACCCCCACAACTCTCACAATCCTTACACATTCCGACTGCAGTGTGGATTCCACCCCAACAGCTGGCGTAATGAACAAGCCGTGTGTGTGTGTGTGCTATGCCTCCATTTCTCTGCCTGAGGGCAACTGCAATCCGTGTGGCTACGGGCAAAAGCACCGCAGAACTATTCTCAGTCCACTCTTCTAGTGCTGCCCAACAGCTTACCATCACAAAGCCAAACATAACTCCACAAAATAATAATGAAAGACAATCTCTGACGAGAGTGACGTGCATCCTGATTTAAGGACTTCACCGGAGAAAACAACCTGGGCTTATGGGGGGGCTCTGGAAGTCATTCAGACATACATCAGACATGGCCTCAGTCATTTAGTGTCTTTATCACCTCTGTTATGTTTTTCTTTTTTAGGATACACAGCTAACCTTTCACCTCAGCACCAAAATAAATGCCTGTGAAGGCTGATGGTTCAGGATGTTCAGGAAGAGAGCACAGGGGGCACTGGGTCGGTCCCACACTTCAAACAAACCAGCAGCAGGCAGCGAAGAGTGAGAGCAACTGACTCAATCTATGGGTGTGTCACAAATAGAACCCTATTCATGCATCAATGGACACTTTTTCAAATCTCTCATCAGGGAACGCCAGCCGTTCCATGTAAATTAACTATTCCAGAGCAAGCACACCTGATTCAAATAATTATCAAGCCCTTGATAAAGTGAATTAGGTTAGCTAGTTTAGGGCTACAACAAAATTGTGAAACATCTGGGGGTCCAAGAGGAGATGTTTGAAAACCACTGGTGTAGAGGACACACAATATGTCTGCCATCCATCAATCACATTAATGCTCTGTTTGTTTAGGTCCCAGAATGGCATCTCTCTCTCTCAGCTTGGGGAGCCCTCTCCTCTCTGTCTCTCTGACATGGGACACACACACACAGCTGCTCAGGGGCACAGGCCCCAACACAAACTGACATGCAAAATACAAAAGAAAACAAGGAGAGCTGTCTCCAGTCCAGGGACTGCTTTTCAACATCTCATTTGTAATGTGACCAGGAGAACAGCTGGGAAGGAAGTACATGCTTACATCTATACATACATATCTGAAAAATAGGGGGATGAATGAACGCAGAGAGAAAAAAAGCAGAACCTGCAGTACTGATGTGTTATTGTAAGCCCCTCTGGTAAGAGGTCAGGTATGCGCACTCCCTGATCCGATCTGGGGCCTTTCCCTGGTCCTCTCCGTTGCCCTCTGACCCCTCCAGCACTAACCAAACAAAGGCTCCAGGCCCCCAAACAATAAGCCATTATGTCACCAGCACAACACAATGCATTGTTCGGTCCGTGAAAGTATGTGTGTCTGTCTATGCTGTGGCTATTTCAGGCTGGAAAGACACACACACAGTCAGTCAGTGAGTCAGTGAGTCAGTGAGTCAGTGAGTGAGTGAGTGAGTGAGTGAGTGAGTGAGTGAGTGAGTGAGTGAGTGAGTGAGTGAGTGAGTGAGTGAGTGAGTGAGTGAGTGAGTGAGTGAGTGAGTGAGTGAGTGAGTGAGTGAGTGAGAATGAGTGGCACAAGTGAGTGAGTGAGTGAGTGAGTGAGTGAGTGAGTGAGTGAGTGAGTGAGTGGCACATTTCCAATATATTCACAAATTAACAGCCACAATAAAAATGTAGATGTAACACTGCATTAGTTTCAGTGGTTGATGTTTTTGCAACATTGATTGGCCCGGAGGTTGGCTAGCCAAGTGGAAGTCATGTCAGACAAGACTGGAGGATTACATGGACTTAGGAAAATAGTAGGCCAGTTGGACTTGTTGGCTGGAGAACTCTCCCTCTTTTCCTCTATTCAACTGTACTGCAAAGGCTATGTGTGTGTACACTAAAGCTGGGATGATACATCGAAAATTATTGACACCAGCCAAACCGACCACTTATTGTGGACATTTTGCTGATATTGTTCTTTACGATATATAACCTATAGGGCCCTACTAGAGAAATGTGAAGTTTTAAATAAAATACGTTCGCTAATATGGGTGATTGTTAATGGGACAATTGAAAGCTACAATTGAAAGCTAACATTCAAATTAGTAGTAGTAGTTTTAAGGGTAATATATACAATTTAAAAAAGTGGTACACATTGTTATAAACTTATCGTTCAATTTAGCATTATCGTGATAAATTGTAATATGAATTTTTGTCCATCTCTCTCTTATTTTTATCGTACTCTCGGCACAGTTAATATTTGTGGCCTCAGTCCTGTGAAGTCATGTTGCCTTAGCAATTACTAGGTGGAGGCTGATGGTAAAGGTTGGATGGGGTGAAATAGTGAGATCATTTACTTCAGACTTTGTTCAGTTGCTTTCAGGCTCAGTAAAATGCCTCACCTCTCTCTGCTGTCCTGCTCATTAAAATGCCTCTTATTTCTCTTGCTCTGTGCTTGTGTGTTGGGAGCTCTCCTCAGAATATAGGCACACTACTCCACATTCCATGTGCCTCTGCATGCTCACACACACAACACCTATCCCATCAACCTACCCGTGAAGTGTTTTGATGGACACATTAAAACCAAACACCAGGGGTGCTAAGCTAACTTTATCCGAGCTCCCATTTAATGGGACAAATCAGTTATTTTTGAAGCCAGCCTGTATTTACTAATAACCACATCATCAACATGCTGTTCCCAGTCTTAAAATCAATGTACGACCACCTGTCTAATACAGCTTCATTACTAAGGAATATGATTAGCAGCCCAATGCTAATGAGAAGGGGTGAGAGAAAGATGGTGGCTGTGTAAACACCATTTGGCAATCTAAAAACCACTTGATGGCCTGTAGTCTGTCAGCAGCCTTTCTCTATGGATCCATCCTCCTCATTGAGATGAATTTGGAGCCGATCTCTCATTCCTTACTCACACTCAGCTATGTTTGTCACTTCTGGAAAACGGTTTATGTGTGAGATTTGCCTGATGGTTTTGTGCCTTACATTTTGTTTGCACCTTTACATGTAAATTACTATAGGAATTTATTATAACATTGCAATATTTACATTTTATGACATGTCTCAATATACACACTTTATGATGGCTCTCACCATTGTTAATAGCGTTGCCTTTTACCTAGACATATGCATTGATCCCTATTCAAACTACTGTTTGTTTAAACCCACACCCCAGGCTCTGTCGATATTCTCTAGTTTACTACAGAGCTATGAGGATTGTGAAGTGACAAAAGGCTACCCAATGGTTCAGCTATGTTTCTCCAACACTCTAAATTAACTTCACACATTTCCTCTGGCTTAGACCTAGCCATAAACTGCTGCAGTGTGAGGAGGAGAGGGAGAGATTTTCTGTGTATTTTTTTACCTTTAACTAGGCAAGTTAGTTAAGAACAAATTCTTATTTAAATGACGGCCTACCCCGGCCAAACCCAGAAGATGCTGGGCCAATTTTGCACCGCTCTGTGGGACTCCCAATCAGAGCCGGATGTGACACAGCATGGAATCGAACCAGGGACTGTAGTGACGCCTCTTGCACTGAGATGCAGTGCCTTAGACTGCTGTGCCACTCGGGAGCCCAAGGATGGAACGAGGGAGAGATTGAGGGAGAGAAAGAGCAGATTCTAAAAATGTGCTGCTACTCCTCATCTCAGTTTCTATTGACTTTTAAAAGGCTCAGACGAATACAAGAAAGTTAGACAAGCAGACAGTACTTCTTCTCAGTGTATGTGTTTTGTGCATCAGCCCATTTTGTTGTCTGCTCTTGTGAAGACGTGTCCAGATGCTCAATCATGAATCCTGGAAGGCTGCCTCTCACTGACACACCAGCATGTAGCTGCAGGGTGGTCCTAGTTTGTACAGTGCACAGCAGGCCCCTACAAACCCACCAGTTCCACCTCCAATAGCCCCCACACGTCCACACGGCTGCCTGTCGCCTTTGTTTAAATGCAATGCTGTAGTATTTAGTCTACCGTTGCTGCACCAAGATCCTGTGCTTATAGCTGGGTCCCACCACATCTTGCCTCCAGTGTGGATGGAGTTTTAAATGTACTTAGTTTAATCATGTGCGTCATAAGGAGTCAAAAGAGTGATACCTAAATGAATGCAGTTGTATTTCATTTGTGATCATCATTTTTTAAAAATTGCGTTATGGCAACCATCCCATGACTTCGTTGTTTTCCCCATTTAGTCGGGCTCCCGAGAGGAACAGCGGTCTAAGGCACTGCATGTGAGTACTAGAGGCGACCACTACCAGACCCTGGTTCGATTAATGGCTGTATCACAACCAGCCGTGATTGGGAGTCGCATAAGGCAGTGCACAATTGGCCCAGCGTTGTCCGGGTTAGGGTTTGGCCGGGGTAGGCCGTCATTGTAAATAAGAATTTGTTCTTAACTGACTTGCCTAGTTAAATATAAAGGTTAAATAAAAATAAATAAACAAAAGTTAGCACAGACATTAATGCCCACATTTATGCATGAATACTCTCTCTCAGGCATGCACCAAACAGAGTAAAATCCTCACCTTTCAGCTGCTCAGACTCAGACCCAGAATCATTGCATAAGCGTATACGGTTCACATGTCTCTCTGGCAGCCGGGCCCAAACTGTGCTTCCGCTTGCAGCGGAAAATATTTGTCATCTGACGTGATGTTCTGCATTCCCCGTGCAACAAGGACACACCAGGAACAGCAAACTTGGTCAGTAGGGGAGCGCTCAAATGAGGTTGGGGGATCATTTTTTGCCACGTTCCATATCAAATCAACCTGGACTCTTCCTCTAGAAAAAAAATCCTTTAAAAAAAAAGTCTTAATTGTCCTGTAGTTTTGAATGTCCATTCCTTTTCTTCTCCTAAAGTTCACATATGAAGGTATTAAACTCAGGTCACAAAATATTGATTTTATGTCAGGAAATGTTTTCCATGAGGAGAAGTGTGTTAATGTGGACTCAACCTTTTCTGCTGTATGTTGAGTAGCCGTGGTTGACCCACCACAGTTCGTCAAAAACACAGTGTTTGGAGCGCAAAGAATCTGACATTCAATTGGAAAATAATCTCTGATTCTGTCTCAGTACCTCTGAGGTATTTTGTTTTCAACACAACCCTTCAACACAAGTCTTATCAAACGTGTCATATCAGACTTTATAAAAAAGGTAAAAAGTTCCTTGCTCAAATATCCGCATGCCATCATGATAGAGAAACGTTTAGTCTCTCTCTCCCTCTGTGTACACAATAAGGCGCTAGCTAGGCTAAGCTAGTGAGTAAAACCCCTCTGATACCATCACCAGGAAGACAAGCTGTCTCTTCTACTTTTTAAGCCCACAGGACTCCTTGCCGTGTTGCTCCGGTCATGGTCGGAAACGCGGTGGCATTGCACAGCAAACAAACATAATTGCCTAATCTAATCACATTGCTCTCTATGGGTCTCTGTTTACTTTTGCCTAAGCGTCTCCATGACGGCTCGACTGTGTGATTGTGAATGCTGCATTGTTCAGGCTAGGGCTCTCACCGATCCAATCTGCCTGGGCGCCGTGTGTTTGGGTCCCCCCCCATGCCCCTTTGCTTTCCCCAGACAGGCAGGCCAGAGCAGACGACCAGCGGCATGTTGAGTCTAGGTTTGACAGCTCAGATTGTGCAGCAGGAGGGTCAGGACTACACTCTATCAGCATGCCTCACTTGACACTTGCACACCAGGTATCCCAAAGGTTACTGTCCCAAAGTCTGTGTGATCTAGGCAAGGTACGTTAGAAAACGGAAGACAGGCCCTTGGCCTGAATGGACAATACCACCAACTTGGCGTTACATAACCACAATTGTGTACAGCTTGTAGTAGATATCATTCATTGCGGTGAGGCACTTTTTGAAGATGGTTGCCTACAGATCCACTAAAACACTCAGTTATTATTGTTCATTACTACTACGTTACTACTCACCCCGTGCACAGTCCGACAACAGGATTATCTCACAAATGAGCAGGCAAATGC
The DNA here is from genome assembly GCF_018296145.1 of Oncorhynchus tshawytscha. Lineage (NCBI taxonomy): Eukaryota > Metazoa > Chordata > Actinopteri > Salmoniformes > Salmonidae > Oncorhynchus > Oncorhynchus tshawytscha. The sequence goes on from NC_056449.1 coordinate 477,880, forward strand.
ATAAAAGTCCCATTCTTTCAGGATGGAAGGCTTCAACACTTGAAATCTTAGAGAAAGAAAAAAAGTAAATTCACAGTGAGGAGAGGTGCAAGAACACATTGTTATTATCCATATCACATCTTAAGCTACTGTATATTATGCTTTACAACCAAATGATATTTCTCACAGAAGTTTCTTTTGGAAGTGGCATCGTCAAGGCATTGAGGAAATATAACAGAATTACAGTCGAAACTAATAACAATAAAATAAGTTGTTAATTATTTAACAGACTGAAAAACACAAGACGTCTGTCCCCAGCACTATAAAATGTGTTTCCGGAAAAGCAACATAGGCTTTTTATTCATGAACTTCAATCAAATGAGCAGCTCTTATTTTGTCCATATGTCCCTATGTTTCTGGTTAGAGGAGTTGTTCTTTCTGCCAGTTTGCACAACAAACAAGTAAATTGAAATCCAAAATGAAAATCCTTTACAGTTTTCCATTTAATCTTTGATCAAATACATCTACATAATAAGCGTTTAATTGACTGTTAAATCATCAGCTATTGGGGAACTACACATATCCTCCTCTCATTGTCTTAGAATGGGTTACATACTACATTATCAAAAGTATGTGGAGATCTTCTCGTCGAACATCTCATTCCAAAATCATGGTCCCCCCTTTGCTGCTATAACAGCATCCACTCTTCTGGGGAGGCTTTCCACTAGATGTTGGAATGTTGCTGAGGGGACTTGCTTCCATTCAGCCACATGAGCATTAGTGAGGTCAGGCACTGATGTTGGGCGATGATGTTGGGTGATTAGGCCTGCCTTTCAGTCGGTGTTCCAATTCATCCCAAAGGTTTTCAATGGGGTTGAGGTCAGGGCTCTGTGCAGGCCAGTCAAGTCTTGTGTGCGGCTGCTCGGCCATGGAAACTCATTTCATGAAGCTCCCAACGAACAGTTCCTGTGCTGACGTAGCTTCCAGAAGCATTTTGGAACTCGGTAGTGAGTGTACGTGTACGTGCTACGCATTTCAGCCCTCAGAGGTTCCATTTTGTTGACTTGTGTGGCCTACCACTTCACGGCTGAGCTGTTGTTGCCCCCAGACGTTTCCACTTCACAATAACAGCACAACACAATTGACCGGGGCAGCTCTAGCAGGGCCGAAATTTGACTTGTTGGAAAGGTGGCATCCTATGACAGTGCCACGTTGAAAGTCAATCAGCTCTTCAGTAAGGCCATTCTACTGCCAATGTTTGTCTATGGAGATTGCATGGATGTGTGCTCGTGTTTTATACACGTGTCAGCAACATGTGTGGCTGAAATAGCCAAATCCACTAATTTGACGGGATGTCCACGTACTTTTGTATATATAGTGTAGATGCTGTTGTATAGGCTACAGCTAATCTACCTGCGTATTAAACATGTTAGAAAGCAAAGACCTAAGCCCCATCCACTCTCATACACACATAGATCCATGAATGGTGAATCAGTGGAATTAAAACATTCTACACTCAAGATGTGGACTACAAATAATAGTTTTGTAAGGTAATATAGCAGAACTATAATTATGATTAACACAATATTGATTTATGCAATACAGTTGTGTATTATTCTATTAGTAATACATAAGTAATAATCTGTAGTATAAATTGAAAGTTAAAAAGTATTCCAATTGGCTACGTATGCATTTTTTATTACAGGTCTACAACAAACCTGCATCCTTCTAAAATCAGCGGCTTATAAATAATCACACTGTGATCAGGGCCAACTTTCATATTAATACAAGTTAGGGACTTACCTGAAACGTCCAGCAGCAATGATTTGTCTTGAATCGGTTTCCCACTAATGACAAGTTTATCGTGATTACATTGTCTTTACAATAAAGGTGATTTAATCCAAATAATTAACATATCAATGTCCACTAAAAGTTGAACACTAAAAGTTGAACTGCACGCACTCTTCGCTCAAAGTATCCGTGGCTCAGTTACTGGATACATTGTTACCCTCTATGAAAAATAACACTAGAAAACGTGAATGTCAAACATGCAGCTAAAATATGGCTAGTTTTATTTAAATTGACGGTCATCACATCACGCTCGTGCGAGACCCAACACACCGGACCGAGCGTGCGTCAAAACTAAATAAAAGCCCTGTGCTCGCGTTAGTTAACTCCTACCATTATCCATTTTGGAAGAGAAGCAGTTCTCTTTTTTAAATCCCAAATACCATTTACATCTAATGAATTTACTGCAATAATTGATCTAACATACCTTGCCATCAAGGAATCGACCGCATTAGTGGGAACTGCGGTCCGTCCGACCTCGGAATTTTTGCCCAATCACAGAGTAGCCCAAGTAGCTACTCAACACATTTCAAGAATTTAACTCTTTCGCTTAGGGCAGTTCTGCTATTAACATCATGGACTGTCATAATAATTAAACCAAAATATAATATTCATAATAATAAAACACTAATTAAATGTACCGAATGCATTATGTAATTCCAAAGTAATAACACTGAATTGGTAAATTGAACTTCTATTTTCATGATGTAATATGACACTGATCATTTATTAAAATGGTATGGTTTGGGTGTTATAAATACACACTGTGCCAACATTAGGAAATAAGGTCAACAACATAAGAGAAAATTGTAATTTGAAGAAAATTAGATATATGAGAAAGGGACAGTTGTTCAAACTCAGATTAAAGCCAAATCCTGGACTAAAACACATTCCATGTAAAATCTCCATAGATAATTTAGTCCTGGACTAGGTTTATTCCAAGAAATTAACTCTGTGTTTGGTAATATGTTAATCAAGTAACACACCCCTTGCACTGAGAATGGAGAGGAAACTGCATTATCATTGATCATTATTATTATTGGACAACAGACCATGCATGCGCAAGAAGATACTGCCCCTTAGTGGACATTTGAGGGGATGCGTGTCACAACAGTCAGCCAAGTTACATGTAAGTACAGAATAAAAAAAATAATTAAAAGTTTACAAATTCAATGTAAAAGTCAGTGAAAACATGTCATTTGAAAAAAAGAAGCTTTTTAGCAAGTCAGCATGAGGGCTCAACAATGCAATGTCCTACGTTTGGGCTTGTCTCTTCTCAGTCACGCTGGCTGTGACAAACTATCTGGGTCAGGTGAGCAAAACATGTAACAAACCTTCACAATCATACATTTGTTTTATTGAACCTTACAGATTAGGCGCACCTTAACTTGTCATTCAACCATATATACAAAACATACAACAATATTTACAATGGTGATGACCAGATTCAAGCAACACCCACCGTTCAGACATCCACCTACTCAGCAGCAATAAAAATCGACAGACATTTCTACTTTCGAGTTTAGTTCTCATTGCACTTGAGTGCCAGTCACGTGTGATTGCTACCAATACAACATCACATGTGGCGTCTTAAGAGCTAAAAACCTTTTTTTTTAGCTTAATCAGTGGAGGAAAATTACAAAAATCTAAGTGAATGTGCGCTGGCATAAGTGCGCGTCCCTATGCTCCTGCTTCTTTCATTGCAGAAGACAGACAAAATCGGTCCGATGTGTATGTAAATTATTCTTATATCCAGTAGGGGGCAGTGATATGAGAAGGTATAATTAAAGGATTTGCAGGTTTGGTGAGGGTGAAACCAATGGGTGAGTCTTATGGGTGTTTGATGTCAAATATATATAGGGTGGCATTGCTTGTGGGTCAGTTTCTTTCTACAGGTTGGGCAAGTGTGGGATCTCAACAGTGAGTCGCGGAGGCAGTGACTGCAGAACAGGTGACCACATTTTGTGGAGACTACTAGCCTCCCACTTTCAATGATCTAGAGGAAGAAGAGAAAGAGCTCCATCTTAGTTGAAGGGACAACTTCACATTCTTGGTAGCTACACAGCAATTACAGCTTGACATAGTCACCTTCACACACATGTTGAATTATGCTTTGCTTACCTCAGCATAGGCGTCCATACACACTGGGCAGCTGACTGTCCCTGGAGTAGACCTATGGAGGACAAGAGACCATCAGGGTGTACCCTAACTCAAGGTCTTGATTTCAGTGGTCACGTGGCCAATATTATGAGTGGATAAATGGATGGATGAGGATGACATTGCATTTGTGTGCTTCAATTTTCAAATAAAATTGATTTAAAAAAAAGTTTGGATATGCCATCTGAAGAGATCATCATAGTCAGAGGGGTTGTGGGGCTTAGTACCTGGCTCTACTGCTGGCCTGTAGAGAGGACAGGTCGTCGGCACTGAGGCCTCCATTAGTATCCTCCTCCTCATCACTGCTCAGTACATAACTCTCACTGTCAGCTTCACGTCTGCCATGAGGCCCTGAGATAGACACAAGCAGATAGACAAACTCACAGAAAAATACATGCTTGACATAGTAATAAATGCTTGCTTTATTAGAGGACCAAAACATATTTGAATCTAAATATAATTGTTGCGATTGAGGAAAAGCAATGAATTACCTTCATCGACAACCTGGTTTCCCAATTTGCAATCACGCAGTGGTGGAAAAGAAACAAATATGTCAACATTTCAGTCTTTACAACAGTGATAAAAGCATAATCTTATAAATACATTAAAAACAGTTATTTGTATACATCATTATTTGCATAAAGAAAGCTCACAAACTCACCACCACAGAATCATTGTTGGTCAAGTCAACCACAGTCAACTCAGAACCTTCACATGTCAAGTCCACCACCTCCTCACCTGCACAGCCAATAGACGGGTTAGAATTTCCATAATCAACCAAAATGACAGAGAAAACCATAAAGCCATTGCTACCCACTCTCAGTCCTGCTGCTTTCCAGCACATCAATGGTCTCTGGGACTGCTGCTGATGCTGCAGCACGAGGTCGCACACTGGTTGTGGTGACTCTGCTACTCTTGGCCGTGCGTCTGGAACTTGAAGGGACTCCAGTCCTTCTTTTCCTCTGTGTCTGTGACAACAAATCACTGCTTCTTAGAAACCAGACACCTTTGCTAAATGTCTGTGAAAATTAAACTGAAGGTGTTGGAGGGTTATCACGTGGCCCTGGGTGCACATGTGAGGACTTACTGTACTGCTCATGTTGCGATAGGGAAGGTGTGAGTGAAATCAAAAATTGTCAAATGTTAAGGTGGTAGTAGTAGTACACACTGAAAAAACTACATCCGTTCCAACTCTGATTGCGAAGTTCTTGGACCAATTGAACAATAATCTGGTGAGAGAAAAATAAACCAATTCAGTTACATAAAAAGCCTTCACACATCTGATAAACTACAAACCATTGGCCATAACTAACCTTCATGAACATAACACAGCAGCTGAAGAACACAAACCATAGTCTATCGTTAACAGTATTCTGAGATCCACTCCCTAACCACAAAGTCAAAGCATAATGTTGTTGACAACTTGTAACATATTAGCTTGTAAAATTGATAAAATCTGCAACCCCTCTCTTTCTGTGTTCATCTGCTTAACGTAACGGGGGAAAAATGTATTTAGCTAACGTTTAGCTGCTGACGTTTAGCTGCTGTAATCACAAAACTGCTTGTCAGCTACAATATCGTAAATTAGCTAATATTAGCTGGGTCTGAGCTGGGAAACTCATCAGGCGTTGGTTTATCACGACAAAATGGAAATTAACACGGTGTATTAAGCATGACATGTACCTAACCAAGTAGCTAATGTATCTGGCAATACAATTAATAAACGCAATGGCGAATCAAAACATGAGCTAGCTAGAATTAGCATTTGAGCTAGTTAGCTAACAAAGCAAAGACAACTAGCTAGCTAGCAACCAACAAAGGTAGCTAATTTAGCTAGCAATGCTAACACGCTCTACGCAAGCTCTAGCTCCTGCTTTACAAACGGGATCAGCTTTACTTTTACATAACATCAACACCACAATTCAACATTTGTATAAGGGACTGGTGATAGATGAGTAAACTGATAAATAATCCAGTTTTAAAACTAAGGGTGGTTAACAGCAGCCTACCTCCTCAATCACTTCTTCTATGGTCCTTCTTGATGAGATTTAAAGGCCGTTGGCATCCAATAAATGTTGCATTACTGCCACCTACTAGACTGGAGTATAACTCCCTTATACTTTGCTTCATTTTTTCTTTTCAACAAAAAAATAAAATACAACAAATACCCTACCATCTAACATTACACTCACAAAAAAATAAATACCATACTCCACTATTAAAATGTATTTAGTCCTACTTCATGCCAACAGCCTGGAAGGATGGGACACCACCACATTAACACACCCTGTAACTCTTCTGATTTCAAGTCTCGCACACCCAAATACCTCTCTACAGCTGCCACCACAACCTCTATTTTCTGCAACTTACATTCCATCCCTGCTGTACAGTTGATAACCATTAATATAAATGCCAAAAATGAAATCTTACTGAAACATATATACCTTGTTGGTGGATCCCTATGTACTGTTACAGATCGACTACTCTCACCACTCCTCTCAGGATCCCTCCCCCTTGGCCCATCTTCCTCTACTTTCTTCACTGCCTCAGCATATGACCACTTCTGCACTACTCTAACCCTGGAAACCTCAACCTGCCTCTCATACAGGACATTTCTGATCCCCAGCCCCCTACAATTAACACAAACCACTACTTTCCCCAATACTACACATTCCTTTGTCTCATGCTCTTCTGCACACCTAGGAGGCTCCCTCCTACACATGCCCATAAGCTTGACACCTGTAACAACGTAATGTAGTTGGCATTAAAGCTTGTACAGGATAACTTATATATCCTAACTTCACTTTGTCAGACAAAGACAACATCAAAACTTTTTAAAAACAGACAACAACCATGTTTCTCCACTCACGCCACCCTATTTGCGTCACACCAAACGACGAGCATCACAAACACCGGGAATCTTCCCCTTCAGTTGGTCAGCTTTCACATTTACTGTTACCCCAGTATTCACTCCTTTCAATGGCACCCTTTTCTTGAGAGCAAAACAATCCACATCTCTTGCCCCCATTCGTTTAACATGGAGTGCTTGCTCCCCCTGACCAGCAGAAACATAGAATTATCACAATACCACATCTGGATACCCTCACTGATTCAACAGTACCCCACTCTGTTTTCACCCAGCCTGAAATCTCAAATGGTTCAGCAAAAAGGCAAGGGTCCAGTTTTTCCATAAACTTCACTCCTCACCTTTATCCTGACCCTTGGTGCAAGCCTCGGGCTCTGAGAACTTCAACACGCCTATCACCTCCAATACTTCGCCCTCATTCACTCCCATTTCTCCTTCAACTCTTTCTGCTTACACTTTCTACCATTCTTCTTTAAAAAACCATCTCCCTTTTTCCATCATTTATAACTGACTCAAGCTCACCCTCTTCCCCCCTCTCTCTCTCAGACCTCCTCTGCCTCTCTTTTTCCCTCCATTCTTCCTCTGTATATCTCTCCTTATGATAATACTGCACTTCCCCTGACATACATCTTGTTCTTGCCTTCTCAAGGGACGCCATTTAACCAGCTGTCACAGTCTCCGTACAATCAGCACGAACCCCTAGGGATGTAGCGCTCAACAGTGCATCCCACTTGTATAGCACCTGTTTCGTCTTGATGTTCTTCTTTATCTGACCTCTTCGATGGTACATTGGAGATCGCACAATTTAATTCATGTGCATCCCGTCACCTACTGTGCGGGAATGGAAACAGGATTCCCAAAAATGGAACAAAATAGATGAATAAAACTAAATCAAACAACTTTCTGTTAAAACAGATCTGATCCCTACACAGGCTCAAGGGGAACCTGGGAGGGAGGGTCTTCCGGCGCTTGTACAACTTTGCAAGTCTTCAGATGTAAAATCCTTAAGTCCCAAAAACGTTTCTGCCGCAGCCACAAACATGTCCAGTTTCTTAGACTTCGAGACTTGTGCCATACAGTTTATAATGGTGGCAATCCACCTTTTTAACACACATGGTGTCTTTTGACTGGCAGCAAACATTTACTACAGGCTGTGGTGCGTCTACTACAATCTCTTCACTAGAATCACTTGCTTTCTCAATCATTTTCATTTCCTCCACATAGGAGATTTGATTGACCAACAGACTTTCTTACCTTTCTCCATTCACCCAGTGGGTCAGATGCCAGGCACCAGCTACACCAGGAATTTTCACCAGGTATTCAACCTGAACATCCATTGTCATCCCCCGAGATGACTCCTTTGACGGATGCTCTACTACGAAGTCAAAACACAAAACTTCAGTTGTCCCGGATTCTTTTGAGGCTCACTGCAATCTTCCTCTGTTCTTCAGATGTACAATTAAATCAAAATAAGACCACTCCTGATCCCTCTGACAGACTCAACATTTCCAAGCACATGCTTCACCATTTTTGACACCTCAAACGGGTTTCCCACATATGCATCCTTACTCAACAAACACATCCCAACAAGAAGCGATTCATTATCATTCATACACGTATACTCCACTCCAATTTTAAACTATTTCCTTTTTGTTCCAGTTTTCGCTACTACTGTTGTCTATTCAGAACATTAGTCTTCACCCACTTTGCTCGTCATGCTGCTTGATTCGAACTCAGCATCCACTTCCGCCATCAATTTCCGCTCTGAACATTTGTCGTCACCAACTTTGCTTGATGCGCTGCTTGATTCGAACTTAGCATCCACTTCTGCCATCCATTCAACATTTTGTTTGAGGGACTGGTCATAGATGTATCAACTGATAAATAATATAGTTTTAAAACTAAGGGAAGTTAGCAGCACACCTTCTCAATCACTTGTTGAAGCACAGCTTCTTCTGTCCTTTGGGATTGGTTTGGCAGATCACAGCCAACTTTTAAGGTGCATATACACCTCCACCTACTGTACTGGGGTGTGAGGCCAGTCACGGCCTACCTAAATTAAATTCTCTTCACTAGTCCTGTTCCTCCAAGAAAGTGAAATAGAGCCCTAGACACCCCTTCCCACTACACCACCCAAACCCCAACCCCTTCACACAATCTCTCCCTATCTACGTTATACAGTTCACAAAATATCAACACATGCTCCACCATTTTCCTCCACTAAACACATCACACAGACCTGTTTCATGTCTCCCTATCATCCACAATGTGGCATTCAAACCTGTGTGCCCAAAGCGTAGTCTACTCCACACAACTTCCTCTCTCCTACATCCCATACTCCCCACCTCTTCCTTTACTGACCAGTACATGCGAAAAAATTGTCTCCCCTTATTACTAGCATCCCATTTCATTTGCCAAAGACCAAGCCCTTTTGCCCGGATCAAGGACTTGACTTCCCTATGGCCCAGCGGGACCTCAGCAAAATAGCCCCTCTCTCCTCACAGCACTCTTAGCCACCACATCGGCCTTCTCATTACCCACAACCCGATGGGAACCCAGTAAAAGCTTACTACCACTCCCCTCCTCTCCAATCCCATCATCTCCACAAACAAGTCTCCCTTATCTGACCTGCCCATCTTCACACTACCCAACATTGCAGGAAAATCAGAGCAGCTCACCACTCTGGGTGGTTTCACCTCCTCCACCCATCTCAAACCTATCATGGCCATCAACTCAGCCGCATAAACTGATACAGAATTAGTTAACCGCTTACATATTTTAACATTGAAATATGGGATATACACCCCTGGCCCCACCCTACTACTGCCTGAGTCCTTTGAACCATCTGTATATATCCTTAAAAACAAATAAAACCAATTATCTATATACTGTATCTCTCCAAACACCATCTCACATCCTCACCCCATTCTCTCCTGCCCTCAATCATGTCCACATCTACAAAACAGCCACAGAGGAAAGTTCTGTGTAATTGCAATTGCCGGCCCCATCTCTTTCTCTCCCCCAGTCCATATTCTACCACCTTCTGCCCAATTGTCCACCCATACGCCCTCTGCTTTCCCACTCCTCGCTCCCTGCATTTCCCAATTGCCGTGACCACAGGATGTCCTTCTGATCACCCTTTCAACCTCGCCCATTATGCTAATGCAGGTTTGTCCCGCCTTATCCTCAGTGACAGTTTCCCACTATCCACCTGCAATACCTCAACAGGTATCGTTCTGAACACAGGAGGTTGGTGGCACATTAACTGTGGAGGACTACACAGGAGCTGATTCAAATAACCAAATGTTGATAAGGAGTTTATACATTTAATCAGCTGTGTAGTGCTAGGGCAAAACCCAAAACGTGCACTCCTTGGGGTCCCTAAGGACAGAGTTTGGGAAACGCTGGTCTAAGCACAACCCTTAACAACCAAAACCCCATTCCTCATCTCAAAGTATTGTCTGTAAATCACCCCCAGCCCATTGACTTTGACAGATCATTCTTGTCAATAGCAGCCTTTTTCAGGGGCTTTTTGTAGACATGGATTTGTATTGTGTTTTGAGAATCTGCAGAGAGAATAATGAGGTGGTTGTGTCATTACTGTAGTCTTACTGTAGTCTTGATGTTATAACTTTCAGCGTCCCTTGCTGGTTTCTGTCCCACAATCTTGTTGTGCTCCATAACCGCAAGGTGTGTCTGCTCCGTCATAGTTGTGTACCCAAAATGCTACCCCTTGGGGTATTTTTCAGCAGTGCACTGTGAAATGACTCTAGATACGAGTTTTACTAAGATAAATAAGAGGGGTAGACTAAATTGATTACATGATCTGGAAGAGACTCTGTGGTCCTCAGGCTACATGTAACCACCTGTAACCCCACAAACACTACCCAATTCATGTTAATACCATGCTTACTGTAAATTGAGCTATCTTAGCCGTCAGCTTGTAAATATTTTTGCCAACTAACCTTCAACTTGGAATCACACTCTGTACCACCTACAACAGAGTACACAACAATACACAATTTAACCACCTCACCCACTAATTGTATTGATCTATATTAGACTGGCTAGCTTACCATGCCCAACATGGACATTTCAATATTGTCTGCTTGCTGTTAGCTAACTAGCGTCACTAAATGTGGCGACATGATTGCTATTCAGCTGAGACTGGCTAAGAACCAACTAACCAACCATAGAAGATTTATACACATTCATCATTGCTAACGTTACCAAAACACAAACAAATAGTGAATTAGCTATATCGCCAATTCTATAATAACAGTGTTTTCCAGACAAGGGTGGAATAGAAGGCTACCAGATTGAGCTACTCTTATTTGCTAACATTAGCTAGCTTACTTTAGCTAATGTCAGTCAAAGATACAACGAACAAACAAACATGTTTGCTCTGCTATAAGTAGTTACAGTGACTACTAGCAGTGACTACCATGGCATAACCGAAATACAATTTAATTGACAGTGTATACAGTGCATTTAGAAAGTATTCAGACCCCTTGACTTTTTCCACATTTGTTACGTTACAGCCTTATTCTAAAATGGATGAAATAGTTCCACCTACGCCAAATCTACACACAATACCCAATAATGACAAAGCAAAAACAGGTCTATAGAATTTTTTGAAAATGTATTAAAAACATAAATATGACATTTGTTGAAGCACCTTTGGCAGCGATTACAGCCTTAAGTATTACTGAATGTGACGTTACAAGCTTGGCACACCTGTATTTGTGGAGTTTCTCTCATTCTTCTCTGCAGATCCTCACAAGCTCTGTCAGGTTGGATGGGGAGCATCGCTGCACAGCTATTTTCAGGTCTCTCCAGAGATGCTCGATTGGGTTCAAGTCAGGCCTCTGCCTGGGCCACTCAAAGACATTCAGAGACTTGTCCCAAAGCCACTCCTGAGTGGTCTTGGCTGTGGGCTTAGGGTCGTTGTTCAGTTGGAAGGTGAACCTTCACCTCAGTCTAAGGTCCTGAGTGCTCGGGAGCAGGTTTTCATCAAGGATCTCTCTGTAATTTGCTCTGTTCATCTTTCCCTCAAACCTGACTAGTCTCCCAGTCCCTACCACTGAAAACATCCCCACAGCATGATGCTGCAACCACAATGCTTCACCGTAGCGATGGTGCCAGGCTTCCCCCAGACGTGGCGCTTGGCATTCAGTCCAAAGAGTTCCATCTTAAATTCATCAAACCAGAGAATCGTGTTTCTCATGGTCTGAGAGTCCTTTAGGTGGCTTTTGGCAAACTCCAAGCGGGCTGTCATGTGCCTTTTACTGAGGAGTGGCTTCCATCTGGCCACTCTACCATAAAGGCCTGATTGGTGGAATGCTGCAGAGATGGTTTTCCTTCTGGAAGGTTCTCCCATTCCACAGAGGAACTCTGTAGCTCTGTCAGAGTGACCATTGGTTTCTTGGTCACCTCCCTGACCAAGGCCATTCTCCCCCGATTGCTCAGTTTGGCCGGGAGGCAAGCTCTAGGAAGAGTCTTGGTGGTTCCAAACTTCTTCCATTTAAGAATGATGGAGGATACTGTGTTCTTGGGGACCTTCAATGCTGTAGTCATTTTTTATTACCGTTCCCCAGATCTGTGCCTCGACACAATTCTGTCTCGGAGCTCTACAGATAATTACTACAACCTCATGGATTGGTCTTTGCACTGACATGCACTGTGAAATCCTGTCCAATCAATTGAATTTACCACAGGTGGACTCCAAATGGCTTAAGGACAACAAAGTCAAGGTATTGGTGTGGCCATCACAAAGCCAGGACCTCAATCCTATAGAAATGTGTGGGCAGAACTGAAAAAGCATGTGTGAGGAAGCAGGCCTACAAACCTGACTCAGTTACACCAGCTCTGTCAGGAGGAATGGGCCAAAATTCACCCAACTTATTGTGGGAAGCTTGTGGAAGGCATTCCGAAACGTTTGACCCAAGGTAAACAATTTAAAGGCAATGCTACCAAATACTAATTGAGTGTATGTAAACTTCTGATCCACATGGAATGTGATGAAAGAAATTAAAGCTGAAATAAATTATTATTTTGACTATCATTCTGATATTTCACATTCTTAAAATAAAGTGGTGTTCCTAACTGACTTAAGACAGGGAATTTTTACTAGGATTAAATGTCAGGAATTGTGAGAAACTGAGGTTAAATGTATTTGACTAAGGTGTATGTAAACTTCCAACTTCAACTGTATATTATCCCTTATTGACGTCACTTGTTAAATCCACTTCAATCAGTGTAGATGAAGGGGAGGAGACAGGTTAAGTAAGGATTTTTAAGCCTTGGGACAATTGAGACATTGATTGTGTATGTGTGCCATTCAGAGCGTGAATGGGCAAGACAACAAATGTAAATGCCTTTGAACGGGGTATGGTAGTAGGTGCCAGGCGGACCGGTTTATGTCAAGATCTGCAATGCTGCTGGGCTTTTCACGCTCAACAGTTTCCGTGTGTATCAAGAATTGTCCAGCACCCAAAGGACATCCAGCCAACTTAACACAACTGTTGGAAGCATTGGAATCAAGCATCCCTGTGGAACGCTTTCGACACCTTGTAGAGTCCATGCCCCGACGAATTGAGGCTGTTCTGAGGGGGTGGGGTGCGCAAATCAATATTAGGAATGTGTTCCTAATGTTTGTTTTACTCAGTGATTTTTTAAAATCTTATTTTTTCTTTTTATTTAACCTTTATTTAACTAGGCAAGTCAGTTTTAAGAAAAATTATTATTTACAATGACTGCCTACTCCGGCCAAACCCGGACATCGCTGAGCCAATTGTGCTCCGTCCTATGGGACTCCGAATCTAGGCAGAATGTGATACAGCCTGGATTCAAACCAGGTACTGTAGTGATGCCTCTTGCACTGAGATCCAGTGCCCCTTGATTATGGCTTGTGCCTTAATTGTAGTAGCGTAACTGTTATGATATCATAAATAGAGCAATCAGAAACTATTACTGGATTTAGCCAACGGGATAGTTCTTGATGTCATGGGAGACTTATAACTGGCTGGCCACCCCTTTACAACTCGGAAGACATGGTTTTGCCGATATTAAAAGTGACCAAGACAGTTTCGGTAAGTGATTTCCCTTAAATCATTGAAGGAGAACTCAAAACTAAGGTTTTAGGTTACAACAGCTGACAATCTGCAGTGGATGTTGTTTATTTAAAGCAGATTGCACCAATCAACTCAGTGGGGTTGGGGTTATTGTCGGCCCTGAGATTGGAAGGTTGGGTGCGATCCTCAGTTCAGTCATACGAAAGACTCTAAAAAGTGTGACCTGATGCTCTGCTTAGCACTCCGCATTAAGCAGATGGATTTGGGGTAAGGAATTGCGATAGACTAGCATCCTGTCCAAGGGGTAGTATACTTGTATATCAAGTTGCCTCACACCACTGAAACAGGAGATAGGCTTCTGCCCTATCGGCTGTCATGGCTGGGACAAGGCTAATTATTAAGCACCCAGATGCAATGTTATTGCCCATACATTTTTCACCAAACCTTAACTTCTTGCTGACCATTTTTGAAAAATAACTGTTGGTTATGTTTACTATGTGTAATGCTCTGACCTTGCACAACCCGCCAGCCTCAGACCGCAGTGGTCTGCTCACTACTCAAGCGGATAACCAGCCTACAACGTTTTCTACGTTGTTGACCCTGAATGATGGTGAAATTTTGCCTGAGAAATCCAATCCGTATATAAAACACATCAAAGCATAAGAAATTTGTGATGCTGCTGTTCCAATGCGTCCCTAGTGAGCAGTGAATGGGCTATCAACCAGATTACTTTTTCTCCGTATTCCCCAACGTGTCTACAGCATTGTGACGTAGTTTTACGCATTTATGTTGAAGAATACCTGTAATACCCGCGGCTACATTGCGCAACTGGTCACCTGATGGCTCCGAGAGAGATTCTCGTGTAAAATACAGAGGTAGCCATTATTCCAATCGGTCCTACTGAAAAACCAATTGTCCCGGTGGATATATTATTGAATAGATATTTGAAAAACACCTTGAGGATTGATTATAAAACAACGTTTGCCATGTTTCGGTCGATATTATGGAGCTAATTTGGAATATTTTTTGGTGTTATCGTGACTGCAATTTCCGGGCGATTTCTCAGCCAAACGTGAAGAACAAAGAGCTATTTCGCCTACAAAAATAATATTTTTGAAAAAAAGGAACATTGGCTATCTAACTGGGAGTCTCGTGAGTGAAAACATCCGAAGCTCATCAAAGGTAAACAATTTAATTTGATTGCTTTTCTGATTTCCGTGACCAAGTTACCTGCTGCTAGCTGGACAAAATGCTATGCTAGTCTATGATAAACGTACACAAATGCTTGTCTAGCTTTGGCTGTAAAGCATATTTTGAAAATCTGAGATGACAGGGTGATTAACAAAAGGCTAAGCTGTGTTTCAATATATTTCACTTGTGATTTTCATGAATAGGAATATTTTCTAGGAATATTTATGTCCGTTGCGTTATGCTAATTAGTGTCAGTCGATGATTACGCTCCCGCACGCGGGATGGGGAGTCACTAGAGGTTTAAGGATACCTTACATTATTATCTTATGCACTACTGGAAGGGAATGTGAACAAGATCTTGAACTCATGACATCAAACTTTGCCACTAATTCATATTTAAATGATGCAGTTGTCCCTCCACTTCATCTGTTTGACTCAGTGGTCTTATGGTTGGTGACGGTATGTTGGTATTGTGTATGTTGAATGTAATATTACTGGTTGTCTTATGCAACATCCATTTAGGCACTGATGAACCTGCACCACTGTGTGTGATCTGCTTCAGGCAACAGCATTATACCTGTACTGTACTTGATATTCTTTTTATTTATTTTTTTGGATTGCCATGGATTAGAAGCGGGCAACACCATCAGGTCCAAAGCCAAAACAACAAATTTGGATGAGACAGGCGTGTTTTCGTTTCCTGCAAGCATGAGCACCCACTTCACTTCTTGAACATGAAAAAGGGTGAAAGGTGGGATGCAGTAATTCATTTTATTTTTCAGTGTTTGATTAACCTAGTTTGCAAATAATTATGCATGAGATGAAATAATTATGTATCTCTTCTGTAGTTTATCAAATACAGTGTACCTGCTGTGAGAGATGAGGCAAGAACATAAATCTCATCTTCATGTATGACATTTGCATGCAAGATGCAGCCACATGTGTAAGTAATTAACCTTTTTTTATTCAAGATCTTATTGACTTTAACATTTGAATAGCATTTTTCTCCAAAAATTGTTTTAACAATAACATTTTTTCCATAACTTTCAGAGAAACCTTCCTGAACTGAAGCATGGGACCAATTCGCTGTGCCAGTTTTCCATGCTTATGGACATGACTTGCCATGTCAGGTACTTGAACATGATCATTAATATTGTCGGTAGGTATTTATTCATATTTTATAAGGTTTAACCAAATAACCTTTTTTACCATGGTATGACATGATTTCATATTTCTAGATGAAATTCAACACCCGATATGTCGAAAGTGCTGGACTGGCAGATGGGGAGCAGATGGAGAGCCTGTGGTCGTATCGGAGGCGCTTTGGGAAGGTCACCAAAAAATGACGCCGTCCCATCGTATTGACATCCTGACTGATGCACTTCTCTACCATGGGAAAAAGATATGCCAGAGGCAACGTTAGTACAGTTTTTATTAATTTACTTGATGCTGGTTGACTCTAGTGATGTTCTTAACATTTCCTGTTTTTGTTTTGTTTTAGTGGATTCTCTGCCACAGATGTTTTCCCGAGCAACAGAAGTTGCAACAGAGGCAGAAAGGGAAATGGCAGAAATTGCACAGTCTCTTTCAGGTAAACCATTGTATCAATAATCTAAGCATAGCATTTCAGTATTGATTAGAAATGTTGTCACATCTGTCACTGTTGTTATGTTTTAGGAACAACACTGGACACCATTAGGGATTGGGGCAGGAATGTAGGTGTCACCCTTGAGAGGCAAAAACCTGCTCTTTGCTGGGAGGAGCAATATGTTGCAATGCTCCAGAAACATACAATTGCAATGTATGTAATTAATTTCAAATGACAAAACAAAGTTGTTACTTTTCGGCATGCATTATTGTTTTCAGGGCACAGCAGGAAAGTGGAGACGGAACAGCTGTTTTTCAGCTTGTGCAGATCGAGGGGTACTTCCTCAGTTTTTAACAGTGCAATTGTTAGATCAATGAATATAATTGATCTCCCTGGTCAAAGTATTTAGAACCTTTCTGATTCCATAACACTCAAGACGATGGAGAGGAAGAACAGCATCCTCCATCGATGGTCCCCCACCAGCAGTCGCTTCCAGACTCCACTCCACAGACTGCAGAGTAACAGATTGAGGACCAATCTGGAGGGAACCTTCAGTCTGGTGCTAGAACAGAGGTTTCTCTGTGGCCTGATGAGAAAATATGCACACACAGTACTGTGAAAAAGTTTTTGGCAGGTATGAAAAAATGCTGTAAAGTAAGAATGCTTTCAAAAATAGACATGTTAATAGATTATATTTATCAATGAACTAAATGCAAAGTGAGTGAACAGAAGAAAAACCTACATCAAATCCAAATTTGGTGTGACCACCCTTGGTGTGACCATTCTTGTAGGTACATTTGCACAATGTCAGGGATTTTGTGGGCATATAGTCAGGTGTATGGTTAAACAATTATACCAAACAGGTGCTAATGATCATCAATTCAATATGTAGGTTGAAAAACAATCATTAACTGAAACAGAAACAGCTGTGTAGGATTTATGATATAACACAATGGATGGCTGATTCATATTTGTCATACTACATTGATATTTGATATTATTTATAATGTGTTACGCTTTGTTTTGTTTTGATTTGATGTTTTGCATGACAACGGTGGTTCCATGCGCTGTGCCTAGGAATGAAGACAAGAGTTTAACAGAGTAAAGAACACAAACTGGAAGTGCAGTCTTTGTTGTTGAAAATGTATGCTATACCCCATCCACACTGAAGAGGCTCTGAAATGTACATCAACCAGGGATATAGAGAAAGTGATAAAGGTATGGGATTCTGGGTAATCCACAGCAAATTTATGGAGAATTGCTGTTGGTGAGTTGAAAATTGTGGTCCCAGGATAGAATTGTATAAAGTTGACATTACATCATAAAATCCACCTTTTACATCGTACATTAGCAATTTATGTTATTATTAACTACTGTTGTTGGTTTGGTGTCAAATAAGCCACTTTATATGTTATTTGCCGAATCTCAGTTTGCCATGTGGATTTTATGCTAGCTAAAATTCCCTCTTTGAAGTTGGGAGCTAACTCGAAAATGCATCTTCTTTAGGAGTGCTATTTACATCCCGTCGACTACTCATCAATCATCCATACGGTGTGTGTCCCACGATTGCAGGTAATTTATGACAATTGTATAAAGTATATGTTTATACATTTTGGAGCGCCAGCTAGCAGTGTGGTTTTGTTAGTTTAGGAAAATATGTGGGACATTCTAGGTGCATTATATTGTAACGACCCATGCTCGTGCATGCTTTTGTGGCACGGTCGATAGAGCGCTGGACTTCGGGTAGAAGGCCGAGGGTTCGAGACCAGCACCCTGCTGTTTCATTACAATATTTCTTCGCCACAAGAGTGTGATGTTGAGTAATTTTTCAGGTTCATTTGATGTATTTTGAATACTGGAAATAGATTTAACTCCTGGTTATTAAGAGATCTTTCTTTATTTGGACGTGTACTTTTATCAAAATATTTGATCAAAATATAAAACTATTTAAGAAATAAGGATTGCAATTGGAATATCATCCCTAATTTAATATTCCAACAGATTGGTGGTCTAGAATTCTTACTCAAATGCAACTTTGATATTGGTAAAATCCCTATTAAGCTTGCAAACTTTCAGAAACAAGTACTTCTAACCTCATGTACAAACACAATTCTGGCTAGAGGGTCAAGAGTTTTTACCTTGTCAGCTAGGGTATTTGATCTTGCAACCTTTCGGTTACTAGTCCAACACTCTAACCACTAGGCTACCTGCCTGAATGCTCTGGATTTTAAAACCTCTAATATAATATTTAAGATTAAATGGATACAAAACTATTTAAGAAATAAGAATTACATTTGGAATATCATCCCTAATTTAATATTCCAACAGATTGGTGGTCTAGAATTCTTACTCAAATGCAACTTTGATATGGGTAAAATCCCTATTAAGGTTGCAAACTTTCATGAACAAGTAGTTCTAACTTGGAACCTCATGTACAAACACAATTTTCCCCACATAGGTATACATTCTGGAATAATAAAGACATAAAATACAAAAACAAGTATTCATTTTTCCAGAACTGGTTTGACAACAACATTATTTGGGTTAAACAATTATTGAATAATGATGGAAAACTATATAATTATCCAGAATTTATGAGAACACACAATGTTACATTCACTCCTGAGGAGTATCGCATTGTTGTGAGAGCTGTCCCTACAGGTGCTATTCTTTTATGCTATTCTTTTATGAGAATATAACAATATTCCAAGTCCAACTGTTAATGATTTGCCTACAGATTCAACAGTATTTGCACTTCAAAATGCAATATTCTCATACATTTTGATGATTTTTTCTACTAAGAGATACTAAGAGAATATAAGTTGTTCAGACAAATGTTCTGCTCTAACATTTTAACATCGTGCTATGTGACTGACTATACAGTAGCCTACATCTATAGTCTACATATGCTGCTTTAGGCTAAATACTATAGTTTTCTGTGTTTCAATAGGACAAATGGAAAGAGTACCTACTTTATGTCCTACCATTAGAAATTGTGGTGTAGTGTACTTATAATACACTGCTTAAATGTATATGTTGGGTAACATTCCACTCAATTGGAGTGAAACGGTTGGATAGACCTTACAAGTGTTGGATTAGGAAAGTCGCATCTTAAAAAGGTGTTGTTGTACAGTGTTGCAATGGGCAAAAATGTTTTTATACAGCAAAATAATTCACACACACTTGCTTATGTGGATGATGTTTCCATAGTCTAGGACCGGTATGAAAGTTGACTGAATAATCTGCTTCTACTACTTGGTGAAAGACATTTTCCTGCTGCTGCTATGAGCCGTTCTGGATCGCACAAGAGCGGATGGTCGGGGCCGGAACATAATTCAGCAATGAGGCCTGAGGGGGTGTGGTATATGGCCAATATACCACGGCTAAGGGTTGTTCTTATGCACGGTTCTTATGCATGATGCAACGCGAAGTGCCTGGATACAGTCCTTAGCCGTGGTGTATTGGACTTATACCACAAACCCCTAAGGTACCTTATCGCTTTTATAAACTGGTTACCAACGTAATTAGAGCAGTAAAAATAAATGTTTTGTCATACCCGTGGTATACGGACTGATATACCACAGCTGTCAGCCAATCAATCAGTTTATAATTACAAATAATTTGTAGACTATTGACTGCAAGAAACCCAAACATATATGTTTGACTGAAACATAATCATTTCAAGGGCAGTGCAGTTGCCGTACAGCCCGACAGGATGCTCTCGATTGTGCATCTGTAAAAGTTTGTCAGGTCCTCCTAAGGTTGAAGAGGCGCTGTTGCGCCTTCTTCACCACTCTGTCTGTGTGAGTACCATTTCAGTTAGTCTGTGATGTGTACGCTGAGGAACTTCAAACGTTCTACCTTCTCCACTGCTGTCCCTTCGATGTGGATAGGGGGGTGCTCCCTATCCACATCGTTGTTTTCCTAACACCACACTCCGAGTGCCCCCTGTAGGCTGTCTCGTCGTTGTTGGTAATCAAGCCCACTACTGTTGTGTCATCTGCAAACTTGATGATTGAGTTGGAGGTGTGCATGGTCACGCAGTTGTGGGTGAACAGGGAGTACAGGAGGGGGCTGAGAACGCACCTTTGTGGGGCCCCAGTGTTGAGGGTCAGCGAAGTGGAGATGTTGTTTCCTACCTTCACCACCTGGGGGCGGCCCGTCACGTCCAGGACCCAATTGCACAGGGCGGGGTTGAGACCCAGTGCCTCCAGCTTTATGATGAGCTTGGTGGGTACTATGGTGCTTAATGATGAGCTGTTGTCAATGAACAGCATTCTTACATAGGTATTCCTTTTGTCCAGAGGGGCAGTTTGCAGTGTGATGGCAATTGCATCGTCTTTGGACCTGTTGGGGCAGTATGCAAACTGAAGTGCGTCTAGGGTGGCTGGTAAGGTGGAGGTGATATGATCCTTGACTAGTCTCTCAAAGCACTTCATGATGACAGAAGTGAGTGCTACAGGGCAGTATAATGAAAAAGTAGGCCTGAAGGCTCTTGTTCATAGACTAGGAAACACTTACATATAGACCAACTGACAAGTGTCTGACCAACTGACAAGTGTCTTCACTGACATATTCAACCTCCTGTCCATGTTACAATTTAATATCTTTGTTGTTGTAGGAAGACACTTCATAACAGCTAACAAATCAAATTCATCACATGCACCAATTATTTTACATTTTTACCTTTATTTAACTAGACAAGTCAGTTAAGAACAAATTCTTATTTTCAATGACAGCCTAGGAACAGTGGGTTAACTGCCTGTTCAGGGGCAGAATGACAGATTTGTACCTTGTCAGCTCGGGGATTTGAACTTGCAACCTTCCGGTTACTCGTCCACTGCTCTAACCACTAGGCTACCCTGCCGCCCCAGAATATAGGTGTAGTAGACCTTGCAGTGAAATGCTTACTTACAAGTCCGTTAACCAACAATGCAGTTTAAAATATACGAACAATAAGAAATGAAAGGAACAAGTAATTATAGAGCAGCAGTAAAATAACAATAGCGAGACTATATACAGGGGGTACCGGTACAGAGTCAAAACGTCGTTAGTCGAGGTAATTGAGGAAATAAGTACATGTAGGTAGAGTTATTAAAAGTGACTATGCATAGATAAGAGAGTGGCAGTGGCATAAAAGAGGGGGAGGGCAATGGAAATAGTCTGGGTAGCCATTTGATTAGATGATCATGAGTCTTATGGCTTGGGGGTAGAAGCTGTTTAGAAGCCTCTTGGACCTTGAGTTGGCGCTCCGGTACCGCTTACCGTGCAGTAACAGTTTATGACTAGGGTGGCTGGAGTCGTGGACAATTTTAGGGCCTTCCTCTGACACCGCCCGGTACAGAGGTCCTAGATGGCAGGAAGCTTGGCCCCAGTGATGTACTGGGCCGTACGCACTACCATCTGTTGTGCCTTGCGGTTAGAGGCCGAGCAGTTGCCATACCAAGCAGTGATGCAACCAGTGGTGCAGCTGTAGAACCGTTTGATGATCTGAGGACCCATGCCAAATCTTTTCAGTCTCCTGAAGGGGAATAGGTTTTGTCATGCCCTCTTCACGACTGGCTTTGTGTCCTTGGACCATGTTAGTTTGTTGGTGATGTGGACACCAAGGAACTTGAAGCTCTCAAGCTGCTCCACTACAGCCCAGTCGATGAGAATGGGGGCGTGCTCTGTCCTCCTTTTCCTGTAGTCCACAATCATCTCCTTTGTCTTGATCACATTGAGGGAGAGGCTGTTGTCCTTGCACCACACGGCCAGGTCTCTGACCTCCTCCCAATAGGCTGTCTCGTCATTGTCAGTGATCAGGCCTACCACTATTGTGTCATCTGCAAACTTAATTATGGTGTTGGAGTCATGCCTGGCCGTGCAGTCATGAGTGAACAGGGAGTACAGGAGGGGACTGAGCACGCACTCCTGAGGGCGCCCCTGTGTTGAGGATCAGCGTGGTGGATGTGTTGTTACCTACCCTTACCACCTGGGGGAGGTTCAGGATCCAGTTGCAGAGGGAGGTGTTTAGTCCAAGGGTCCTTAGCTTATTGATGAGCTTTGAGAGAACTATGGTGTTGAGCGCTGAGCTATCGTCAATGAATAGCATTCTCACATAGGTGTTCCTTTTGTCCAGGTGGGAAAGGGCAGTGTGGAGTGCAATAGAGATTGCATCATCTGTGGATCTATTAGGGCAGTATGCAATTGGAGTGAGTTTAGGGTTTCTGGGATAATGGTGTTGATGTGAGCCATGATCAGCCTTTCAAAGACCTTCATGGCTACAGACCTGAGTGCTACAGGTCAGTAGTAATTTAGGCAGGTTACCTTAGTGTTCTTGGGCACAGGGACTATAGTGGTCTGCTTAAAACATATTGGTATTAGAGACACGGACAGGAGGTTGAATATGTCAGTGAAGACACTTGTCAGTTGGTCAGCGCATGCTCGCAGGACATGTCCTGGTAATCCATCTGGCCCTGCGGCCTTGTGAATGTTGACCTGTTTAAAGGTCTTACTTACATCGGCTGCGGAGAGGGTGATCACACAGTCGTCTGGAACAGCTGGTGCTCTCATTCATGTTTCAGTGTTATTTGCCTCAAAAAGCGAGCATAGAAATAGTTTAGCTTGTCTGGTAGGCTCGTGTCTGGGCAGCTCTCGGTTGTGATTCCCTTTGTAGTCTAATGGTTTCCAAGCCCTGCCACATTTGACGATCTTCAAAGCTGGTGTAGTACGATTCGATCTTAGTCCTGTATTGACGCTTTGCCTGTTTGATGGTTCGTCAGAGGGCATAGTGGGATTTCTTATAAGCTTCCGGGTTAGAGTCCCTCTCCTTGAAAGTGGCAGCTCTAGCCTTTAGCTCAGTGCGGATGTTGCCTGTAATCCATGGCTTCTGGTTGGGGTATGTACGTTTGGTCACTGTGGGGATGACGTCATTGATGCACTTATTGATGAAGCCAGTGACTGATGTGGTGTACTCCTCAATGCCACCGGAAGAATCTTGGAACATATTCCAGTCTGTGCTAGCAAAACAGTCCTGCAGCTTAGCATCTGCTTCATCTGAACACTTTTTTTATAGACTGAGTCACTGCTGCTTCCTGCTTTAATTTTTGCTTTTAAGCAGGAATCAGGAGAATGGCATTATGGTCATATTTACCAAATGGAGGGCAAGGGAGAGCTTTGTACGCATCTCTGTGTGTGGAGTAAAGGTGGTCTAGAGTTTTTCCCCCTCTGGTTGCACATTTAACCTGCTGATAGAAATTTGATAAAACAGATTTAAGTTTCCCTGCATTAAAGTCCCCAGCTATTAGGAGCACCACCTCTGGATGAGCGTTTTCCTATTTGCATATTGCAGAATACAGCTCATTGAGTGAGGTCTTAGTGCCAGCATCGGTCTGTGGCGGTATGTAGACAGCTACGAAAAATACAGATCAACTCTTTAGGTAGATAGTGTGGTCTACAGCTTATCATGAGATACTCTACCTCAGGCGAGCAAAACCTCAAGACTTCCTTAGATATCGTGCACCAGCTGTTGTTTACAAATACACATAGTCCGCCACCCCTTGTCTTAACAGACGCTGCTGTTCTATTCTGCCTATACTTCATATAACCAGCCAGCTGTATGTTGATAATGTCGTCGTTCCGCCACAACTCCGTGAAGCATAAGATATTACAGTTTTGAATGTCCCGTTGGTAGTTTAATCTTCCTCGTAGGTCGTCAATTTTATTTTCCAATGATTGCACGTGAGCTAATAGAACGGAAGGCAGTGAGGTTTTATTCAATCGCCTACGAATTCTCAGAAGGCAGCCCAACCTCTGCCCTCTCTTTCTCTGTCTTCTCTTCACGCAAATGACAGGGATTTGGGCCTGTTCCTGGGCTCGTCGGACTCATTAAAGGAAATAATATTCTGCCAGTTCGTGGTGAGTAATCGCTGTTCTGATGTCCAGAAGATATTTTCGGTCATAAGAGGAGGTGGCAGCAACATTATGTACAAAATAAGTAAAAACACAAGTTACAAATAACGCAAAAAAAACAAAACACAGTTGGTTTGGAGCATGTAAAACGTTAGCCATCTTCTCCGGCACCATGATACACATAAGGGGTACCCTTGTGTCTTATCATGAACGGGGTTTGAAAAAGAGGTCCTCAGCCCTGGTAACTGAGGCTGATGCGACTACAGAACTAGTCGCATCAGTGTCTGTGTCTGTAGTTAAGGTATGAAATGGAGGAAAGGTGTGGTTGGGGGTGAGAGGGAGGTGGAATTAGGGACATGTGACCACAGGGTTGGTAGATTTTGAGGGGTTAGTGGAAAGAGGGATTGGGTGGACAAATTGATTTGATTTATTTCAGCTTTTATTTCTTTCATCACATTCCCAGTGGGTCAGAAGTTTACATACACTCAATTAGTATTTGGTAGCATTGCCTTTTAAATTGTTTAACTTGAGTCAAACGTTTTGGGTAGCCTTCCACAAGATGCCCACTATAAGTTGGGTGAATTCTGGCCCATTCCTCCTGACAGAGCTGGTGTAACTGAGTCAGGTTTGTAGGCCTCCTTGCTCTCACACTCTTTGTCAGTTCTGCCAACAAATGTTCTATAGGATTGAGGTCAGGGCTTTGTGATGGTCAATCCAATACCTTGACTTTGTTGTCCTTTAAGCCATTTTGCCACAACTTTGGAAGTATGCTTGGGGTCATTGTCCATTTGGAAGACGCATTTGCAACCAAGTTTTAACTTCCTGACTGATGTCTTGACATGTTGCTTCAATATATCCACATAATTTCCTTTCCTCATCATGCCATCTATTTTGTGAAGTGCACCAGTCCCTCCTGCAGCAAAGCACTCCCACAACATGATGCTGCCACCCCCATGCTTCACAGTTGGGATGGTGTTCTTTGACTTGCAAGCTTCCCCCTTTATTCTCCAAAGATAATGATGGCCAAACAGTTATATTTTTGTTTCATCAGACCAGAGAACATTTCCACAAAAAGTATAATCTTTGTCCCCATGTGCAGTTGCAAACCGTAGTCTGACTTTTTAATGGCGGTTTTGCAGCAGTGGCTTCTTCCTTGCTGAGCCGCCTTTCAGGTTGTGTCAATATAGGACTCGTTTTACTGTGGATATAGATACTTTTGTACCTGTTTCCTCCAGCATCTTCACAAGGTCCATCAAAGTGCGTTCATCTCTAGGAGACAGAACGCGTCTCCATCCTGAGTGGTATGACGGCTGCGTGGTCCCATGGTGTTTATACTTGCGTACTATTGTTTGTACAGATGATCGTGGCACCTTCAGGCGTTTGGAAATTGCTCCCAAGGATGAACCAGACTTGTGGAGGTCTACAATTATATTTCTGAGGTCTTGGCTGATTTCTTTTGATTTCCCCATGATGTCAAGCAAAGAGGCAATGAGTTTGAAGGTAGGCTTTGAAATACATCCACAGGTACACCGCCAAATGATGTCAATTAGCCTATCAGAAGCTTCTAAAGCCATGACATCATTTTCTGGAATTTTCCAAGCTCTTTAAAGGCATAGTTAACTTAGTGAATGTAAACTTCTGACCCACTGGAATTGTGATACAGTGAAAAGTGAAATAATCTGTCTGTAAATAATTGTTGGAAAAATTACTTGTCATGCACTAAGTAGATATCCTAACCGACTTGCCAAAACTATAGTTTGTTAACAATTTGTGGAGTGGTTGAAAAACGAGTTTTAATGACTCCAACCTAAGTGTATGTAAACTACCGACTTCAACTATATACTTTTTTAGCTTCACTTTAAATTAGAAACAGCAAAATATACAAAGGTTTAGGGAGTCGTACCCAGGGAGAAGGAGAGCTGATCCTGGCTGGAGGTAATACTTTTGCCATACTTACAATTCAACTGCCAGACTGCCATTACTGGAAATTTGGTGTAAGTCACCTTCACTTCTCTTGTCCTCTCAAGGCAGGCCAACCTTTACAATTAATGGTAATCTTCTGGCCACTGGGAAACACTGGAAATGTATAGGGAAAACCCCACCCACCAATAACGAGATGCACTTCTTATATTGAAAACAAATGACTAATTGGTGGTGACCTAACATAATCGCTTGTGGTGTTTTCGCTGTAAAGCATTTTTGAAATCAGACACTGTGGCTGGATTAACGAGAATTTTATCTTTAAAATGTGGTGGAAGCTGTTGTCCTCATCTTGAAGAAAAATGGAGAACAAAAGGAGGTGCAGCACCTGGCCACTACAGGAGCGCAACAGTTTGTCATGTGAACTGGAGTTGTCTGAGAATTTGGTCTTTCCTTTGCAGGTAAAGCACTATTGAAAAGCAGAAGCCATACAATGTGGTGGCTGTGTTTCTTGTTTTCCTAAGCATATTTACCATAAATACCTATAATAATAATTAGGTGGGTGCTTATACTTGTCCTATATTGTGTCATTCTGCACCATGCTATTTTAATTGTTCATAGGTGTGAACACAACTGGATCAAAGGAGGGTGGGCGGAGCCAAGAAGATCTAGTTCAGGCGGTTAAAGATGTCTTCAATTCTAAATTTAGTATGTTTATGTTTAAAGTGATTTCCTTTCTGACAATAGCAAACAGCAGATACATTTAGTCACATCAATAGATTACAGATACATTTAGCCACGGCAATAGATTGCAGATATATTTAGTTACATCAATTGATTTCAGTTTAAATGTAATTGTATTGTTTATTGTTAGCATTAACCTCTGGGATATGTGGGACAGTAGCATCCCACCTCGCCAACAGCCAGTGAAAGTGCAGGGCGCCAAATTCAAAACAACAAAAATCTCATAATTAAAATTCCTCAGGCATACAAGTATTTTACACCATTTTAAAGATAAAATTCTCATTAATCCAGCAACAGTGTCTTTCAAAAATGCTTTACAGTGAAAGTACCACAAGCGATTATGTTAGGTCACCACCAACTCACAGAAAAACACAGCCATTTTTCCAGCCAAAGAGAGGAGTCACAAAAGCACAAATAGCGATAAAATTAATCACTAACCTTTGATGATCTTCATCAGATGACACTTGTAGGATTTCATGTTACACAATACATGCATGTTTTGTTCGATAAAGTGCATATTTATATAAAAAAATCTAATTTTACATTGGCGCGTTAATTTCAGTAGTTCTAAAACATGCGGTGATTGTGCAGAGAGCCACATCAATTCACAGAAATACTCATCATAAATGTTGTAGAAAATACAAGTGTTATACATGGAATTAGAGATATACTTCTCTTTAATGCAACCGCTGTGTCAGATTTGAAAAAAAATGTACGGAAAAAGCAAACCATGCAATAATCTGAGTACAGCGTTCAGCCAACAAGGCAGCCAAAAAGATATCCACCATATTGTGTAGTCAACATTACTCAGAAATAGCATTATAAATATTCACTTACCTTTGATGATCTTCATCAGAATGCACCCCCAGGAATCCCAGTTCCACAATAAATGTTTGATTTGTTCGATAAAGTTAATCATTTATGTCCAAATAGCTTCTTTTGTTAGCGAGTTTGGTAAACAAATCCAAACGCCCATTCAGGTCCAGCCGAATATCGAACGAAAAGTAAAAAAAGTAATGTTACAGCCCGTAGAAACTTGTCAAACTAAGTATAGAATCAATCTTTAGGATGTTTTTATCATTAATGTTCCTACCGGAGAATTCCTATGTCTGTAGAAAAGCAATGGACCGAGAGCTAACTCTCTCGTGACCGCGCCTCAGAGCCTGTGGCACTCTGCCAGACACCTGGCTCAATCAGCTCTCATTCCCCCCTCCTTCACAGTAGAAGCCTGAAACAACGTTTTAAAGACTGTTGACTTCTAGTGGAAGCCTTAGGAAGTGCAATATGACCCCATTTACACGGTATATTGGAATGGCAAAGAGTTGAAAAACTACAAACCTCAGATTTCCCACTTCCTGGTTGGATTTTTCTCAGGTTTTGCCTGCTATATGAGTTCTGTTATACTCACAGACACCATTCAAACAGTTTTAGAAACTTCAGAGTGTTTCCTATCCAATACTACTAATAATATGCATATATTAGCATCTGGGACAGAGTAGCAGGCAGTTTACTCTGGGCACCTTATTCATCCAAGCTACTCAATACTGCCCCCCTGTCACCAAGAAGTTAATGTAGTATGTAAGATTCAATGTTTGATATATATACAGTATGTATGTGTGTTATACATGCCAAGCTCTCTGTGTCTGCACTGTTAGATGAATGTGGTAGAAAAGGTTGGTTCCCCTACCTCTCTTTTGAGAAGGGGACCATCGTTATTAGATGTCTGGGGCATGAGTTTACCATCAAGCGACCATCTTCTTTTGGAAAGAAGCAGCTGGAAGACATACTGGCAAAGGCAGGGGACTTCAAATGTGATATTAGTAGGGGTCTCATTCTATCTTATTGTTCAATTTTCTGATGAAATTATTACTTGATATATACACTACTGTTCAAAAGTTTGGGGTCAGTTGGAAATGTCCTTGTTTTTGAAAGAAAAGCACATTTTTTGTCCATTAAAATAACATCAAATTGATCAGAAATATAGTGTAGACATTGTTAATGTTGTAAATGACTATTGTAGCTGGAAACGGCTGATTTTTTTATGGAATATCTACATAGGCGTACAGAGGCCCATTATCAGCAACCACCACTCCTGTGTTCCAATGGGACGTTGTGTTATCTAATCCAGGTTTACCACTTTAAAAGGCTAATTGATCATTATAAAACCATTTGCAATTATGTTAGCACAGCTGAAAACTGTTGTGCTAATTAAAGAAGCAATAAAACTGTCCGTCTTTAGACTAGTTGAGTATCTGGAGAATCAACATTTGTGTGTTCAATTACAGGCCAGAAACAAAGACATTTCTTCTGAAACTCATAAGTTTATTCTTGTTCTGAGAAATTAAGGCTATTCCATGTGTGAAATTGCCAAGAAACTGAAGATCTCGTACAACGATGTGTACTGTATCTTCACTCCACTGATTACCTAAAGGCCATATTTCCTCATCATCCTTGCTGGTTCAGCTAATAGTCCACTACACCTGTCACTAGTATAAACAACCATGAACCCATTACAGATGTTTGTATTCAAGACCAAACCTTGACTGAAGTATCCCACAGCGTCAGAATCTTCAAGTGGAATGCAATTTGCCATTGAAGTTGTGTAACCAATTTGCTAATGTCGAGCTGAACATATTCATAGATGTATTTTGTCTAACCAAGGAATTTATATGTTCCTTTTTAGCTATGTAGTCCTTCACGACATCTTTCAGTATTTTATATTTCTTTATTGGCCCTTCTTTTACCAAGAAAGTTGACTGAGAACACAAACTATATTTAAGCACAAACTGGGGACCATTTGCATGCATTGGAAGGTGACAGGTAGAATGGGCCAAATTGAAGTGTTCAAAAATCAACATGTCTTCTCTTGTGTGTTTTTTGTGGGGTAGGGTCTCCCTGTCTTGCCTGGACCCCCTGGGCCTCCAGGTCCTGCAGTTACTGGGTCAGTGGGACCCATAACTGACACTCTTGCCCATAACATGCTGGTGTCAGACGTAAAAATGTGGTTGTTTGCTTTGTTTTTAATGGTGGGAATTGAGTCACAAAAATATGTTGAAATTAAGTGTCCAGTATATTGAAATTAAATGCTTCCATCTTGTGAGGATAAGTAATCTACCTAGTGTTTATATGAGACAGAAAGATGAATGTAAGTTAAATGAATTGTTTGTTTATGTGTTATGTGTGTGATAGTATTTAACAGCATGGCAGCACATGTTAGTATTTTAGTCAATTTCAGAACTATACATTAAATATGCACTTGGTTATAAGGAGTCCTAATACATACATTTGTGTTACAGATAACCCCATACGCCCTGGTGACATCTCTCAATTTTATCAACATTTCAAGTAGTACAAAATCTAAAACTGTCATTAAAACTGTCAGCTATGTCATCCATGGTCCAGATAGAGTGACATTTACTGTAAACATTTCTTATAATTCTGGAAGCAGTAGGCATAGCACACATGCATACTACCTTTACTCTGGTCACTGTTGTTAATGTGATTACTTAAAGAGAGAGTTCACCCATTATTAAATGATTGTGTCCTTGCCTTGAAAGCAGTCTATGGACATGGAGATTGCAGTCTATGATTGTTACCTACTGCCATCAAACATGAATATTTCCTTGGGGTGGCAGGGTAACCTAGTGGTTAGAGCGTTGGATTAGTAACCGAAAGGTAAAAATCCGTCGTTCTGCCTCTGAACAAGGCAGTTAACCCACTGTTCCTAGGCCGTCATTGAAAATTAAAATTTGTTTTTAACTGACTTGCCTAGTTAAAGAATTAAAATAAATAAAAATATTTCCTGTGCAGAGCCTTGGTTTAGTCGAATACGACATGTGCCAGGCAGTGTTTACAACTTTCCACCTGAGAACAGGGATCAATCTCTGCTCCTGACCCACTGTTTCTAGCATTTGCCTGTTTTCCTATCTCATTTAATTACGGGCTGAATAAAGTGTCAAACCACATAAAAAAATATGGTGCCTACTTTAAATTTCATCCCCCAAAAGTCACAAAGTTACAAAGTCATCCAATTTTGAGTGTTAATGTTCAAAGCATCCTGAATACACCAGACTGCAATATGACCATAAGGTTGGCATCTGAAATGCCTTAGTGGGTTCGGCCCAAAAGCTCCCACAGAATAACTGACATATCCTTCCATGACTTTATCAGGTAAAGCCTCTCCTTCAAAACTTAAAAGGACAGACAGTGTCTTCTCAGTTTTACCACGCTTGCCACGAGCTGCATCGTACCAAACGGTGGGCATCACAGACACAAGGAATCTTACATTTCAGTTGCTCCACCTCAACACTTAACGCCACCTCACTAATCACTACTTTCAAAGGTGCATGTTCTGCAAAGGTCTTGTCCCTAGGAGCGTGACACAAAGCTCCCTCTGAACAGAAGAATCCACTTCAAGCTACCTTCACCGATTTAATAGTACCCAACTTCTTTTCTACCCAGCCTGAGACTACATATGGATCAGTCAAAAGACAGAGATCCACGTTCTCCAAAACTTTCACTCCCACTGGGTCCGACTCATCCTTTGCATGAGCATCGGGGCGAGACTCGAACTCAGAGGTCTTCACCACACCTGCCACCACAGCTAATTCATCCTCACTCTCGTCAGGTTACTCGGCGCCATTCTCAAGACACTTCTTCCCACTGGATTCGACTCTTCTCTTTCTTCTCTGTTCTATCCGTTCATCATGCCGTGATGGCCTTTTTCTAATACCCACCTTTTCCTAGCCCAATTTACTAGTCTGGCTGTCTCTGGCTTCTCCATGCTTGCAAAACATGCTTCTCCAGATCTTAGGAATGCTAACAGGAAATATAGTGTCGGCGGCGTTGTAGTGGTGCCTGGAGAAGTGGGTATATATAGTGGGTATACATTTTGCAAAAATGTCCCTACCGGCCCACCCGGTGAAGGCACAGTGCCGTGTGATTAAAAAAAAAAGAAGACAAACAGTGACAGACTCTCAATGACCTAAAATGAGAAATCTCATATTTTTAAATAGGTTTTTTAATAGAAAACAACAAAATTGGATGCTCTAAGTTAACAACAATGCTTAAACCACATCAGACCACTTTTGAGGTCTGGTAAAAATCTAAGACATTTAGATTTTTGAGTGTAGTTAGACATTAATTCAACTGAGCAGGCACCTAGCACTGTTGTTTGGTTTGCAGTGTTTCTGTAGCACACATGGCGTTTGCAAAACAAATGGCCACTGGATTGATGCAAATAATCATGATAACATTCTTCTGGGTAGGCATAGGCTACTTTGTCGCTAGCTAACATTTAATTGAGAAGGTCCTTGGCAAAGCCTTTCCATCTGCTGTTCCTTAATTGTTTGAAACCTGGACTTTTTACTTCCTATTATGAGGCATGTCTTACCTTGCTTCAAAGCAGCCTATAGCCAAAATCCCACCATAGAAACGTGGAGGCAATTATTTTATAAAGACTTCCTCATATGCACTCTCCTGTTCTATTGGTTTTCAAAACAACTTTCTTTCATTATCTAGCAGCTAAAGGCATTATCCTAGTCATATTAGTAATCCATGATATTTGTTGCATCTTTACATCTCCCATCTTTCAAAATTTCGAATGGATATTTCCATCTCAAAGTCTATGAAACCGCTCGGCCTACCACCGTGTTTACATTGCTGCGCTTAAAATGTGAAGCAATAATACTTTATCAACATTTTAAGCTAAACATTTTGATCTGTTTCATCAGCCTTATTCATTGATACAGCGTATACCTTCACTACTTTGATATGCATCGTGGGGATTAAGAAATGAGGAAAATGTAATGCCCACCTTAAAAAATCTATAATATCTGGTATCCTTGGGACGTCCCTGCCCCATTGAAGTTGAAATTTAAAATGGTATGGGTTAAGGGTAGGGAAGTCCCAAGGATCCCGCATAGCACTGACCATGTGAACAACAGGCACAACTCTGATATAAAGTTGTTTTTCTCAAAGTAGTCACGTGTCCTACTTATTAGTACACTCATAACAACCTAAGCATTACGAAACTTCTATTCAATTAAATATGCCTCGCATAGCAAATAAGCCATTCCATTTTTTTGTTGACCAAATTACACAATCTCATTGACCTCCATACAAAAACTCCTGATGGGGAAGACAATTTTTTTTCTCTCACTTCACCTCTTCCTCTGATTGTATAGATACATTGAGAGAATGCCAAGAGTGCAAAGCTGTCATCAAGGCTAAGGGTGGCTACTTTGAAGAATCTAAAATATATTTGGATTTGTTTAACACTTTTTTAGTTACGACATGATTCCATATGTGTTATTTCATAGTTTTGATGTCTTCCCTATTATTCTACAATGTAAAACATAGTAATAATAAAGAACCCTGGAATGAGTAGATGTGTCAAATTTTGACTGGTATACCCAAATAGTCTGACATGGAATAGTCTTCATGAAAGTCCCTTTGTGAGAATGTGTTAATCATGTTACACAGATGTATATTGCATGAAAAAATAATACTGACAGCAAAAATATACAGATATGTACAACTCAAAATAAATAAACATATTTTACAAACACACCATTGGATAACATCTCTTGCCTTAAGGCCATTATTAGGAGGAAACACAGAATGTGATAATGATAATATATCAAAGAAAGAGAGTAGAGCAAAAGAGGGTCAAAAAGAGGTGTATACAGACAGACCACAATACCGTATTAGACCGTTCAATAAAACAATTGAAAAAACTGCACGCACATTCCTCCAAGAAATGTTAACTTTAGAACAGTATCTTCTTCTTATGTTGTTTATGTTCAATTCTTCCATTCAAGCCACAGCAGTATTAAAAGGAGAGGAGGAATCATTGCAGAGTGGAGGAGAGTCACAGTATTTCCCTCAGCAAGGGCAGATGCTCTTATTAATATTTGTCTCTTGTGAAAGCCTAACCCTTCCGTCCTCCCTCTCCACATCCCTGTACAGCAGGGACTTCTGGGCCTTCAGCCGACATGCCAGGCACATGAAAATGGAGTCCACGTTTTGGCTCTCCTTTGGGTCCTTGGCTGAGGTCTCAAACAGCAGCATGTTGTGGGCGTCTGCAAACTTGAGGGCAGTGTTGGAGGGCACTTGTATCTGACTAACCAGGTCACACTTGTTGCCCACCAGTACCCGAGGCACAGTGGGTGAGACACGGTGCCCGTTGCACTCCTGGATCCACGTCTTCAGGTTCTGGAATGAGTTCATCTTTGTGACATCGTAAACGAAAACGACAGCGTGCACATTGCGGTAGTAGTGTTCTACCATGCTCTTCCTGAAGCGTTCCTGTCCTGCAGTGTCCCACACCTGCACCTGTTGAGGAGTAATAACAGATCCAGTGGCCAGAGAGTAATCGTTGGTATTGGTCAGCGATAGATGGTATATTAAATGGGTTGAGACATAATCAGAATAAATAATAAACTGAACAATGTACAAAGGAAAATGTAGGTAACCGGCTTAGTTTAATGATTATGTTTGGAGGATCATTGCATTATGAAGCCAGTGGACATGGGAAAAGGGAGGACAGATTAATTCCACATATATGCTTTTATAAAAGGCCCAGTGTTTTGAATGCTGCATTAGTGCATGTCTTCCATTTATGAATAATAGATAATTGAACAAAGAGGCTCTTGCTTATGCTTTCATACTGAGCACAGGTTTTATTTTGATGGTGAATCTCAATTAGAAGACAGACAAATAAAAATATTGTTAAAACATCACATTAGCTATGTCACTGCCTGTTGCTAAAAACACAGGGACTAGGTCATCATGTTAGGCAGGGGGCATTCGGAGGTTTGTCGACTCGTTTATAGGCAGGTGCAAAGAAAACAGTAGGTGATCTGAGGATATGATGGTGATTGTGCTCTGATGCAACATAACATTATTCTGTCAATTCGTTAACTCAAAAAATATGCAAACATTGCTGATGGATATATTACTTAATAGAAACATTCAACCTAACAACCCATTTAAATATAAATGGAACATTTTAATTGCGTATGGACTCAGGAAAGAAATAATTCTCTACTCGGGTTATTGACATGTCATGCATAGATGTATAACGGTTGAAGCGATGAACACATAAATGGTTAATTGACACAAGGAAAGAAAGGAAAGCGGCCCTGTCTCGATCAGATGCTTAAGTAGGCTCTTACCTTTATTTTTTCGCCCTCTATTTCCACTGCTTTCTCCCTGAAATCCACACCGATTGTCGCCTCGGTCTTCTCTGGAAAGCTCCCACCGGTGAAGCGGAAGGTTAAGCAGGTCTTCCCTACATTTGAATCCCCGATTACAATTATTTTAAATATTCGAGTCTGAACACTCGATTCCAAGGACGTGCTGAGATCCACAGATGATGTGAAATGTATATTTCTTGATTTTCTCGAACCGGTCCCTCCATCATTTTCAAGAGATTCATTTGCCATTACGCTAAGATGATGTACACAGTTATGCACTGTTCTCGCGGATGGGGGAAGGAAGGTGAGGCTGCCAGGCAGGGCAACAACAGCAATCCACTCCCCCAAAAGCAGCTTCCTCATGGAAGAAGGGAAAATACAATTATTTCAAAGTCCCCCTATTTCTAAATAGCTCTTTATGTGTATATACAATCGTTTCTTGTCAGTAAGGTTTGATTTCACGCAGAAAAATCATGTGATCCATTCAGTTGAGCGGGGTTTCCACTAGTTACCACAGCCACAAAGCCAATATTAGCAATATCGTAGAAATACATTTATTTTTTATTTTTTTTGCTGTTGCTTTTTGGTCTTAATTTAAGGTTTAGTGTTAGGCATGAGGTTAGCTGTGTGGTTAGGTTTAAAATCAGATTTTTAAAAAACTACTTTGTGGCTGGGGTAACTAGTGACGACCGCTGATCAGATGCCATCATCTAAAATGTCGCAAATGCATTTGCCTCAAACCTGTTGTCCATGCAAGACAAGTGTCTGATGTATAATGCATCTTGAAAGGTTTCAAGTAGTGCACCAATGATGCATGTTTCCCATTTGCACTGGATATCATAAGTCTATTATAATGAAATATGTAGGTCTAGTCATTAAGTAAAATGTACCAGATAAGTATTAACAATGTAATTAACAAATTCATGTCACTCACCTAATGAAATATTGGTTCCAAAAGAGTTCGTAGAGTTATATACTGGATCTCCATTTTGATTAGCTCTGTAGAAAACAATTCTAACATTTGTATCACACAAAGCTTCTTTTTACTCTTTATGAAAGGCTCATTTGTTCCAAATGGTTTCTATGAAATCTGAAAGCATGCTCCAGAATTGGATTCTCACTCCTTACAATCAGAGAGGGCATACAGACGGATTCCGATGTAAGCAATTCCCATGTAGTTTTTTTGTATGGTCAGAAGGAACACGAGTCACCTGTAAACTATCTTAGTAGTTAAAAACAACAATGTGAGTTCAGTCAACAGTATACTTAGATATTTACAGACAGGAATATTTATCAATAAAAAAGCATTCTCTAAGGTACATCAGAGGTCAGTTTTTGTTGTTGCATATGCTTATATTTCAGCCAACAATTTAAGCATACTTTTTTTATCTTTGCATCATTTTAGTGATATTACTGTTCAGAATATTTTACCCCTGCACAGTAATTACACGGTTACATAATTGCACTGTACATATGGTTTTCTAGACGATTAGGTTTAGAATTCAATTGAAATGGTCAAATATGACAAATTTAGGCACTTCTATTTTGTTGTGGCTCAGATCCCCTGAAGATATGTTGCTTTGAAGTCACTTCCCAGAGCATTTTTTGCGTTGCATTTGTAAATCCCTGAATTCATAAGCACTGGATCTTGTATGACAATGTTGCCCTCAACTGTCATGTCAATTCTTTCCTGTGGTGTCAAATGGTTGTTGGGAGCAAGTTGTAACGGCTCTCTTCTATCTCCTCCTCTGACGAAGAGGTAGAACAAGGATCGGACCAAAATGCAGCGTGATGATGATTCATGATATATTTTAATGAAGGAAAACCTGTCAATGCAGAAACTACAAAACTAACGAAATGAAATAATGAAAACCGAAACAGCCTATCTGGTGAAATACAAAACACTAAGACAGGAAAAATCACCCACAAAATACACAGTGAAACCCAGGCTACCTAAATATGGTTCCCAATCAGAGACAACGAGAATCACCTGACTCTGATTGAGAACCGCCTCAGGCAGCCAAGCCTATGCTAGACACACCCCTAATCAGCCACAATCCCAATGCCTACAAAAAAAACAATACGACAACACAATAAACCCATGTCACACCCTGGCCTGAACAAATAATTAAAGAAAACACAAAATACTAAGACCAAGGCGTGACACAAGTGTTGTTCTTCCAGGTAGAGTCCATGTCATTTCAGGCTTTGGTATGCCTGCAGCGATGCAGTTAAATGTTACTGGCGAGCCCCTGTGGACTCCAATGATGGAAGGGGTTGCGTTTGTGATATGTGGATGATACACCATAACTGCAACTGGGCATGAAAACGTAGACGATCCAAATGTGTTGGTGGCCTTGCAGACCTAGGTTCTGCTGTCAAATGAGAAAGGTTCCGCTGCTATAAGTTCCCCTGCCGTTTGATGAAAAAGTAATTCTCCCACTAACCTGGGGCTTGTTCAGGACCAGGCTGTTTGGTATGGTCCATGTAATCAAGGCCTGTGGCAAGCCATCCACAGAGCACGGCAGGTTCAGAATTTGGCCAAACGTGACATTCATGCCCCTTGTTGTGCCTTGAATCACAGTGATCCAAGATGGCGTAGCAGTCGGACGTCTTGTCGTGTCGTGTCGTGTCCCTTGTATATATCGATTTTTTAACATATTTTTCTTCGCATATCTTTTAAAACATTTTGCTAAACCTCAACTTCTAAATACTCTCCTGCAACCCGCCTCACCCAATGTACTAAAGTACTTATATTTACTTCGGATCCCCTCAACTGAAGCTAGCCAGCTAACTACCAGGTATCAGTCAACCATTGCTAGCGGTCTTCAGCTAACCGGTCATCAGCTAACCTTTAGCTCGGAAAGCTCTCGCCAGTTCGGACAACGCGACTCTAACCAGAGCATAACGGACCTATATATATATATTTTTTTAATCCCCGGATTCCCACCGTAAATGGAACATTTTCAGCTGGATCTTCACAACTAGCTAACTAGCTAACCGCAACCCCGGATGATTACTCCTGGCTAGCGTTTCCACCCACTTAGTTTGAAGCTAGCCCGGCCAGAGCTCCTGTGCTACCACCGAAGCATACTCTTGGGCTACAATATCCGGACCCACGACCGGTCTATCGATGTCACCGCATGAAGAGGCATAAACAGACTCACCCCATCGCGACGCCCCCCAAAGGCTAACTTTCTAGCCCTTGCTATCTCCTTGCTTGCTAATTCGGCCTGCTAACTGCTAGCTTGTTTAGCCCCGGTCCGCTAACTGCTACCTTGTTTAGCCTCGGTCCGCTAACTGCTACCTTGTTTAGCCCCGGCCTACTAACTGTTAGCTTGTTAGCACAGGCCTGCTAACCGTCTGAATCGCCGCGTCCCAAACACTCACTGGACCCATATTTACTTTCAATCTCTTTTTGATTTTTAATTTGTTTATACCTTCCGGTAACCTGCCTCACCCAATGTGATACGGAATCGCTATTATTTGTAATTTTTAGAACACACTCAAGAACCTCCAGAAGCTAACCAGCTAACTAGCTACAAGCTATTTAGTCATTGTTAGCCACTGCTAGCGGCTTTTACCTGACCTGGATAATACTCGCCAGTCCAGCTTCCCTGCCCCATCCACCGCTGCCCCCTGTACACTGATCACTTGGCTACATAGCTGATGCATGCTGGACTGTCCATTAATCACGGTACTCCATTCTGCTGGTTTATGTTTATCTGTCGGCCCCAGCTGCACTCAGGCTCTGTGTGTAGTTAATCCGACCCTCCCTGCCTAGTCATCGCCATTTTATCTGCTGTTGTTGTGCTAGCTGATTAGCTGTTGTTGTCTCACCTACTGTTTTAGCTACTGTTTTAGCTAGCTCTCCCAATTCAATACCTGTGATTACTGTATGCCTCGCTGTATGTCTCTCTCAAATGTCAATATGCCTTGTATACTGTTGTTCAGGTTAGTTATCATTGTTTTAGTTTACAATGGAGCCCCTAGTTCCACTCTTCATACCCCTGATACCTCCTTTGTCCCACCTCCCACACATGCGGTGACCTCACCCATTACAACCAGCATGTCCAGAGATACAACCTCTCTCATCATCACCCAGTGCCTGGGCTTACCTCCACTGTACCCGCACCCCACCATACCCCTGTCTGCGCATTATGCCCTGAATATATTCTACCATGCCCAGAAATCTGCTCCTTTTATTCTCTGTCCCCAACGCTCTAGGCGACCAGTTTTGATAGCCTTTAGCCGCACCCTCATTCTACTCCTCCTCTGTTCCGCGGGTGATGTGGA
The DNA here is from genome assembly GCF_018296145.1 of Oncorhynchus tshawytscha. NCBI lineage: Eukaryota > Metazoa > Chordata > Actinopteri > Salmoniformes > Salmonidae > Oncorhynchus > Oncorhynchus tshawytscha. The sequence continues at coordinate 517,633 of NC_056449.1, forward strand.
GGTAAACCCAGGCCCTGCATGTCCCCAGGCACCCTCATGTGTTGACTTCTGTGATCGAAAAAGCCTTGGTTTCATGCATGTCAACATCAGAAGCCTCCTCCCTAAGTTTGTTTTACTCACTGCTTTAGCACACTCTGCTAACCCTGATGTCCTTGCCGTGTCTGAATCCTGGCTCAGGAAGGCCACCAAATATTCTGAGATTTCCATACCCAACTATAACATTTTCCGTCAAGATAGAACTGCCAAAGGGGGAGGAGTTGCAGTTTACTGCAGAGAGAGCCTGCAAAGTAATGTCATACTTTCCAGGTCCACACCCAAACAGTTCGAACTACTAATTTTGAAAATTACTCTCTCCAGAAATAAGTCTCTCACTGTTGCCGCCTGCTACCGACCCCCCTCAGCTCCCAGCTGTGCCCTGGACACCATTTGTGAATTGATCGCCCCCCATCTAGCTTCAGAGTTTGTTCTGTTAGGTGACCTAAACTGGGATATGCTTAACACCTCGGCAGTCCTACAATCTAAGCTAGATGCCCTCAATCTCACACAAATCATCAAGGAACCCACCAGGTACAACCTTAAATCTGTAAACAAAGGCACCCTCATAGACGTCATCCTGACCAACTGGCCCTCCAAATACACTCTGCTGTCTTCAACCAGGATCTCAGCGATCACTGCCTCATTGCCTGTATCCGCTACGGAGCCGCAGTCAAACGACCACCCCTCATCACTGTCAAACGCTCCCTAAAACACTTCTGTGAGCAGGCCTTTCTAATCGACCTGGCCCGGGTATCCTGGAAGGACATTGACCTCATCCCGTCAGTTGAGGATGCCTGGTCATTCTTTAAAAGTAACTTCCTCACCATTGTAGATAAGCATGCTCCGTTCAAAAAATGCAGAACTAAGAACAGATACAGCCCTTGGTTCACTCCAGACCTGACTGCCCTCGACCAGCACAAAAATATCCTGTGGCGGACTGCAATAGCATCGAATAGTCCCCGCGATATGCAACTGTTCAGGGAAGTCAGGAACCAATACACGCAGTCAGTCAGGAAAGCTAAGGCCAGCTTCTTCAGGCAGAAGTTTGCATCCTGTAGCTCTAACTCCAAAAAGTTCTGGGACACTGTGAAGTCCATGGAGAACAAGAGCACCTCCTCCCAGCTGCCCACTGCACTGAGGCTAGGTAACACGGTCACCACCTACAAATCCATGATTATCGAAAACTTCAACAAGCATTTCTCAGCAGCTGGCCATGCCTTCCGCCTGGCTACTCCAACCTCAGCCAACAGCTCCGCCCCCCCGCAGCTACTCGTCCAAGCCTCTCCAGGTTCTCCTTTACCCAAATCCAGATAGCAGATGTTCTGAAAGAGCTGCAAAACCTGGACCCGTACAAATCAGCTGGGCTTGACAATCTGGACCCTCTATTTCTGAAACTATCCGCTGCCATTGTCGCAACCCCTATTACCAGCCTGTTCAACCTCTCTTTCATATTGTCTGAGATCCCCAAGGATTGGAAAGCTGCCGCAGTCATCCCCCTCTTCAAAGGGGGAGACACCCTGGACCCAAACTGTTACAGACCTATATCCATCCTGCCCTGCCTATCTAAGGTCTTCGAAAGCCAAGTCAACAAACAGGTCACTGACCATCTCGAATCCCACCGTACCTTCTCCGCTGTGCAATCGGGTTTCCGAGCCGGTCACGGGTGCACCTCAGCCACGCTCAAGGTACTAAACGATATCATAACCGCCATGGATAAAAGACAGTACTGTGCAGCCGTCTTCATCGACCTTGCCAAGGCTTTCGACTCTGTCAATCACCATATTCTTATCGGCAGACTCAGTAGCCTCGGTTTTTCGGATGACTGCCTTGCCTGGTTCACCAATTACTTTGCAGACAGAGTTCAGTGTGTCAAAAATGTTGTCCGGTCCTCTGGCAGTCTCTATGGGGGTAGGGTTACTCTTTTCTCTGTATATATCAATGATGTTGCTCTTGCTGCGGGCGATTCCCTGATCCACCTTTACGCAGATGACACCATTCTATATACTTCCGGCCCGTCCTTGGACACTGTGCTATCTAACCTCCAAACGAGCTTCAATGCCATACAAAACACCTTCCGTGGCCTCCAACTGCTCTTAAACGCTAGTAAAACAAAATGCATGCTTTTCAACCGTTCGCTGCCTGCACCCGCACGCCTGACCAGCATCACCACCCTGGATGGTTCCGACCTTGAATATGTGGACATCTATAAGTACCTAGGTGTCTGGCTAGACTGTAAACTCTCCTTCCAGACTCATATCAAACATCTCCAATCGAAAATCAAATCAAGAATCGGCTTTCTATTCCGCAACAAAGCCTCCTTCACTCACGCCGCCAAACTTACCCTAGTAAAACTGACTATCCGACTTCGGCGATGTCATCTACAAAATTGCTTCCAACACTCTACTCAGCAAACTGGATGCAGTTTATCACAGTGCCATCCGTTTTGTCACTAAAGCACCTTATACCACCCACCACTGCGACTTGTATGCTCTAGGCGGCTGGCCCTCGCTACATATTCGTCGCCAGACCCACTGGCTCCAGGTCATCTACAAGTCCATGCTAGGTAAAGCTCCGCCTTATCTCAGTTCACTGGTCATGATGGCAACACCCATCCGTAGCACGCGCTCCAGCAGGTGTATCTCACTGATCATCCCTAAAGCCAACACCTCATTTGGCCGCCTTTCGTTCCAGTTCTCTGCTGCCTGTGACTGGAACGAATTGCAAAAATTGCTGAAGTTGGAGACTTTTATCTCCCTCACCAACTTCAAACATCTGCTATCTGAGCAGCTAACCGATCGCTGCAGCTGTACATAGTCTATCGGTAAATAGCCCACCCATTTTTACCTACCTCATCCCCATACTGTTTTTATTTATTTACTTTTCTGCTCTTTTGCACACCAATATCTCTACCTGTACATGACCATCTCATCATTTATCACTCCAGTGTTATTAATCTGCAAAATTGTAAATATTCGCCTACCTCCTCATGCCTTTTGCACACAATGTATATAGACTCCCCTTTTTTTTCTACTGTGTTATTGACTTGTTAATTGTTTACTCCATGTGTAACTCTGTGTTGTCTGTTCACACTGCTATGCTTTATTTTTGCCAGGTCGCAGTTGCAAATGAGAACTTGTTCTCAACTAGCCTACCTGGTTAAATAAAGGTGAAATAAAATAAAAAATAAAAGGCTTTCTTCCTGGTTTGAGAGCAAATCACTTCTCTGCTGTCCCAGCCATGTTTTTGCCAGACAACGATAAACACCTTTTTCAGCTGTCACTGGCCGGGCGTTGCGCAACATCTCCTTTCCTGGATAGTGAGTGAAGCGTTGGAGTCTAGTGCCAGGCGTCAGAACTGTGCTGTTTGGCAGGATCCAAACAAACTCTGGGTTTGACACCACGGGCAGGACATTCCAGAGGGCCATCACTTCCATCTTGCTTTATTGGTAAAATCTCTGTTCGGCATGGCGAAGCTAGGCTTTTCTGCTATGGTTGCCTCTCCAAGCTCAATTACCAGGCTTGCTTCTCCCAAGTGATTTTTGGCCAGATATACATACTGACCCTCGTGTATCTTCCTCACGCCACGCAGCTCCAGGCTCCCGTTCTTGTGGACTTGGAAGCGTCCTCCCAGGTGTTGGCAGAGAGAAGCCGTATGGTGTGGCCCAGGCATTGTGTGGCTCAGGCTTTCCCTCCACTCTGCCGTCAAGCAGTGTTGTCTGATAAGATACGGCCAACACTTTCATACTGCTTCTTCCACATTGGTCATTGATGTGTGGCTCTCTTGCTTCTAGTTCATGTTCTTGATGTAATCCCCAGCAGAATTCCTTACCACACAAGCATACTTCCCTTGGTCTGCCAAAGTCACCCTCTTTATCACTAAAGTCCCATCACCTAAGATTTGTTATTTGGTTGAAGACAATATGGGGACGTCATTGCTTGGTGAGAGTCACACAATGGTCGGTGGAGGATCCCCAGTCGCTTGTCAAGTCATATAGGCAGAGTCTCCTAGTTGGGCCGTGAGCAACAGCTGAGCCTTGGATGCGATTCGGGGAGAGTCAGGACCTACTTTTACGCTCACCTTCATCTCATCCTCCCCCAGCTCATTCTTAGCATGGCACGTATTGTCCCCCTCATCCTTCTGTTCCATTTGTTGCAGCAATAGTGATTAAATCAAACTTTATTTGTCACGTGCTTAATGCAACAAGTGTAGACCTTACAGTGAAATGCTTACTTTACTACAAGCCCTTAACCAACAGTGCAGTTCAAGAAGAGTTAAGAAAATATTTACCAAATAACTAAAGTATAAAATAAAAAGTAACACAATAACATAACAATAATAAGGCTATATACAGGGGGTACCGGTACTGAGTCAGTGTGCGGGGGAACAGGTTTAGTTGAAGTAATTTGTACATGTAGGTACAGCAGTGTACATTTCAAATGGAGGGAGGAGGTCAAATGTAATAGTTGGGGGCCATTTGATTAATTGTTCAGCAGTCTTATGGCTCGGGGCTAGAAGCTGTTAAGGAGCCTTTTGGTCCTAGACTTGACGCTCCGGTACCGCTTGCCGTGCGGTAGCAGAGAAAACATTCTGACTTGGGTTACTGGAGTCAATTTTATGGGCTTTCCTCTGACACTGTCTATTATATCGTTCCTGGATGGCACGAAGCTTGGCCCAGTAATGTACTGGGCCGTACGCACTACCCTCTGTAGTGCCTTACGGTCAGATGCCGAGCAGTTGCCATACCAGGCGGTGATGCAACCAGTACTAAAAATGAAAGATGACCAAAAACCTGATCTTTCTCTCTCTCAGTCCTCCGGTGGTATCTCTCAGGTCAGAGAGTTGCAGGCTGAACTTGCGGAGGTCAATAAACAGCGACACACAGGATACTCTCGATGGTGCAGCTGTAGAACCTTTTGAGGATCTGGGGACCCATTCCACATCTTTTCAGTCTCCTGAGGGGAATAGGTTTGGTCGTGCCCTTTTCATGACTGTCTTAGTGTGTTTGGACCATGATAGTTTGTTGGTGATGTGGACACCAAGGAACTTGAAGCTCTCAACCTGCTCCACTACAGCCCAGTCAATGTTAATGGGAGCCTGTTCTTCCCGGCTTTTCCTGTAGTCCACGATCAGCCCCTTTGTCTTGCTCACATTGAGGGGGAGGTTGTTGTCCTTGCACCACACTGCCAGTTCTCTGACCTCCCTATAGGCTGTCTCATCGTTATCGTTGATCAGGCCTACCACTGTTGTGTAGTCAGCAAACTTAATGATAGTGTTAGAGTTGTGTTTGGCCACACAGTCATGGGTGAACAGGGAGTACAGGAGGGGACTAAGGACACACCCCAGAGGGGTCCCAGTGTTGAGGATCAGTGTGGCAGACATGTTGTTGCCTATCCTTACCATCTGGGGGTGGCCCGTCAGGATGTCCAGGATCCAGTTGCAGAAGGAGGTGTTTAGTCCCAGGGTCCTTAGCTTAGTAATGAGCTTCGTGGGTACTATGGTGTTGAACGCTGAGCTGTAGTCAATGAACAGCATTCTCACAAAGGTGTTATATTTGTCCAGTTGGAAAAGGGCAGGGTGCAGTGCGATTAAGATGACGTTGTCTGTGCATCTGTTGGGGTGGCATGTGAATTGGAGTGGGTCTAGGGTATCCGGGAGGATGCTGTTGATGTGAGCCATGACCAGCCTTTCAAAGCACTTCATGGCTACCGATGTGAGTGCTACGGGGTGGTATTCATTTAGGCAGGTTACCTTCGCTTCCTTGGGAACAGGGACTATGGTAGTCTGCTTGAAACATATACAGTAGGTAGACTCGGTTAGGGAGAGGTTGAAAATGTCAGTGAAGACACTTGCCAGTGGGTCCGCGCATGCTTTGAGTACACGTCCTGGCAATCCATCTGGCCCCACGGCTTTGTGAATGTTGACCTGTTTAAAGGTCTTGCTCACATCGGCTACAGAGAGCGTTATCACACAGTCCTCCAGAACAGCTGGTGCTCTCGTGCCTGCTTCAGTGCTGCTTGCCTCCAAGCGAGCATAAAAGGGATTTCACTCGTCTGGTAGTCTTTAATAGTTTTCGAGCCCTGCCACATCCGACGAGCGTCAGAGTCGGTGTAGTAGGATTCAATCTTAATCCTGTATTGAAGCTTTGCTTGTTTGATGGTTAGTCTGAGGGCATAAGTGGGATTTCTTCCGGATTATTGTCCCGCTCCTTGAAAGCGGCAGCTCTAGCCTTTAGCTAGATGCGAATGTTGCCTGTAATCCATGGCTTCAGTGGGGCAAAAAAGTATTACAGATACAGTGGGGCAAAAAGTATTTAGTCAGAGGGTTCTCTCACTTAAAAAGATGAGAGAGGGTAATTTCATCATAGGTACACTTCAACTATGACAGACAAAATTAGGAAAAATCCAGAAAATCACAATGTAGGATTTTTAATGAATTTATTTGCAAATTATGGTGGAAAATAAGTATTTGGTCACCTACAAACAAGCAAGATTTCTGGCTCTCACAGACCTGTGACTTCTTCTTTAAGAGGCTCCTCTGTCCTCCACTCGTTACCTGTATTAATGGCACCTGTTTGAACTTGTTATCAGTAGCTCTATATTGCCAGCTCTATATTATCCTTGTCGTCGTTCAGCCACGACTCGGTGAAACACAATATATTATAGTTCTTAATGTCCAGTTGGTAGGATAATCAGATTCGTAGGTCATCAGTTTTATTTTCCAATAGTTGCATGTTAGTAAGTAGAACGGAAACAGTGGTAGTTTACTCGCTCGCCTATGGATTCTCAGAAGGCAGCCTGATCTGCGTCCTTTTTTCCCTTTGTCTTTTCTTCATGCAAATGACAGAGATTTGGGCCTGTTTCCGGGAGAGGAGTATATCCTACAAATCGTGGTATATTCTTCCAGTTTGTGATGAGTAATCGCTGTTCTGATGTCCAGACGTTATTTTCGGTCATAAGAGACGGTAGCAGCAACAATATGTTACAAACAACGCAAAAAACTAACAAAATAGCACAATTGGTTTGCCATCCTCTAGGGCGCCATCTTATCCATTCCCGAAGATGACATCGTGGCCAGAACGAATGCCGCTGTTGTCCATCTGGAGGTTGTTGTTCATCATGGTTCCATCAGGGAGGGTCCAGGACATCTCTGGGTCAGGGAAGCCTGAGGCAACACAGTCCACTGGAAGTTCTCCCCGTAGGTCACCCTCTTCTGGGCTGTGCCCAGGTGTTCGATCTTAGGTGGTGTCATGAGCATCTCCACCTGGAACAGCTCCATGTCCTCACAGTTGATCCTCTGGAAAATACACAGGTTGTTGCCTCTTTCCATTTCAGTCAGCTGTAGGATCCGTAAGGTTCCATTGGAGAACACAGTGACAGGTCTCTGAGGGCCAGGGGCAGAGCCAGACGAGTGTCCGGCGTGGCACTGGACACCCCTGACATCTGATTGGCCACCCCGAGTGCCACCGCAGAATTTAATTCGCTACTGTCAGTTTGATGCCGATTGACATCTCATTTCACCTCTTGTTGAAAGAAGCATATATTTTGACGTTCGGTGGCGCATTTTTAAAATCGTGGATGAGGAAGAGAGAATATTAATGTTGTTTGCGAGATACAGAAGAATAAGAAGAACATACAGAAGAAGAAGAGAGAATATTTCCACAGCTTCACAAGCTCTTTAAGCTTTTGAAGTAAGCTTAAAGGTTTAGCATATCGGGTTTAGGTTTCCTGAACAACTTTTACGAAAGTTGAGTCGCTGTGTAAGTTAACATTAGACCTTTGGTTCCATTAACAGACAGTTAATCAGATAAGAGAGGTTGGTTCCCAATTTAGTTTACCATTATGTTTACATCTGTGCTAGTAATACACATATATACAGTGCAGTGTCGTACGTTACAGTATACAAATGTTTAGCTAATGTGGGGTAACTAGTAGGCTACAGCTGTCAGTGTTCAGCAAGTTAACATTCAGCAATTTCAAATCCATTAACTCAGTTCGATTTTCGTACTTGAACTCAAAACAAACAATTGTTTGTTTGTCTGAGGCCATCCTGGAGGTCATCATCCCTGCAATTTTCCGTTTTGTACGGATATACAGCCATGTGTCTCCAGTATCCAGCAAGTCTCTGACAGAATCAGAGAGATCCTCTAGCACAAACCTGAAGGTTCGCAAGAGAGGCAGCAGCAAATCCTCAAGGTCTTGCACGGCCAAATCAAGCTCCTCTCGTAATGGGTATGTTCAGTCATTCCTAAAGAAACCGGTTTCACCTAACTATTCATAACCCATTTTGTGAAAATATGTTTTGTTATCTGTATAACAGTTTACTCTTAATGACCAGTTTAACTGATTACTGAATGATGTATTAATGTGACTACAGTGTCTACTATTGAATATGGAATGCTGTATTGTTTGCTTTGTATTCTCAAAGGTCTCAGACAGTGTTGCCAAATACTCAGGGAGATGGTGAGTCTATATCATCTGAGCCACTCAGGGACTTTTTTGGGATCACTGAGGACAGTCTCCTCACTGGTGTCCAGGATTCCTTCAAAGAGTCGCTGAACAATGTCCTCTGTATCCAAAGAGAGGACCAGGTAGACACTCAAAGTCTATCCCGGGTTATTGTTGGAGAAGTGTCAAAGAAGGTCAATTCCATAATCTCTGTGGCCATCCAAACTCCCATCTCTGGCCGAATGTCCCCTGTTATTTTTGCCAGTGGTGGTGTCTCCAGAACCAAGGTTGTTGAGGAGATGGTGTCTGGCGTTTCCAACATACTTCAGATGTATATTAATGGGAAGAGTGTTGAACAGATTGTTGTTCTCAGAGAGGATGGTGTTGAGGTGGATATGACACATTTAACAGGACAGGTCATGACAGCCCTCAGTGGCACTGTTTTGAACTTCAGCAATAAGGAAGAAAATGACCCCGACAAGAGGGAACTGCTTTGTGTTGTTGCTGACCATATGAAGATGCTTGAAGCTTGTAAAAGTCCTGAGGAGATGCTAAAACAAGGAGAGAGCAACCTCAATATCAAAGGTGCCAAATCTAGTCTTCGTCTGTCAACACAAAGTATGGATAGACTACTCACTGAGGAGTTTCAGACCAAGGCCACTGAATCGATCCGGGAGATTGTTAAAAGATTCAGGGGTTGTACATCATGTTGTTCTGGCACTATATCATCTAGTCCAACTCCTAGGATAGGTGAGATCAGAGACCTTATGATTGACCCTGAGGCCTCTGAGTTGGTAAGTACCTTTGTTTCAGACATGGACAATCTTACCCAGTCTATCAGGGCATCCTGCTCCCCTGCACAGGGTGAGCAGATCATTCTTGAAAACCATCAGAGTAAGATCTGGTCTTACACTGTTGGCTGTTACTACGACATGAAAAATACGCTGAAGAGGATTCTTACCTGTCCAGAAAAAGGGTATCTCGCAAGTACATTTGTGGAGAGCACAAAAGATTATTTCACAATGGTTCCAACTTTGTGCCTAGACATCGGTCATTCCAGTAATGGTGAGGCTGACACATCGGACTCCATTTCTTGTAAACCACTTTTAATAACCTTCCCAGAACCAGACCCCTGCCGTCAGTGAAACAGGTAAGTCAATACACTCAAATGTGTACTGAACAAAAATATTATCAATCTGTTAACGTTACTCAAAAGACTACCACACTTTGCAGATAGCCTGTTTACTATTGTAAAGGTGTAAGAAATTACAGCTTTCTAAGTTACTGCAGAGTAGGGCTAGCCATGATCTAACTAGTAACTTAGGCTGGAAGTTGATTTGATGGTACAGTTATGATCAAGGGGATTTGTAATTAAGATTGAGATTGGACCTAAATTGTCACCCCGTGGGGTCAAAATGATCACAAGAACGGTGAGCAGAAATCCCAGAACCAGGTTTAGTTTTAAAGTGATCCTCTTTATTTTTGTCTGTGTTTGTGTATCTATTTCTTACAATGTCCTCCCTAGGAGTAATGCCTTTTGCAGCGGGTGTTCTCAAATGTGTTTGTATTTTATCAACTTGTGATATTTAGGAGGTTGATTTTGAATATGGATTTTTGTTATAGGTGTTTCTGGCTGTGCAGCTACCTTGACTTTAGACATGACCTGTGTTTCCATAGTAACCATGTCACGTGACATGTTTCATATTCATATCATAATACGAGTGGGCTTTGTAGTTATCTTTGTGGATGTTTGCCTGTTTTGGGTAGTCTGTCTGATAAGCGTCCTGTTTGTTTGAGTTCTCCCGTGTCCTCATCTCAGTTGGAGAGGCATATTTCCAGGCTCTGGTGTGGTGATTGTCTCTGGTGCAGGTACATGCTCTCTGTTTGAAGTGTTACACTAGGGTCTTTCACCTCTGCTGTTAATGATTTTATGTGAATGATATCTGATTTTGCTATAGCGGTGCTGGATCAAGGATTTGATCAACAGGCTCATTGTCATCATGCGTTAAAATAGTGGGTATTTCTTCTGTAATTATTGTCCTCCATTTTAAAATTGTCATTGCGTGGTGCAGTAGATTCATGTTTTTCAACTGTTGTGTTTTGAGGGAGGGTCATCTGTAGTTGGGTTCTGGGTGAGTTCTGAGGTCGAAACCGTCTCTGTTGGGGTCTGCCCCGTCTATAAGGGGGTCTCTCTGTCTGTTAGTCCAAACAGGATTGGGAGTCACCTTCTTCTTCTCTCTCTCGACATGCTTGTCCTCTAGCTGCCCTGCTTGTGAGATGGATTGAGGAGTATCAGTAAAAGACAGGTTTATGACCGAGTCTGAGTCTCTATTTGGATCTCCTCTACCACAGTTCACAGGTGGTGCTTTCCATCTTGGGGCCTGTTTTCAAGGTGGAGGTCGTAAAGATTCAGGTTGCTTTTCGGAAAAGTCAAATTCTCCTTCTGTTTCTTTTGAATTTTTAACCAGGCAAGTCGGTTAAGAACAAACTATTATTTACAATGACGGCCTACCCCGGCCAAGCCCTAACCTGGATACGCTGGGCCACCCATTGTGCGCCACCCTATGGGACTCCCAGTCACGGACGGTTATGATACAGCCTGGAATCAAACCAGGGTCTGTAGTGATGCCTTTAGCACTGAGATGCAGTGTCTTAGATCAATGCACCACTCGGGGCTCACAGTTTTGGTTTAAGAATGGCTCTTGATGGGATTTTTAGTTAAGGTTGTAGCTGGAGGAGGAGTAGTAGTTGTTGTGGCAGTGGTCAAAATTGTAGTAGTTGTAGTTTTTTAAGTGGTGGTAGTAGTAGTGGGTTTGGGAGTGGTCACAGGGGTTTTGGCTGTCATTGTCATTGCCGTTTTTGTAGTTGGTGGTTGTCTTGTAGGTTGTCTTGTAGGTGGTACTGTCAGAGGCTTAGCGTTAGCTTTGTATATATACACTACATTCCATATATGTATAAATATGAAATGTAGTGGAGTACAAAAAAGTGTTACGTAATTTATACGACTGGACTTGAAAGGAACACCTCAGTTGACTCGACTAACCGGTGCCCCTGCACATTGACTCTGTACAGGTACCCGTATATATAGCCTCGCTATTGTTATTTTTCTATTTGCTATTGTTTTTTTTGTTACTTTTGTTTTTTTCACTGAGCACATATTTTTCTTAAAACGGCATTGTTGGTTAAGGGCTTGTAAGTAAGCGTTTCACTGTAAGGTTGTATTTGGCACATATGACATACGATTGGATTTGATTCATTACACATTGAAACGTGAACCTGGTGTAACATTGAAACTGTGCTGACACCTAGTGGACATTAAGAGGAACTACAACACACACGATAACCTTTAAACAAATGGATGCTTTACATACATTGCTCTTTCTTATTAGACACTACTATATATGTCCAATAAAGAGACATTCAAAAGTTGGAATGTAAAGCACAAACGACTGGAGAGTTCTTTAATAGCAGCTGTAGTGAGTCAAGCATCTTGGAGTTACCTGAAATAGGTCAAAGCATATATTAAATTGAACTCAACATCTTCGACACAGACAGACACAAGTTACCTGCTATATTTGGGCAACAGGATTAACACTTAGATTGTATTTTGCTATGTTTCTGTAATACAAGTAGGCTAGTATATACAGTATCATTGGTAACAATTGTGTACAAGCCACCTAGATAATAAAATATTGGAGCTAGCAGTCATTTTTTTAAGTTACATGTTAACCATAGCGATGGCCTAATTGAGGCGCAGTAGAGTTCACCGGCGAATGCCGACACACATTGAAAGTAATAACTTAAAACAACGAACGAGAAATGATGGAAGATACCAGAAAGAAGACAGACATTTTTTGGAATAAACGTGGTCAGTGAAAAACTAAATTACATAGCCCACTCCCTTCCCGGTATCTTATTCTGCCGCCCTACAACTTTGTATGCGTTGTTTGTTGGCAACCTTGTTATTTACAATATTTTTATGACAGTTTCCTCTTAGAACGCTCCACAAATTATACCCACCCTTTTTGCTGAGCAGCTAGAATACAGTACAAAAGATTGTCAGAGTATTTGGTTTGAAGTCGGAACAGAACATTTTACAGGCCACCTACCACGAGTGCTTTATATATGGGCTTTTCCCTGAACCATGCAGGTGGAATTTGAGACTTTACTTTTTATATGAAAACATACACTCCTGTGTCTTCACCTGTCACACCCTGATCTGTTTCACCTGTCTTGTGCTTGTCTCCACCCCCACCAGGTGTCTCCCATTTGTCCCCATTATCTCCTATGTATTTATACCTGCGTTTTCTGTCATCTTGTCCCATCAAGTTCTACCAGTGTATTTTCCCATTTATGAGTTTCTATGGATGCTGTTTTGTAGTCCTCCCAGTTTTGACCATTCTGCCTGCCCTGACCCTGACTTCCATTCTGTACCTTTCTGACACTGCCCTGGATTACTGACCTCTGCCTGCCCTTGACCTGTCGTTTGCCTGCCCCCTGTTTTGTAAATCAATATCTGTGATTCAAACTGTCTGCGTCTGGGTCTTATCCTGATATCACCTGTACACTTACTGTGTATTTATTTTATGTTTTTGTTTCCATAGCATTTGCTTTTATGGTTAATATGCATTTTGTTTCTTTATAAGCTGTTTTTTTCAGCTAAAGCTGACATCCTTTGAGAGACTATCCCAATGGTAATGCTGGTACAATGTTTTTGTCACTCCTGCTCCCCCTCTCTGACGCTCGAGGGCGCCAGGCTGCCCACCTGTCACCATCGTTATGCGAATCAGGGCTTCATTGGACTTACCTGGACTCCCTCACTTTATTGAATGCCTCCCCTATATCTGTCTATTCCTGAGTTTGATCCCGTGTCAGCATTAATGTCATTTTGTTTCCCCTGTCCAGAAACTGTTCATGTTTTGTTTCACACTGAGCCAAGTCACTACACGTCCGCAAATAATTTAGCCAGAGAACAAAAGCCAGCCATGGCGTAAATGTACAAAATGTTGTGCAAAGTGATACTGTCGTCACTGCAGTATTTCCGCCCCATCGCAGGTTTTTGAGGAGCGTTTGGAAGGTATTGTGCCTGTTGAACTGTCTCAATTGATATTGGAATTTCAGTTGACTGTTTAGCTGTTTTTGAATCCCAAGCTGATCTCAAAATAATTATTTGTTGACATTGTTGAAAATGCGTTATTGTTTATGAAAATTGGAATTGATATTGAAATTTGAGTTTACTTCCTGAATTAAAAAGGAATTGACCCCAACCATGGTGGAAGTGCTACTGTAAAGTGTTCTCTTTAACAGTGAACCTTTGCAGTATGTAGGCTAATAATTGTTGGTCTGGTATTTCTTAGATCTTCCATTTTCCTTGACTTGTTATTTATTGCTCAAATGCGCTGGGGTTACTCTTTTTCAAACATGTTGTCCACTGTTTGTAACACAGCACTTGAATAGGCCCAGCACTGACAAGTTGATTTTGCGGCTTACATATCAGGCAATGTCTCAGTGGAGGTCAGGGTCCATTTTAAATTCAATCAATTCAGGAAGTAATCTGAAATTCAAATACTTTCCTCAAAGGAGTCCATGAGGAAAATATTAGAATTTCAGTTTACATGCCAAATTGACTGAATTGAAAATTACTGATCCAAACCTGACCTCCACTGAAACATTACAACATTTACACCAATCGGTGCTCTTTAATTGTGAACCTTGCACTATGTTCTCTAACATGTGAACCTTTTACTGTATTCTCTTTAAATGTACTCTGATCAGCAGTCTTTTCTTCAGGAAATGTGTTATTGTTACTGCAACAAATCCATATTCCTGGTTTTAAAGCATTCATTTGTACATGTTTTTTTTGTTCTATTTACATTGCAATTATTTTTGTTTGAGTTGGTGCTACAATCAGTTGCAACAAAGTTTTTGATTTAGATGTACAACTACCTTTTGATTTAAGTAAGTTATAGTTTTTCAGTTTACTTTAAATAATGTTTTATAATCCCAAACTGACCTCAAAATTATTATTTGTTGACATTGTTAAAAATGTGTTATTGTTTAGGGAAATTGGAACTGATATTGAAATGTTAGTTTACTTCCTGAATTGAAAAGGGATTGACCCCAACCATGGTGGTAGTGCTACTGTAAAGTGTTCAATAATTGATTACAGGTTAATGGCTAGGATAAAATATTAAGTTCATGCAACATGAAGTTTGTAGTAAAACTACTTGAAAGGGGTGTGAAACTTAAACATAATGAGTTACATCGATATACAGTACCAGTCAAAAGTTTGGACAAACCTACTCATTGAAGGGTTTTTCTTTATTTGACTATTTTCTACATTGTAGAATAATAGTGAAGACATCAAAACTATGAAATAACACATATGGAATCATGTAGTAACCAAAAAAGGGTTAAACAAATCAAAATATATTTTATATTTAAGATTCTTCAAAGTAGCCACCCTTTGCCACCCTTTTCTTGGCCCAAGCAAGTCTTTTCTTCTTATTGGTGTCCTTTAATCAAATCGAAGTTTATTTATCACGTGCGCCGAATACAACAGACCTTACAGTGAAAAGCTTACTTACAGGCTCTAACCAATTGTGAAAAAAAGGTATTAGGTGAACAATAGGTAGGTAAAGAAATAAAAATAACACTAAAAAGACAGTGAAAAACAGTAGCGAGGCTATATGCAGTAGCGAGGCTACATACAGACACCGGTTAGTCAGGCTGATTGAGGTAGTATGTAGATGTAGATATGGTTAAATGACTATGCATATATGATGAACAGAGAGTAGCAGTAGCGTAAAGAGCGGGTGGTGGGTGGCGGAACACAATGTAGATAGCCCGGTTAGCCAATATGCGGGAGCACTGGTTGGTCAGGCTAATTGAGGTAGTATGTACATATGCATATGAATGTAGTGTTACAGTGACTATGCAAAAATGATAAACAAAGAGTAGCAGCAGCGTAAAAGATGTGTTGGGGGGGCACACAATGCAAATAGACTGGGTAGCCATTTGATTACCTGTTCAGGAGTCTTATGGCTTGGGGGTAAAAACTGTTGAGAAGCCTTCTTGTCCTAGACTTGGCACTCCGGTACTGCTTGCCATGCGGTAGTAGAGAGAACAGTCTATGACTGGGGTGGCTGGGGTCTTTGACAATTTTTAGGGCCTTCCTCTGACACCGCCTGGTGTAGAGGTCCTGGATGGCACGCAGCTTAACCCCAGTGATGTACTGAGCCGAACGCACTACCCTATGTAGTGCCTTGTAGTCGGAGGCCGAGCAATTGCCGTACCAGGCAGTGATGCAACCAGGATGCTCTCGATGTTGCAGCTGTAGAACCTTTTGAGGATCTGAGGACCCATGCCAAATATTTTCAGTTTCCTTAGGGGGAATAGGCTTTGTTGTGCCCTCATCACGACTGTCTTGGTGTGTTTGGACCATTCTAGTTTGCTGGTGATGTGGATATCAAGGAACTTGAAGCTCTCAACCTGCTCCACTACAGCCCCGTCGATGAGAATAGGGGTGTGCTCGATCCTCCTTTTCCTGTAGTCCACAATCATCTCCTTTGTCTTGGCTACGTTGAGGGAAAGGTTGTTATTCTGGCGCCACTCGTCCAGGTCTCTGACCTCCTCCCTATAGGCTGTCTGGTCGTTTTCAGTGATCAGGACTACCACTGATGTGTCGTCTGCAAACGTAATGATGGTGTTGGAGTCGTGCCTGGCCATGCAATCGTGGGTGAACAGGGAGTAGAGGAGGGGACTGAGCACGCACCACTGAGGGGCTCCAGTGTTGAGGATCAGCGTGGCAGATGTGTTGCTACCTACCCTCACTACCTGGGGGCAGCCCGTCAGGAAGTCCAGGATCCATTTGCAGAGGGAGGTGTTTAGTCCCAGGATCCTTGGCTTAGTGATGAGCTTTGAGGGTACTATGGTGTTGAACGCTGAGCTGTGGTCAATGAAGAGCATTCTCACATAAGTGTTCCTTTTGTCCAGGTGGGAAAGGGCAGTGTGGAGTGCAATGGAGATTGCATCATCTGTGGATCTGTTTGGGCGGTATGCAAATTGGAGTGGGTCTAGGGTTTCTGGGACAATGGACGTGAGTGCTATGGGTCTAGTCATTTAGGCAGGTTGCCTTTGTGCTCTTGGGCACAGGGTGGTCTGCTTGAAACATGTTGGTATTACAGACTCAATCAGGGACATGTTGAAAATGTCAGTGAAGACACCTGCCAGTTGGTCAGCACATGCCCGGAGCACATGTCCTGGTAGTCCGTCTGGCCCCGCAGCCTTGTGTATGTTGACCTGTCTAAAGGGCTTACTCACGTCGGCTACGGAGAGCATGATCACACAGTCGTCCAGAACAGCTGACGCTCTCATGCATGCCTCAGTGTTGCTTACCTCGAAGCTAGCATAGAATTGATTTAGCTCGTCTAGTAGGCTCGTGTCACTGGGCAGCTCGTGGCTGTGCTTCCCTTTGTAGTCTGTAATAGTTTGCAAGCCCTGCCACACAAGACGAGCATCGGACCCGGTGTAGTATGATTCAATCTTAGCCCTGTATTGACGCTTTGCCTGTTTGATGGTTCGTTGCAGGGCATAGCAGGATTTCTTGTAAGCTTCCAGGTGAGAGTCCCGCACCTTGACAGTGGCAGCTCTAACCTTTAGCTCAGTGTGAATGTTGCCTGTAATCCATGGCTTCTGATTGGGGTATGTACATTGAGTCACTGTGGGGACGACGTCCTCGATGCACTTATTGATAAAGTCCGTGACTGATGTGGTGTACTCCTCAATGCCATCAGAAGAATACCGGAACATGTTCCAGTCTGTGATAGTAAAACGGTCCTGTAGTTTAGCATTTGCTTCATCTGACCACTTTTTTATATACTGAGTCACTGGTGCTTCCTGCTTTAATTTTTGCTTCTAAGCAGGAATCAGGAAGATAGAGTTGTGGTCAGATTTACCAAATGGAGTGGTTTGTTAGTTGTGGTTTCTGAAAAGCAATTAGACTATGAAGGCCTGATTCAAGTTGATGTTCAGTTGTGTCTGTTACTTGAACTCTGTGAAGCATTTATTTGGGTTGCAATCTGAGGTGCAGTTAACTCTAATGAACTTGTCCTCTGCAGCAGAGGTCACTCTGGGTCTTCCTTTCCTGTGGCTGTCCTCATGAGAGACAGTTTCATCATAACGCTTGATGGTTTTTGCAACTGCAGTTGAAGAAACTTTCAAAGTTCTTGACATTTTCCAGATTGACTGACCTTCATGTCTTAAAGTAATGATGGACTGTCGTTTCTCTTTGCCTATTTCAGCTGTTCTTGTCTTGTTCTTTTACCAAATAGGGCTATCTTCTGTGTACCACCCGTAACTTGTGACACCAACTGAATGGCTCAAATGCATTAAGGAAAGAAATTCCACAATTGAACTTTTAACAAGGAACACCTGCTAATTTAAATGCATTCCAGGTGACTACCTCATGAAGCTGTTTGAGAGAATGCCAAGAGTGTGCAAAGCTATCATCAAAGGCAAAGGGCGGCTACTTTGAAGAATCTATATATTTTTATTTGTTAAAAAATCGTTTCTACATGATTACATGCTGTCATAGTTTTGATGTATTCACTATTATTTTACAATGTATAAAATAGTACAAATAAATAAAAACCCTGGAATGAAAAGGTGTCCAAACTTTTGACTGGTACTTGACATTTTAAGTTACTGTTGGTCATTGTAATAGTTAATCTTTCTAATTACTTTAAGTTACCTGTAATCAAAATTGTATATTAATTAACAGAAATTGGGGCCTCCCAGGTGGCGAAGTGGTTAAGGGCGCCGTTCCTAACCACCAGCTGCGCCACCAGAGACTCTGGGTTCGCACACAGGCTCTGTCGTAACCGGCCGCAACCGGGAGGTCCGTGGGGCGACGCACAATTGGTCTAGCGTCGTCTGGGTTAGGGAAATCCTTGTCTCATCGCACACCAGAGACTCCTGTGGCGGGCCGGGCGCAGTGCGTGCTAAGTTGCCTGGTGCACGGTGTTTCCTCCAACACATTGGTGCGGCTGGCTTCCGGGTTGGATGTCGCTGTGTTAAGAAGCAGTGCCACTTGTTTGGGTTGTGTATCGGAGGACGCATGACTTTCAACCTTCGTCTCTCCCGAGCCCGTACGGGAGTTGTAGCGATGAGACAAGATAGTAGCTACTAAACAATTGGATACCACAAAATTGGGGAGAAAAAGGGGTAAAATTCAACAAAAAAAAAAATTTTTTTTTTTTTTTACAGAAATTATTAAGTACTGTATTTTTTAAAACCTTGTTAGGGCAAGGTGAGACGTCTGCGTCTCACAAAGCCTACAGGAAATGGAAATGCGCAACGCCAAATGCTAATAGTACTCACTAAAACTCAAACTTTCATTAAAACACACATGCAGGGTACTCAATTAAAGCTACACTCGCTGTGAATCTAGCCAACATGTCAGATTTTTAAAATGCTTTTCGGCGAAAGCATGAGAAGCTATTATCTGATAGCATGCACCCCCCCGCAATACCGGAAAAAGACGTAAACAAAGGAATTAGCATAGCCGGTGCTACACAAAACGCAGGAATAAAATATAAAACATTCATTACCTTTGACGAGCTTCTTTGTTGGCACTCCTATATGTCCCATAAACATCACAATTGGGTCTATTTTTCGATTAAATCCGTCCATGTATACCCAAAATGTCCATTTATGAAGCGAGTCTGATCCAGGAAAAAGCAGCTTTACAAAACGCTACGTCATTTTTTTTAATTAAAAAAGTTGCCGATAAACTTTGACAAAACACTTCAAACTACTTTTGTAAGCCAACTTTAGGTATTAGTACACGTTAATAATCGATCAAATTGATCACGGGGCGATCTGTATTCAATAGCAGCAGTTCTTGAAATGAAGCTCCGTTTTCTCTCTCTCAAAAGTTCAAGATGTCCACTTGATGACAGGAAGTGCCTATTTCTCATCTGACCAAGGATTAACAGTACTGGCGACATCGTGTGGAAGCTGTAGGCATTGCAACCTCCTTGCTATCTATTTTCCCTTGCCATTGACTATACAGGCAACTGGCGGAAGGATTTCTTTTTTTTTGTGAACAGTTTTCCTTGGGCTTTTGCTTGCTCCTCACGCTCTGTTATAGTCACAGACATGATTTAACTAGTTCTATAAACTGCTATAAAGTGTTTTCTATCCACACATACTAATCATATGCATGTGCTATATTCCTGGCATGAGTAGCAGGACGTTGAAATTTTGCGCGATTTTTAACAAAATGTTGGAAAAAAAAGTCCCGAGCTTTAAGAGGGTAAGTCACGTTCGTTGAATGGAGGAGACCCTTGCGCAGCGTAATGTGAATACATGATACTTTTAATAAAGATAGACACTAAACAAACTAACAAAACACCCTGATCTAACCAAAATAATAAAGAAAACAAAGAATACTAAGGTCAGGGCGTGACAAATACCAAAATAAAAACTTATTCGGTTTTACAGTGTATATCGTTTGGTATATTGCTCTAATTTGGACGTACATTACATCCTTTTTGTCTATTGTCTACTGCGTTCTTGGACCCAAATCTTAGCTTTTTTTGCAAATATATTCATCACATATTCACTGCTCTTATCCTATAACAAAACCTCCATTCCATAATTATCGAACAATCTGCACATCCTCTGCATAAACCTTTTTTTTAATGTAATGTTTCTGTTTCCCTATTCCTTGTTTCTCTCTTCTCTGTGCTGGAGTTCTTTTAAGAACTTGGTGGTATAGCAATAGCCTAATAAACTTGACATTAACTTGAATCTTCTCTCTTCATTTGACATAAAAACAAAATCACCTATAGTCTAGTAAAGCTTATTGTTTTTTTATTATTATTGACAGTATAATTTAGCTTTCTGATATTTTCCATTCAAATTCAATGTTTACACTCTTTCGGTAAGGGTAATTCAAATTGTGTAGTGAAACATTATTTGCTGTTGGATTGACCTCAAAAAAAGGTATTTTTAATGTTGTCTGTAGAGTGGCTAGGCAGCAGGCAGCTTTGACATGCATTGTCCAAACAAAGGCTGAAGGGTGAATGCGATCTAATCTCGATGTCTCTGTGACATCTTGCCAATATCCGAACGACTCTCCATACTACATCGGCACTATGTATCAAGTATACATCGGGCCAACATCTGCGAGATGTGTGTGTGCTGTCTTGGGGTGATATTCCGCTGAAACTTGGCTGTGTATCAAGCATACACAGTATATTTCACATGCTTTGCGATTGTGTAGGCTACTTTGTGCACGATTTCTCTATTGTGTTACATAATTGATCAATCGTATACCTCCACTACACTACGAATGGATTAAGAAGTGAGTATAAGCAATGCGTGTGTAAGGTTTATACCTAAAAAAGTGTGTGTAAGGTTTATACCTGTGTGTACCCTCCATTACACCACTGGCCCTTTGTATTTTACAAAAAGGGCACTCTCCTACATAAGTGAGGTGATATTAATGTTGCTGTCCTTTCAGAACCACAAACCTGCCACACACTGAAGGTCTATAGGTTCTCCACTATGCAAAACATGTCTATAATAGATATAAAGGCTGTTAAGATATTCATTTCAGGAAAGGAGTGTATATATTTGGCCTGGCGAAGCGGTTTTATGCGCTGACTGAATAGAAGCTGATAATTGTGAGATTTTTACTCTGCTGGTCTCAAGAAGAAATTACACAAGTCCTCACTGTCCGAGACCGAATCAAGACAGAGTACAAATGTATTCAATACATCTCGAGACCGGTGAGTACAACAACACTGATAGGTGCACTTCACAGAGACTTAATAATTAATACAACATACAGATTATGGTACAAAGCTTCCAGCGAATGCTTTGGATGCATTGCCATACAGCAGATGTATTCATGATACGCTACAACAAATTGGCAACAAAGCACAAATCTAAGGCACTTGAGTGAAAAAGCGTTGAGCTATCATGACAAGCTGCTGAAAGTGCTGGCATGTGGTCAATCTCCACTAGCCGGGACGCCAAACAAGCCTTCGCTCATTAGAACAGGAGAATAGATGTATATAGGAGACATAGAATGTCCTTTCCACTGTATCTCTTTACGCCCTCAAGGAGAAGCCAACACTGCACTAATCAATAGCGGTCTGAGCTATAAGCTCCACATCAGCTGTGTGGAAATGCCTCTCCTCATTACTTCTGCAGCGGTGTGGTTTGGCATCTTGGCCATTATGGGAGTGGAAATTAAGTCTAAGCATGGAGGGAAATGGCAAACAGGCATGAGTCAGAGCAACTCAGAGACTCTTAACAGACAGTAAGCACATGTTTAAAACATAAGACACAGCAAACCACACAGCCCTATCCCATCTGGACAAGAGGAATACCTACAGTCGAAGACGGAAGTTTACATACACTTAGGTTGGAGTCATTAAAACTCGTTTTTCAACCACTCCACAAATTTCTTGTTAACAAACTATAGTTTTGGCAAGTCGGTTAGGACATCTACTTTGTGCATGACACAAGTATTTTTTCCAACAATTGTTTACAGGCAGATTATTTCACTTATATCCCTGTATCACAATTCCAGTGGGTCAGAAGTTTACATGCACTAAGTTGACTGTGCCTTTAAACAGCTTGGAAAATTCCAGAAAATTATGTCATGGCTTTTGAAGCTTCTGATAGGCTAATTGACATCATTGAGTCAATTGGAGGTGTACCTGTGGATGTACTGTATTTCAAGGCCTACCTTCAAACTCAGTGCCTCTCTGCTTGACATCATGGGAAAATCGAAAGAAATCAGCCAAGACCTCAGAAAACAATTGTAGACCTCCACAAGTCTGGTTCATCCTTGGGAGCAATTTCCAAACGCCTGAAGGTACCACGTTGATCTGTACAAACAATAGTACACAAGTATAAACACCATGGGACCACACAGCCATCATACCGCTCAGGAAGGAGATGCGTTCTGTCTCCTAGAGATGAACATACTTTGGTGAAAAAAGTGCAAATCAATCCCAGAACAACAGCAAAGGACCTTGTGAAGATGCTGGAGGAAACAGGTACAAAAGTGTCTCTATTCACTGTAAAACGACTCCTATATCGACAAAACCTGAAAGGCTGGTCAGCAAGGAAGAAGCTACTGCTCCAAAACCGCCATAAAAAAGCCAGACTACATTTTGCAACTGCACATGGGGACAAAGATTGTACTTTTTGGAGAAATGTCCTCTGGTCTGATGAAACACCAATAGAACTGTTTGACCATAATCACCATTGTTATGTTTGGAAGACAAAGGGGGAGGCTTGCAAGCCGAAGAACACCATCCCAACCGTGAAGCACGGGGGTGGCAGCATCATGTTGTGGGGGTGCTTTGCTGCTGGAGGGGACTGGTGCACTTAACAAAATAGATGGCATCATGAGGAAAGGAAATTATGTGGATATATTGAAGCAACATCTCAAGACATCAGTTAAATCAGTTAAAGCTTGGTCACAAATGTGTCTTCCAAATGGACAATGACCCCAAGCATACTTCCAAAGTTGTGGCAAAATGGCTTAAGGACAACAAAGTCAAGGTATTGGAGTGGCCATCACAAAGCCCTGACCTCAATCCTATAGAAAATTTGTGGGCAGAACTGAAAAATTGTGTGCGAGCAAGGAGGCCTACAAACCTGACTCAGTTACACCAGCTCTGTCAGGAGTAATGGGCCAAAATTCACCCAACTAATTGTGGGAAGCTTTTGGAAGGATACCCAAAATGTTTGACCCAGGTTAAACAATTTAATGGCAATGCTACCAAATACTAATTGAGTGTATGTAAACTTCTGACCCACTGGGAATGTGATGAAAGAAATAAAAGCTGAAATACACAATTCTCTCTACTATTATTCTGACATTCCACATTCTTAAAATAAAGTGGTGATCCTAAGTGACCTAAGACAGGGAATTTTAACTTGGATTAAGTGTCAGGAATTGTGAAAAACAGAGTTGAAATGTATTTGGGTAAGGTGTATGTAAACCTCCGACTTCAACTGTTAATTTTTGTATGTCTATACATGCAAACGGGACAACAAGCCTCAGACTTCATACTTCATGAAGAATTATCATAAAATGTTTTTTAAAGGGACAGAACAGACCTCAACGCTGTAGCATTATGAGTCAGAGTAGATTGGAGTCAGAGAGAGGTCTGGGGGGATATATTATATGCACATATTTGACAGAATTATAGGATACCAGTGTACAATAGGTCCATTGTACTGAATCAAAACTACACTGCATAACAGTAACCTGCAGTGACCTCCCTTCAGCAAAAAATTGCTGCCATTTGGCTCAGAGGCAAGCTAGATGGGGTTTTCCTGGGGCATACATTTATACATCTTCATTTATTATATTTTTTAGCAGTGGTGGCCACGATTTAGAAGTGGCAGTGCGCCGCTGCTAAATGCACATAGGGGAAACACTGTACGCACATTCCAACGCAAAACAGCCGACAAGCTGTCTCATGCACAAAGCAGAGGTTGGGTAATATTCATAATCTTGAGTCATAAAAAGCACCACCGTAGGTTTAGTGTAGTAAAGGAAAGTATGAGCGCCATCACACCCTCTGCTTTTGTTTGCTGCTGCTGACTGCAGGAAGTTTGACAAATTGATAAGATCCAGGTTGTGGAGCTGGATATGATCATAAGGCTTTTCTCAGGGAGTTTAAGTGTCAGTTATGATTCTCTCTCTGTAGATAGAGGGCCGGGCCATCTGATTCACTCCGTTGATACGTTAACAATGCTTGTCTGCCAGGCATTAATCCAAAGGCATTCAGATGATCGTATTGCCTGAGTTGATCATGGAGAAGGATCATGCCATGGAGAATTAGCTAGACTGGCTCCTTTGTCACACTCTTCCGCTAAGGTTTCACATGTTATGGCTGTCACGGGAGTTCACACGCATGCAGACAAAGAGCATTTGGGCAGTCTTTCATGCTAATTTCATGGGATATTGCCTCAATTTATCCCTTTGTGCTACGTATGTTTCTCAGAGAAAGATTATGGTTAGTCGACGTAACTGTAGATCAGATTTTATCTGTAGGATATTATCCACGTTCACTAGCTGGGTCATCATAATGTATGCAACACTGAACTGCTGCTGTCTAAATAGTTAGAGGCTGTTATTTTGACATTTTAAACCTCTACAGGATTGGTGGGTCCCCCATGGCACGGTTGCACTACCGTAGGCTAATGCGATTAGCATGAGGTTGTAAGTAACAAGAACATTTCCCAGGACATAGTCATAGCTGATATTAACAGAAAGCTTACATTTTTGTTAATCTAACTGCACTGTCCAATTTGCAGTAGCTATTACAGTGAAATAATACCATGCTATTGTTTGAGGAGAGTGCACAGTTATGAACTGGAAAATGTATTAATAAACCAATTAGGCACATCTGGGCAGTCTTGATACACATTTTTGAACAGAAATGCAATGGTTCATTGGATCAGTCTAAAACATTGCTCATACATTGCTGCAATCTAGTTGCAAAATATAAATTGTGCCTGGGCTGGAATAATAAATTTTGGCCTTTCTCTTACATTTAAAAAATACAAAAAAATAATGTTTTTTCTTTGTATTACCTTTTACCAGATTTAATGTGTTATATTCTTCTACATTAATTTCACATTTCCTCAAACTTCAAAGTGTTTTCTTTCAAATGGTATAAATAATATTCATATCCATGCTTCAGGTCCTGAGCTACAGGCAGTTAGATTTGGGTATGTCATTTTAGGGGGGAGCTTTTATTTTTGTTTTTAATTTTTTCAATTTTTACGTTATTTAAAAAGGAATTGTCATTATCTTTTTATTATAATGTTATTTTCTTTTAACAGGGCAAAACAGAGTGCACCACACCGACTAAGTACAATAAAATTAATATGGATAGAGCAAAATCTTATACAAAAAGGCAGTCATAAAAATATATACAAACATCACAATATTAACATGGGCATTTAAGTGAGGTTTTCTACATAGGACCACAACAAATATAACTTAGGTGAAAAAGCAAATTGTCTACCCAAGATCTTCTGGATGTGTAAGTGAATATCATTCCAATAAGACTGGATTCTGCTACAGTACCAAAGAACGTGCATGAAGGTGCCAGTGTCTTGTTTACATTTGAAACATAAATGTCATGCATTGGAAAACACTCTGTGAAGGCGGACAGGTGTAAAGTAGGTTCTATGAAAACATTTGAAATTTAGCTTGTATACTTATGGAGGTGCATTTGGGGTAGACCCTTTTGCAGATAGAAGCCAATTCTTCCTCACCAAATGCATGTCCAATGTGTCTCTCCCAAACATGTCTCCAACGCATCATAGGATGAGGTACTTCTGTTTGATAAAATAGAATGTCAGAGATTAAATCTCTCCGAACAGTAGAATTCGTAAATTGTTTTTCAACTTCAATCATTTGAAAATGTTGTTTATCAACTATCTTTTGACCCTCTATGAAGTGTTTAAGTTGTAGGTACTTAAAAAACAATTGTTGGGTTAGTCAAACTCAGTTTTTATCTGTGGGAATGATTTAAGAGTGTCCTGAGTAAATAAAGGCATGAGGTCAGCAATACCCTTCGACTACCAGTCCAGAGGTCCAATACTCCTTATTTGGGGGGGACATCTGGATTGAGGGCAATCGGTGACCAGAGTGATATATGGTCTGGAATCTGCAGGTACCTCCTTGCATCCTTCCAAGCTAAGAGTGTATTATGTATTGTAAAATTGTCAGATAAGGGCTGGATCTTTTCAAAGCTATTAATAAATGGTAAGGAAGCTAATGCTCTTGGATGACATGCTATTGATTCCATTCCTACCCAAAGTTGAGTGGCGTCTGTCTAGGCACCAACTAATCATGTGCTTGATCTAAGCAGACCAGTAATAAAATTGCAGATTTGAGACCCCTCCTGAATTAGGCTTAATTATTTTGGTAAATTTGATTCTAGGTTTCTTATTGTTCAAGATATATTTAGATATATTGACATTTATTTTCTGAAAAAAGAACTGAGATAGATGGCAGGGCATATTTTGGAACAAATCATTTAGCCGGGGAAGGATATTCATCCTAACGACATTAATCCTACCCAAAAAGAGAGTTTGGTAGGGTAGACCAGTTAATCAGATCCTGTTTAATCCTTGTGAGCAAAGGTATATAATTTGAAGTGAACAGGTCTTTAAGATTTGGAGTAACGTATATGCCCAAGTATTTTAAGTCTGTTTCAGTCAATTGGAATGGAGATATTGTTTCTAAGTTGATTGTAGAGGGGATATTCGAAGGTAATGCCATGTTCATTTTGTACCCTGACAAGTTACAATATTCAGATATGATGTCCATTACTGCAGTGACAGAGGTCTCTGGTTTAGACATGTATAAAAGCACAACATCAGCAAATAATGACATTCTATGCTCTTCATCGCCCTTAGAGATGCCCCTGATGTTATTACTAGACCTTATTGCCTCATCCAGTGACTCTATAAATAACGAGAACAGAGCAGGAGATAAAGGGCAGCCTTAACGACAGCCCCTACATTTCTGATAATTTACCATTTGTGTTAAATAAAGTAATTTTTACTAAATTAGTAAAATGGCCACCCAGATTAACTTTTTCTAATTCAGCATACAATAATTTCCACTCAACTCTATCGAAGGCCTTTTCGGCACCGAGGGAGACAATGAGTGGATGGTCTTTAATTCTGCCAAGGTGGTTTATGATATTCAGAGCATGTCTCACATTGTCCGTTCCAAATATGGCTTTGACAAAGCCAGTCTGATCAGGTTTAATGAGGTCTGGAAGGAGGACCTCCAACCTGCAGGCAAGCGTCTTGGTGACTATTTTAACATCAACTCCTAGCAAACTGATAGGTCTAAACGAAGAGCAGTTTAATGGGTTTTTGTCCATTTTTTTAGTGTTCAGGCTAATGGATGCAGTTATCCAAGACTCTGGTATGATGCCTCTTTCGAACATATCATTTAGAGCAGGCATGAAGATAGACCATATCTCAGGCCAGAACTTCTTGTAGAACTCTGCCGGGAAGCCGTCTAGGCCAGGTGCCATGCCAGAAGGCATTGCCTTAATAGTTTCCCAAACCTCTTCAGGAGTAAAGGGAGCATTTAGTCTATTTCTGTGTTCATCTGATATAGTGGGCAATGTTGTCTTATTCAGATATTTTGTCATTTCATTGTTCGACCTTGTACATTGTGAAGTATAAAGAGATTTATATCAATCGCAAAACATATTATTGATAAGCAATGGATCATAAGAAGTGGAGCCATCTGCCATTCTTATAGACTTAATACATCTTTAATTTTGTTATTTTTTAAGTTGGTGTGAAATTAGACAGCTCTGTTTCCAAACTCATAATATTTTTGCTTGGTAAAAAAACAAGAACAACAACATTTTGCATGCTCTAAACTGAGTTTGTCTTTAGCACAAGCTAGTGAATTCCAGTTCGCCTGGGTCGGTTATTATTTATGAAAAAGTTCTAAATGCTTTACTTCAGCCTCCAATTTTTCCCTATTTTCAATGCTAAGCTTCTTGATCAGAGAGGCTTGGGAAATGATATGACCCCTTGTGGTTGCTGTAGCAGCATCCCAGATAGTTGCAGCTGAGACAGGAGAGAGTTGGTTGTCGAGCCAGTAATGTGATAATGTATCTTTTATCACAGAGGAGAATCCTTCATTGTTAAGCAGAGACCTATTTAGTCTCCAATATATTGTTTTGGGAATTGTTTTGCCAATTTCAATATCTATATACACTGGGGCATGGTCGGAAAATACTACAGAACCAATAGCACATGACTGGACAACATGCATGTAAGTAGAGGGAATAAAAAAAAAAAGTCTAATCTAGAATGTGGATTATGGGGTCTAGAGTAGAAGGTATAGTCTCTAACATTAGAATTTAGCTCTCTCCATACGTCTACTAAACCACATGAATCACAAACGCTTCTAAGAGCCTCTTGTGTTTGAACTAAAATAAGAAAAGTACACCTGGCCCACCCAGTCCCTCTTCAGTTTAGCATGTTCTGTTGCAGAGAAATGGGTCTCCTGTAGCATAGCAATTGAAACCGTTTCCTTTTTTAAGAATGTTAAAATGTTCTTCCTCTTGACCACATGCCCACTGCCCCGAACATTCCAGGAGACTGCTTTAAATGAACTATTTATGTTACAGTATTATTAAAGAATAACTTAACCCAGACTGAGTAGTGCATCACAAAAACAAAACAATTAATAAGACCTTTGTGTAACTCTAAACCAAAACAAAACATACAGTACAAATAAAGTTTAGAAAACCGCCACTGCCGAGTCTCCCAAATGAAACGACAGACCCCCAAAACCCTGTTTCCTGTCACTTTACTAAGAGGAAGCCCACTAAGGGGTTTTACGAAGAAAAAAAAGTTTCACTATGTCCTATGTTGTATAAAGCGGAATTAACATAAATCTATGGACGTGGATGAAAAGGGAATAACCTAAATCTTTTAAATTGTCCTATGCATTATCGCTATTGCACTCATATGCAAGTACCCGAACAGACACACCATACAATCACATGTAGCCTATATAATAAAAACAATACAAAATTGCAGGCCTTTAGTCAATTTATATAGCCTAGTAAATATGCCCCTTTGCCCTCCTTGAGGCCCGACTTACTGAGCAAATTAACAAGAACATCATTGGGATTTGGCTTGTTCATTCATTTAAAAAAAAATAGAACCTCACTATAAATTAATAGCTTAGTTAAATTACACCATAAATGAAAAGCTTAGTTACACTACACCATAATGCTTATTAACGATTACTTTGAATACCATGGCATGGTAGATGGTTCTGTCCCAAGGTATTCAGCCATCTATATGTGGTGCATTATCTTGCTAGGGCAAATAAAAGTTACTCACATTCATGTCTTTACACTGACCATGTGTGCACCCTAATAACACAATTAGCAACCTTCACGGATCTGGGTTCTGTGCCGCTGTAGAGTGGATGTTGTCCCGGACGAAGGTGAGTGCAGACTGGGGATCTTCAAATGTGTGGTTAGCCCCCTGGAAAGTAATCCTCAGTTTAGCCGGGTGTATCAGGCCAAATCTCACTCCAGCCTTATGAAGGTGGGCTTTCACATCTTTGTATGCAGCTCTGCGTCTTGCCAGATCTGCCGAGTAATGTGGGAAGATATGGATCCGATTGCCATTGTAGTTCAGTTGTCCTCTTTCGCGGAAGACCTGAATAATTTTCTCTTTGGTCTGGAAGTAATGTAGGCGGACCAGCATTGCTCTGGGAGGTTGACCGGGCTGTGGTTTTACTGCTAGAGTGCCATGCGTCCTGTCAATGACTGGGGGCCGGTCAAACGTCTCTCCGCTGAGGACGTCAAGCAGGAAAGTGGCCATGAACTCGGTAGGATTGCGTCATTCTGTCCCTTTTGTGATTCCGACCACACGTATGATCTGTCTGGGAACGGTTTTCCTGTTCATCTAGACTAACCTTTAACTTCACGTTCTCGGAGGTTAGCTTGTCATTTTTGTTTCCAATTTGGTAAGCCGTTTATCTATGTTGGTCAACGACGTTTCCATATCCTTTATTTTTTGGGTTTGTGTCGCAAAAGTTATTTGTAGTGTCGGCATAGTTGACTGGACTTCTGTCATAATTCCAGCTCGTAGACTTGACACAGAGGAGCAAAGTTCAGTCATGAAATCAGAGCGTAGTGTAGCCATTTCTGCACGGATGGTGACTAGCATCTCCATAATGTTAGCATCCGCCATCTTGTTGCTAGTTTTCGTGTCTTCTTGTTTACCGCTTCGTCTCGCCTTCCCGGTTCCAGACATATCCAATAATGTCACTCGAATGTTACTAGAGTCAGTAGGTGTGCAAAATATGTTCTCGTTTTGATAGATAAAAGGTGAAAACACAAAAGTATCAGCCTGTAGTGGAGAGGCCTAGGAACACGTCTTTACGTAGCCATGTTGAAACCCGAGCCCCTTAAGAGCTTTTAAGGAAGTTGTGCAGCTGGAAAACGTATGGAATTTTACACCCATTTCATGTCTGAGATGAAAAATGAATGAGGAGTAAAAATCCGGCAGGCTTTTTCGCAAGACTGATTGAGTGATTCTTCAATTCAAGCCCATTCACCAACAAATCCAGTATGGCTGACTTCCATCAGCCATATTGTGTGGCTGGTGGATGGTGCATTGTGCTGGCGCTTGGCAGCTAACGCTAACTTGTTAAATGAAATGGAAAAGCCATTGTGCCTGCCAGAGAAAGAAAGCAAGAGCTCAGCACTCAAGCTTCAAAGTGCACTGTTTTAAATGTAGACCACCAAAGAAATCACCACAGTAAATGAGTAGCTCATCATCTTCAAATAATATTTTTGCAGTAATCTCCTTGTGAATGATTTTGCCGAAGATTGTATCACCGCCGGGCTGGGCAACCTGAGCTTAGAGCAGGGACACAATAACAGGACAGGCTCATATTTTAGCTCAGTAATACTAGCTCATAGTATTAGAGGGAGTAGTAGAGGGTACGGGGGTGGCTCAGTGGAGGGGCCAGGGGGGCCTGGTGGATGGTACCTGGGGAAGGGCCCTATACAGAGACAGAGGCTCCCCTGGCCTGTCCACTGAGCCACCCCCATACCCTCTACTACTCCAGGCCCAAATTTGTCTGCTGAACTGCAGGCTGCTGTCAGAAGGGACCAGGCAGGTCAGGTCTGTCCAAACACAGATATCTCCATCCTGGAGCCCCCTCATGGTTTATGGGCCTCCAAATACCACTTCCTATTCCCCCCTCTACTCCTGCCCCAGAATGATCTACATTTATCCAGGCAACTCTGTTTCCACATTCAGACCCAGCCCAGTGTCCAGGAATGAAATGCCTGACTGCAGCAGAAGATCACCTTTAAAAGACATCAGCGTTTTAGAATGTGGCTTTTTTTTTACCTTAGGGACTGGATAGTATGGGTCAAAGCCCATGGAGCATTTCAGTCAACAATAAGGTTTTCTGTACCCAAGAGTATGGACTGGAAAGCTGGCAGCCTCATGTGCAAGATTATATACTGTTACAGCTCAGCTTCTGCTGCAGTCAAACCAGGAAATTCCTTGATAAAGAATGGTAACACATGGCATTGGTTTCCTCAGTTCATTCACCTATCCTCCAGTAGATGGCTCTCCATTCCACTCAAAATATTTGATGTTCTCTTAGTAGACTGTACAAGGCTGCATAAGGATATTTCATAAAAGCCCTCAATCTGAAAGCATGATGAAATTCTTATCAGTTTATGGAATAAAAATAAATGACCAGAAACTCTGTTATATTCATATACAGTGTGTTCAGAAAGTATTCGGACCCCATTACTTTTTCCACATTTTGTTACGTTACAGCCATATTCTAAAATGGATGAAATAGTTTTTTCCCTCATCAATCCACACACAATAACTCATAATGACAAAGCAAAAACATGTTTTTGAAATCTTTGCAAATGTATTAAAAAAAAAAAATAGAAATATCACATTTCCATAAGTATTCCGACCCTTTACTTTGTACTTTGTTGAAGCAACTTTGGCAGCGATTACAGCCTCGAGTCCTCTTGGGTATGATGCTACAAGCTTGGCAGACCTATATTTGGGGAGTCTCTCCCATTCTTTTCTGCAGATCCTCTCAAGCTTTGTCAGGTTGGATGGGGAGCATTGCTGCACACCTATTTTCAGGTCACTCCAGAGATGTTTGATCGGGTTCAAGTCAAGGCTCTGGCTGGGCCAATCAAGGACATTTGGAGACTTGTCCCAAAGCCATCCCTGCATTGTCTTGGCTGTGTGCTTAGGGTCGTTGTCCTGTTGGAAGGTGAAACTTCGTCCCAGTCTGAGGTCCTGAGTGCTCCGAGCGCTCTGTGCTTTGCTCCGTTCATCTTTCCCTCGATCCTGGCTATAGTCTCCCAGTCCCTGCCACTGAAAAACATCCCCACAGCACGATGCTGCCACCACCATGCTTCACCGTAGGGATGGTGCCAGGTTTCCTCCAGACATGACACTTGGCATTCAGGCCAAAGAGTTCAATATTGGTTTCATCAGACTAGAGATTCTTGTTTCTCAAGGTCTGAGACTCCTTTAGATGCCTTTTGGCAAACTCCAAGTTGGCTGTCAATGTGCCTTTTACTGAGGAGTGCCCTCCATCTGGCCACTCTACCATAATGGCCTGATTGGTGGAGTGCTGCAGCTAACCTTCTGGAAGGTTCTTCCATCTCCACAGAGGAACTCTGGAGCTCTGTCAGAGTGACCATCAGTTTCTTAGTCACCTCACTGACCTAGGCCCTTCTTCCCCGATTGCTCAGTTTGGCTGGGCACCGTCCTCTACGAAGAGTCTTGGTAGTTCCAAACTTCTTCCATTTAAGATTGATGGAGGCCACTGTGCTCTTGGGGACCTTCAATGCTACAGACATTTTTTGGTACCGTTTCCCAGATCTGTGCCTCGACACAATCCTGTCTTCGAGCTCTATGAACAATTCCTTCGACCTTAGGGCTTGGTTTTTGCTCTGTCAACTTTGGGACATTATATCATCCCCATCAAAGAAATTGGAAGATAAAATCAGAGGCCCTGTCTTTCAGACAAGCCCGGAACCCCTCCTCCCTCTCTCTCTCACACTCACGCATGGTCACCCACACACACTCATCTTATCTTTTCCAGTTTTGTCAATATCATACTCTTCCCATCTGCTGTAAATCCCAGCAACGGGGGAACGTATGGTTGAGATGATTGAAGGTATGATTGTGTTTGGTTAGCCTCCCTCATCTTAGGGATGAGCCCAGGTGATGTCATATCAAATGAGTGTATTGCTCCATGGGTAGATTCATAAGGTCCACTGTTGTGTTTGTACTTGGATCAGTTCTCTATTTGAGATCCATGTCTGTGCGTGCTGCTCCGCCTCAGATCTGCCAGTCAAGCTCAGCTGGCTTCTGTGTGCTGTGCATGCCTCCACTGGGCTCTTCCTGGGTGGATTGGGGTGTTGGATCTGCCTGGGAGTATCAGCACATGACTCTCACCTTCTCAACTGACAGCTGCCAATGCTGCAGTCTGTCTCCCCTGGCGAGTGTCCCACTCTGAACCTCCCACGTCACAAACTTAAGCCCTGTTGGCACGCGTTGCCTCCATAAACTTCCCCCACAGCTCACTGCTATCCTCTGCTAGAGGTGACTTCTCTTAGTGGGTTTGGGTATATATCAGATATTTCCTCACTCATGATTTGGTTTGTTTTCCTCATCTTGTTCTGCTTATCCCTGCTAAGAAGAAAGTCAGCACTTCAGTGGTGGTGTGGCTGTTATGCGTGGTGTGGCTGCTCAGTCTGGGGCCAGGGTCCTCTTGTGTTAGAAGGCAGAGAAGCAGGGGAGGTTAACACAGCCTGGTGTGTGCCTGAAGGGGATAACTGTCTGTCCCCCCTGCCACAACATCATAGGGAACACCTACTGTATGTTTACAAAACACTGCCGTCTTTTTTGGAAAGCAAAAACACACTCCAACATGAAAGAGCAGCAGATTTCCATTCAGGCTAATACATCTGTGACCCTCTGAGTCCTCAAAGCAGGGGCAACACAATTATCCTCTAGGACGTGTTTCTCACAGTTTTTCTCATGCCTTGCGGTATGAATACATTATTGCGGTGCTTGTGCTCGTCAAGCCTCTTATGGCAGGGCTCAAAACTGTTACCAAAACACTTGCATTTGCGACTCTTTGACTGGCAGTGTGACACCAATTATTTATTGGTCGCTAGGGTGCCAGCTGCTTGATTGAAAGGGCAACTACACCTGACCCTCCACTTTTTATTTATTGTTCCCAGACCTCAAAAGCGGTCTCCTGAAGTGATTAAGAATTTTTCAGAACATGCAGTTTGTTTTTTTCCCTACAAACAATCAATGTAAATATACTATTGTCAATGTAAAATGTAATTATTTGTGAATGGAGGGTAAGTCATTATAGGCTACTTGCTCTGCCCCAGTAATTAAAGATAACATTTTATGCACACATCATCCACGTTTGGTATTCTTTAAATTCGGGCCACCAGCTTTCAGTTGGCACAGTGTGACTGTCAAATTTTTACCTGAATGTCAAGCCCTGCAAGGGCATGCTGATTTAAAAGATGGCAAGTCATTATGGAATACTGGTACATTATCGGACAAAGGTCAAGTCATTATCGTTGCACGGCTGATAAAAATTGGTGCGACCAAATGATGTACTGGTGCCATCAACTGAAAAAGTTTGTAGCACAAGTGCCACCAGTAGAAAAAGTTACTCAAGAGCCCTGTATGGTGAAATTATACTAAATTCCTTTGTCATGCAGAGGTCGAACTCAGTTGCAGTTCCTTTTAAGATTGAAAATGAAATGCACATATTATAAAAATAGTAATTTTCAGTTGCACAACCTCTGCAGAAATAAACGACAACCCACATTTCAATTTTCTATCATGTGAATTTTCCAGCCAGCCACATTATTTTCACTTGACTGCTCCCTCGTCCTTCACATTACTTACACCGAGTTAATCATTTTGCTTCCAAATGAAAACAGACTCATTTTCATTTCATGGTTTGGTGGCATTCTTGTCTCATTCAGTAGGTGTCGCTGTGTCTCTGTTTAACTCATGTTGCCCAGGCGGCACTGCTGTGTACAAGGTTTCTGACCTCTCCAGAAAATCGAACAAAGGGCAGTAACAATAGGTGGGGCTTGAAACTCCCCTTAATCTGACTGATCCCTTTCTGCTGAGTGGAGATCTCTCCTCTGTTGTTGGACCAGCGGTTGTTATTGAACCCTGCTATGCCCCTAGGGCTCTTATAGGTCTGAACCAGGTACATCAGGCTGGGTGCTGGTTAGTGGTGCAAAGGTAGTTACTAGGTAAGGACGGACGCTTCCTGACTTCATAGCTCTACACTCACCCCATTGTGTAAGATGTGCTATCATTAAAAACCAGAGGGAGATTCCAATAACCGCCACCAAGCCAAATCATTACACGCTTCTGCGCCTTCCTTATACTGTGCTATTAACTCTCATTATGAACACAATGCACACTGCGCAGAAGGGGAGGGAGCAGGCTCCACATTTTTTGGCTGCTGAGTGAGGCAAATAAAATAACATTTTATTTATCACATGCTTCGTAAACAACAGGTGTAAACTAACAGTGAAATGTTTACTTATGGGTACATTTCCAACAATGCAGAGTTAAAGATAAATGAAAAATATGAAGTAAAAAATAAATATTGACATGACGAATAACAATACAATATACAGGGATACAAGGTCATTGAGGTGGCTATGGACAAACAGTGGGGCAAAAAGTATTTAGTCAGCCACCAATTGTGCAAACTATGACAGACAAAATGAGAAAAAAAATCCAGAAAATCACATTGTAGGATTTTTAATGAATTTATTTGCAAATTATGGTGGAAAATGAGTATTTGGTCAATAACAAAAGTTTATCTCAATACTTTGTTATAATGTATACCCTTTGTTGGCAATGACAGAGGTCAAACATTTTCTGTAAGTCTTCACAAGGTTTTCACACACTGTTGCTGGTATTTTGGCCCATTCCTCCATGCAGATCTCCTCTAGAGCAGTGATGTTTTGGGGCTGTTGCTGGGCAACACGGACTTTCAACTCCCTCCAAAGATTTTCTATGGGGTTGAGATCTGGAGACTGGCCACTCCTTCGTTGCTCGGGCAGTGTGTTTGGGATCATTGTCATGCTGAAAGACCCAGCCACGTTTCATCTTCAATGCCCTTGCTGATGGAAGGAGGTTTTCACTCAAAATCTCATGACATGGTCCCATTCATTCTTTCCTTTACACGGATCAGTCGTCCTGGTCCCTTTGGAGAAAAACAGCCCCAAAGCATGATGTTTCCACCCCCATGCTTCACAGTAGGTATGGTGTTCTTTGGATGCGATAAACGATATCATAACCGCCATCGATAAAAGACAGTACTGTGCAGCCGTCTTCATCGACCTTGCCAAGGCTTTCGACTCTGTCAATCACCATATTCTTATCGGCAGACTAAGTAGCCTTGGTTTTTCGGATGACTGCCTTGCCTGGTTCACCAATTACTTTGCAGACAGAGTTCAGTGTGTCAAATCGGAGGGCATGCTGTCTGGTCCTCTGGCAGTCTCTATGGGGGTGCCACAGGGTTCAATCCTCGGGCCGACTCTTTTCTCTGTATATATCAATGATGTTGCTCTTGCTGCGGGCGATTCCCTAATCCACCTCTACGCAGACGACACCATTCTATATACTTCCGGCCCATCCTTGGACACTGTGCTATCTAACCCCCAAACGAGCTTCAATGCCATACAAAACTCCTTCCGTGGCCTCCAACTGCTCTTAAACGCTAGTAAAACCAAATGCATGCTTTTCAACCGTTCGCTGCCTGCACCCGCACGCCTGACCAGCATCACCACCCTGGATGGTTCCGACCTTGAATATGTGGACATCTATAAGTACCTAGGTGTCTGGCTAGACTGTAAACTCTCCTTCCAGACTCATATCAAACATCTCCAATCGAAAATCAAATCAAGAGTCGGCTTTCTATTCCGCAACAAAGTCTCCTTCACTCACGCCGCCAAACTTACCCTAGTAAAACTGACTATCCTACCGATCCTCGACTTCGGCGATGTCATCTACAAAATTGCTTCCAACACTCTACTCAGCAAACTGGATGCAGTTTATCACAGTGCCATCCGTTTTGTCACTAAAGCACCTTATACCACCCACCACTGCGACTTGTATGCTCTAGTCGGCTGGCCCTCGCTACATATTCGTCGCCAGACCCACTGGCTCCAGGTCATCTACAAGTCCATGCTAGGTAAAGCTCCGCCTTATCTCAGTTCACTGGTCACGATGGCAACACCCATCAGTAGCACGCGCTCCAGCAGGTGTATCTCACTGATCATCCCTAAAGCCAACACCTCATTTGGCCGCCTTTCGTTCCAGTTCTCTGCTGCCTGTGACTGGAACGAATTGCAAAAATCGCTGAAGTTGGAGACTTTTATCTCCCTCACCAACTTCAAACATCTGCTATCTGAGCAGCTAACCGATCGCTGCAGCTGTACATAGTCTATCGGTAAATAGCCCACCCATTTTTACCTACCTCCTTCCCATACTGTTTTTATTTATTTACTTTTCTGCTCTTTTGCACACCAATATCTCTACCTGTACATGACCATCTGATCATTTATCACTCCAGTGTTAATCTGCAAAATTGTAATTATTCGCCTACCTCCTCATGCCTTTTGCACACAATGTATATAGACTCCCCTTTTTTTCCTACTGTGTTATTGACTTGTTAATTGTTTACTCCATGTGTAACTCTGTGTTGTCTGTTCACACTACTATGCTTTATCTTGGCCAGGTTGCAGTTGCAAATGAGAACTTGTTCTCTACTAGCCTACCTGGTTAAATAAAGGTGAAATAAAAAAATAAAAAAATAAAATGCAACTCAGCATTCTTTGTCCTCCAAACACGACGAGTTGAGTTTTTACCAAAAAGTTATATTTTGGTTTCATCTGACCATATGACATTCTCCCAATCTTCTTCTGGATCATCCAAATGCTCTCTAGCAAACTTCAGATGGGCCTGGACATGCACTGGCTTAAGCAGGGGGACACGTCTGGCACTGCAGGATTTGAGTCCCTGGTGGCGTAGTGTGTTACTGATGGTAGGCTTTGTTACTTTGGTCCCAGCTCTCTGCAGGTCATTCACTAGGTCCCCCCATGTGGTTCTGGGATTTTTGCTCACCGTTCTTGTGATAATTTTGACCCCACGGGGTGAGATCTTGCGTGGAGCCCCAGATCGAGGGAGATTATCAGTGGTCTTGTATGTCTTCCATTTCCTAATAATTGCTCCCACAGTTGATTTCTTCAAACCAAGCTGCTTACCTATTGCAGATTCAGTCTTCCCAGCCTGGTGCAGGTCTACAATTTTGTTTCTGGTGTCCTTACAGCTCTTTGGTCTTGGCCATAGTGGAATTTGGAGTGTGACTGTTTGAGGTTGTGGACAGGTGTCTTTTATACTGATAACAAGTTCAAACAGGTGCCATTAATACAGGTAACGAGTGGAGGACAGAGGAGCCTCTTAAAGAATAAGTTACAGGTCTGTGAGAGCCAGAAATCTTGCTTGTTTGTAGGTGACCAAATACTTATTTTCCACCATAATTTGCAAATCAATTCATTAACCTCTCTGCGCACCGAACCCGTTAGCGGGATTAAATTCGACAATATAGGTGATCGCTACATAAATAGTCATATTAAACATTCATGAAAATACAAGTGTCTCTCATGGATCGAAAGCCTAGAATCTTGCTAATCCAACTGCGTTGTCAGATTTAAAAAATGATTTATTGCGAAAGAATACGCTGCGATTATCTGAGCACAGACGTCCATATCAAACTACTTATTCAGCCAGCGCTTGCGTAACAAAATCATAGATTTCTTTGAAATAAATCGTTTACCTTTGAAGATCTTGCTCTGGTTGCAATCCCAAGGCTCATTGTTACACAATGAATGGTCTTTTGTTCAGTTAAATCCATTTTTTATAGCCTAACACAAAACATTTTGTGAACTCTTATCTCGATGAATTTCGTGTCATTCAATTTTCGACGTAACATCCAACGTAAAATAGACAGACTTTCCCTAACTTTATCCAGTCATGTTTGGTTTCCTTGCAATCAACGGTTCGTTTGTAACAAAACCAAACCTGATGGGTCATTTTGCGGGACGTATTGACCCCGAAAAACCGATTGGAAGACAACAAGTGACGAGCCCATTGTGCACCAATCATATGACCACTGTCTCGTTGATTGACTGTCTTTTAACCCAATGACCACTGATCGTCTTGAAATCTAGCTGGGTAGATATCCAATGAGCAGAGGTAAACAGCAATATCCCATGATTCTTTGTTGCAAGACAAACCTTTCCATTGAACGCTGGCGTAATGACCATTCTTTCGCTATTGCAAATTCAACCGCGAAGGAGCAAAGCTTATTACGCACAGCAGTATTTCGGTGACTTGCATCTTCAGCTGTTTATTTATCCAACATCATGGCGAATAAGTCAGGGAAAGCTAATTCTAAGACTAGATATACGAATATAGAAACAATTTTAGAGGAAATTCATCGTGAAAGTGAGACAGATCTGCTTTTTGAAGACTCCATTTTGAAGAGTGAAACTGAGACATCTTTTTTGAACGGAGAGGACAGTGATTTGGACTGGTAAGTTGCTCTCATGCTAATGCCGTTGTTTGAAATTAATATAAAATATTATTTGTGATTGCTTTTACATTTTATTGCAATATATAAAGATGTAATGAAATGGGTAAAGTACACATTAGCTAGTCATTGTGAGTGAGGGTCTGTTTGTTTGTATGAGAACAACCATAGCCTATGTCTGTGTGTGTGTGTATATATATATATATATTTTTTTTTTTTTTTTTTTGGGGGGCCCTTAGGCACATCCATGCCTGCACAAATATATTTGGGAAGATGAACACTTGTGGCAGGAGCAGAAGGGACAGGGCTTGGTGCAGTGGTACTGTAGTCAGCAAGCTCCTTGATGCTCTCTCTAATGTAGACTGATTGGAGGAAACATGCTGGCTGTGTTGAGATGTACGGGTTTGCATTCTACACAATACCATTTTATATAGAATGTAGAATGCAAACCCATACATCTCAACACAGCCAGCATGCTTCCTCCAATCAGTCTACATTAGAGGAGCATCAGGGAGCTTGCTGGCTACAGCACCACTGCACCAAGCCCTGTCCCTTCTGCTCCTGCCACAAGTGTTTATCTGCCCAAATATATTTGTGCAGGCATGAATGTGCCTAAGGGCCAAAAGGGCACAGCATGGAGGCGTTGCTGTGTTGTTTGGAAGATGAAGTCTCCCATCACATGCACCACATGCTCAGTGACCCGCTGCTTTACATCAGAAAGAGACTGCTATGGCATCTGGCATCCGCAGCAGAATATTGTCTAGAGTTTTGGCAAAGTTGGTGGGGTTATATGGCAAAGTGGGATGGGGCTAGGGTCAGTATGTTATATCTGGAGTACTTTTCTTATCCGGTGTCATGTGTGAATTTAAGTCTGCTCTCTCTTTCTCTCCTTTCTCTCGGAGGACCTGAGCCCTTGGACCATGCTTCAGGGCTTACCTGCCACGATGACTCCTTGTTGTCCCCAGTCCACCCGGCCTTGCTGCTGTTCCAGTTTCAACTGTTCTGCCTGCGGCTATGGAACCCTAAACTGTTCATTTTTACTTTTACGGTGCTGTCCTGTTGCACCCTCTACAACCACTGTGATCTCCACCCGGCACAGCCAGAAGAGGACTGGCCACCCCTCATAGCCTGGTTCCTCTCTAGGTTTCTTCCTAGGTTGTTTCCTTTCTAGGGAGTTTTTCCTAGCCACCGTGCTTCTACACCTGCATTGCTTGCTGTTTGGGGTTTTAGGCTGGGGCTAAATAAATAGATTTGATTTGATAGAGGACTGAGGGTCTTCCAAATATTGAAAGTGTGTAAATAGTTACCCATGTTATTTTGTAAATGTGTATATATATATATATATATATATATATATATATTTTTTTTTTTCATTTTTTTTTTAATCAATATTTTTTTTCCCCTATTTCTTTTAATTTCTTTTTCATTTTTTTTTTCCGGGGGGTGTGTTAGAATACCATTTTGGTATTTTGTATATAGTTATTTGTTTCACAATGTATACCTTCACCAATTTGGCCACTTGTGTACATTTGGGCTACTTGTGTGGGACACCTGGGTGACTTCATGATAAATGTCATGTAAGCACACTCATTTTGGAAGTTATCATTTTGAAACTTTGCACAAGTTCTGTTGCCCTCTTCTATTTTTCACTGAAATGGTCCCCATCATCCTATCTGAATGTTTGTTTTATCTTGTTCATTTTAAAGATGATGATACAAAAATAAAAAATGTATGTTTTTTTTCATTGTGCTATATTCTCCTACATTCAATTCACATTTACACAAACTTCAGAGTGTTTTCTTTCAAATGGTACCAAGAATATGCATATCCTTGGTTCTGTGCCTGAGCTACAGGCTGTTAAATTTGGGTATGTCTTCATGCGGAAATTGCACAAAGTAGGGGGGAGCTCTAAGAGGTTTTAACAAACTATAGTTTTGGCAAGTCGGTTAGGACATCTACTTTGTGCATGACACAAGTAATTTTTCCAACAATTGTTTACAGACATATTACTTCACTTATAATTCACTGTATCACAATTCCAGTGGGTCAGAAGTTTACATATACTAAATTGACTGTGTCTTTAAACATATTGGAAAATTCAATAAAATGATGGCTTTAGAAGCTTCTGATAGGCTAATTGACATAATTTGAGCCAATTGGAGGTGTACCTGTGGATGTATTCAAGACCTACCTTCAAACATTTCAAATTTATAAAATAAAGTGGTGATCCTAACTGACATAAGACAGGGAATGTTTACTAATCCTATTTTATGAATTTGAAATGTCAGAATAATAGTAGAGAGAATTATTTAATCAGCTTTTATTTCTTTCATCAAATCAAAGTTAATTTCAGGAATTGTGAAAACTGAGTTTAAATGTATTTGGCTAAGGTGTATGTTATCTTCCGCCTTCAACTGTCGGTAGGGGTAAAGTGACTAGGCAACAGGATACATAATAGACAATAGCATAACTAACACTGGGTGTCATGTCCCTTGTCCCTCTGCTCTGCTGGGACTCACCCAAACATTGTTTAGTCATCAGACGTGGGCTTTGTCAAGGCTAGGTCTGAACTGAGGCAGGGATGTGTCCCAAATGGCACCCTATTTATTTGGTGAACAATAGGCAAGTAAAGAAATAAAAAGACAGTGAAAAATAACAGTAGCGAGGGTATAACAGTAGCTAGGCTACATACAGGCACCGGTTAGTCGGGCTGATTGAGGTAGTATGTACATGTAGATATGGTTAATTTGTTAGGGCTAGGGGTTCCGCTACCCATCGTGTCTGATTTCAAAAAAGCTCTACAGCGAAAGCACAACATATGATTATGATAGGTCAGAGCCTAGTCACAAAAACACATACAGCCAATTCCAGCCAAAGAGAGGAGTCACAAAAAGCAGAAATCACTAACCTTTGTTGATCTTCATCAGATGGCATTCATAGGACTTCATGTTACACAATACATGTATGTTTTGTTCGATAAAGTTAATATTTTTTCCAAAAATCTCAGTTTACATTGACGCTTTATGGTCAGTAATGTTGTGCCTCGAAAACATCCGGCGAACTTTCAGAGAGCCACATCAATTTACAGAAATACTCATCATAAACTTTGATAAAAGATACAAGTATTATGCACAGAATTATAGATATACTTCTCCTTAATGCAACCGCCGTGTCAGATTTCAAAAAAGCTTTACGGAAAAAGCAAACCATGCTATATTCTGAGTACAGCACTCAGACACAAAATCAAGCCATACCTGCCATGTTGTGGAGTCAGTTAAAGTCAGAAATAGCATTATAAATATTCACTTACCTTTGATGATCTCCATCAGAATGCACTCCCAGGAATCCCAGATCCACAATAAATGTTTGTTTTGTTCGATAAAGTCCATCATTTATGTCCAAATACCTCCTTTTGTTAGCACGTTTAGTAAACAAATCCAGGCGAAAGTTCAGACGAAAAGTTCAAAAAGTTATATTACAGTTCGTAGAAACATGTCAAACGATGTATAGAATCAATCGTTAGGATGTTTTAACCTCTTGAGCTTATGGCTCAATACTGCCCCCGTTGGAGGAAGTGCGTGCCCATAGTAAACTGAAAATATTTTTTTCCAAAATTGCTAATATATGCATATAATAATAATAATTGAATAGAAAACACTCTAAAGTTTCTAAAACCGTTTAAATTATGTCTGTATGTAAAGCAGAACTCTCAGGGCAGCCTTTCTCCCAAACTCTCTCTTGTCAAGAGAAAAGTTGGGTCAACTTTGACGTCATCGCCCCCACCCTTCCCAGGCAGCTACCGATCTGGGAACAGTATGTATTTGTTCAGCGCGATGTCTGCTTTCAATTGGCACGTTCATTGTTTGAATTTCGCGCTCCCTCATCCTTTGGCGGGCGAAAATGCCCGGTTCACTCTCACATACATGCACTCTATTGCGCGCGGCCGATTTGGAGAACGTTCTTTTCCAATAGACACCAGTTGAAGCCGGTTCGTTTGTTTGCGATTATCATTGTTTTACATGATAAAAACATCATTTTGCTCGATTCTGCACTTAGTTTGACCAGTTTAGTCGACATATAATATGTAATTTTGAAGTTTGATGCGCAAGGGTGCGGGACCAGAAGGAGCAGAAGTTATTTTGGGTGCATTTCAGCTGTAGCTGTTAGCATATGCTAATACAAAGACGCACAACTTGAAACCAAACGATGTATTGGGTAAGTATGACTCCTTCTACGTCTTCTGATCGAAGAACATCAAAGGTAAGGGAATATTTATGTGGTTATTTTGGGTTTCTGTGGACTCCAAACGTAGAGGAGACACTGCTAATATCTGAGCGCCGACTCATAGCATAGACTAGTGAACGAATTCTGTAACGTTAAAAATAAATGTAACACAGCGGTTGTATTAAGAAGAAGTGTATCTTTGTAACTATATGTAGAACATGTATATTTAGTCATGTTTATTGCTTGTTATCTGATGTTATCTGTCGGAGCTATCATAATTTCTCCGGACATTTTGAGTAGCATTTTTGAAATGTCGTCATTGTAAACAGAGATTTATGGATATTAAAATGGCATATTATTGAAAAAAAAAAAAAAAAGTACTGTGTAACATGTAATATTACTGTCATCTGATGAAGATTTTCAAAAGGTTAGTGAATTATTTATTTTTTAATCCTACTTTTAAATTTTATATTTTCTGGGACAAAATGGCCGCCGCTTGCCTTTTGTTTCGGTGGTGGTCTAATATAAATGTGTGCTATGTTTTCGCCGTAAAACATTTTAGAAATCTGACTTGCTGGGTAGATGAACAAGGTGTTTATCTTTCATTTGAGCTATTGGACTTGTGTAGGTGTGGAGGTTAAATATGTCTAAGAATATTTTTTCGCATTTTGCGTTATGCTAATGAGCTTGAGCCGTAGTCACGATCCCGGATCCGGGATGGGTAGCATCAAGAGGTTTTAACATAAATCTTCAATAATGTTCCAACCGCAGGTCTCTCTCAAAGTTACACGCGTGATCAGCTCATGGCCTTCTTCCAGACCTCTGGTTGAAACAGCTCTCATTCGCCCCCATTTCACAGTAGAAGCTCCAAACAATGTTCTAAAGACTGTTGACATCTAGTGGAAGCCTT
This sequence comes from Oncorhynchus tshawytscha, assembly GCF_018296145.1. Lineage (NCBI taxonomy): Eukaryota > Metazoa > Chordata > Actinopteri > Salmoniformes > Salmonidae > Oncorhynchus > Oncorhynchus tshawytscha. Next base: position 562,520 of record NC_056449.1, read on the forward strand.
CGGTAGTGCAATATGACCCCATAGACACTGTATATTCGATAGGCAATTAGTTGAAAAAGGACAAACCTCAGATTTCCCACTTCCTGGTTGGATTTTCTTCTCTCAGGTTTTCGCCTGCCATATGAGTTCTGTTATACTCACAGACATCATTCAAACAGTTTTAGAAACTCCAGAGTGTTTTCTATTCAATACTACTAATACTATGCATATATTAGCATATATTAACGTGCCCCTATCCCAAACACGTTAAAGTGACTATGCATATATGATGAACAGAGAGTAGCAGTAGCGTAAAAGAGGGGTTGGCGGATGATGGGTGGTGGGACACAATGCAGATAGCCCGGTTAGCCAACCACTGGTTGGTCGGGCTAATTGAGGTAGTATGTACATGAATGTATAGTTAAAGTGACTAATCATATATGATAATCAGAGAGTAGCAGCAGCGAAAAATATGGGTTGGTGGAGGCACACAGAAGCAGCTAGGGAATCAGTCACTAGAGTAACAGAGAAGCAGCAAAGGAAGTAGTCACTTGAGTCACAGAGAAGTGGCTGTTGATTTGGTCAGGTACTCTACCTAGCTACACTCACATGTATAGCAATGCATGCAGTGAGACTTCGTGCTGCCTAGCTGGGTTATAATAGGACTCCATTCTATACTCTACTTGCCTACTGGTTGGTTACCATGGCACCTGACTGCTTTCATTCTGGTCTCGGGGAGCACAGCAGATAATTAAATCTGACTGAGGTGGGTTGGTGGAGTGGTGGTGGGGGTGGAAAGGTTTTCCTTCTGTTGATGTTATGAACATACTTTGTGTAGGTGAATGCACATCATGTCCCTGGATAGCAGAATTATGAGTCACATTGTACGCGTGGAGAAGGATGAAATCTCAGGGATACTTTCATTCTACTCTCTGGGTACATAACAACAGCATGAGGCACACATATTGTCTGACATTGGATCGGCTGGTAAAGGGGGGAAAAAAAGCTTTTACATGACAGATTTTCATCACGAAGTGATCGATTTGCTGGGTTTTTCCTTTTGCTCAGTAATGTTGTTGGCTTCTGAAGCCACACACACTTGAGGGGAAATAAATAAATATAACTTTGAGTCAATGGTGAGCTGAATTAATATCAGTTACCTTGGTAACGGGAGGATGTGATATGCAATAAGGGGGAATATATTCAGTACAGTCGGCTTGCTGAAGAGCAAAGATTCTCTCTGTTTTTGATGTAAAAATTCAAGTGAATGTTGCAAAACTTAGACAAGGGAAAGAGATGAATCCAAATCTGGAAGTTTTACAATATCATTCATAACCCCTGTTAACATCCTGGATGCCAATCACAGTCAATACTATTTTTGATTTCCAATAATCAAGGCCATTACAGGATGCAAGTATAGCTAAATACAATTGAGATGGACAGCTGATACACGTACAGTAACACAATTAGTTAGACTTAATTCAAATATCAACAGATGGAGGAAAAATAGATTAACTGCATATTTTGAGCAACTGTGTGCCAGCGATTGGGGCAAGATTTTTCTCTCTTGTTTTGGAGGGGCAGTCCCCAGGCTGCAGTGACGATGGAGGGGAAGGCCCGTGCCAGGTATCGAACCCCGGGGCATGGTGGGTTTTGGCCCAGACTCTAGCAGAGGGATTGATCGGCACTTCTGCAGGAGTGAAAGAGCAGCCAAGCAGTTTATTGAGTGGAGGGTGGGGGTTAGGGAGGATATTGTGCCCAGCTCAGCAACTTTTCACTCCCTGTTTCGGGCAGGCACTCCCCTTTCTACAGCCCCATGGTATTTGGAGCGTAAGCCCGAGAGACGCATGGCCGAGGGTGATAGATTTACTACTTAATGATCTGTCAATGTACAGATGGAGGGACAGGACAGAATTGGAGACAAAGCATGTCTTTGGAATCCATTGCAGTGGAAGCAATGAAGAGAAGCAGCAGGACACTGTAGTCTATTGGTTTGTTTAAATTCCCTTTAATTAAACTCTTTTTCGACATCGATACACGAAGTAAAGATTTGCTCTTAAAACCCACATCCTTGAGAGCATGAGTCATAATGGTGTTGTTTATTTATTAGCTTGGCAGGGACTTGTTTCAACTCATGCTGTATGATGCTCCAGAAATACCTGGCATGTCAGCCCATTCTCATCCACCCCTAGCTGAGCTATTCTTAGCATCTGATTAAACATGCTCTTTGTGCCAATTGACTCACCCATTTTTTCATACAATTTGTGTTCAGTAGTCGTAGATCTGCAAATGCATTTCCACACCAAGAAACATTGCATTGTGCAAAACGCTGAAAGGCACTCGCATGAGTGTAACAGCTGTTGGAAGGAGAGGACCAAGGTACAGCGTGGTACGTGTTCATACTTTTATTAGAACTGAACACTGAAATAACAAAGAGAATGAACAAAAACCGAAACAGTCCTGTCAGGTGCAGAAAGACACAAAACAGAAAACAACTACCCACAAAACACAGGCGGGAAAAGGCTACCTAAGAATGGTTCTCAATCAGAGACAACGATAGACAGCTGCCTCTGATTGTGAACCACACCTGGCCAAACACACAGAAATAGAAAACATACATACAAAACATAGAACGCCCACCCCAACTCACGCCCTGACCAACCCAAAATAGAGACATAAAAAGGATCTCTCAGGTCAGGGCTTGACAATGAGTGTATCTATCAGAGTTTATATATTTAGGCAGGCAAGACACGTAATCCTTTCTTGCATGTAATTCATGTGAGGCGATTTATTTATTTGTGGATGATGACGACAGAATATAAAAGCCATCTTGCGAACAGAGTTAAAATAATCATGCTCTGGTGGTAGGTGGCTGAAAGCCGGAAACAGACATGGATAGCTTTCGGAGGAATGTGGTTATCTTGATTTCATTCTTAAGGCATGCTTTGGGATTACATATCAGGGAACACACTCTGCTCTCCCTTTTATCAAGGAAGCGCAAAGCTCACTGTCGAGGATTAACACAGCGGAAGGTCAATCAAGGGAACTGGAAAGCACTCCCTTTTACTGTCACAAATCAGAGCCTGCGGGACCTGAGCTTGTGTGTGGGCTTTTGTGAGTGTGGTAGTGTGTGAGTGTACAATATATATGTGTGTGTGTGCATACAGTGTGTGATTGTACTGTTAGGGATGGCACAATTACTGTATAACATTGTTTTAGGAATGTTTTTAACCTTATTGTTCCACAAAATTCTACTTTATCTGGCAAACACATGCTATGATTTATTGATGATTTTAGTGAAATTGTGAAAATATGTTTGTATTGGCTACTCTATCCCCCTGGTAGCAGTGGTGTGGTGCTTGATGACTACTGGGAGAGAAAGATACAGACAAAGATAAAATGTTTATTCTTATTACACAGGAGGGGACATCAAAGCTCTAGTCTAGAGCACACGCGTAAATTGTGTTTAGGATTTAAAAAATTGGGCGCTCCTCCCATAAACGTCTCTGACCTCATATTTATTTGTGGATTTGAAGTTTAAGCCATCATTCAAATAAAAGCCATCCCCTATTGCTATTTAGAAACGGATTTGTTGAAATGATCCATTCAAAAAAGTGTTGTTTCCTTTTCCATATTGGCCATCTACTGAATAATATCACAGATATAAGTTGATAAATTGCTATGACAGGTTGTCGTCTATCAACATACTCTATATAACTGAACAGAAATATACTGTAAATGCAACATGCTACAATTTTTAACAGGTTATATCAGGAAATCAGTCAATTGAAGTAAATTCATTATACCCTAATATATGGATTTCCCGACTGGGAATACAGATACGCATCTGTTGGTCGCAGACACCTTAAAAAAAGGTAGGGCCGTGGATCAGAAAACCAGTCAGTATCTGGTGTGATGCAGATTTGCCTCATGCATTGCGACACATCTCCTTCGCATAGAGTTGCTCATTCTGTTTATTGTGGCCTGTGGAATGCTGTCCCACTCCTCTTCAATGGCTGTGCAAAGTTTCTGGATATTGGTGGGAACTGGAACACGTTGTCATCTGTTGAGTATGCAGGCCATGGAAGAACTGGGACATTTTCAGTTTCCAGGATTTCTGTACGGATCCTTGCTACATGGGGCCATGCATTATAATGCTAAAACATGAGGTGATGGTGGCGGATAAATGGCATGACAGTGGCCCTCAGGATCTCGTCACGATATCTCTGTGCATTCAAATCGCCATTGATAAAATGCAACTGTGTTCGTTGGCCGTAGCTTATGCCTGTCCATAGAATATCTTGCTCCTTTGCACCCCAGTATCTCTACTTGCACATTCATCTTCTGCACATCTACCATTCCAGTGTTTAATTAATTGCTATATTGTAATTACTTCACCACCATGGCCTATTTATTGCCTTAACTCCTTTATCTTACCTCATTTGCACTCACTGTATATAGACTTTTTGTTTTCTTTTGTTCTACTGTATTATTGACTATGTTTTGTTTATTCCATGTGTAACTCTGTGTTGTTGTATGTGTCGAATTGCTATGCTTTATCCTGGCCAGGTCGCAGTTGCAAATGAGAACTTGTTCTCAACTAGCCTACCTGGTTAAATAAAGGTGAAATAAAAATAAAATAAAAATGTTGACATTAGCAAACTGCTCACCAACACAAGGCCATACACAATGTCTACCACCTGCCTGGTACTATTGAAATTGTGAGTCATCCGTGAAGCGCACACTTCTTCAGCAATGCCAGTGGCAATCAAAGGTGAGCATTTGTCCACTGAAGTCGGTTATGACGCCAAACTGCAGTCAGGTCAAGACCCTGGTGAGGATTACAAGTACGCAGATGAGCTTCCCTGAGACGATTTCTGACAGTTTGTACAGAAGTTCTTTGGTTGTGCAAACCCACAGTTTCAACAGCTGTCCGAGTGGCTCGTCTCATGCCGTCCCTCAGTTGAAGAAGCCGGATGTGGAGGTCCTGGGCTGGTGTGGTTACAAGTGGTCTGTGGTTTTGAGGCAGGTTGGATAGTACTGCCAAGTACTCCAAAATGACGTAAGAGGAGGCTTATGGTAGAGAAATTAACATTAGATTCTCTGGCAACAGTTCTGGTTGACATTCCTGCAGTCAGAATGCCAACTGCACACTCATTGTGTTGTGTGAAAAAACAGCAGATTTTAGAGTGGCCTTTTATTGTCCCCAGCACCAGGTGTACCTGTGTAATCATCATGATTGATATGCCACACCTATCAGGTGGATGGATTATCTGGCAAAGGATATATGCTCACTAACAGGGATGTAAAAAAAATTGTGCACAACATTTTAGAGATGGAACATTTCTGGGATCTTTTATTTCAGCTAATGAAACCAACACTTTCCATTTATGCTCAGTATTATTTTATGTTTTAATCCTTTATTTTACTAGGCAAGTCAGTTAAGGACAAATTCTTATTTATGTTGATGGCCTACCGGGGAACAGTGGGTTAACTGCTTTGTTCAGGAGCAGAACGACAGATTTGAACCTTGCTAGCTCTGGGATTTGATCCAGAAACCTTTCAGGTAATAGCCCAACGCTCTAACCAATAAGCTACCTGCCGCCCCAAACATAATATACCCAAGTTCATTGAGGTTTGTCTGTTAGAAGAGCGCAAACGGTACATGTCGATATGGTTATTATCCCAGTTCCATTGATTTCAATAAAATATCTATGTGAGTGATTCATTTGTGGGCGCTATTGATTCTAATAGAAGTAGCTAAAGAATTCCAGTCTAGAGTGACCGCCTGGTAAATATTGGTGCATGTGCAGTTTACAAGGTACTATTTTAGCAAAATACAAGTGTGACACGCGTGTGTAGGAAGTAACTATTATGTATTGGTCTTCAAGATATCACAACTTATTTCAGCATATATATTATGAATGTGGACATCTAAAATCAATGTTTTGAGACTTGGCCATAAATCAAAAAGCCATGAAAACAGGAAGCAGCAACAATATAATTTTCAATGTGTGTTTTAATTATGTAAATTGTACTTTTTACATTATTTTCCAACAGGATTCTACTTTATCAGGTAAAAACTAGCCAAAAAACGTGCTCTGATTTATTGATTTTGATTATGTTACAGGAATTATATTCCTCTATGTTTTAATACCCAATTAAAATGAAACACTCTGTCAATTCCTAAGAATTTGTAAGACTCTTATTTGCATAAAATGGACAGAGACCAGTCTCCAAAATCAACCAGCTGCGTTCATTCTCAAGAGTACTGAACATGATACAGTTTACCACAGATTATAAACTGAAAATGACGTCATTAGTTTTTGTAACACCCCGTCTCATCAACCAGCAGTACAATGGCTGTATAGTTCTCAAGCCTTCCTACATGGTCTCTCCCTACTAAGATAATTTACGACGCAAGCCAAGGTCTGCCTGTGTAGATAAGCATTCTAGCCAGTCTGGCTATAAGTTCATTCATTTCTACCAAGGAACAGACAGTCATTGTTCTACTTCTTGATTATATTTACACACATTATAGTCAGTACTAGGGTTAAAAGAAAATTCATACATCTATATAGTAACATAATAGTATTCTGATTTGTCAGTCCTGATTGAAATGTATACATAATTAGTCATTATTGATAAAAACAATTCCTTAACAGATTATAATTAGTGAAATTTATGAAAATAAGTGATGGCTACTCTTTTCCTCTGGGAGCAGGCGTGTTGCTTGATGACTACTGGGAGAGAGAGATACAGACAAAGATAAAAGTTGTATTCCTATTATACAGGAGGGGACATCAAAGCCACACAACCACTGTCTGCATTTCAGAGTGGTTTGATTCTCTCATTGTATTCGCAAAAAAATTGACATGTCCACTAACAATGGACCTGGGGCATCTTTTGAAGTTTCAATTGAGGCATTCAGACATGTACGAGGGAGATTGCACCGCAAGGAAAGCACCGCTTTCCCCACAAATTGTCCATATCATTAACATTGACTTCAGACTTCGAGAATAGGATACCTACCACACATTTCTTTCAGTCCTTGAAAGAGAAACTTGCATTAATGTCACTCTCTTCCCAAATACACCACACAGTGCATTCAGGCCCTCTACAGCCAGCCAGCCAGCCATTCAGACAGGGCTTCTCTCTCTATGTGTGCGTCCCAAATGGCATCCCATATCCTATATTGTCCACTAAATTTGAGCCCTACACAAAAGTAGATCACTATACAGGAAATAGGGTGCCATTTGGGACACAACCTCGTTCATTCACCCAGGAGAGGGGGATTAGAGCCAGTTCCAGGGAGGATCCACTGAACCGGGGAGAGGGGAGATCGGAGTGGTGCCCAGAGCCCAAATAGCCTCTCAGACAGAGCACACCTGGCAGGGTGACAGGCTAATGACAGGACAGCAGGACATGGCTGAGCTGCTGCCTCATATCATAAGGCGTGCTGTTCACTCTGACTCCTCCATCGCACATAGAGCCTCACGTTGATGCTTACTGTCCCTGCTCCGACTGTCCACCAGGCTGGGTTCCTAAACAGAGGTCCCCCTTGCACAATGGTAATTGGCCTCTGTAAACAGAAACAGCAGCCCCTCACTCCCTCACTTCCTTCTCCACCTCCCCCCTCCTCTTTCCCCTCTCCTGTCCCCCATTCCTGCAGCAGAGGTGGGAAGTAATTGGATAGGTATCCATTGGAAACAGGCTGTAGTGTTGTGCCCAAGCCCACATGAGATGCCTGCACCCCTTCCTGGAGCACTAACACAGCAGGTTGTCTCCTCACCTTCCTCAACCCACTGGAACTGCTGCAGCGTTCCCTTGCTATACTCTAGGGCTTACTGTATTGGACACGCGCGCGCGGACGGACACACACGTGTAACAGATGTCCCCCGAAGACACGAGGACTGACACGAAGACTGGTCTTGAAGACTGTCCAGCCAGCGATCCCAATTGATGGGTGTTTATTCTGACTACAGACAAAAGGAAGCACATTAGATATGCAGGACAACAGTAATTTAATGACCTTAGATTTGTGATATGTTGCTTGCATGTCAATATCAGATGAAACATAACAATGACAAAAATATTACAAAATATCTAAGTACCCGATGAGACAAAAGGAAGCACATTAGGTGTGTAGGACAACAGTTTGTTGATGGCTGTAGATTTGTAATTGGTCTGTTAGCATGGAAATAACTGTGAATTAGCAGGGAGCTAATGCAACCATTACAATTAGCTAGCATGCTCTAACTCGCTCTTACAGCAATAACATACAAAAGCACATCCCAAGAAGCTCCCAATATCTAACAGGTACATACACAGTGCCTTCAGAAAGTGTTCACACCCCTTGACTTTTTCCACATTTAGTTGTGTTAGTCAGAATTTAAAATGGATTAAATTGAGATTAAATTGGCCTACACACAATGCACCATAATAAGTGGAATTATGTTCATAGAAACTTTTACAAATTAATTAAAAATGAAGAGCTGAAATGTCTTTAATTAAATTTTCTCTCAATCTACACACAATACCCAATAATGACAAAGTCAAAACATGTTTTTACATATTTTTGCAAAAATAAATACATAAATATCTGATTTACATAAGTATTCACATAATACATAATTCAGGGATGTGAATACTTATGTAAATCAGATATTTATGTATTTATTTTTGCAAAAATATGTAAAAACATGTTTTGACTTTGTCATTATTGGGTATTGTGTGTAGATTGAGAGAAAATTTAATTCAGAATGTAACAACAAAATGTGGGTCATGGGGTATGAATACTTTCTGAAGGGACTGTGTATAATATCAAGAAATGTATATAGTGACCTCGTACACATTGTAAATAGAATGCACTATTTCAGAATGTGACCTACCACTTGCATGTCAATATCAGACTGAGAATTGTTGATGTTCGCAATATCCCGCTATCTGCAAGCATGAGCAATGGCATAACATCTTATTGATATGTAAATTCAACCAACCAATAGGAATACATAATCATCAAATACATATTTCTGCAGTTTTGAGTGGAAACATAACCAACCCTGTTACACATGCACACAAACACGACACACACATGGGCAAAAAGATACAACAACTATTTACAGTACAAGGCCAGTATGTTGAAAAGGAGATTTCAGTATGGCCCCTTCCACGTCTGACGGATTGTTTCTGTAAATTACAGACTTTTTCTTTGCACTTTTTAGGCCGAAATAAATCACAGGACTTTGTTTCACGCTATGCTGAGGAATGCCTGTTGCATTTGCCAACAAAGGCACAGGCTCTAATTCACTAACTGCTCACACTGAAGTGTGCATGCACTCACATTCAACAGCCAAACCACTTCTGTGCTGTCTTGGTTTGTTGCAGTGGTTGTATTTTTTGCTGCAGTCGACTCTCCTCTCTCCCACTGTTCTGCCATCTTACCCAGGATGAGGGATGCAATGCAGTCTGATTAGGCTCTGCTGTGCTCTGCCATGGCTGTGCCAGTTTAAATAAGGAGCCACACAATTAGGCCCCTCCTGGCCCTGGGCCCCATAACGAATCCCCTAGCAGATGAGTAATGCATTGGCCTGTCTGTCACTTAGGTAACAGAACTTTGTCTCCTTTAGCTCTGCACCGGGGAAAATGAATGGCTGACAAATGAGCTGCGTCCTCTGGCAAAGCCCGGCCCTCTGTGTGTTTAGTCTCCAGGTACGGGGATGGGGGACCAGCCATGGGCATGAGGCAGGCTCCATGGTCAAGGCTGCAAGCAGCAGACCCAGGCCACCTAGCCCCAGTGTTGAAGTGGCTGTGTTGGGCTTAGAGATGGTCCCTGATGCCGTTAATAACTCATCTATGCACATCTATATGGGCTCCCCCACTTCATCAACAGACGCAAGCATTCATATAAGCATATTTAGGCTAGCCATGGTTGGATGGTAAGGACCGCAATCCACTAAGTTTTGCGAGCATTAGGACTACGCCCATAATGAACGCTATCATTCTAGTCCCACTGTCAAAAGACAAGTGATGTGTTGTTTAGAAAATGATGAGCTGTAATTCCTTCTTTATCTACCTGGACATTGTTTTATTTTAATAATTAGCCTGAGCCCTTTGAGTTTTTTTACTGGTCTAATGAAATGTCAAGTGTCAGGAAAATAACCTCACACTCAACGTCAACAAAACTAAGGAGATGATTGTGGACTTCAGGAAACAGCAGAGGGAACACCCCCCCATCCACATCGATGGAACAGTAGTGGAGAGGGTAGCAAGTTTTAAGTTCCTCGGCATACACATCACAGACAAACTGAATTGGTCCACTCACACAGACAGCATCGTGAGGAAGGCGCAGCAGCGCCTCTTCAACCTCAGGAGGCTGAAGAAATTCGGCTTGTCACCAAAAGCACTCACAAACTTCTACAGATGCACAATCGAGAGCATCCTGGCGGGCTGTATCACCGCCTGGTATGGCAACTGCACCGCCCTCAACCGTAAGGCTCTCCAGAGGGTAGTGAGGTCTGCACAACGCATCCCCGGGGGCAAACTACCTGCTCTCCAGGACACCTACACCACCCGATGCTACAGGAAGGCCATAAAGATCATCAAGGACATCAACCACCCGAGCCACTGCCTGTTCACCCCGCTGTCATCCAGAAGGCGAGGTCAGTACAGGTGCATCAAAGCTGGGACCGAGAGACTGAAAAACAGCTTCTATCTCAAGGCCATCAGACTGTTAAACAGCCACCACTAACATTGAGTGGCTACTGCCAACACACTGTCAATGACACTGACTCTACTCCAGCCACTTTAATAATGGGAATTGATGGGAAATGATGTAAATATATCACTAGCCACTTTAAACAATGCTACCTTATATAATGTTACTTACCCTACATTATTCATCTCATATGCATACGTAGATACTGTACTCTATATCATCGACTGCATCCTTATGTAATACATGTATCACTAGCCACTTTAACTATGCCACTTGGTTTACATACTCATCTCATATGTATATACTGTACTCGATATCATCTACTGTATCTTGCCTATGCTGCTCTGTACCATCACTCATTCATATATCCTTATGTACATATTCTTTATCCCCTTACACTGTGTATAAGACAGTAGTTTTTTTGGAATTGTTAGTTAGATTACTTGTTCGTTATTACTGCATTGTCGGAACTAGAAGCACAAGCATTTCGCTACACTCGCATTAACATCTGCTAACCATGTGTATGTGACAAATAAAATTTGATTTGATTTGATTTGAAGTCCACCGTCTGCGGCTCCAGAACGAGCCACCAGAGAACTCCATGTGGGCCCCTTCAGTGCCCAGAGTAATGATCCTGTCCTCTGTCGCTACAGCAAGATCCGTGTCAATTAGGACAGCCTTAATTACACAGCAGTCAGTGAGTCCTGATGCCCTCCCTCCCCCTCATCATCTCTCTGCCCCTGCAGCCTGTTTTCTATCTCAGGCTCAGCCCCCCCCCATCCCACAGGAAACGATCACACAGCCCTGGCTTGGGGAGAGTTGATGGATGGGATGGGTCACTGTCTCTCTCCTAGCCATCAGAAGACGGAGGGAACATCAGACGCTGCTCTGTCACGACCTCAGGATCACAAAGCAGCGTGGCTCTGAGTGCCAATTTACATCTTTGCCACTGCCATGCTACGGGAAAGAGAGAGGCGACATTATTACAAAGTCCTTATGATGAAAAGAGAAGGACCTGGGATGAGAAGAAAAGAGAGAAAAGAGCACAGCCACCAACATACATTCTTCTCCTATGTAGGGGCCTGGGTAATGAGCGGGCTGGTAGCAGGATGTAGATGTTGGTGTTCTCAACCTTCACCATACTGCAGAGTGTAATTCCGTCAGTCTCAGAGGCATCATCACGTGAAGACATTCAAATTACTCAATTAGAGGCAGTGGGTGTGTGTGTAATATCTAGGTAGTGTAACGGTGCGTCCTATTCGTCACACCTGGAGAAACCCAGGTGTGACTCAGGTTATGGATGTGTCACTAAAACCTTAAAGATGCTCAACGATGTCACCATTGCCCTTGATGCTAAGCAATGTTATGCTGCTATTTTTATTGACTTGGCCAAAGATTTTGATGTGGTAGACTATTCCATTCTTGTGGGCCGGCTAATGAGTATGGGTGTCTCTGAGGGGTCTTTGGCCTGGTTTGCTAACTTCCTCTCTCATAGACTGCAGTGTATAAAGTGAGAAAATCTGCTGTCTCAGCCACTGCCTGTCACCAAGGGAGTACCCCAAGGCTCGATCCTAGGCCCCATGCTCTTCTCAATTTACATCAACAACATAGCTCAGGCAGTAGGAAGCTCTCTCATCCATTTATATGCAGATGATACATTCTTATACTCAGCTGGCCCCTCCACAGATTTTGTGTTAGGGTTAGAGCGGCGGTTAGGATTGAGCGGGCGTCACGTGCAGAGCCCTCTCCCCCTGAGTGTCCAGCTGGTCGTCTGTATGTTCCGTCTGCTGCCCGCGACCGATTGATCTATTGGGCTCACACGTCACCCCCCTCTGGTCATCCTGGGATAGGTCGGACGATGCTCTGTCTTGAAGGGAGGTACTGGTGGCCCACTTTAGCTAAGGACGTGAGGATTTATGTTTCTTCCTGCTCGGTGTGCGCCCAGTGCAAGGCTCCTAGACACCTGCCCAGAGGTAAGCTACAACCTCTACCCGTTCCTCAACGGCCGTGGTCGCACCTGTCGGTGGATTTTTTGACTGATCTTCCACCTTCACAGGGTTATGCCACGATCCTGGTCATTGTGGATCGGTTTTCAAAGTCCTGTCGTCTCCTCCCTTTGCCCGGTCTCCCTACGGCCTTACAAACTGCAGAGGCCCTATTTACACACGTTTTCCGGCACTATGGGGTGCCTGAGGATATAGTGTCTGATCGGGGTCCCCAGTTCAAGGGTCTGGAAGGCGTTCATGGAGTGTCTGGGGATCTCGGTTAGTCTTACCTCAGGTTTTCACCCCGAGAGTAATGGGCAGGTGAAGAGAGTTAACCAGGATGTGGGTAGGTTTCTGCGGTCTTATTGCCAGGATCGGCCGGGGGAGTGGGCGGAGTTCGTGCCCTGGGCAGAGATGGCTCAGAACTCGCTACGTCACTCCTCCACTAACCTTACTCCTTTTCAATGTGTATTAGGGTATCAGCCGGTTCTGGCTCCTTGGCATCAGAGCCAGACCGAGGCCCCTGCGGTGGACAATTGGTTTCGGCACGCAGAGGAAACCTGGGAGGCAGCCCACGTCCACCTTCAGCGTGCCATAAGGCGCCAGAAAATTGGCGCAGACCGTCGCCGCAGTGAGGCCCCAGTGTTCGCACCAGGGGACAGGGTCTGGCTCTCGACCCGAAACCTGCCCCTCTGCCTGCTCTGCCGGAAGCTGTGTCCGCGGTTTGTGGGGCCGTTTAAAGTCCTGAGGAGAGTGAACGAGGTATGTTATAGGTTACAACTGCCCACTAATTACCGTATTAACCCCTCGTTCCATGTGTCTCTCCTCAGGCCGATGGTGACTGGCCCGCTCCAGGAGGCTGAAGTGCGTAATGTTCCTCCGCCTCCTCTAGACATCGAGGGGGTTCTGGCATACTCTGTTCGATCCATTTTGGATTCGAGACGTCGGGCGAGGGACCATCAGTACCTCGTGGACTGGGAGGGGTACGGGCCGGTGGAGAGATGCTGGGTTCCGGTGGAGGACGTGTTAGATCCTTCCATGTTATCAGAATTCCACCGTCTCCATCCGGATCGCCCTGCACCTCGCCCTCCGGGTCGTCCCCGAGGCCGGTGTCGACGCGCAGGTGGAGCCGTGCGTCAGGGGGGGTACTGTCACGACTTCTGCCGAAGTCGTTGCCTCTCCTTGTTCGGGCGTTTGCTCGGCGTTCGACGTCACCGGTCTTCTAGCCATCATTGATCCATTTTTCATTTTCCATTGGTTTTGTCTTGTCTTCCCACACACCTGTTTTCAATCCCATTCATTACCTGTTGTGTATTTAACCCTCTGTTTCCCCTCATGTCTTTGTCAGAGATTGTTTATTGTCAGCGTAGTGTTTTTGTTGTATAGGTGCGCGACGGGTCATCGTACCCATATTTGTTTATGTTCTTTTTCCTGTTTAGTGTTATGGAGCATGTTACTATGACATTATTAAAAGACTCCATTTTACACTCCGTTTGACTCTCCTGCGCCTGACTTCCCTGCCACCTATACACATATGCCTGACACCATGCCAGATTACGGAAACATAATTTATAGATCGGCAGGTAAGGGGGCTCTCGAGTGGCTAGATGTTCTTTACCATTCTGCCATCAGATTTGCCACCAATGCTCCTTATAGGTCACATCACTGCACACTATACTCCTCTGTAAACTGGTAATCTCTGTATACCCATCGCAAGACCCACTGGTTGATGGTTATTTATAAAACCCTCTTAGGCCTCACTCCCCCCTATCTGAGATATCTACTGCAGCCCTCATCCTCCACATACAACACCCGTTCTGCCAGTCACATTCTGTTAAAGGTCCCCAAAGCACACACATCGCTGCTCTTTTCAGTTCGCTGCAGCTAGTGACTGGAACGAGCTGCAGAAAACATTCAAACTGGTCATGTTTTATATCAATCTCTTCATTCAAAGCCTAAATCATGGACACTCTTACAGACAGTTGTGGCTGCTTTGCTTGATGTATTGTTGTCTCTACCGTCTTGCCCTGTGCTTTTGTCTGTGCCCAATAATGTTTATAACATGTTTTGTGCTGCTATCATGTTGTGTTGCTACCATGTTGTTGTCATGTTGTGTTGCTACCATGCTGTGTTGTCATGTGTTGCTGCCTTGCTATGTTGTTGTCTAAGGTCTCTCTTTATGTAGTGTTGTGTTGTCTCTCCTGTTGTGATGTGTGTTGTGTCCTCTATTTATGTTACATTTTTTAAATTTTGTTTTTAATCCCAGCCCCCATCCCCCAGGAGGCCTTTTGCCTTTTGGTAGGCCGTCATTTTAAATACAAATTTGTTCTTGACTTGCCTTGTTAAACAAAGTAAAAATAAATAAATATATATATATATATATATATATATATATATATATATATATATATATATATATATATATATATAAAAAATAATTATAAGAAAACCTCAATGTAGCCTATAGATATGAATTGCACAAGAATGAAACATTTATGGATTGTTAATGCATTGTTTTCTCTTTATTCCACCTGGTCAAGCAGTTTAACTACCGTTTCTGGGCCAAAGAGCATCTTGAAGTATCTGAAAAACATTGTGCATCCTTATCATTTCTGTGCAATTAATATTTTAAGTAGACCATTACCATATTACAAGCAATTGGTGTTTATAATTCAATAAGATATCAGCAGTCCTTTTGCTTCCAAAAGCCGAGGGAATACATTTCGCTACACTCGCATTAAAATAAAATTAGATTTTGATTTGATGTGTCCAGATTGCAGAGGAGGCACTGCCTGTACTGTAATGTTTTTTTTGCATCTTCAGCAGTATAGTCGATCTGTCACTGGTATGGTTCATAAGTGATATGACTTCTTGGCAACTGTCCTCTTCTAGATGTACGACTTCCTCCGAAGTCGGTCCCTCTCCTTGTTCAGGTGGCGTTCAGCGGTCAACGTCACCGGTCTTCTAGCCATCTCTGATACACCTTTCATTTTCCATTGTTTTTGTCTTTCTTTTCTTACACACCTGGTTTTCATTCCCCAATTACATGTTCATGTATTTAACCCTCTGTTTCTCCCATGTTTTTGTGCGTGATTGTTCCATTGTTAATTTCGGTTCATGATGGCCGGTTTTTCGACGGGTGCGGTTTTCACCCGTGCGTAATATTTACCGTTTGTATTTGGTCAAGTGTATTTGTTACCTTGTGCCTTTATTTTTGAGTAAAGTATGTTGCTCACTCATTTTGCTCTCCTGCGCCTGACTTCATGCACCAGCTACACTCACCTTCTGACAAGATGGTTGTAAAGGTTGAGTCACATCCCTTCCAATGGTTGAACTTCCCTGATGATGACTTGTCTGGGTCTCTGAACTTGTCTCATGTGGCTTTGTTGGGGGTGTACATTTTCTTTGCCTGTAGGCCAGGAATTTTAGTGTTCAGCCACCCTACCAGTAGCGGCAATGTAATGGTTCCATAGCATTAGACAAGTACTCATCCCTGTACTTTGAAACAACAGTAAAGGTTGTGGTTTCATCTACAAACTGCAATATAGACATTTTCTGCACAATGCGTTTGTTGTATTCAGTAGGTTGGAGCTTCTGTTTGTTGAATAATAATCCTGTTGCTTTAAGAAGAAATTAATGCCAAGTAATGCTTTGAAGTAAAAACATTTGCATTTGATTACTTTCTGTGTGTTTGTTAGAGTAGTTCAGTAACTTACATAGCCTTTCTTGTATTCAGGATCTCTCAATGACTGGAACATTGATATGATTCTCAATACGTACCTCTCTTTTGTCTGACGACGAGAGAGACTCTTGAAAAACATATCTATGGCAGGTTTAAAGGAATATTATACTCAAAATACAATCTAACATGATTTTATCAGTTACCTTGTCTGCATTCAACTTACCAAGAGAGTTTATATATGCAGTCAAGGCAAATTGAAAAATCATGTTGAATTGTATTCGGTACATACCAAGCACAATAACATATTGTAATAATAAAAAATTAAAAACATACCCCTCAACTTCTGTCATTTGCTGGCCGATGAAATTGTTCCAGTGTCTTCATATTCCTTTATTGCTTCTGCACCCCCCAGTTTTGCATCAAGAATGTCTTTTATCATCTGAATAGAAATTCTAATTAGATTTCCAGCAACAAATCAAGCAGCTGATAGCTACTTTCCATGAAAATAGTTGGCAACACTGAGTGAACAAATATTTTTTGCCAAAAGACTCTCATCAACATTTACTCTTCTTTTCAGAGTGTTGGCTGAACTGTCACTGTTATTCTCAGGACTAGATCTTGACTTGACAGTGAAATTGTATCCGTCAAGATGGGTGAGAACTAGGCAAAGGGCACCTCTCAAACAACACAACAGTAAATAAATACTGTATATCTGTATAAAGATTAGGCTACTTTAACAGCAACTCATACGTTTAACAGCGTCTCATGATGTGCGCTCCCGACAGAGTTAACTCGCGTTCCAGTGCTATTCTCCGGTTGGAACATTATTGATGTTTTATGTTAAAAACATCCTAAAGATTGATTCCATACATCGTTTGACATGTTTCTAAAGGACTGTAACGGAACTTTTCGAGTTTTTGTCTGGATGAAGTGCCTGCTCCTCATGAAGATGGATTACTGGGCTGAACACGCTAACAACAAGTGGCTATTTGGACATAAATTACGGACTTTATGGAACAAATCAGTCATTTATTGACGACCTCGGATTCCTGGGCGTGCCTTCTGATGAAGATCAAAGGTAAGTGAATATTTATGGTGTTGTTTCTAACTTTGTTGACTCCAAAATGCCGGATATTCCTCTGGCTGTTTTGTGTTCTGAGCGCCGTTCTCAGATATTTTTCCGTAAAGTTTTTTTGAAATTGGACACAGCGGTTGCATGAAGGAGAAGTCTATCTTTAATTCTGTGAATAACACTAGTATCTTTTAACAATGTTTATTATGAGTAGTTCTGCAAAATCACCAAATGTTTTGGAATCAAAACATTACTGCACGTAAGGCGCCAATGTAAACTGAGATTTTTGGATATAAATATGCCCATTATCGAACAAAACATATATGTATTGTGTAACATGATGTCCTATGAGTGTAATCTGATGCAGATCATCAAAGGTTAGTGATTAATTTGATCTATATTTCTGCTTTTTGTGACTCCTATCTTTGGCTGGAAAAATGGCTGTGTATTTTCGACTTGGCTCTGACCTAACATAATCATATGTGGTTCTTTCGCTGTAAAGCATTTTTTAAATCGGACACGATGGGTAGATTAACAAGATGTTTACATTTGCTGTATTGGACTTGTTAATGTGTGAAAGTTACATATTTCCAAAAAATATTTTTGAATTTCGCACGCTGCCTTTTCAGCGGAATGTTGTCGAGGGGTTCCGCCTGCCCCAGAAAGGTTAATGAACAGAAGATTGGCAAATACATCCTCGTCTACTTCTGTGCCAGTTGTATCAGTCACATTGGTTGGTTTCATCACAAATAGAAGACTTCAGTTTCACTGGAAAATGAAAAATATCAAGACCGTTTTTAACACACATAGTTAGGATCTTCATCTGTGAACAAAATATCAAAGAATACAAGAAATCCTTCAAGAACATGTACGTTGCCTCAGTAAGTTTGATGTGTTATCTTTATCATGATACTGCATTGGAATCATCATTGTGGTTCTGGTTCCAACACCAGTCTATAATGGAAAAATTATTTATTTGGGCTGCAATTTCTGAGGCTAGTAACTAATGAATTTCAAATTTTATTTGTCACATGCGCCGAATAGAACAGGTGTAGACCTTACAGTGAAATGCTTACTTATAAGCCCTTAACCAACAATGCAGTTAAGAAAAATAAGTGTTAAGTAAAAAATAGACAAGTAATTAAAAATAAAACAAAAGTAACAAAAGAGCAGTAGTAAAATAACAATAGCGAGGCTATATACAGGGGTACCGGTACATAATCAATGTGCGGTGGCACCGGTTAGTCGAGGTAATTGAGTTAATATGTGCATGTAGGTAGAGTTAAAGTGACTATGCATAGGAAATAAACAGAGAGTAGCAATTGCATAAAAGGGGGTCGGGGGGGGGCAATGCAAATAGTCCAGGTATCCATTTGATTAGCTGTTCAGGAGTCAGGAGTCTCTGCAGGTAACTCTGGGTCTTCCTTTCCTGTGGCAGTTTCATCATATCGCTTGACGGTTTTTGCAACTGCACTTCAAGATACTTTCAAAGTATTAATTTCTTGTGTTATTGTTTTTCTATTATTTTTCTTTTTTTCGCTCTGCTTTGTTGAGGTGGGCCCGTAAGTAAGCATTTCACTGTTAGTCTACACCTGTTGTTTAAGAAGGAGGTGGCAACTAACATTTGATTTAAATATCATTTGATTTGACTGTGCTATTTTTTATGATTGACCATGCCATTTACTGTGTTCTTAACCTCCCTGCATCATCAATGCAAACAGAGCTCTCATAAAGAGAATAAGCCCAACAACAAACAAAACATATCCTGGAGCTGATATTTGCAGAGTGTGCGTGTCACATATTTGAACTGGAATGCCTGGGTTTCAGTGGGGTTTGTTGTGCCGAATGCAGTGCAGGGGGTTTGAGCTGGCCACTAATGCTCTTTGTGTTTATGGGGCTGCTGCCATATAATGTGCTGATACATACTGGATGCCTGCCTGTGCTCCTGGGTGGAAGACACACTTCTCAGGCTGCACAATCGATTGGTTACGCATGATTTAAGAGATTTGGGGGGATGCTTATTGCAGATAGAAATCCTAAGCTGTCTTTCTTTTCCCTGTTGAGGCTGTGATTACTGCTGGAAGCACCCCTTTGGAAAACATCTGACCTCCACCACTCTGTCAGTGAATACATTTTTCATTCAAGTTAATCGCAACTGATTAGTATGTACGTCTACAGTGACATGTTCTGTTCTTCAACACAGAGCATTAATGAATTGATTTTAGCTTGTGCCTGGTACATCAAGTATTTTTGTTGCTGCAGTTCCTCTTGCTGTTTGCACTTCTCACTGTGATGCTCCTATCCCATTTTCAAACCTTGCACAATATGGGCAACATGGGCTTGCATGATATGGTCTTGTCACCTCATTGGTACCCAAAGACAGTAAGGACACTGGAACCCTTGACAATGAGACATAATATGGGCTGTGGTCCAGTCTCTCCACTCGAGCCTTTGATAATAGGGGCACTTGCAATGTCCCCTCCTTAGTAACCTAGAACAGTTAGGGGCGCTGCCCTCCTCTTCACTAACAACACAATAATGACATTGGTGATCTGAGAGAGCTGGCATCTGGTGTTGTTTGGAATAGCAACATGGGGGTAGAGAGGACACAGACATGGAACCCCAGGAGGGGGTGTGACAGAGTGCCACTGTCCAATTACGGTGACCTCCCACTTCTGATGGAGTGGCAGATGATGGGCCTCCATGCCAGATCCAGGCTCCCTGCGTGTGATACACATTCTATTGATGACGCTCTCCTCTGGGGAGATAGCATGAGGACATGGTCCTTTGCTAGAGTATGATTTTCCGCTCCTTCCACCATGACTCACACAGAGGGAGAGAGAGAGAGAGAGAGAGAGAGAGAGAGAGAAGGGAAGAGAGAGAAGGCTGGATAGCGAGAGAGGAGGGATCGCGAAATAGAGAGGGAGATATTTGCTCAGAGGCTTTTTTTGTGCTCCAGCTTATACAGTGTTGAATACACTACAGATGGTAACCGAAAGGTTACTGGTTCGAATACCTGAGCCAACAAGGTGAAAGTTCTGTGAGCAAGACACTTAAACATAATTTGCTCCAGGGACGCTATGGCTGACCCTGTAAAACAACACATTTCAATGCACCTATCCAGTCTATGTGACAAAAGGTTGTATTTGTTTTACAAAACCTCCATTCTCAATTAAACCCATATCAGAGGCCCTTTGAGAAACAACTGGAAATTTAGTGTTTTCCAGATACGTTTCATAGCCTTTTCTAGAATAGCTAAGATACTGTACAAAATAACAATAATTAATAAAACTAGACATACTGCATCTACTTAAGCCACTTACAATGTCTAGCTTGAGGATTGAGTTATCCTTTTGACTAAAATTCACACTACAAATACAGGCTACTGATGGAGTAAGATGACACCAGAAAAGAAGGCTGACGTTTTACGTGTTCCTATCCAATTGTGTTTTTTGTTCGTTTCATTGCGTGGGTTGTAACTTATTTTTTAAACTTATTTTGCACATAATGTTGCTGCTACGTTGCTGCTACCGAAAATAACTTCTGAACTGCGATTACTCACCACGAACTGGCAGAAACCTTTTTTTCCTTTAATGAATCTGACAAGCCCGACATGAATAACATACAGCTTTCCCGGGTACAGGCCCAGATCCCCGTCATTTGCGTGAAAGAGAAGGCAGAAAAAAAGGGGGGCGGGCTTCCTTCAGAGAATTCGTAGGCGATTGAATAAACCCCCAATGCCTTCCATTCTGCTAGCAAACGTGCAGTCTTTGTAGAATAAAATCGATGACCTACACAGAAGATTAAACTACCAACGGGACATTCAAAACTGTAATATCTTATGCTCCACGGAGTCGTGGCTAAATGACGACATTATCAACATGCAGCTGGCTGGTTGTACGCTGTATCGGAAGGAGAGAACAGTGGCGTCTGGTAAGACAAGGGGGGCAGACTATGTATTTCTGTAAATAACAGCTGGTGCAGGATATTAATGAGGAAGTCTCAAGGTTTTGCTTGCCTGAGGTAGAGTATCTCATGATAAGCAATAGACCACACTATCTACCTAGAGAGTTTATCTGTATTTTTCGTAGCGGTCTACATACGACCACAGACTGAGGCTGGCACTAAGACCGCACTCAATGAGCTGTATTCCTTCATAAGCAAAAAGGAAAACGATCACCCAGAGGCGGCACTCCTAGTGGCCGAGGACTTTAATGAAGGGAAACAAATCGGTCACACCAAATTTCAGACTGTTAAATGGTAAACCAGAGGGGGAAAAAAACTCTGGACCAACTTTACTCCACACACTGAGACGTATACAAAGCTCTCCCTCGCTCTCCATTTGGCAAATCTGACCATAATTCTATCCTCCTGATTCCTGCTTACAAGCAAAAATTAAAGCAGGAAGCACCAGTGACTCAATAAAAAAAGGGTTCAGATGAAGCAGATGCTAAGCTACAGGACTATTTTGCTAGCACAGACTGGAATATGTTCTGGGATTCCTCCAATGGCATTGAGGAGTACACCACATCAGTCATTGGTTTCATCAATGAGTGCATCGATGACGTCGTCCCCACAGTGACCATAAGTACATACCCCAAACAGAAGCTGTGGATTACAGGCAAATGCCCTCTAACACGATGCCCTCCAACGAACCATCAAACAAGCAAAGCCTCAAATCAGGACTAAGATCGAATCATACTACGACATTCGTCGGATGTGGCAAGGCTTGCAAACCATTACAAACTACAAAGGGAAGCACAGCCGAGAGCTTCCCAGTGACACGAGCCTACCAGACAAGCTAAACTACTTCTATGCTCGCTTCGAGGCAAATAACACTGAAACATGAATGAGAGCACCAGCTGTTCCGGAAGACTGTGTGATCACACTCTCTGCAGTCGATATGAGTAAGACCTCTCTTGGCTAGATGGGATGCTACCGTCCCACCTGACCAACATCCAGTGAAAGTGCAGGGCGCCAAATTCAAACTACAGAATTGTAAATATTTAACATTCTTGAAAATACACATGCATTATGTCAAAATAAAGCTAAACTTCTTGTTAAGCCAGACACGGCGTCAGATTTCAAAAAGGCTTTACAGCGAAAGCAAACCATGCGATTATCTGAGGACAACACCCCATCAAACAAACACAGACAATCAAAATTCATTCTGCCAGGTGCGACACAAAAACATGGTCCAAGCACACCAAGACAGTCGTGAAGAGGGCATGACAATACCTATTCCCCCTCAGGAGACTGAAAAGATTTGGCATGGGTCCTCAAATCTTCAAAAGGTTCCACAGCTGCACCATCAAGAGTATCCTGACTGGTTGCATCACTGCCTGGTATGGCAACTGCCACGCCTCCGACCTCAAGGCACTACAGAGAGTAATGCCTACGGCCCAGTCCATCTCACTGGGGCCAAGCTTCCCGTCATCCAGGACCTCTATACCAGGCGGTGTCAGAGGAAGGCCCTAAAAATTGTCACAGACTCCAGCCACCCTATTCATAGACTGTTCTCTCTGCTACCACACGGTAAGCGGTACCGGAGTGCCAAGTCTAGGTCCAAGATGCTTCTAAACAGCTTTAACCCCCAAGCCATAAGACTCATGAACATCCAATCAAATAGCTACCCAGACTATTTGGATTGTCCCACACCCCCTGTTTTACACAGCTGCTAATCTCTGTTGTTATCATCTATGCATAGTCACTTTAATAACTCTACCTACATGTACATATTACCTCAATTACCTCGTCTAACCGGTGCCCCCGCACATTGACTCTGTACCGGTACACCCTGTATATAGCCTCGCTATTGTTATTTTACTGCTGCTCCATAGTTACTTGTTACTTTTCTTATTCTTATACACATTTTTTATTATTTAAACTGCATTGTTGTTTAGGGGCTCATAAGTAAGCATTTCACTGTAAGGTTGCATGTGACTAATACAATTTGATTTGATGAAGTTGAGGAATTGATGCATTTTACTGTCTGACTGACTGAAAGACCACAGATGCCTTGAATGCTTTCTCACAGTAGATGGCATGTGCGTGTCTGAGTGGGTCCATATTTTAAATGACACCGTTTTTCCCAAATGAATTGGGGGAAATCAAATTAACGTGAAAAAAAGAGCCTTGGTGAAGCTTGAGCTTTAGAAATAAAAATATTATCCTTCATAAGCTTGCCTGAGGAATCTACATAAGAATGCTGTTTGTTATTATATTTCATTACAGCATTGTGTGTCAGTGTAAAAAGCTCCCCTCTATTCTGTGTGAGCATGGGGAAAGAGATGGGTCTCTGTATTCTAAATGCTGTGGATAATCGCAGCACAAACAAGCCAGTGTTTGAATGAATTACTCACAGCACTCAATGAAAGCTAAACGCCGTTTGAGTGACTGGTCTTGACTTGGAATCAGTAGACAGCCATGCTGTTGCTATGCTACTCGGCTCAGTCATTAGGTGATTACTATGCCTACGTCAGACAGACGAGTGGCCCCAACGGTCCTAGGCATCCTTGTGAATGTTGAAGTGAGCATAACCTGAGCATGTTTCCATTCGCTATGGGATCAATCGGAAGTTATTAATCCCTGAGTATTACAATCATGTAATACCACAATATTACATTTATTTATTTTCATTTCAGAAATAAAACACCACGTAGAAATATGTGGTTTTAGGCTGAGTTTCTGTATAGCACTTTTTGACATCGGCTGATGTAAAAAGGGCTTCATACATTTTTGATTTGATTGATTGAACTATCAATCCCTTGTGTCGTAATGTCAGGTACACTCGCTTGAGGCAGGATGAGCTTCATCTTGGCACGTGACCATTTGCCACGTAGCAGTGTGAACCCAGCCACCCTAAAATAAGTGGTGCAATCACTGAACTATATGAGTAGCCTAATCAACCAACTGTGCTAATATGCACTGAACTTTATTATGATAACCACCAAAGCAATAGATTGTGGGCTGAACGCCGAAATACCAAACTATATAAGGCATTTTACTTGCAGATGAACTCATCACTTCTGGCATTCAAAATCTCCTTGGGGTTTAATCTAATATAGCGTTCATAGGAAGCATAGGACCACGCCATCAGTGTGGATGCAGGGACAGAGAGAAGCCGTTGAAGCAGCGCCTATGCAAAATTAATGGCTGCGTATAGCTCAGGAGATAGCCCGCAGCGTTGGCAGAAGAGACGGAGCCGTGATGAAAACCAGTATTTCGTCATTGGTTTGCCAGAATCAGTGATGAATAATGGATCACCCGGCGTGGCCAGTGGTTACCATTGCAGGTCGCGTAACATGGAAGAGAGGACAAAGAGCAGTGTTAGTTTGAGCAATGATACCTGGCATACATTTACCCTTCCAATTAGTTTAGAAATGCTTTACCAACATGGTGAAAGTGTGAGTGTACACAATTAAATCATGAGATCATGCAATGATTAAAGAAAAATGAATACAAAGTGTATTTCCAACCTTAAAAAAAACAGTAGAAAGCCATAAGATGACTGCCTCTAATAAAATCATTGTACGAGTTTAAAGACCCTTCCCTTAACGTGAATAAATGTTTTGCATTGAGTGTGGGTGATGGTTAACCTTTGTTATTGCCTGAAGATTGCTCTTTTGAAGCCCATGATACAGAAAGAGCTGTCATCTTGGTGCATGAAGATATTCTACCTATACAAATAGGTAATGGCCACAGGCTGACATAACTTTGATCAAATAGCAATACTGCAAGAACTCTGGTAGTTTTCCCAATATCAGAAAAAATCAATTGTAACATCATAGCAGCAGAGAATCAGAGTGAAACCAGGCTCAACTGAAAAGCAGTAGCAGTGGCGATGCAGAATTGGGTGCCAATAGCTCAGAGCTAGCCCTCAGCACTGACTAAGGAACCAGAGCGGTTATGAGCTCCAGTTTCTTGCCATTGGTTACCAGCATCAATGTTGAACAGAGGTGCCGCCCATGCTCAGCATGCAGGCAATATAACATGTAAATATAAAGCAGTGTTAGTTCTAGAGGTCGACCGATTCATCGGAATGGCCGATTAATTAGGGCCGATTTCAAGTTTTCATAACAATCGGAAATCGTTATTTTTCGGCCTTTATACCTTTATTTAACGAGGCAAATCAGTTAAGAACACATTCTTATTTTCAATGACGGCCTAGGAACGGTGGGTTAACTGCCTTTTCACCTTGTCAGCTCGGGGATCCAATCTTGCAACCTTACAGTTAACTAGTCCAACGCAATAACGACCTGCCTCTCTCTTGTTGCACTCCACAAGGAGACTGCCTGTTACGCGAATGCAGTAAGCCAAGGTACATTGCTAGCTAGAATTAAACTTATCTTATAAAAAACAATCAATCATAAATCACTAGTTAACTACACATGGTTGATGATATTACTAGACTGACTGAGCATACAAGCATACAAGTATCTAAGTAACTGACTGAGCGGTGGTAGGCAGAAGCAGGCGAGTAAACATTAATTCAAACAGCACTTTTGTGCGTTTTGCCAGCAGCTCTTCATTGTGCGTCAAGCATTGCGCTGTTTATGACTTCAAGCCTATCAACTCCCGAGATGAGGCTGGTGTAACCAAAGTGAAATGGCTAGCTAGTTAGCGCGTGCTAATAGCATTTCAAACGTCACTCGCTCTGAGCCTTCTAGTAGTTGTTCCCCTTGCTCTGCATGGGTAACGCTGCTTCGAGGGTGGCTGTTGTCGTTGTGTTCCTGGTTCGAGCCCAGGGAGGAGCGAGGAGAGGGACGGAAGCTATACTGTTACACTGGCAATACTAAAGTGCCTATAAGAACATCCAATAGTCAAAGGTTAATGAAATACAAATGGAACAGAGGGAAATAGTCCTATAATTCCTATAATAACTACAACCTAAAACGTCTTACCTGGGAATATTGAAGACTCATGTTAAAAGGAACCACCAGCTTTCATATGTTCTCATGTTCTGAGCAAGGAATTGAAACGTTAGCTTTCTAGACCCCATAGAACATATTGCACTTTTACTTTCTTCTCCAACACTTTGTTTTTGCATTATTTAAACCAAATTGAACATGTTTCATTATTTACTTGAGGCTAAATTGATTTTATTGATGTATTATATTAAGTTAAAACAAGTGTTCATTCAGTATTGTTGTAATTGTCATTATTACAAATTTAAAAAAATTAAAAAAATTGGCCAATTAATCGGTATCAGCTTTTTTGGTCCTCCAATAATCAGTATCGGTATTGAAAAATCATAATCGGTCGACCTCTAGTTAGTTCTGGTGATGACGAGAATGTTCATAATGCAAACAGAACTTAAGAGATCATGCAAAATAAAAGGGAAGGAACATTCAGTGACTGAAGAACCCCTAAAGCCATCATACGGACTGACTCTAGAAAAGCATAATGTAAATCCAACACCATTGCCTTAACGTGAACTCAAACTTGTGCTACTGAGAGAGAGGGGCGATACTCTGATATGCCTGTCCGTTGCTTCTCTGTAGGCCATTAAGAGTAGACAGATAGATTATTGAGCAGACTGCACGCTGAAGGGTCCTGACACCCAATATGAACTGAATCCCTGATATTGGAGCATAAGGCACATTTGCAAGACTGAAATTGGAATAGAAAAGGCATATGTGGTTATGTAACAGAATACGTTGTACAGAGAGAAGACCATACAGTAGACTGCTGCAGAGTGGTGCAGCTCAGTCATGACATACCATCACATAGCTTAAAACTTACAGTATTACTAACAAACCCCCAAAACCGCAATATGCTTGGACCATGTTAGTTTGTTGGTGATTTGGACACCAAGGAACTTGAAGCTCTTAACCTGCTCCATTACAGCCACATCGAAGAGAATGGGGGTGTGCTCAGTCCTCCTTTTGCTGTAGTCCACAATAATCTCCTTTGTATTGATCACGTTGAGGAAGAGGTTGTTATCCTGGCACCACACGGCCATGTCTTCTATAGGCCGTCTCCTCGTTGTCGGTGACCAGGCCTACCACTGTTGTGTCATTGGAAAACTTAATTATGGTGTTAGAGTCGTACCTGGCCATGCAGTCATGAGTGAACAGGGAGTACAGGGGGACTGAGCATGCACCCCTGAGGGGCCCCCGGGTTGAGGATCAGCGCGGCGGATATTTTGTTACCTACCCTTAACACCTGGGGCGGCCCATCAGGAAGTCCAGGATCCAGTTACAGAGGGAGGTGTTTAGTCCCAGGGTCCTTAGCTTAGTGATGAGCTTTGAAGGCACTATGGTATTGAACGCTGAGTTGTAGTCAATGAATAGCACTCACATAAGTGTTCCTTTTGTCCATGTGTGAAAGGGCAGTGTGGCATGCAATAGAAATTGCTTCATCTGTGGAACTGTTGTGGCGGATTGCAAATTGGAGTGGGTCTAGGGTTTCTGGGATGGATGGTGTTGATGTGAGCCATGACCAGCCTTTCAAAGCACTTCATGGCTAAAGATGTACTAATGAAGACATACTCTGATCGCCCAGAGCAGAAACCATCAGGAGTGTAAGCAATACAAGCGCAATTATCCATACCAGTCTGCGAGTTGAATGCGTTCTATTTTAACGTGTGTAAGGAAATAGGGTTCCAATAATAATAACCATAGTCAATGATTTGTACAACATTTAAGTGTGACTGCTAGCACAAGTCAGTACTAATGTGACTGGGATGTCATGTAAAATATAACCCATCACAGATAGTGTTGTGTATTGATATTCTAGTTTTGTCCCTTTAGGGCACCTGTAACCCCCCTTGCTTACCTATATTGAAATGCTTGGAATGTTCTTCCTGTGAAACGTATTAAACAAATGCCCACGTTAATTTCTACTCCCGTCTCGTTTCCTGTCCTTTTATTAGTTGTATAAGTAATACAGTGTGCTATACAACAGATAGTATGTATAATTCCAGCATTATTATGAGGTGCCCGACACGCAGTGAACACTACTATAGATATTGATGCTGCACTAAATGCATGCGTATAGACTGAAATACTATCAATCACCATAATAACACCATCTCCTGCTCATGATTAGAAAACATTGCTACTCGCTCCTGTATATCAATGCATTGCCTGTATGCTAGCCTAGTATAGGCTCCTTTCTTCTTGTATGACTGGGATGATTCCCCATGATGGCAGGGAGCGTGCCAAATCTGCCTGAAAGCTGGTATTGGGAACAAGCAAGTAACTATATGATAGGCTACTCCCGAGCCTAGGTCATTTCTAACCACTATCAACTGACAACAGTAGAGCAGTAACTTGGTTGATCCTTGCAATGAGCGACATCCCCGCAGCAGCTAAACATTGCAACATGAGCATATTGAACAACACAGACGAGGTTCAAACACAGCTAGTGATATTCGCAAAGAAAATGTGACTCACCATCTGGATTCAGTCTTATGTAGCAACGTTTGAATTTCTGTTTTTTACATTGGATAAAAGTAGAGACTCAGCTCCAAAATGGTATATCATACACTGCATTTGAGGAAACAACAGGAAAGTAATTATGCTTTGAAAGTTGATCAACTTGTAAATTAACTTTTGAGAAAACCATCTTTCAATGTTTTGGTATTACTATTGGAGTGCCCTTCTTTAACTACACCCATTCAGCATTGTTCACACCCTCTTAAGCCTTAGCCCCAGCCGTCTCTTTAAGGGTTAATCCGTGCATTCTGTACTAACTTGCCAGCTTCTTCCAGATATCTAAGAGAGAGACAACAGCTCACTGAACATTACTCACCCTGGCAGACCTGGTTAGGCTGTTACAGTATGTTATCCAGTGCGTTGGTGACTGCAACTGTGCTGTCAGATTGTCCATTTGTAAATTCCGAGCGTTTTGCGTTCAGAGTGAACACTGGACACTCTGGCCAAGAAGTAGGGTTGTTCCGAAAGCTCTGACCTCACAATGACAGTAAAGCACCCACGCTAACTGGCTAACATTGGCTCGCTACTTCCAGACGCAAAATGAGAGAACACCCCACTGACCATTTTACTCCCCTAGCAGAGCTCGTTAGGCACTATTCACCAACTAGAATTTACCAGCTAGTACGCCTTTCAACAGTTGCAGTGACATTCTATTTAAATGGATACTTGCATGGAGTCTTTTGTTAAGACATGTAACAAATGCTAACCCCATTCCGTACAAATGTGCGCAACCGCAACATTCAAACGAGGCTGAAAAGAAAACGAATGGGACTGTAGCGACTGTGTTGACATCAAAATCTGGGGTGTGAACTACGTTTCTATTCAAGCATTGATTGACATGGTAATGGCTCTATAGTATTGGAGAAAAGTTGAAAAAAACGGACCCCTCCGACCTGTACGTTACATCGTGATGTGTCATGGCGTAACGTACAGCACGCATAAAGCAACTAATATAGTCTTACAGCCTGTCTCCACCAGGTGTAGCATTTCTCTCAACTTTTAGTAACAAGACAGGGACAGTGTAAGGGGGGATACCGAGTCATAGTTTGCGTCATCACTGCAAGCTATCATGACTCTCAAAAGCCACTGCTTACTTCTGAAGATCAATTTAGCACTGCCCTAAAAACCCGATTCAAATTCGACACAAACCTTCAAATAGGTATGTAATGACACGTTATATAAACTCTTTATAGTGTTTTATTTACATTTTAGAGGCGATAAGGTGATAAGTTGGACAGAGTGAAAAAAGCTGTTTCCCCAAGCGAAGCTAAACCTATCACGCAATAGGTTTAGCTTCCCCGCCTGCCATTTTTCAAAAGATC
This sequence comes from Oncorhynchus tshawytscha, assembly GCF_018296145.1. NCBI lineage: Eukaryota > Metazoa > Chordata > Actinopteri > Salmoniformes > Salmonidae > Oncorhynchus > Oncorhynchus tshawytscha. The sequence continues at coordinate 592,718 of NC_056449.1, forward strand.
TGACGGAGCTCATTGCCTTCTTGAATCATGCAGAGATGGGCATCATGATTTTGTTGGAAAGGGGAGAAATTGTGCTTTACAATGGTATTGATATTACAGTTGATCTGGAAGTATTATGTTTTATGGGCCCTAAAATATGGTCGATTGTACGGAAAAATGTGCAAAAGGGAGTTACTTTACGTTAGCTAGCTAGCTAAACAATGGACCATAATCTCAACTCATGACATTACTACCCTGCATGAATCTGCATGTAGCTAACCAACCAGGTTCTATGGCTTTAACTAGTCAAGCAAATGTGTCTGAGGTACGAAGAATAAGATCATACAGCCAACTAACGTCAGCTGGCTAACAGTACACTTGAAATTAAATCACTTTCTGTCAAAATTAGAAACGTGTAATATTTGAAAATGTAGCTAGCTAGACTATTTTACCAGTACACATCATGGTTGGATGCGTCTCCTGTCTGATGCCATGCATGGTTGCCCTTAGTTTGACGATGTATTCCAGACTGGTGTTTTCTCCATCTCCTTAGCTATCATACTCGAATTCCACTGATTTCAAAACTTGGTCCTCCAGAAAGTGGAGAGCATACACATAACTTTAGCTAGCAAGCCAGCCAGCTAACGTTAGCTAGCTAACAGTACACTTTAACTTGACATTAGGTTTATGCAGTTTTACTACATGATACATTTAAAAAGCCACGTTTGACACAATTACCTAGACATACTGACCAGCTCCAGTAGACAGACGTGTGCTACATGGCAGACCAATCCAAACTCATCTCTCGGCATGTCCAGCCCACTCATTATCTCAGCCAATCATGGCTAGTGGGAAGGTTGCTGACCTTTTCTCTGGCTAAACCAACTAGGCTTGTAATTTAACAATTTTATTCATATTTACAAATGGCATACAAGTTTGATATTAAGGCACATGAAAGTTAACATGTTCGAGAAGGCATTTCTGTCAAAAAAATAAGTTTTATGTTCAAACAGCTCTCCTGTGAAGTTGTGACTTGCGACATACGCCTAATTTCCTGAATCGGGTCACAAATATCAGAACACAGCACTGTAGTGAGAAACATCTAGTTACACAGCAGCGTTGATGCAAGAACCAGCCCATAGTAGCAGTAGCTGCAAACGGCAGTAAAATGAGAGGGCAGATCTGTAAAGCTTAAATACCTACCCAATAAGGTAGGCGTAATTGATAGTAGCCTCTAATTGTTACCATCTCAGCTGATGTGTCAGCTGAGGCGGGGCACTCGGGTTTCCTTTTTGAACTGTTTCCGCTTCATATATGAGGGTAAAAATCTGAGATGACAAACTGGATTTATGTTCTTGGGCACGTGGGATGTAAATACAAACAAATCAAATACTGAAAAAGATTTTGTCCAATATATCTCCTTGGTTACTAAATTCGGTAAGGCTCAGGGGACTTCTCACAAACCTCAGATCGCTTCTCTGTGAAGAAGAGTGATGGAACAGCCAAATTACAATTTCAGACGGCTAAACTGCAGCACACTTACCTCTGAGGCTTTGATCCTTGATCTTTCAGCTGAGTTAAAAGAAGAAGAAACACAAATTAAATGAGCTCACTTGGTCTTTTTTCCACCAAGGAGGGTGAAAAAATCCCATTATATTCTGTTTTGTTTTAAGGGACCCAAAGTCCCAGGCTCGTACGGAATACTAGTGTTCTCCCTCCTTCGCTTCCCAGCCCTCCTTTTGGACTGAACGGCTTTATGGAAGCCAGAATTAAAATGTCCCCTCTGACCAAGTTACTTTTTTTAATAGCAAGGCAACATAATGTGTTTAGCTCTATTACCCACATAATGAGTTGGAACATGACACTTGCACGGTATATTATTAGTACACAGATATAGGAAAGGGTGAACACCCGGGAATTATTTTAACATGTGTATATTGGTGATAAGCACATGGCACATTAGGTAGGAGAAGTAATTTATTATTCTCAGGTGCAATGTATTGTCAGCCCAGGAATCGTTTTTTCATGTTGTCTACCAGCCAGGCTCCTAAACAACCAAACAAAGCTATCTCACAGGGGACTAATTAACCATGAAACTCAGTCCTGAAACTTACCTCTTCTAGCACATTCCACTGACACAAAATTAACATATGCACTGAAACAAGTGTGCTCTCTATAGGGTCACCAAGGGTAAAAGGTATTAACTTCTGACTGAATCATGTGGACTGACTGTAAAATGCTTGAGGATGATTAATGATATAACTACAGTAGGGCTGGCATATGTGGTCTTCTGCCTCTTTTCCACAATTCATTGTTATTTAAAGGCCCAGTGCATTCAAAAAGGTGATGTGTGTTTTTATATATATACACGGCTCAAAAAAATAAAGGGAACACTTAAACAACACAATGTAATTCCAAGTCAATCACACTTCTGTGAAAACAAACTGTCCACTAAGGAAGCAACATTGATTGACAATACATTTCACATGCTGTTGTGCAAATGGAATAGACAACAGGTGGAAATTATGGGCAATTAGCAAGACACCCCCAATAAAGTAGTGGTTCTGCAGGTGATAAACACAGACCACTTCTCAGTTCCTATGCTTCCTGGCTGATGTTTTGGTCACTTTTGAATGCTGGCGGTGCTTTCACTCTAGTGGTAGCATGAGACGGAGTCTACAACCCACACAAGCGGCTCAGGTAGTGCAGCTCATCCAGGATGACACATCAATGCGAGCTGTGGCAAGAAGGTTTGCTGTATCTGTCAGCGCAGTGTCCAGAGCATGGAGGCGGTACCAGGAGACAGGCCAGTACATCAGGAGACGTGGAGGAGGCCGTAGGAGGGCAACAACCCAGCAGCAGGACAGCTACCTCTGCCTTTGTGCAAGGAGGAGCAGGAGGAGCACTGCCAGAGCCCTGCAAAATGACCTCCAGCAGGCCACAAATGTGCATGTGTCTGCTCAAACGGTCAGAAACAGACTCCATGAGGGTGGTATGAGGGCCCGACGTCCACGGGTGGGGGTTGTGCTTACAACCCAACACCGTGCAGGATGTTTGGCATTTGCCAGAGAACACCAAGATTGGCAAATTCGCCACTGGCGCCCTGTGCTCTTCACAGATGAAAGCAGGTTCACACTGAGCACATGTGACAGACGTGACAGGCTGGATACACTGTGGAGAACGTTCTGCTGCCTGCAACATCCTCCATCATGACCGGTTTGGCGGTGGGTCAGTCATGGTGTGGGGTTGCATTTCTTTGGGGGGCCGCACAGCCCTCCATGTGCTCGCCAGAGGTAGCCTGACTGGAAGGCTACCCAAATCGTTTTACCCAAGTTAACCATGTAAAGGCAATGCTACCAAATACTAATTGAGTGTATGTGTTAGGAGTTTGTATTGGAGGCGAAGTCAGGTGTAGGAGAGCAGAATGTAGTGAACAGGCACACTTTTTATTCCGGTTAAAATGACAGCACAAAATATCATAAAATGTGCTCAAAACACAGAACATAGACAAAAAGTAATGCGCGTAACAATATCCACAATATCAAAATACAGATAACACAAACAATCCTACACAAAGACATGGGGAACAGAGGAATAAATACATATGAATTGATTGGGGAATGAAAACCAGGTGTGCAGGGAACAAGACAAAACAAATGGATACATAAAAAATGGAGCGGCGATGGCTAGAAAGCCGGTGACATCACCCGAGAGGAGAGGAGCCGACTTCGGTAGAAGTCGTGACAGTATGTAAACTTCTGACCCACTAGGAATGTGATGAAATAAATGAAAGTATAGTAATTCTCATAGTTTCTACAGATTGTAAATGACCGATTGGCCATCACTTTTCATATCACCTATCAGGACTCTGAATCAGAGAGGTGCGGGGGGCTGCCCATAATCAACATCGTCGGCGAACGGGAACAGTCGGTTAACTGCCACATCTCCGCATGACTAATTTATTTAGGTCATGAGAGACTAGTCAAGGATCATATCACCTCCACCTTACCGGCCACCCAAGACCCACTTCAGTTTGCATACCGCCCCAACAAGTCCAGAGGCGGCGCAATCACCATCACACCCCCCTATCTCATCTGGACAAAAGGAATACCTATGTAAGAATGCTGTTCATTGACCACAGCTCAGCATTAAGCACCATAGTACCCTCCAAGCTCATCATCAAGCTGGAGGCCCTGGGTCTCAACCCCGACCTGTGCAATTGGGTCCTGGACTTTGACGGGCCGCCCCCAGGTGGTGAAGGTAGGAAACAACATCTCCACTTCGCTGACCCTCAACACTGGAGGCCCCACAAGGGTGTGTGCTCAGTCCCCTCCTTTACTCCCTGTTCACCCACGACTGCTTGGCCATGCACGCCTCCAACTCAATCATCATGTTTGCAGACGACACAACATTAGTGGCCTTGATTACCAACAACGGCGAGACAGCTTACAGGGAGGAGGTGAGGGCACACAGAGTGTGGTGTCAGGAAAACAACCTCTCACTCAGCGTCAATAAAACAAAGGAGCTGATCGTGGTCTTCAGGAAACAGCAGAGTGAGCACCCCCCTGTCCACATCAAAGGGACAGCAGTGGAGAAGGTGGAAAGTTTTAAGTTGCTTGGCGTACACATCACAGGCAAACTGAAGGTCCACCCACACAGGCAGTGTGGTGAAGAAGGCGCAACAGTGCCTCTTCAACCTCAGGAGGCTGAAGAAATTTGGCTTGTCATCGAAAACCCTGACAATCTTTTACAGATGTGCAATCGAGCATCATGTCGGGCTGTATCACCAACTGGTACGGCAACTGCACCGCCCTCAACCACAAGGCTCTCCAGAGGGTGGTGCGGTCTACACAATGCATCACTGGGACCAAACTACCTGCCCTCCATGACACCTACAGCACCCGATGTCACAGGAAGGCCAAAAAGATCAAGGACATCAACCACCCGAGCCACTGCCTGTTCACGCCGCTACAATCCAGAAGGCGAGGTCAATACAGGTGCATCAAATCTGGAACCAAGAGATTGAAAAACAGCTTCTATCTCAAGGCCATCAGACTGCTAAACAGCAGTCATTAACTCAGAGAGGCTGCTGCCTACATTGAAACCCAATCACTGGCCACTTTAATGGATTTACAAGTCACTCTCAATAATGGCACTTTAGTAATGTTCACGTATCTTACATTACTCACATCACATGTATATCCTGTATTTTATACCATATATGCCGCTCGACCATCGCTCATCCGTATACCTACATGTACATATTCTCATTCACCCCTTTATATTTGTCTGTATTAGGTAGGTATTGGCGAATTGTTAGATTACTTGTTAGATATTACTTCACTGTCGGAACTAGAAGTACAAGCATTTCGCCACACTCGCATTAACATCTGCTAATCATGTGTATGTGACAAATAAAATTTGATGCTCAGAAAGAGTGATTTTGATCTCTTCAGCTCAGGGATTCGATCCAGCAACCTTTCAGTTACTGGCCTAACGCTCTAACCACTAAGCTACCTGACAGTATCAAAGCAAATTATCTAATGGTTCTGTCTCTTCGCAGCAAAATCTGCAGAGCTGGGATAGTTGTATCACCCATATAACGTATAATAATTTACATTTGAAAACTGTTTTGAATCCAGCATCATTTTCGGTATCAGTTAATAAACCATGTGCCATGGTACATCGAAAATCTCTTCCCAACTCTTTTGAAATCTGTATGGCACAGCTGTCAATTTTTTCATTTATAAATGAAACTGGTATACTTTATTTTTCACAATTTTCTTTAACCAATTTTGGTCTTTAATGCTGGGCCAACAGACAAGTTCCTTACTTTCTTCATTTTCCACTTGCCTCTTCCATTTTTTGCAGTAATGCTGCAATTAGTTTGTTCTAATTTTGGATAGAGCAGACATTTCCATTTTTTTTGTTAGCTGCATGTGTGGCAAAACTCCACCAGTCCTATTTATGACATAATTTACAAACATTATACTGATTTAAACATTTTTTTTACCCATTTTAAATTCAGGCTGTTACACAACAAAATGTGGAAATTGTCAAGGGGTGTGAATACTGTCTGAAGTCACTGTATACACACACAAACACAAGTCAATTTAATGTGTAACAGATCTCATTCAGATAACCCATACTGTCACGATCGTCGTATGGAGTAGACAAAAGCGCAGCGTGGTTAGAATACATTCTTCTTTATTAATGAAGAACACTGAAACAAAAACAACAAAACGAATAAGACAACCGTGACCGCTATATAAACACTGTGCTAACATGCAACATAACAGACAATAACCCACGAAATACCCAAAGAAGATGGCTGCCTAAATATGGTTCCCAATCAGAGACAACGATAAACACCTGCCTCTAATTGAGAACCAATCTAGGCAACCATAGACCTACATAAACCACGAGATGGAAAAAAAACCTAGACAGTACAAACACCCTAGATGAGACAAAAACACATATCACCCATGTCACACCCTGACCTAACCAAAATAATAAAGAAAACAAAGAATACCAATGTCAGGGCGTGACAGTACCCCCCCACAAAGGTGTGGACTCCGGCCGCAAAACCTAATCTAAAGGGGAGGGTCCGGGTGGGCCTCTTTCACGGCGGCGGCTCGGGTGCTGGACGTGGACCCCACTCCACCATAATCTTAGTCCGCTTTTGTGGCCTCCTAGGAACGGCGACACTCGCCGCCAACCTAGGACTGGCAACCCTACTAAAGGGCCCCACTGGACTGAGGGGCAGCTCCGGACTGAGGGGCAGCTCCGGACTGAGGAGGCAGACTGTAGGCCTGGTGCGTGGTGCTGGAACTGGTGGTACTGGGCCAATGACACGCACCTCAGGGAGAGTGCGTGGAGGAGGAACCGGGAGAACTGGGCTCTGGCGATGCACAGGAAGCCCGGTGCGGGGGGCTGCCACCGGAGGGCTGGTGCGTGGAGATGGCACCGGATAGACCGGACCGAGAAGGCGCACTGGAGATCTGGAGCACCGAGCCTGCCAAAACTTACCTGGTTGAATTTTCCCCGTAGCCAAGCCAGTGCGGCGAGGTGGAATAGCCCGCACTGGGCTGTGCAGGCGAACCAGGGACACCATGCGTAAGGCTGGTGCCATGTATGCCAGCCCGAGGAGACGCACTGGAGACCAGATGTGTAGAGCCGGCTTCATGGCACCTGGCTCGATGCCCACTCTAACCCGGCCGATACGAGGAGCTGGAATGTACCGCACTGGGCTATGCACACGCACTGGGGACACCGTGCGCTCCACCGCATAACACGGTGCCTGCCCGGTACAACGCCCTCTCTCTCCACGGTAAGCACGGGGAGCTGGTGCAGGTCTCCTACCTGACTTCGCCACACTCCCCGTGTGCCCTCCCCCAGTACATTTTTGGGGCTGCCACTCGGGCTTCCAGCCGCGCTGCCGTGCTGCCCCCTCATACCGGCGCCTCTCCGCTTTCGCTGCATCCAGCTCTGCTTTGGGACAGCGATATTCCCCTGGCTGTGCCCAGGGTCCTTTGCCGCCCAGAATCTCCTCCCAAGTCCAGAAGTCCTTTGATTGCTGCTGATGTCCGTTACCACGCTGCTTGGTCCATTGTTGGTGGGTTATTCTGTCACGATCGTCGTATGGAGTAGACCATACGTGGTTAGAATGGTTAGAACACATTCTTCTTTATTAATGAAGTACACTTAAACAAAAAAACGAATAAGATGACCGTGACTGCTATATAAACAATGTGCTAACATGCAACATAACATAGACAATAACCCACTTAATACCCAAAGATGGCTGCCTAAATATGGTTCCCAATCAGAGACAACGATAAACATCTGCCTCTAATTGAGAACCAATCGAGGCAACCATAGACCTACATAAACCCCTAGATGGAAAAACCCCATAAATCTACAAAACCCCTAGACAGTACTAACACCCTAGATGAGACAAAAACACACATATCGCCCATGTCACACCCTGACCTAACCAAAATAATAAAGAAAACAAAGAATACTAAGGTCAGGGCGTGACACATACTGTACGCTGTTTTCTCATTACATTGGAAGCAGTGCACTTTTATATCACATAACACGCTTAGAGGTGATGGTAACTCTTATATCCTCAAAATGGTCACCCGCCAGATTGCTTACATTGTTTACCAATGGCAGGCCACAGAATTTTTAATGGTAAAATGTGTAGCTTTTCTGTTCCAATGCACTCTGTCAGACTTATCGCTGTGCTCAAGTGCATAGGGTGGACAGCTTTAATCTGTGCTGCGGTAGCTGCCATGGCTCCTGCAGGATTTAAAGGCTCACTGCAGCTCCATCCGGACCTGGTTCCTCACCAGCTGCTGGCTCCTTCCTGCGAGCAGAGCAGGGCCCTAAGCTCCTCTCCTGACATAATGAACAACACATACCGGCTAGCGTAATGTCTATTCACAAAACAAACAAACAAGGGGGACCCAAAAAATATTCTATCTGAGAAACATAATTGCGTAATAGATTTATGGGTACTTTGGGGCTTGTTGTTCATTGGGTAGGGGGCGATCTTCATCTGTTATTTATTCTCTTCAAATAAAATAAAATATTATTGGTCACATACACATGGTTAGCAGATTTTATTTTATGTGTAGCGAAATGCTTTTGCTTCTAGATCCGACACTGCAGCAATACCTAACAGGTAATATCTAAGAACGCCACAAGAAAACATAATATCTAATACACACAATCTAGTAAAGGAATGGGACGAGGATATATAAGTGTAAAATATATGGATGAGCAGTGACAGAGCGGCAAAGATGCAATAGATAGTGAAGGATACAGTATACACATATGAGATGAGTAATGCGAGACATGTAAACATTATTAAAGTGGCATTATTAAAGTGACTAGTGATCCATTTATTAATGTGGCTAATGATATCAAGTCTGTAGGTAGGCAGCTGCCTCTCTGTGTTAGTAGTGGCTGTTTAACAATCTGATGGCCTTGAGATTTTCAATCTCTCTGTCCCAGCTTTGGGGCACCAATACTGTCCTGGCCATCTGGATGGAAGCGGGATGAACAGGTAGTGGCTCAGGTGGTTATTGTCCTTGATGGTTTTGTTTGCCTTCCTGTGACATAATCCGTTATTGTCTGTAGACCCTGCCACATACGTCTCTTGTTTGAGCCGTTGAATTGCGGCTCCACTTTGTCTCTATACTGACACTTTGCTTGTTTGATTGCCTTACAGAGGGAATAACTATACTGTTTGTATTCGGCCATGTTTCCAGTCGCCTTGACATGATTAAATGAGGTGGTACGTGCTTTCAGTTTTGCGCGACTGCTGCCATCAATCCACGGTTTCTGGTTAGGGAAGGTTTTAATAGTCACAGTGGGTACAACATCTCCTATGCACTTCCTTATAAACTCGCTCATCGAGTCAGCGTAAACGTCAATGTTATTCTCTGAGGCTACCCAGAACATAGCCAAGTCAACGTGATCGAGGCAATCTTGAAGCGTGGAATGTGATTGGTCAGACCAGCATTGGATAGACCTAAGCAAGGGCACCTGTTTTAGTTTCTGCCTAGAGGAGGGGAGCAACAAGATGGAGTCATGGTCAGATTTGCCAAAAGGAGGGCCTTGTATGCATTGCGGAAGTTAGAGTAGCAGTGGTCGAGTGTGTTACTCGCTCGTGTATTGTAATCGATCTGCGGATAGAATTTAGGTAGCCTAGTTCTCAGATTATATTTATTAAAATCCCCAGCTACAAAAAATGCAGCTTCAGGATATATGGTTTCCAGTTTGCATAACGTCCACTGAAGTTCCTTGATGGCCGTCTAGGTATCCGCTTGTGGATATGAGAACCAGAAAGTTTGTTTGACTGATGGCTATTGCACGGCTGACATATGTTGTCTGCTTCCTCATTGATTTCTCCATAGGTGTGGTGTAAATTGGTTCTGGGTCAACGGATCCATGCCTCTAAGTGTTTCCCATCTCAACATGATTTCTCCAGGCATTCAGGGCTCCACGCTGACCTTTTTTACAAGGAGCACGTGTGTGCCAAAGTTGATAAATGTAGGTGCGCACAGAGAAATGTAGGAGCACAATGCCAAATATTTGAGGGAATAAAGCTAGAATCTTAAATTATTTTGGTACTAAATACAAATTCCAGGTCGCACAACAAAATATTTAGGCACATATGAAAGTAAAATGGTTGTACTGTAGATAGACGCAGGAGGGAAGAAAATAGGGTGGATCTGTCAAGTGCACCATATTAATCAGAGACAGGTAGCAGCAGGCCTCACCGCAATGCACGCTTTAGTGAGGATTTTCAATTAAACAAATGAAGATCTGGGGGAGTAAAGTTAACCTCTCTGCGCACGGAACCCGCTAGCGGGCTGAAATTCCACAACATACGGTGATCGCTACATAAATAGTCATATTAAACATTCATGAAAATACAAGTGTCTCACATGTATCGAAAGCCTAGAATCTTGCTAATCCAACTGTGTTGTCAGATTTAAAAAAGGATTTACTGCAAAAGAATACTGTCACACCCTGACCATAGTTTGCTTTGTATGTTTCTATGTTTTGTTTGGTCAGGGTGTGATCTGAGTGAGCATTCTATGTTGGATGTCTAGTTTGTCTGTTTCTGTGTTTGGGCCTGATATGGTTCTCAATCAGAGGCAGGTGTTAGTCATTGTCTCTGATTGGGAACCATATTTAGGTAGCCTGTTTTGGGTTGGGTTTTGTTGGCGGTTGTTTCCTGTCTTTGTGTTTGTTGCACCAGATAGGGCTGTTTCAGTTTTGCCACATTTATTGTTTTGTATTATGTTCATGTTGAGTTTTCCTATATTAAAAACATGAACTATAACCACGCTGCATTTTGGTCCGCCTCTCCTTCCCAGGAGGAAAGCCGTTACAAATACGATGCGATTATCTGAGCATAGAGCCCCATTAAAAAAACAAACATTTTAACCAGCAGAGGCGTAACATATTCACAAACTGCATTAAAATAAATAGTTTACCTTAGACGATCTTCGTCTGTTTGCAATTCCAATGCTCATTGTTACACAATGAATTATTTTGTTTGATAAAATCTGTTTTTATATCCTAACACAAAACCTTTTGTGAACCGCTTGTGTCGTGAATTTCGTCTCATTTCATTTTCGCCGAATAACCCACACAGAACGTGACTTTTCCAGTCATGTTTGGTTTCACTGCAATCAACTGGTTTGTTTGTAACACAATGAAACCTGATGGGCCATTTCGCGGGACGTATTGACTGAAAGAAACCGATTTGAAGACAAGTCATGACATCATTGTGCACCAATGATTTGCCCGCTGTTTCGTTGATTGACTGTCTTTTAACCCAATGACCACTGATCATCTTGAAATCTAGCTGGGTAGATAGCCAATGAGCTGAGGTAAATGGCAATAGGCCATGTTTATGTGTTGCAAGTCCAACCCATGTAGTAAGCTCCAGCATAAAAAGAGAGTCCTTCGCTATTGAAGTTTCATACCAGAAGGAGAAACGCATATTGAGCATTGCATTGTTTGGTAAAGGAGCAGTTTCAGCTGTTTATATATCATTCATTATGGCGACTAAGGCAGGGAAAGCTAAATCTAAGTCTAGATATACAGATGTACACAATTTTAGAATAAATTGATTGGGAAGGTGAGACAGATTGTTGTAGGAGGATTCATTTAGCGATTTTGGAGGAATATTTTTTGAACGGGAGAGGACATCGTTTTGGACTGGTAAGTTCTTATCATGCTAATGCCCTTGTTTGAAATTAATAATATAAAATATTTTTTGTGATTTTTTTGTAAATTTTAGAAGCAATATATAAACATGTAATGTCATGAAATGTGAGATGCGTCTGCCGCCCCACCCCAACCCACATGAAATAGCCTATTTGAGGCTGTTGAGGGGAGGGCAGGCCCACACAACAATGGCCAAAGTGAAATGGAGACAGTAGATACAGCTGGTCTGTTGTAATATAATAAAGACAGTAGATCTAGCTGGTCTGTCATAATATAATAGAGACAGTAGATCTAGCAGGTCATAATAATGTATTCAACCTTATGTTCCATGTACTCTCTCTATATATATCTGTTTATTATACCTTGATACAGGGCTCATTTGTGAAACTATTCTAACTGAAAATTTTCTTTCACAGTGACACTGACTCCGAATGGGAGTCTTATCCGGTGTCCTGTGTGAATTTAAGTATGCTCTCTCTAATTCTCTCTCTCGGAGGAGGAGGACCTGAGCCCTAGGACCATGCGTTAGGACCACCTGGCCTTGCCGCTGTTCCAGTTTCAACTGTTCTGCCTGCGGCTATGGAACCCTAAACTGTTCAGTTTTACTCTTGAGGTGCTGTCCTTGTTGCACCCTCTACAACTACTGTGATCTCCACCCGGCACAGCCAGAAGAGGACTGGTCACCCCTTATAGCCTGGTTCCTCTCTAGGTTTCTTCCTAGGTTTTTGCCTTTCTAGGGAGTTTTTCCTAGTCACCGTGCTTCTACACCTGCATTGCTTGCTGTTTGGGGATTTAGGCTGGGGCTATATAAATAGATTTGATTTGATAGAGGACTGAGGGTCTTCCAAATAATGAAAGTGTGTAAATAGTTACCCATGTTATTTTGTAAATGTGTATATATATATATATACTTTTTTTCATATTTTTTAATCAATAATTAATTCCCCCCCCCCAATGTTTTTCTCCATTTTGTTATATACCATTTTGGTATTTTGTATATAGTTATTTGTTTCAAAATGTATACCTTCACCAATTTGGCCACTTGGGTACATTTGAGCTACTTGTGTGGGACACCTGGGTGACTTCATGGTAAATGTCCTGTAGCACACTCATTTTGGAAGTTATCATTATGAAACTTTGCACAAGTTCTGTTTTTTTCCCACTGAAATTGTCCCCATCATCCTATCTGAATGTTTGTTTTATCTTGTTGATTTTAAAGATGATATAAAAATAAAAACGTATGTTTTTTTTCATTGTTTTATCATTGTTTTTTACCAGATCTATTGTGTTATATTCTCCTACATTCAATTCACATTTCCACAAACTTCAGAGTGTTTTCTTTCAAATGGTACCAAGAATATGAATATCCTTGGTTCTGTGCCTGAGCTACAGGCTGTTAGATTTGGGTATGTCTTCAGGCGGAAATTGCACAAAGTAGGGGGGGGGGCTGTAAGAGGTTTTAACAAACCATTCAAAAAGCAAGTGCACCGAATCTCAATGATCACAAGATCTACAGTAGAAAGGATATCGGGCTTCAGTCCAATTTAGGCACTTCACAACCATCCACTCCCACCAAGGATGAAATAATTACTTTGAATAACAATGATGGATTTGACAAAGCATGCCATGTCTACTATAGGCTGTATAGCCCTGTCGGACAGGGTTGGATTTTCTCTTTGCTCAGCTGCATTACACATGCATCCGTTTGTCAAAACAACCTGAAGATGTTCCGCCAAGCGGCCCCACCAATAGACATCCACCAGTGTCCTTGAATGTTGTGGAGCATCATAGGAGCATGAGGAGAAGTAATGGCTTGTGACACAGAGCTCCTAGAGGCCTCACCCCTGGGAATAGGCTAGTCTCAGGAGACTGACTCTTCTTCCTCTTCTCTCTTCATTCCTCTTCATCCCTCAGTCAAACCGCCTCCATCTCCTCCACACAGAAGATTAACGCACCAATAAACCGCTGGTGCCGTGGCAGATTAACAGCAAGATTATGGAGAAAATAAAAACATACAAGGCACGGAAGCAGGGGAGAGGTTTTCCCTGCTCCTCTCCTTTCCTCTGTCCCCAAGATTTCCCCAAAGGGAGATGGAATGAATATTTGATGTGTATGACCATGACGGGAAGGCTTTCATACAAAATTACAAATTATAAACAATCACCCGACCTCAACAATCAAACAACCTCAACACAATTGAGATGAATTGGACCGCAGAGTGAAGGAAAAGCAGACAACAAGTGCTCAACATAGGTGATCAACGTGGCTACTTTGAAGAATCTCAAAAATAAAATATATTTAGATTTTTGAACACTTTTTTGTTTACTACATAATTCCATATGTGTTACTTCATAGTTTTGATGTCTTCACTATTATTCTACAATGTATACAATTGTAAAAAATAAAGAAACAGCCTGGAATGAGTATATGTCCAAACTTTTCACTGGTACTATATATATACTCTGTATATATATATATATATATATATATATATAATAATCCCACACAAAATTAGTGCACTAGGTCTTTATTGCTCCTTTATGAGTTCACAAATACACCTAGTAGTTTGAATGGAATCTCATACTCAATCCATCTTGATGATTAAAACTTTAATAAACAGTGAATTGGTTGAGAACACTAGTCATGCCTCGCTACTGCCCCATCCCTCCAACCCCCCGCCTCCATTGAAATGGAGGCAGTGTCATCATTCAGGGAGATAAAGACTTTGCTCTGAATGCTCTCTGGATTGAATTTAAAGGTTTACACAACAAACCTCACTACTTTTCAGCCGCTGCAGAGGAAAATATTATTTTTGTAACGAGAACACTAGCAAAGTAGGGACCTTGAGAATTAATCTGAAAAAAATACTTTAAATACGAGCACGATTCTGATCTTTAAGCTTTGAAAATACAGTGCAGCACATACCTGTACTGCAACAACGGATTCTCTGTGCAACCCTTCATTTGAGAGTCTTGGCTGTTGGGAAATGGATTACGTGACATTAATAATATATTGATTGCTTCTTGTAAAACAAGATAAGATAAGATAACAAGATAAGCATGTGAGGGAGGCAGTGTACCAGAGGTTACCTGTAACACTCCAAGCATCATCTATATACCAAACATTCTGAGTCACAAAGTCAGTGGGGTTACATGTCAGTATCTGTCGTCAGACGATTAGCTTGCTGTGTTAGCAGTACTGAGTGGCTGATCAGATCCCCAGACAGTCAACTGTGCTAAGCTACATTGGGTCTCAACATGTACAGTTCAAGTTAGAAGTTTACATATACTTAGGTTGGAGTCATTAAAACTTTGTTTTTCAACCACTCCACAAATTTCTTGTTAACAAACTATAGTTTTGGAAAGTCGGTTAGGACATCTACTTTGTGCATGACACAAGGAATGTTTCCAAAAATTGTTTACAGATAGATTATTAAACTTATAATTTACTGTATCACAATTCCAGTGGGTCAGAAGTTTACATACACTAAGTTGACTGTGCCTTTAAACTCTCTAGGGTATGTGGAACGCTAGCATCCCACCTGGCCAACATCCAGTGAGATTGCAGAGCGCCAAATTCAAATACAGAAATAATAATTCAGAAAAGATACAACTATTTTACATAGGTTTAAAGATTAACTTCTTGTGAATCCAACCACGGTGTCAGATTTCAAAAATGCTTTACGGCGAAAGCATACCTTACTATTATTTGAGAACATAGCCCAGCAGACAAATCATTACAAACAGTAACCAGCCAGGTAAAAGAGTTACACAAGTCAGAAATAGAGAGAAAATTAATCACTTACCTTTGATGATCTTCATATGGTTGCACTCAGAAGACTTCCATTTATTCAATAAATGTTCCTTTTCTTTGATAAAGTCTCTTTATATCCAAAAACCTCAGTTTTGTTTGCACGTTTTCTTCAGTAATCCACAGGCTCAAACGCAGTCACAATAGGCAGACAAAAAATTCAAATAGTATCCGTAAAGTTCGTAGAAACATTTCAAACGATGTTCATAATCAATCCTCAGGCGTCCGGATCGGGTCCTGTTGGTTCCACCCCCCAGCGCCTCTGCCCCAACCCCCATGGAGTTAGGGGGTGCTGCAGCGAGGGCGATCGGAGGAGGAGCCTCCCCCTGCACTGGGTGTGGTCAGAGAGGGCACACTGCCGACCGGTGCTGGAGGAGTTCGTCTGGGAGTCGAGATGGCAGGCCGAGTACTGTTCAGACACCCCAGGTGAGTCAGCACCAGGCTCTCCCAGAGCTCCCTGTTGGTCACATGTATGTGTTAATCTCTTTCCCTGAATTCCCCCCCCCCCATTCCCAGCATAAGGCGCTAGTAGATTCAGGTGCAGCGGGAAATTTCATGGAGTTTCGCCCATAGGTTAGGGATTCCCCTGGTTCAGATGGACAAACCATTCCATGTCCACTCCCTAGATAATCGACCATTAGGGTCAGGGGTGTCAGGGAGGCCACTGCTCCACTGGACATGGTTACGCAGAGGGGTCACGAGGAGAGAATTAGTCTCTTCCTCATTGATTCACCTGCATTTCCGGTGGTGCTGGGGATTCCCTGATTGGCCTTTCACAACCCCACTATTTCGTGGCAACAGAGGGCTCTAAAGGGGTGGTCAGAGGAGTGCTCAGTTAGGTGTGTGGAAGTTTCCATCGGTGCAACGACGGTGGAGAGTTCAGACCAAAGCTCCACCGTGCGCATTCCCCCCGAATATGCCGATTTGGCTATCGCCTTCTGTAAAAAGAGGGCGACCCAATTACCATCCCATCGACGAGGGGATTGTGCGATAAACCTCCAGGTAAACGCCGCACTTTCCAGGAGTCACGTGTATCAACTGTCACTGGAGGAGACGGTGGCTATGGAAACTGAATCTCTGAGGCAGGGGTACATTCGGTCCTCCATGTCACCCGCCTCCTCGAGTTTCTTTTTTGTGAAGAAGGAGGAGGGAGGTCTGCGTCCGTGCATTGACTATAGAGGTCTAAATTCTATTACGGTTGGGTACGGTTACCCGCTACCTCTCATCGCTACGGTGACTGAGTAATTTCACGGAGCACGCTTCTTCACAAAACTGGATCTCAGGAGCACGAATAACTTGGTGCGTATCCGGGAGGGAGATGAGTGGAAGACAGCGTTTAGTACCACATCTGGCCATTATGAGTACTTTGTCATGACGTATGGGTTGAAGAATACCCCAGCAGTCTTCCAATCCTTTGTAGACAATATTCTCAGGGACCTGCATGGGCACGGTGTGGTGGCGTATATCGATGACATTCTGATCTATTCCACCACACGCGCCGTGCATGTGTGACTGTTAGAGCATGACCTGTATGTCAAGGCTGAGAAATGCGTGTTCTCCCAACAGGCAGTCTCCTTCCTGGGTTATCGCATTTCTACAACAGGGTTGGTGATGTAGTGTGACCGCATTGCAGACGTGCGTAATTGGCCGACTCCCACCACAGTAAATGAGGTGCTGCGGTTTTTAGGGTTTGCCAATTACTACCGGATGTTTATCCGGGGTTTTGGGCAGGTGGCTTCTCGCCATTACCTCACTGCTGAAGGGGGCACCAGTGCGTCTGCGGGGGTCGGCTGAGACGGACAGAGCGTTTTGACACTTGAGCACTTGTTTACCGATGCTCCCGTATTGGCTCATCCGGATCCCTCTTTGGCATTCATAGTGGAGGTGGATGCATCCGAGGCTGGGATTGGAGCCGTGCTCTCCCAGCGCTCGGGCTCTCCACTGAAGCGCATCAGGGGGGGTACTGTCACAACTTCCACCGAAGGTGGCTCCTCTCCCTGTTTGGGCGGTGGTAGGCGGTCGTCGTCGCCGGCCTACTAGCTGCCACCGATCCATTTTTCCTTTTTGTTTGTGTCTGTCTTATTGTTTACGGTGGATATATTTACTTCCGCTGCCTGCTAGTCTTTGTGCGGGGTTGTTTTCTGTGGTTACGTTGTTAGGGGTGCGTGTCTGCACCTCAGGGTTTTCTTTTCTCATGGCAGTTGTGCCATTTGGTATGAGTTTAGGAGAAGAAACCTCTATTTCCCTGTGTGTGTGGAGTCCTCGTTTGGGCATGTTTCAGTCCCATGTTGTAGTTGAGTTGGGACTGCTCAATAAACTATTGTGCCAAAGGGACTTCCTTGCTCTCCTGCTCCTGATTCCTGCACCTCCCTCCTTTAGAGGGCACGTTAACATTCTCTCTAATATCATTCTGATATTTCACATTCTTAAAATAAAGTGGTGATCCTAACTGAAATAAGACAGGGAATTTTTACTACGAGTAAATGTCAGGAATTGTGAAAAACTGAGTTTAAATGTATTTGGCTCAGGTGTATGTAAACTTCCGACTTCAACTATATCTGCTACCTAGCATTTAACCTTTTACTGCACTGGGCTAAATCAGGGTCACACAGACTTTTTTGTAATAGTCTTGAACAAATCTACTTTTAAACAAAAGTATACACCTCACAAGCATGGTTATTAAAAAAAGAAGACACTTGTTCAGATTTAGAGTTGAAATGTGTAAAAACAAAATTTGCATCCCAATATTAGACTTTATATACATCACAGAAGACTGAAATATAACAAAATTGCTTGACATAGAAACACCAGATTTTCGTGAGGTAAAAAAAAAGTTTATTAATTATGAAAAATATGAATAACATTCCACCCATGAGGCCACGAGAGGGCGAGTTGGTCATTTGACTGCAGAAAATTAAGGGCCTCGATGGATTCATGTGGGAATGTGGGGAACACTTGAATGAATAAATTAAACAAATGTGAGAGAGCTTCTCTGCAAGCAAAATATATGCTGTCAGTAGTCCAGCTGGGTGTTACACATCTATGTGATGTGTTATTTCCCACCACCTTCTGTGCTGTAGAGCTACTAACGAACGCAGTTAAATGGGGACATTTTCTGGTTAAATAGAACCATATTCAACAACCAGCAATATTGAAGAATTTCCAGCCAACCCAATGCAGCCTTTTAGGCACAGTATGTGAAACATATTGTTAGGTTCTAGTTTTCAGAGCACCAACTCAACGGACACGATGTTAGCTTTAAATCAAGTTTATTCTGCTCAGAGGGTCAATACAGCTGCATTAGACAAAAACAAATAGTATACATACCCCACTTTGGGTGGAGTCTCCTCCTTATCACTAAACATTGCATCATTATTGCTAGGCAGGGAGCTGAGTGATATGGGCCTTAAAGAGTTCCTCCCCTTATCAGTACTGCTACATGTGATCGTTTTCCCTGCACTCAGCCCCTCCCAAGCTTACTTATGGCACCCCTCATGTATCTATTATACCTAATGATTCATAATATATAATGCTCAGAAACAAAACCTATCAAAATGACAGGAGCTTACATGACAGACCCACATCTCTCTATGACCACGGGCTGTTCGCTAAGATGTTTTGAGTGTTAGTGTCAGGAAGAGCTTCTCAGAAGGAGCGTCCCCTTCAGTCAGTCTTAGACCTCGAGTTCTGAGTCTAGGCTCCTCTGCGGTGAAGGGAAAGCTTTGACGGGGGTGTTGTGAACTGTAGAGATGGTCCTGAACTCTTTCAAGGAGCTGAGCCTATTACAAATCCCTTTTCAACTTATTCTACAACTCCCATCACTTCCTTCATCACTCTGTCTGGCCATCTGCCAGGGGACTGAAGGAGTGAGAAGCATGGAGGTGCAGAGGTAATTTAAAGGTTAGGCCTTGTTTCCGATAAGTGAACCAAGCTCATAGGGTTTCCCTTTCTTTCATGCTGTCTTCTATTTCCCACTCCTTTTCCACCAACAAAAGGAAATTTTCCCACAGCCCAGCTTGGATAATAGACCTCTTTCCCTTGGGCTCTGTGTTACAGTCAAATTATACATATACAGTTGAAGTTGGAAGTTTACATACATTTAGGTTGGAGTCATTAAAACTCATTTTTCAACCACTCCACAAATTTCTTGTTAACAATTGTTTTGGCAAGTCGGTTAGGACTTCTACTTTGTGCATGACACAAGTAATTTTTGTTTGCAGACAGATTATTTCACTTATAATTCACTGTATCACAATTCCAGAGGGTCAGAAGTTTACATACACTAAGTTGACTGTGCCTTTAATCAGCATTGAAAATTCCAGAAAATTATGTCATGGCTTTAGAAGCTTCTGATAGGCTACTTGACATAATTTGAATCAATTGGAGGTGTACCTGTGGATGTATTTCAAGGCCTACCTTCAAACTCAGTGTCTCTTTGCTTGACATCATGGAAAATCCAAAAGAAATCAGCCAAGACCTCAGAAATATAATTGTAGACCTCCACAAGTCTGGTTCATCCTTGGGAGCAATTTCCAAATGCCCGAAGGTACCACGTTCATCTGTACAAACAATAGTGTGCAAGTATAAACACCATGGGACCACGCAGCCATCATACCGCTCAGGAAGGAGACGCGTTCTGTCTCCTAGAGATGAACGCACTTTGGTGCGAAAAGTGCAAATCAATCAATTTTTCCACATTTTCTTGTGTTACAGAGTGGGATTAAAATTTGTTTAATTGTAAAAAAAAATTGTTCTTCAAGCGCTGTCAAGTTAGTTATTTATCATTGCTATACAGCCATTTTCAATTCTTGGTAAGCAAGATGACGAATGTTGTCTTGCTTTACAACTCGTGTATATTTGTCCTTGTGTTTTAGGTTATTGTCCTGGTTGAAAGTGAATTTATCTCCCAGTGTCTGTTGGAAAGCAGACAGAACCAGGTTTTCCTCAAGGATTTTGCCTGTGCTTAGCTCTATTTAATTTATGTGTATCATAAAAAACTCCCTTGCCGATGACAAACATACCCATAACATGATGCAGCCACCACCATGGTTGAAAATATGAAGAGTGGTACTTAGTGATGTGTTTGACCCAAACATACCGCTTTGTATTCAGGACAACAAAATGTGCAAAGAAATCAAGGGGGTGTGAATACTTTCTGAAGTCACAGTATATACACGGAGTGTACAAAACATTTGAGAACACCTTCCTAGTATTGAGTTGCATCCCCTTAGCCCTCAGAACAGCCTCAATTCGTCGGGTCATGGACTCTACATTTGTTGGCCCATGTTGACACTAATATTTATAGTTGTCTGGATGTCCTTTGGGTGGTGGACTACTCTTTTTACACACCGGAAACTGTTTGGAATGAAAAACCCAGCAGCGTTGCAGCTCTTGACACACTCAAACTGGTGCACCTGACACCTACTATCATACGTTCAAAGGCAACCTCTGAAAGGAACACATACACAATCCATGTCTCAATTGTCTCAAGGATTACAAATCCTGCTTTAATAACCTGTCTCTTCCCCTTCATCTACACTGATTGAAGTGGATTTAATTAATAAGTGACATCAATAATGGATCATAGCTTTTACCTGGATTCACCTGGTCAGTCTGTCATGGAAAGAGCAGGTGTTTCTAATGTTTTGTAGACAGTGTATAATGGTGTGTATGCAGTATCTGAGTAGAAAAGTGTGTACATCAGTAGTTATATAGGATGATTCATGACTAGAAGTGACTAAGGTTCAAGGCAGGGCCTTAGAGTTAATGGTAGCGTTATAGGTTCGAGGGTGTGTCAGAAATATTTGTGCTATTTTCACAATGGGAATAATGGGTGCAGTAACTGGCGGTTGAGCGAAAGTGCTTGATTTTGATAAATAAACAAGTTGTGGCTGTGTTGATGCTTGGCCAATCAGAATTGATAAAAAGACACCTCTGCGATGCTGCTAAACCAGCCTTCATTAAGGGGAGGGTAGATATTGCTTGTTTTTAATGAAATGAAAAGAAATGGGGGGGGGGAACAAAATGTTTTGTAAATCTTTCTAAATATGAAAATTACCGGCACAAAAGGCACAACTCTCCTTCAATGGGCACTGTGACGAAGCTGTGTGCATGTTACTTATAAAAATGAACTTAATAAATCTTCTTCGGTATCGGTGTCCCTTCCAATGGACAGTTGAGGGGCAGATGCAGTACAAGAGTTCTGTGGTAGCTGGAAGGCCGCCAGGCATATCACCCCTCCTGGCCCTGCTGTTTGCTTTGATGAGTCCCAGTCTGGAGTGCAAAGCCCCTTGCCATTTCCCTCTGGCAGAGTGCTTCAAGCTGTTTCTGACAGAGGAGCTGGTGGGAGACATAGTAGAGGAGACCAATCGCCATCCACTGGGGGTCGTTCTGCTGCAGACAATCCCCTATGCCTCACTGCAAGGCATTTTCCCTGCGAAGTCCCTCAAACTGCACTATTGAGCACATCTGCAGCAATTACTGACTAACTGACCTAACAGACAACTTGACAGGTGACCTGCCATGATACTATGCCTTTAGAGGTGGGGGGTGGAAATGCAGTCGTTGTTCAATCACAGCATGAACATGAAATATGGATTATGCATATTCCGTTTTCTTCCTCTAGTGAAACAAGTTTTTGTTGTTCTTCAACCACCACCAATACCCGAGCCGACAAAGTAAAAACCTGTTGTTCTGCCCCTGAACAAAGCAGTTAACCCAGTGTTTCCCGGTAGGCTGTAATAAATCAAAATCAAATCAAATTTTATTTGTCACATACACATGGTTAGCAGATGTTAATGCGAGTGTAGCGAAATGCTTGTGCTTCTAGTTCCGACAATGCAGTAATAACGAACAAGTAATCTAACTAACAATTCCAAAAAAACTACTGTCTTATACACAGTGTAAGGGGATAAGGAATATGTACATAAGGATATATGAATGAGTGATGGTACAGAGCATCATAGGCAAGATACAGTAGATGATATCGAGTACAGTATATACATATGAGATGAGTATGTAAACCAAGTGGCATAGTTAAAGTGGCTAGTGATACATGTATTACATAAGGATGCAGTCGATGATATAGAGTACAGTATCTACGTATGCATATGAGATGAATAATGTAGGGTAAGTAACATTATATAAGGTAGCATTGTTTAAAGTGGCTAGTGATATATTTACATCATTTCCCATCAATTCCCATTATTAAAGTGGCTGGAGTAGAGTCAGTGTCATTGACAGTGTGTTGGCAGTAGCCACTCAATGTTAGTGGTGGCTGTTTAACAGTCTGATGGCCTTGAGATAGAAGCTGTTTTTCAGTCTCTCGGTCCCAGCTTTGATGCACCTGTACTGACCTCGCCTTCTGGATGACAGCGGGGTGAACAGGCAGTGGCTCGGGTGGTTGATGTCCTTGATGATCTTTATGGCCTTCCTGTAGCATCGGGTGGTGTAGGTGTCCTGGAGGGCAGGTAGTTTGCCCCCGGTGATGCGTTGTGCAGACCTCACTACCCTCTGGAGAGCCTTACGGTTGAGGGCGGTGCAGTTGCCATACCAGGCGGTGATACAGCCCGCCAGGATGCTCTCGATTGTGCATCTGTAGAAGTTTGTGAGTGCTTTTGGTGACAAGCCGAATTTCTTCAGCCTCCTGAGGTTGAAGAGGCGCTGCTGAGCCTTCCTCACGATGCTGTCTGTGTGAGTGGACCAATTCAGTTTGTCTGTGATGTGTATGCCGAGGAACTTAAAACTTGCTACCCTCTCCACTACTGTTCCATCGATGTGGATGGGGGGTGTTCCCTCTGCTGTTTCCTGAAGTCCACAATCATCTCCTTAGTTTTGTTGACGTTGAGTGTGAGGTTATTTTCCTGACACCACACTCCGAGGGCCCTCACCTCCTCCCTGTAGGCCGTCTCGTTGTTGTTGGTAATCAAGCCTACCACTGTTGTGTCGTCCGCAAACTTGATGATTGAGTTGGAGGCGTGCATGGCCACGCAGTCGTGGGTGAACAGGGAGTACAGGAGAGGGCTCAGAACGCACCCTTGTGGGTAATAATAGTAATAATAATAGTAAATAAGGATGTGTTCTTAATTGAGTTGCCTTGTTAAATAAAAATATGTAACTGCCCTGTTGTGTAACAACCGCTTTTTGGAACAGTGAGTGCATTCGGACATCACGGGCATAAAAAACTCATGCTGGGGCAACCGTTAGAGATATTTGGAACTCACATGTGAGAAGGTTTAAGTAATGATGAACTGTTGTTACTCTTTGCTTATTTGAGCTGTTCTTGCCATAATATGGACTTAGTCTTTTACCAAATAGAGCTATCTTCTGTATACCACCGGGTCCTTGCCTCAACACAACTGATTGGCTCAAACGCATTAAGAAGGAAAGCAATTCCACAACTTAACTTCTAACAAAGCACACCTGTTAATTGAAATGAATTCCAGGAGACTACGGCATAAAGCTGGTTGAGAGAATGCCAAGAGTGTGCAAAGCTGTCATCAAGGCAAAGGGTGGCTACTTTGAAGAATCTCAAATATAAAATATATTTGGATTTGCTTAACACGTTTTTGGTTACTACATGATTCCATATGTGTTAATTCATATTTTTGATGTCTACTATTCTACAATGTATAACATAGTAAAAAATAATGAGAAACCCTGGAATGAGTAGGTGTGTCCAAACTTTTGACTGGTAATGTATACAGTTTAAGTCGGATGTTTACATACACCTTAGCCAAATACATTTAATCCTCGTAAAAATGCCCTGTCTTAGGTCAGTTAGGATCACCACTGTATTTTAAGAATGTGAAATGTCCGAATAATAGTAGAGAGAATTATTTATTTTTAGCTTTTATTTCTTTCATCACATTCCCAGTGGGCCAGAAGTTTACATACACTCAATTAGTATTCGGTAGCATTACCTTTAAATTGTTTAACTTGGTTCTGTCACGTTCTGACCTTAGTTCTTTGGTCAGGGCGAGAGTTGGGTGGGTTGTCTATGTTTGTTTTTCTATGAGTTGGTATTTCTGTGTTTGGCCTGGTATGGTTCTCAATCAGAGGCAGCTGTCAATCGTTGTCCCTGATTGAGAACCATACTTAGGCAGCCTGTTTTCACCCTTGATTTGTGGGTGATTATTTTTCCGTTTCAGTGTTTGCACCATTCGGGACTGGTTCGGTTTTCATTCTCTTGTTCTTTTGTATTCATTTTCCATTAAATTACATTATGGATACATACAACGCTTTTGGTCCTCCGATCCTTCCTACTACTACTCCTCCTCCTCAGAGGAAGAAGAAACCTGTTACAGGTTCAAACATTTCGAATAGCCATCCACAAGCTTCTGACAATAGGTTGGGTAAATTTTGGCCCATTCCTCCTGACAGAGCTGGTTTGTAGGCCTCCTTGCTCGCTCACGCTTTGTCAGTTCTCCCCACACATTTTCTATGGGATTGAGGTCAGGGCTTTGTGATGGCCACTCCAACACCTTGACTTTGTTGTCCTTAAGCCATTTTGCCACAACTTTGGAAGTATGCTTGGGGTCATTGTCCAGTTGGAAGACCCATTTGCGACCAAGCTTTAACTTCCTGACTGATGTCTTGAGATGTTGCTTCAATATATCCACATAATTTCCTTTCCTCATCATGCCATCTATTTTGTGAAGTGCACCAGTCCCTCCTGCAGCAAAGCACCGCCACAACATGATGCTGCCACCCCCGTGCTTCACGGTTGGGATGATGTTCTTCGGCTTGCAAGCCTCCCCCTTTTTCCTCCAAAAATAATGATGGTCATTATGGCCAAAAAGTTATATTTTTGTTTCATCAGACCAGAGGACATTTCTCCAAAAAGTACGATCCTTGTCCCCATGTGCAGTTGCAAACCGTAGTTTGGAGCAGTGGCTTCTTCCTTGCTGAGCGGCCTTTCAGGTTATGTCGATATAGGACTCGTTTTACTGTGGATATAGATACTTTTGTACCTTTTTCATCCAGCATCTTCACAATGTCCTTTGCTGTTCTGGGATTGATTTACACTTTTCGCACCAAAGTATGTTCATCTCTAGGAGACAGAACGTATCTCCTTCCTGAGCGGTATGACGGCTGCTTGGTCCCATGGTGTTTATACTTGCGCACTATTGTTTGTACAGATGAACGTGGTACCTTCAGGCATTTGGAAATTGCTTCCAAGGATGAACTAGACTTGTGGAGGTCTACAATTGTTTTTCTGAGGTCTTGGCTGATTTCTTTTGATTTTCCCATGATGTCAAGCAAAGAGGCACTGCGTTTTAAGGTAGGCCTTGAAATACATCCACAGGTACACCTCCAATTAGCCTATCAGAAGCTTCTAAAGCCATGGCATAATTTTCTGGAATTTTCCAAGCTGTTTAAAGGCGCTGTCAACTTAGTGTATGTAAACTTCTGACCCACTGAAATTGTAATACAGTGAATTATAAGTGAAATAATCTGTCTCTAAACAATTGTTGGAAAATTACCTGTGTCATGCACAAAGTAATGTCCTCACAGACTTGCCAAACTATAGTTTGTTAACAAGAAATTTGTGGAATGGTTGAAAAATGAGTTTTAATGACTCCAACCTAAGTGTATGTAAACTTCCAACTTCAAGTGTATATACATAAAAAAAAATACATATATATTCTCCTTTATCGTTTTACACTAACCCTACCACCCCTCTCATAATTGGAGTAAACGAATGAACAACAACACTAAGGCTTCTACTTCCAGCTTATACATGCTAAACTCAGGAAAAAAAGAAACGTCCTCTCACCGTCAACTGTGTTAATTTTCCGTTCCGTTTCATGTCCGTCAGCTAATAAACCTTCACTCCCTGAAGCTGCTTCTCATCTACTGCGTTGCTCCCGTAACAATATGTGACAGCATCAGCAGTTTCACATGTTGTGTCAGTCACTGACAGTCATGTAATTAGCCATCTCTGAAAAAATAATAATTGGTAGTTAGCTGGCTAAACTATCTAAACTTTTCGTAATCATGGCCGAATACTGACTGGGCACGCAGGACACGGGCTCTGACCTCCAGGGGGCCCCCATTGATTTTGTTAGTCTATCTCTCTCAAATATCATATTAGCATGGCATAAGTCATTACAAACATGTAGAATTGGAGTAAATTAGCTTTAAAACGGCATAATTTCTCTCCACCCTATGGCAAGTGGGTAGAATTGCAAAAATTATCTGCATTGTGGCAAAATGAGTAGAATTGCATGACATTTGTTGTAAAATTGCTACGTTTGCAAAATGTGTAGAATTGCAGAAAATTCCAATTCAGCCTGCCTCGTTTTGTACAAATTACTAAAATGCAGTACGACAGGTATTCTGCCCTTGAGTTGCATTCCCATGCAAAACTAGACAGATAGCTAACAACTAAGTCTTCAATAAAACTCCCATGGCGTGACTTTTCTTGAATGAATATATTGAAAACGTTTATGTTGTGAAACTGCAAAATACAGAAAATAATATACTTTACTATTCAATTCACACCGACAGTAGCTGTACATTATACATTTGAAGTTGCATAAATACAAAGCACGCGCTAAGGTACCATGCATCTGGCATGATGCCAAACCATATAGCTAATTGTTACTCATATGGTAATTGGCTCCTTTCATTACTCTAATAATGTACAACCATTTATGTAGAATAACAAAGCATATTACACAAGGAACAGTAACAAAACTACAGTATTGTATATTTTACAATTCGTTTGCCTGGCGCACGAGCAAAGTAATACAGCTAACGACATACATGAAAGGCATTGCAATTTGTGAGTAAATGCAACCAACCAACATTGATATGTAAGCAAATCTATCAATAACAAGATTATAATCATTAGCTAAATGCTTGAATTGAACTTACAAACAAATATACTCCAAGGCTGAAGCGTGACAAGAAATAACTACATTGAAAGACCTGCACCGAAGCGTTGTTTGTAGCTGCTTCTATGCGTGCAGAACAAATTCTCTACTTCCTGTTTGCGTAGTCTTTCTAAGTACCAGAAACATCCACTAGGGGGCAAATAACACCATTGAACACAATGAAAATCCAATTGAACCATTGTAACAAAATAGTCTGTTACCTTCTAACGGGATGGCAGCACACTCCCCGCCTGGTATAATGAAATTGTGCCACTATGAAATAAAACATATCAAGAAACAAATAATGTCCTTTCTATTTTTATCTTTTGATTAGGATGCTTCAGAAAGAAGAACAACAATCTCTGAGATTGGTCTCAGAAACACCTTAGCAGCTCCTTGCTTGACAATTTTTAGTTCTACTTTCCTAACCTTTTTGTCAGTACTGGGAAAGGTTTTTACCACAAGTCCGACTGGCCAGTCATTTCTGTGTGCCTGACTGTCTTTCAATAAGACAACATCTCCCACTTTTACATTTGGCTTTTCTGCTGTCCATTTTCTGCATCTCTGCAGTGTTGTCAGGTACTCTTGTCTCCACCTTTTCCAAAAGGTGTCAGCAAGACACTGAACTTGCTTCCACTTTTTCCATTTCCCTTCCTTTTCTGTGGGAAGAGGGGCATCCCACTCACTCTGATCAGAAGAGAGTTCTCTGATTAAGGCTGTACCTTGCATTGTTATTGGAGCCACGAACCTAAAGGGGTCATAAAGACTATTCACTGTGGACAGGATGCCTCTCCGCGTAAAAGGCTTCTCATTGTGCAACACCTGGAATGAGAAGCTGTCTGTTTCCAGGTTCCAGGATAGTCCCAGACTCCGTTGAAAGGGGAGAGGATCCACTCCTAGGTCCAGATCTTTTAAGTCTTTCGCACGGTCCTCCATAGGGAAGGCTTCCATAACTGTTTTGCTATTGGATGCAATCTTGTGTAGTTTCATGTTGGACTCCGCCAACATTGCTTGTGTTTTTCTTAGAATGTTGATAGCTTCTTCTGTAGTAGCTACTGATGTCAGACCATCATCGACGTAGAAGTTCCTCACTACATATTGCTTGGGTTCTGACCCGTGTTCCATCTCACCCTGTAGCGCCGCTCGTCTCATGCAGTAGATGGCTACGGCTGGTGAAGGGCTGTTCCCAAATACATGGACTTTCATCCTGTACTCAGTTATGTTTCTATGTGGGTTGTTATCTTCATACCAGAGAAACCTTAAGTAATCTCTGTGATCCTCACGTACACAAAAACAGTAAAACATTTGTTGCACATCTGCTGTTAGTGCAATGCAATCCTTGCGGAAACGCATTAGGACACCCAAGAGTGTGTTGTTTAAGTCTGGACCACTGAGCAGGACATCGTTAAGTGACACGCCTTGACACTTAACACTGGAGTCAAATACTACGCGTATTTGTTCAGGCTTTTGTGGATGGTAAACACCAAATATGGGCAGATACCAACGTTCTTTGTCTCCCTCTAGTGGCTGTGAAGGTTCGGCTTGGTCGTTATCCAGCATCTTTTGCATGAAGTCAATAAAATGACGCTTCATGTCAGGCTTTTTGTCTAAAGTCCTGCGAAGTGATGTGAGACGGTTTATGGCCTGCTCCCTGTTATTAGGAAGGCGACGTCTAGTGGGACGAAAGGGTAGTGGAGCCACCCAGTTGTTTCCATCATCCTGGAAAACCTGTTTGTCCATAATGTCCAAGAAGGCTTTGTCCTCCACTGATGGTGCTGGTTTATCATCGTCTTGTGTTTTGTCGAACACGGAACATCCCAGGCTGTCTGTGTTCACAGTTGTGATTGGATCTCTCGAGTGCACTGTAGAGGGAGAGATGTGTTTCTGAGCTACGCTGTTGTAGTTCTCTTTTACCTGGATGATGTCAGGGCAAGGGCTCAGATAGGATGTGCGACCATTTTGAAGTATGTTTGTCCTGAACACGTTAACATTGGCTGGTCGGTGAGCCGTTTCCAGACAGACCTCACTCATGATGACCCACCCGAGCTCGAGTCGCTGTGCATAAGGAGTGTCGTGGGGCCCATTGATTTGCTCTCGTACCTTGTGTACCCTTAAGATGTCTCGTCCTAAGAGTAGGAGGATGGGAGCGTCTGGGTCCACAGCTGGAATTTTGTCCATAACTGGTTGCAGATGGGGATGATGATACCCAATGTCGGGGGAGGGAATCTCCATCCTATCGTCTGGCATCATATCACACTCTATCAGAGTAGGGAGAGTGAGCTGCATGTGTCCATCTATAGACTCCACCATGAAGTTGACGGCTCTCCTGCCTGAAGTCTCTGTTACCCCAGAACACGTCTTCATGGTGTATGGAGCAGAGTTGTCATTGATGTTGAAGAGACTGAAAAACTCTGTCTTGGCCAGAGATTTGTTACTCTGTTCATCAAGCACTACATACATTTTGACAGCTTTCTCTCTTTTCCCAGCCGGATAAGCTTTGACTAGGCATATTTTTGAACATGATCTTGGATTGACTGCCTCACCACAGATCTCTGTATACTTTGAGGTGACAGATAGAAGAGCATCGTCACCTTGCTCCCCGCCATGCTCTGTCTCTGCTGTAGCGGTGTCTGTATTTGAAGGGGCTGGGCCTGGATGCAGAGCAGAGCAGCAAGATGCCTGTCGCTGTCGCACTCAGAGCACTTGATTGAAACCTTACAGTCTTTAGCTCTGTGCCGAGTTGACCCACAACATCGGAAACAAATGTCATTGTCTTTGAGATATGATTTGCGCTCATCTAGAGTTTTTTATCTAAACCCACGGCACTTTTTAAGAGGATGAGGCTTGTTATGTATTGGGCAGTGATGGTCAGGGTTTTCAACCTTTGTCTTACTGGGTTTGGTTTGGTGGTCTGAGGCCTCAGATGACGCATCTGTCTTGTATACAGTCACAGGTGTCTTCCTGCTGTACCTGGCAGGTTTCTCACTTTTCATGGGCACCTGGTTAGTTGAGGTGTAGAGGGTGAAGCTGGGGTCATTTCTAATTTTCGCCTGGTTCCTGATGAATCTCGAGAAGAACGAGAATGGTGGGAATGCTACCCGATAGTCCTCCTTATATTTAGATCCCTGTGCAATCCATTTTTCTTGTAAACTGAATGGAAGTTTCTCTACAATAGGGTTTACCCCCCGAGATGTGTCCAGATAAGCGAGGCCTGGAAGGTACCCTTCTACTTTAGCACACTCCAGTTCGAGAAGAATGTCACCTAGTTCTCTTAGAGTGTGATTGTCTTTGTTAGTCAGTTTTAGAAAATCATACATTTTCTTCAACAGTGCATTCTCGATCACTTCGGGTGTACCATAGCACTCTTCTAGTCGTTGCCAGACCATGTTAAGCCCTGCTGTTGCGTTGAAAATATGGACAGATCTAATTCTGTTTGCTTGCTCAGACGACTCTGCCCCTAGCCACTTGGTAATTAGATCTAACTCTTCCCTGGCTGATAAATTCAAGTCTCTGGTCGCATTGAGAAAGGATGCTTTCCATGCCCAATAATTTTCAGGGCGATCATCAAACTTCAGGAGTCCGGAAGGAGGAGGTACTTGATGAGGTCTGGTGCCACTTGTGACTCAGGGAAGTTTTGTGTGTGTGACTGGAAGTGGGCTTGTTTTCCATATCCACCATGCTGCTGTTCCTTTCTTTTGAACGGAGAGTCTCTACTCATGTTCTGTTGTTTGCTACTTTCTGGATTATGGCATGTAGCTGGGTCAACACTAAGCTCTTGTTTCTCCACTTCAAATGGATGTTCAGCAAAGTAGGGCCTAGCATGTTGTTGCACATACTCACATGTACGTTGGACTGGACTTAAGGGCTGTGTCCCTGTGTCTAGTTCTTTGCGAAGCTCTCTGCGTTCTGATCCTACAGCTTCTTCAAAGGCTGCAGCTTCAGCCAACGCAGAAGCAGCTGCTCTCTCAACTTGGAGAACATATAAACTTGCCTCGGTCAGCTTTTTGCTTCAACAAGCTGGCCTCTATTTCTGCCTTTTGTTTCATCACTGAAGCTTCCTTCTCAGCATAGGAGACTTGTGCGCGAGCTGCGTCTGCCTTGGCGCGTGCTTTGATGGCTGCAGAACTCACCGTTGAGGATTTGCTTGACTGTTTTGATGACTGATCTTGTAGACTGAGACTTGGTCCCAATGTGTTGAAGAGGCTCTTCCATCTCTCTCTGTTGAACACCTGGCTCTGGTTGTTGCATCGTAGACTGCTGGTCTTCCCTAGGATAAGAGGCTTTGTTGGCTGATGAACGTAGAAACATAACCACCGTGTGCAGTTATTCTTGTGCTTGAGCCCGCTGTGATGATGTGTTTTCACTATTCTGCCCTTGAGTTGCGTTCCCATGCAAAACTAGACAGATAGCTAACAACTAAGTCTTCAATAAAACTCCCAAGGCGTGACTTTTCTTGAATGAATATATTGAAAACTTTTATGTTGTGAAACTGCAAAATACAGAAAATAATATACTTTAGTATTCAATTCACACCGACAGTAGCTGTACATTATACATTTGAAGTTACATAAATACAAAGCACGCGCTAAGGTACCATGCATCTGGCATGATGCCAAACCATATAACTAATTGTTACTCATATGGTAATTGGCTCCTTTCATTACTCTAATAATGTACAAAACTACAGTATTGTATATTTTACAATTCGTTTGCCTGACGCACGAGCAAAGTAATGCAGCTAACGACATATGAAAGGCATTGCAATTTGTGTGAGTAAATGCAACCAACCAAAATTGATATGTAAGCAAATCTATCAATAACAAGATTATAATCATTAGCTAAATGCTTGAATTGAACTTACAAACAAATATACTCCAAAGCTGAAGCGTGACAAGAAATAACTACATTGAAAGACCTGCACCGTAGCGTTGTTTGTAGCTGCTTCTATGCGTGCAGAACAAATTCTCTACTTCCTGTTTGCGTAGTCTTTCTAAGTACCAGAAACATCCACTAGGGGGCAAATAACACCATTGAACACAATGAAAATCCAATTGAACCATTGTAATAAAATAGTCTGTTACCTTCTAACAGGATGGCAGCACAACAGGATATTTCTTAAAGTAACTCTTTATTAGCTAGCTGTAACTAGCATGTTCACGTGTCTCATACCATGATCAACTGACCATGATCTCACCACTTGGGTGGTCTTAACCAATCATAGCGCAGTATGATACGGCGGTAAAATGCATCCAATTACAATTCAGTATGTTTACACATACGTTTTTATCTCAATATCAATACATTTTTGGGTAAAAATGAAATAATCTTACTGTGATTGTTTTCAAATTTAAAAAATGCTTCTTGGGGCATCCCGAGTGGCGCAGTGGTCTAAGGTACTGCATCGCAGTGCTATCTGTGCCACTAGAGATTCTGGGTTCGAGTCCAGGCTCAGACGCAGCTGGCCGCAACCGGGAGGCCCATGGGGCACAATTGGCCCAGCGTCGTCCGGGTTAGGGAGGGCTTGGCCGGCAGGGATATCCTTGTCTCATCGTGCACTAGCGCCTCCTTTGGCGGGCCGGGCGCAGTGCATGCTGACACGATCACCAGGTGTACGGTGTTTCCTCCGACACATTGCTGCGGTTGGCTTCCGGGTTTAATGTTCATTGTGTCACCCCGCTATCATCCAGAAGGCGAGGTCAGTACAGGTGCATCAAAGCTGGGACCGAGAGACTGAAAAACAGCTTCTATCTCAAGGCCATCAGACTGTTAAACAGCCACCACTAACATTGAGTGGCTGCTGCCAACACACTGACACTGACACTGACTCAACTCCAGCCACTTTAATAATGGGAATTGATGGGAAATGATGTAAATATATCACTAGCCACTTTAAACAATGCTACCCTATATAATGTTACTTACCCTACATTATTCATCTCATATGCATACATATATACTGTACTCTATCATCGACTGCACCCTTATGTAATACATGTATCACTAGCCACTTTAACTATGCCACTTTGTTTACATACTCATCTCATATGTATATACTGTACTCGATACCATCTACTGTATCTTGCCTATGCTGCTCTGTACCATCACTCATTCATATATCCTTATGTACATATTCTTTATCCCCTTACACTGTGTATAAGACAGTAGTTTTGGAATTGTTAGTTAGATTACTTGTTGGTTATTACTGCATTGTCGGAACTAGAAGCACAAGCATTTCGCTACACTCGCATTAACATCTGCTAACCATGTGTATGTGACAAATAAAATTTGATTTGATTTGATTTTGATTTTGGTTAGGTTGTAAATGGAGGACGCATGGCTCTCGACCTTCGCCTCTTCGGAGTCCACACGGGAGTTCCAGCGATGAGACAAGACTGTAACTACTACAAATTGGATACCACAAAATTGGGGAGAAAAAGGGGTAAAAATTGTTTGTGGGGAGGGGATAACCAAAAATGTTCCATTATTGGCAGCGAAGTTTGGAACTCTTGGTCTTTTATCTAATTTACAGCATGGAAGCCCAGAACTCCATCCACCAAAACAGGCTGAACTTTCAGGTGGTCTATTCAAATAGCTCCTACACTAAAAGGGTGTTATTATCATGTTCAGAATTTCACAGTATTATTCCAACTTCATTGTGTGGAAATATATAGAAAACACAGGAAAAGCACGTTTTTGACAGAACCAGGCCTTTTAAAACGGAAAAACTTTCTCTACACCCTGTGGCAAAATGTGTAGAATTGCAGGAAATAAACATTTAAATAAATCTCTTTACTGTCAATCGGGCGGGCCACGAGCCAAATCTTGCTTAGGTTCCCCAAAAGGGCCTCTCTGGAAAAACCATGACAATGTTTTCATTAACTCACCCAGTCTAAATAAGTACCTTTCCCCTCTGTTCTCCCCTAGTTCCTGCATGGTCAGCTGCTCAGAGTGCGCAGTGCCTCTCCATGCCAGGAAACACTGCATAGCTTTTGTCATAAGTTGTGTCCCAAATGACACCCTATTCCCTATATAGTGCACTAGTTTTGACCAGGGAACACAGGGAATATGTACTATTTAGGTAATATTGTGCCATTTGGGACTCCTCCTCTGTCTCTCTGCCCCCAACTTCCCACTACCTGCAGGAGGGACCTGTGTCTCACTCCTCTATCCTGTGGTTCCCAGTACTTGGGAATGAGGTCCTCCTCTCAGTCCCCTGGCTGTAGGTATTGAGAAGGGGCAGGCAGTCTCTCAATGAGCTGCAGGTGGCGTGGAGTAATGGAAAGTGGAAGGGAGGAGGGAAGCCAGAGGCCATGCAGTTCATCAAGTAGACAGCTGCTTCACTCATCTTGTTCTCCTGCACACACTCTGGCCGTCGCTTAATTATACTGGCTAGTGGGGGCAGCTGGGATGAAAGATTAGAACTGTGACTATCTACTGTGTCTTTTCACTGCTCCTGTTGCAAATGCTCCCAGAACTGCCTCTGCAGCTATTGGAGTGATGTTTTTATTGGTATGATTGTAATATGATTGAGAATGAAGTAGACACTTGGTAGTTCAGGGATATGTTTCTTGACCAATACCTAATGCTCACAGCTGGCTGTCCAATTAGCTTAGGGTTGCTACAAAAATTGTGTTGCATGGTAATCTCAGCTAATTTCACTGACAATTTTTAAGCATATTCATTAAATGTCATCAGTGATAGCTTGTCAGAGAAAAATACTTTAATACATAAAAATTAAAAGAGGAAGACAAATAATGGCACATTATGTAAAAAAGTGTGTGTACACAGATGTTTTGAACAACAAAAAGAACCCCCTGACACTAATTACAGCCATGAATGAAGATGGAGAGCTATAACACAGACGACTAGGAAGAAATACACTGGCCATCAGAGGACACACACACTCATCCAGCTGTATTCTGGAGAGCCAGTTACTTTCCTTGATAATGTGTTGTCAATAGAGCTTATGTAATGCACTCAAACATTTAGGTTCTTTGTTGGCAGAATTATTTTTTTCCTGCAGAAGTAGTGTCAGTAGTGGCAATTTATTTTATTTAACTAGGCAAGTCAGTTAAGAACAAATTATTATTTTCAATGATGGCCTAGGACTGGCAGGATGAGGGTCAGAACAGATTTGTACCTTGTCAGCTCGGTGATTCAATCTTGCAACCTTTCGGTTACTAGTCCAACGCTCTGACCACTAGGCTACACTGCCGCCCCATAAACTATATGCGACATTGAAATATGAGAATTTAGATAATGAAGACAGTGCTAAGGAATTGTCAAAAAGCGTAATTAACAGAGTTCACAGAATTCAGCTGGTTTGCTGGTTTTCTGTCTGACCGCAGTCTCTTCCACTGAGACAGCCACTGTTCTTGGCCTCCCGTCGAGATGGACAATTTCCTCATCATGCCAGTCCAGTCAACACGCTGAGATATTTCTTAGTCTCCTTGTTTGATCCTCGTCCAGCTCCTTTCTTCTGCGTCAGGATTACCTCCACTTCCCCTAGCACATTCTTCACGCTACAAGCCACAACGTGGCACGCCACGGAGAGAGTGAATTGGAGAACTCCGGTTCACTGTGCCCTCAATCTGCTGCCATGATCATCCATCTCTGTCAACGGGGGAACTATCTTCCCCTGAGCCGATTCTCCTCCTGTGAAGGAGAGGCTTTCCGGCTCCCAGCGCCCAGCTTTGTTATATCAGCTGTAGAAAGAGCAACAGGGATGAGGGCTATCCTCCCTCCTCCTCATTTCATGTCTCATCGCTTAAGACCTTTTTCTCCCTTAAATCCAATTACTGTGCAGTCCCCCCCGCATGGAGGGATGCTAGTGGAGGGGGTAAAGGTTGACTCCTGAGAAATTCTATACCTAACTTTTTATTATTTCTGGAAATAACTTCCCGTTCTAATAGGGAAGGCACAGCGGGGTGTGTGTCACATAAGACTAAGTGGGAAATATATTGAACAAAATGTAAATGCAACATCCAACAATTTAAAATATTTTACTGAGTTGTGAATGCAACATCCAACAATTTAAAATATTTTAATGAGTTTACTGAGTTGTAATCACCGAATCAACTTGGATGTTGCATTTACATTTTTGTTCAGTATATTTCCCATTTAGTCTTATGTGACGCACACCCCGCTGTGACTTCCTTAATAGAACAGGAAGTTAGGCGAAAGCTATGATCCCATATTGTCATTTCAATCAGTGTGGATGAAGGGGAGGAAACAGGTTAAAAAAATGATTTTTAAGCCTTGAGGCATGGATTGTGTACTGTATATGTGCCATTCAGAGGGTAAATGGGCAAGACAAAATATTTAAGTGCTTTGAACGAGGTATGGTAGTAGGTGCCAGGCACACTGCAACACTGCTGGGTTTTTCAAGCTCCCATTTCCCATTTGTTTTGAGGCTGTTCTGAGGGCAAAAGGGGGTGCAACTCAAAATTAGGGAGGTGAAATGTAATTTCATCAAATTATACATTGATAGCCGAATTGCTGGCTTTTTAGACTCTCCTAGAGGAAGCGGCATTGCAGTGAAGAGCAGAAACCTGCCTCATCATAAATGTCTGCAAGATTTTGCTTGCTGGCAGTGACAAGGATGGAGATAAAAAGACAGAAAAAGAGAGGGAAAGAGGGGGCGTAATGAGTCTTGGCCTGCGTGTTTCTCTCTCTCTCCCCCACTCCACCAAGGGGGGACCTAAATCCTGACCCAGTTACTCCTCCCTCTCCCTTCATGCGCTGCTCTGATCATGGGCCTGATGGGCACTGTGGGTGTGTCAAGCCCAGCAAGGGGAGCCTTTGATAACAGCAAACACCCACCAGGAACCCAGCTGGTAACAAACCAACAGAGAGAGATATAGGGAGATTTCAGTGGCGAGCACAGCTGGGCAGCCCAAAGAGAGAGATCAAGGGATGGGCGGGGGGGAGGATGGTGATGCCCAGCTGTCTGAGGTTTTGGAGTGGAAGAGGACAGCGTGATCATGGACTCTCTCAGAGTTGAGTGTTCGCTTGCCTTCATCCTCCTCCGCTTCTCCTCCTCCTTGTCTTTAGACATCCAGAGCACATTGTGGTCCTCATTCAGCAGACATACCCAGTTGTTTTCTGCCATTGTCATTGGATTTATTACCAGGTCAAAGAACTCAGAAGAGTGGGTCATTGACTACAGTGTGCTTTTCTCTCCCTCAAAGGGCCAGTCATTCCAAGAGATGCTAACTGACCCTACAAATGTATGAGCAACAGAGTCTACTGAGACACTCTCTATCGATTGTCATCTGAATCGTCAGCATGTCAACAGAAACATTATTTTTAGCCCCTCGTGTCAAAAACAGGGTCTGAATGATTTTCATGGTGTCTCATATGAACTGGTGCAGCAGAGGAGTCATCTTACAGTGTCTGTAATAAAACATGGGTTAACTTACAGAACAGACAGTTTGAGGTCTCGGTTGAAGAGGATTTGTCTTGTGTTGAGACAGACACAAAAAAGTACTGCTGGGCTGCTTTCTAATTTTGCATTCTGGGGCAGCTAGGTCCTTGCTGGTGAGGCTGGAGACGAGGCTAAGACTCCGGAAAAGAGGCCAGGGGTATTGCACCATGAGCAGCACAGCAGCCACTGGCATACAGCCTTCAAGACAATAAACCAGGCCTCCTGGTTAAACACAGGCAACATTAACATAATAGACAAAGTCAGATTTATTACTCGCCATGTCTGGGCTTCCGAGACGGTAGCCATTATGGTCGCCAATGTTCAACATTATGCCTGCTCAATTAAGTGCTTATTGGATGAAGGGCATTATTTGATCAAGTGCCTCTGGGGAGGAGGACTGAAAATCTGGAAAATATTTCAGAGCTCTCCAATTCTGCAGAAAACAGCATTGACTATGGCAGTGACAGGGGAAAGGCACAGCTGTCCTGTCAGTTATAGTCAGATATTATTGAAGCTGGATGATCCATTGGATTTGTGCTGTGCAGTAGATACAAGCTCAGAGGGAGAGAAGCTTGATTCCCTGCAAGCCCAGGCAGCTTGGCTGCAGCACAGTAACACGGCCAAGCCAGCAGAGAGCACTTTAATCAAACTGAACCATAACACTGATGTTTGTTTTTGCTCACAATAGGTCCACATCATAATAGGTAACGTAATTACTATTTGTAAATCCTTCTTCTGGCAGTAGAGACTCTGTTACACCCCACTCTAGATCTTTCTCACTCTCCTTTTTTGCAGTGGGACAAAAATGGACAAGCCCATGGAACACGATCCATTTCAATCTCCCTATAGATGAGGTGAGCATTGAGCAGTGAGATAATGGTGGGATCGCCATGGCAATGCCTGTCGTTGGCC
Source organism: Oncorhynchus tshawytscha (assembly GCF_018296145.1). Taxonomy (NCBI): domain Eukaryota; kingdom Metazoa; phylum Chordata; class Actinopteri; order Salmoniformes; family Salmonidae; genus Oncorhynchus; species Oncorhynchus tshawytscha. The sequence continues at coordinate 631,478 of NC_056449.1, forward strand.
CTGTTCCCCTTTAATGATGTGACAGATCCACTGGGCTGCTGCCAATAAAGCAGCAATAATTATAACAGTCCAATGACAGATCCAATTCTACAGGCTGCTTGGATGGGAGACACTGAGCTGCTCTACTGCATGCTATAGCTGATGCTGAACGGGCATGATGAGGCAGGGCAGCTGAGGGGGTTGGAGGGGAGTAGGTCCTTATTCACGAATATCGTTGAGTGAGTATTGCTGTGTGAAGGTGAAGGAGATATGTTGAGTTAGTATATCAGACATATGTATTTGTCTCTTGAATGTTTTTCAGAGATTGGCTTACTAAAAGTCCATAAGAATTCTAATAGATACAATATTGGCTAATAATATGGTATTGGATCACTGGGCCATAAACTGGATCACATGGATTTTATAATGTTACTATACTGTACTAGCCACATACAGTATGCCCCTGCCTTTATCTAATCTGAACATCCTTCAGGGGTGTGGCTTCAGCTCTGTTTATATATCCTTTCCTCCAATGTGAAAAGGTGACATTTGGAAGGCGAAGACAGATACTGGTGGATTATCATGGGTTCCAGACCTTGTCTGTGCCAAGACATGGATAGAAACACCCAGATCCCTGTACCTTCATTATACAGCATCGCTAAATCAACATTATAAATACCTCTTTGTCCATGCAATGAATTATGCATGTGGGTGTACCATGCCTATGTGCAAATAAATCCACCACAGGCTTTCCAATATTTTAAGTGTTTATCAAAGACAACATATGCATGCCCTTGGCATAAAAGTGGTGGTGTCAGAACCACCAATTCATCTTAATTCCTGGACTAAGAGCGGCCATCACGTTTTACATTTTCAGTGAGAGGCAGTTGCCTGGGTAGCTTGCGGGAAGAGCTTGATCATTGGCCTTGTTTCTCCACCAGGCTCTGCTCTTTCTATCAATTCCACAGCTAAAACCCTCTCAGTCCTCACTCCCCCTATCTAAGATATCTACTGCAGTCCTCACTCCCCCCTATTTAAGATATCTACTGCAGCCCTCATCCTCACATACAACACCCGTTCTGCCAGTCACATTCTGTTGAAGGTCCCCAAAGCACACACATCCCTGGGTCGCTTGTCTTTTCAGTTCGCTGCAGCAAACACTCAAACTGGACAGTTTTATCTCAATCTCTTCACTCAAAGACTCAGTCATGGACACTCTTACTGACAGTTGTGACTGCTTTGCGTGATGTATTGTTGTCTCTACCTTCTTGCCCTTTGTGCTGTGTCTGTGCCCAATAATGTTGCTACCATGTTGTAGTCATGTTGTGTTGCTACCATGCTGTGTTGCCATGTGTTGCTGCCTTGCCATGTTGTCTTAGGTCTCTTTATGTAGTGTTGTGTTGTCTCTCTTGTCGTGATGTGTGTTTTGTCCTATATTCATATATTTTTTCATCCCAGCCCCTTTCCACGCAGGAGGCCTTTTGCCTTTTGGTAGGCCGTCATTGTAAATAATAATTTGTTCTTAACTGACTTGCCTAGTTAAATAAAAGTTAAATAAATACATATAAAAAATGTTTTCAGCATGCAGTGTCTTTCTCTCTGTGAATGACTAATACGTTCGATTGGGCGTTGAGGGGATTTACAATGACACAGGGCCTCTAGGGGAAAAATAAAACAACCCAACTAATATCTTAGAAGATATTTAGCTTATCTGTCAGGGCTGGGACCTCTCTGGTGGCTGAGGTAGAAACATAGGTCCCATGTAGAGGGTCGTGGAGACCACAGCAGGTGAGGCAGTGCAGTGGTGGATATCCTGGCCCATATGACGAGTGGACACTGAGTTAGTGAGCTCCCCCTCCTGTGACTGATTGGAGCAGGAGGTCGAAGTGGCATTTAATCAACTGATTGCATTGGCTGGTGCATAATGGCCCCCCATCTACAAAGATAATGGGCTTTCAGGGAGAGAGGGAGAAGATAAGAGTGAATAGATGGAAGAGAGAATGAGAGACAGTCTGTCAGAAACAAGATGTGTATGGATTGATGGAAAAGGGATAGAGGGAGAATGGATTAAGTGAAGTTACACATTAAAATTTCTAAAAATGCTTACACATCCATAAGTAGGCTACTCTCACATACGTTTAAGTAATTTGGCTGCTGCTCTTATCCAGAGCAATTTACAGGAGCAATTAGGGTAAAGGGCACACCTACAGATTTTTCACCTAGTCGGCTCGGAGATTCAGACCAGCAACCTTTCGGTTACTGACGCAACTCTCCACTAGGCTACCTGCCGCCACTAACATAATATACACATTTACAACATTGGCATGGTCAGAATCAGGGTTCACAGAGCAGCATTAGAATTACAACTACAGTTTGGATGATACTGAACATATTAGTTTACTTACCGTTGTTATACCAGTTTGTGGGATGCTCCATTTATAGATTTACAAATAAATCACAGAGACACAACAAACAGGTATAACTGTGAAAAATACAATTTGTATACTGTATATGACAGTGTACTAAAATGTGTGACTACTTGTATGCAAATACAGTCAGGTTAACAATTATTGGCACCCTTGATAAAGATGAGCAAAAAGGACTGTAAAATAAATACTGAGCTATATTATATAGTCTCCAAAAAATTTAATTATATTATTTTATACAAATACAATTGCTTAGAGATTTTTTTTTCAATAATTATGACCACTATATTTTTGAAAGAAAAAAATGTACCTATTACAAAATATTTTTCTCTGAGCAATTGTATTAGTATAAAATAATCTAATTGTCCCCTTGCAAGGATAATTGCGCTGAGATATTTTCTAAAATGTTTGTTTCATGAGATTGGAGAACACATTTGGGAGGGATCTTAAACCATTCCTCCATACAGAATCTTTCCAGATCCTTGATATCCTTTGTCTTTGCTTATGGACTGCCCTCTTCAATTCAAACCCCAGGTTTTCAATGGGGTTCAAGTTCGAAGACTGAGATGGCCATTGCAAAATGTAGATTTTTGTGGTCAATTAACAATTTTCTTGTGGATTTTGATGTGTCATTGGGGTTATTGTCTTGCTGGAAGATCCACTTGCGGCCAAGTTTGTGCTAAAATATCCGGGTGCTAGGTAAAGTTTATAACAAGTGCCCCAGAACATGTGTGTGTGTAACCTTTATTTAACTGGGCAAGTCAGTTAATTAAGAACAAATTCAGTTTTGGAAACTTTAGAGTGTTTTCTATCCTAAGCTGTCAATTATATGCATATTCTAGCATCTGGTCCTGAGAAATAGGCCGTTTACTTTGGGAACGTTATTTTTCCAAAAATAAAAATAGTGCCCCCTAGCTTCAAGAGTTAAAAGTGATGGGTGGGAATAAGGTGTGAATAATGCTGAATGGGTGTAGACAATGAAGAGCTATCCACTAGGTGTACCAAAACATTGAACATTACCTAGAGTGGTTCTTCCTGTAAAAGTTGCATCATATCGCAGCATGATGCCACTAGGCTACGCAGCACAGCGTAGCCTAGTGGCAGCGTAGCCTAGTGGTTAGAGCGTTGGACTAGTAACCGGAAGGTTGCGAGTTCAAACCCCCGAGCTGACAAGGTACAAATCTGTTGTTCTGCCCCTGAACAGGCAGTTAACCCACTGTTCCCAGGCCGTCATTGAAAATAAGAATGTGTTCTTAACTGACTTGCCTGGTTAAATAAAGGTAAAATTAAAATTAAAACACCATGCGGACTGACGCAGAATTGACAGGTTATTTAATTGTCAGCCACTGTTGCAATTAATGCTAGTTAGTGCTAGTTTGACCACCAGAGGGCATCTTTGAGAAGCATTTGATAGTCTTCAATATTGGCTGTACTAGAGAATTTTAAAACCTTTTTTTGTAAAAACATATTATATGGGACTAATTTTATTAATTTTCAGGGTTTCCGTCAAGAAAATATGGCGCTGTACAACCTGACAGTCGAGCATAAGCTACAGTACTAAGAGCATAACATTTCCACACCCTAATTGGAGCCTAATGAATACCCAAACCAAGATTCAGTGAAAATAAAATCTCATTGATTCATCAAGACCAGTCCCCATGAATGTCTCTGAGCAGCGCGAAATGGTGCTGAAATAGTTGATCACACACGGGTAGGCAATTCTTGAACATGGGGTGAGACATTCTTACTTATATGTAAATAAAGCCAGATAGTTAATTTAGAATAATTTATTTAGGTTTTTAAAGGGAGAGAAACCAAAAGCCCACCGTCGCCTCATGGGTCTCCTGATCATTTTTCACTGTGATGCAGTGTCTTAGACCGCTGCGCCCCTTGGGATGCCCCATCCACAAAGTTTTTAATGCTGATCAATTGTCCTGCTAATAGCCCATTATGGCGCTGTACGACATGACCGGTCGGGAGTAGGCTACAGTACTACAGTAAGAGCAAAATAATCCTAACATTAACTCACCTTAATTGTAGTCTAACCAATACTCAAATGGAGATTCAATAAAAATAAAAATCTCATTGTCTCTTCCATTAATTTTGAAAGAGTATTTTCCAGTAATCATAATCAGTGCTCTAACTCCCACTTGCGCTGGTCTGGAGCAGTGACGCAGTAAACCACAAATTACCTCTAACCTCTAAAATAATCTCAAAACTTTGAGTTGAGCAACCACTGTAGTAATGCCTTATACTTTTGTATTTATTTTCTATGATTCGGATGCACTTTTGTTTGCATTGCCATAGTAATTAGTATGAAAAATAGTACATTGTAGATTTCAATAAAATGCTAATTAATTACTTAAATCATACAATGTGATTTTCTGGATTTTTGTTTTAGATTCCGTCTCTCACAGTTGAAGGGTACCTATGATAAAAAATTACAGACCTCTACATGCTTTGTAAGTAGGAAAACCTGCAAAATCGGCAGTGATTCAAATACTTGTTCTCCCCACTGTATGTCGATGGAAGGGGGTGAGGCCTACGGTTTTGTATTGAAGTCAATGTAGCCAGAGGAGGACGGGAGATAGCAGTCCTCCGGCTACACCATGGTGCTACCACAGACAATGCTGTTGAAGTTACTTTAGACCTTCATTGCAAAACTGTATTTTAATTATTTGGTGACGTACCCTTTAACTTCCGGCGCGTTCCTAGGAAACTATGCAGTTTTTTGTTTTTTTTACGTGTTATTTCTTACATTGGTACCCCAGGTCATCTTAGGTTTCATTACATACAGTTGCTTAGAACTACTGAATATAAGAGCAGCGTCAACTCACCATCGGTACGACCAAGAATATGACTTTTGCAAAGCGGATCCTGGGTTCTGCCTTTCACCCAGGACAATGGAATGGATCCCAGCCGGCGACCCAAAACAACGACTTCGTAAAAGAGGGAAACGAAGCGGTCTTCTGGTCAGACTCCGGAGACGGGCACATCGCGCACCACTCCCTAGCATACTTCTCGCCAATGTCCAGTCTCTTGACTGCAAGGTTGATGAAATCCAAGCAAGGGTAGCATTCCAGAGGGACATCAGAGACTGTAACGTTCTTTGCTTCACGGAAACATGGCTCACTCGAAAGACGCTATAGGAGTCGGTGCAGCCAGCTGGTTTCTCCACGCATCACGCCGTCAGAAACAAACATCTTTCTGGTAAGAAGAGGGGCGGAGGCGTATGCTTTATGGTTAACGAGTCGTGGTGTGGTCACAACAACATACAGGAACTCAAGTCCTTCTGTTCACCTGATTTAGAATTCCTCACAATCAAATGTCGACTGCATTATCTACCAAGGGAATTCTCTTCGATTATAATCACAGCTGTATATATTCCCCCCCAAGCAGACACATCGATGACTCTTTGCAAACTAGAATCCACATATCCTGAGGGAGCATTCATTGTAGCTGGGGATTTGAACAAGGCTAATCTAAACAAGACTCCCTAAATTGTATCAGCATATCGATTGCACAACCAGGGCTGGTAAAACCTTGGATCATTGCTATTCTAACTTCCGCGACGCATATAAGGCCCTCCCCCACCCTCCTTTCGGAAAAGCTGACCACGACTCCATTTTGTTGCTCCCTGCCTACAGACAGAAGCTAAAACAAGAAGCTCCCTCGCTGAGGTCTGTTCAACGCTGGTCCGACCAATCTGATGCCACGCTCCAAGACTGCTTCCATCACGTGGACTGGGATATGTTTCGTATTGCGTCAAACAACAACATAGACGAAAACGCTGATTCGGTGAGCGAGTTCATCAGAACGTGTGTTGAAGATGTCGTTCCCATATAGCAACGATTAAAACATTCCCAAACCAGAAACCGTGGATTGATGGCAGCATTCGTGTGAAACTGAAAGCGCGAACCACTGCTTTTAACCTCTTGATTCTAGCCATCCTGGATCCGGGATCGTGAATACAGCCTCAAGCTCATTACCATAACGCAACGTTAACTATTCATGAAAATCGCAAATGAAATGAAAGAAATATGCTAGCTCTCAAGCTTAGCCTTTTGTTAACAACACTGTCATCTCAGATTTTCTAAATATGCTTTTCAACCATAGCAAAACAAGCATTTGTGTAAGATTATTGATAGCTAGCGTAGCATTCAGCGGGCAACATTTTCACAAAAACAAGAAAAGCATTCAAATAAAATCATTTACCTTTGAAGAACTTCAGATGTTTTCAATGAGGAGACTCTCAGTTAGATAGCAAATGTTCAGTTTTTCCAAAAAGATTATTTGTTTAGGACAAATCGCTCCGTTTTGTTCGTCACGTTTGGCTACCAAAAAAAAATGAAAATTCAGTCATCAAAACGCAGAACTTTTTTCCAAATTAACTCCATAATATCGACTGAAACATGGTAAACATTGTTTAGAATCAATCCTCAAGGTGTTTTTCACATATCTCTTCGATGATATATCGTTCGTGGAAGTCTGCTCTCTCCTCTGAATCACATGGAAGAATGCTTGCAGCTGAAGATTACGCACCAATTTCGACAAAGGACACCGGGCGGACACCTGGTAAATGTAATCTCTTATGGCCAATCTTCCAATGATATGCCTACAAACACGTCACAATGCGGCAGAAAGTGTAGGCACGTTCAGGGCGCATTCACAGCCATATAAGGAGACAATGGAAAACAGCGCCTCAAACATTTGGCTCACTTCCTGTTTGAAGTTTCATCTTGGTTTCGCCTGTAGCATCAGTTCTGTGGCACTCACAGATAATATTTTGCAGTTTTGGAAACGTTAGAGTGTTTTCTTTCCAAAGCTGTCAATTATATGCATAGTCGAGTATCTTTTCGTGACAAAATATCTTGTTTAAAATGGGAACGTTTTTTCATCCAAAAATGAAATACTGCCCCTAGTGTTCCAAGAGGTTAATCAGGGCAAGGTGACCGGAAACATGACCGAATACAAACAGTGTAGCTATTCCCTCCGCAAGGCAATCAAACAAGCTAAGCGTCAGTATAGAGACAAAGTAGAATCGCAATTCAATGGCTCAGACACAAGAGGTATGTGGCAGAGTCTACAGTCAATTGCGGATTACAAAAAGAAAACCAGCCCAGTCACAGACCAGGATGTCTTGCTCCCAGACAGACTAAATAACTTTTTTGCCCGCTTTGAGGACAATACAGTGCCACTGACACGGTCCGCAACCAAAACATGCGGACTCTCCTTCACTGCAGCCGGGGTGAGTAAAACGTTTAAACGTGTTAACCCTCGCAAGGCTGCAGGCCCAGACGGCACCCCAGCCGCGCCCTCAGAGCATGCACAGACCAGCTCTCTGGTGTGTTTACGGACATATTCAATCAATCCTTATCCCAGTCTGCTGTTCCCACATGCTTCAAGAGGGCCACCATTGTTCCTGTTCCCAAGAAAGCTAAGGTAACTGAGCTAAATGACTACCGCCCCGTAGCACTCACTCACTCCGTCATCATGAAGTGCTTTGAGAGACTAGTCAAGGACCATAATCACCTCCACCCTACCTGACACACTAGACCCACTCCAATTTGCTTACCGCCCAAATAGGTCCACAGACGATGCAATCTCACCACACTGCACACTGCCCTAACCCATCTGGACAAGAGGAATACCTACGTGAGAATGATGTTCATCGACTACAGCTCAGCATTTAACACCATAGTACCCTCCACCCTGGGTCTCGACCCCGCCCTGTGCAACTGGGTACTGGACTTCCTGACGGGCCACCCCCAGGTGGTGAGGGTAGGTAACAACATCTCCACCCCGCTGATCCTCAACACTGGGGGGGCCCACAAGGGTGCGTTCTGAGCCCTCTCCTGTACTCCCTGTTCACCCACGACTGCGTGGCCACGCACGCCTCCAAGTCAATCATCAACTTTGCGGACGACACAACAGTGGTAGGCTTGATTACCAACAATGACGAGACGGCCTACAGGGAGGAGGTGAGGGCCCTCGGAGTGTGGTGTCAGGAAAATAACCTCACACTCAACGTCAACAAAACTAAGGAGATGATTGTGGACTTCAGGAAACAGCAGAGGGAACACCCCCCTATCCACATCGATGGGACAGTAGTGGAGAGGGTTGTAAGTTTTAAGTTCCTTGGCGTACACATCACAGACAAACTGAATTGGTCCAACCACACAGACAGCATCGTGAAGAAGGCGCTGCGGCGATGTGTGTATTCAATAGCTCCACGATTTCAAATCATCTTCCGAAATCTCTCTCCCAAAACTTCCTGTCGGAGACCGGATGGAAAGTGGTCTCTCTTCCTCGTTTGACCAAGAAACAACGAGAAGGCAATTGACAAGACTGGTGACATCGTGTGGAAGCTGTAGGACTTGCAATCTCGGCCCCATTTAATTTCGTGCCCCTTAAACAATACATGCAAGTGGCGCAGTTTCAGTTTTCAGTGATCAGTTTTTCTTGCGCTTTTCGATGAAACAGACGCTCTGTTATAGTCACAGCGGTGATTTAACCAGTTTTAGAAACGTGAGAGTGTTTTCTATCCACACATACGAATCATATGCATATACTATATTCCTGGCATGAGTAGCAGGACGCCGAAATGTTGTGCGATTTTTAACAGAATGTTCGAAAAAGTAGGGGGTCGACTTAAGAGGTTTTAAACTATGCCACTTTGTTTACATACTCATCTCATATGTATATACTGTACTCGATACCATCTACTGCATCTTGCCTATGCCGCTCTGTACCATCACTCATTCATATATCTTTATGTACATATTCTTTATCCCTTTACACTTGTGTCTATAAGGTAGTAGTTTTGGAATTGTTAGTTAGATTACTCGTTGGTTATTACTGCATTGTCGGAACTAGAAGCACAAGCATTTCGCTACACTCGCATTAACATCTGCTAACCATGTGTAAGTGACAAATAAATTTGATTTGATTTGTATGTATATATTTTGTATAGTTTTATCTAAAAAGGACGACTTTTTAAATATTTCATTATTTTTTATGAAATTTCACTGAGGATGGTCCTCCCCTTCCTCCTCTGAAGAGCCTCCACTGATCTACATATACTCACAATCAACTTTACAATTGACAAGATTTCAGCTGCCTTATTACTGTAATCGTTTTTTATGTAACTAGAGGTCAGGGAAAATCCGACTAATTTCCTGTTGCGCTGCTCTCATTCATTGTTGTCTATCCCCCCTGTGAACTAATCTACTGATTCGTCACAATCTCAGCTTTCATCTAATACAACGTGATGAACACAAAGTGGTTTTGTTACACATTTTCAAATTGTGTTAGTTTTTATTTCTGAAATTCGAAATAAATCGATGTGTGTTTGTCATAGAACAATAGGATCACTGCCATAGACTCTCGGCTATGCAGTTTGCATGCCTGTGATGTATCATTCTGTCACAAATTGATGGACAGCCCAATCAGCAAATGAGTGTTAAGGCGGGACTCCCAAGCATCCAATGGCTGTGGATATGTAACCCGAGACCCTAGAGTCCTTCGAGGCCAACTGAATTGAAGTATGAAAGCGGGGCTGTCAGCCAGAACTGTCGTGAAGCAATTTGGCCTAACTGAAGTTGATCTAAGCAAATTAACTTTATATGCCTTGATAAAACAATGAAATTATAACGGAAGTCCCCAAAATATAGGGGAATTAACATTTATAAGACAGTTGGCTAGACTAACTTACCGATTCATACATTTTTCGTAGACTTTTTGGGAAGGTCCGGGCCCCCTAGTGGCCGCTTATGTCACTTTGTGGCTAGGGCAGGTTCTGATGGTAGGGGGCCGTATGAGGTCCCCAGGGATTTTTTTTAATCAACAGCACGCCACCTGGAGTTCCCACTGCAACTCCTTTCTTACAACTGTTCTATAAATCTGTCCTGCAGAGTGTGTTGTCCTTTGGTCTGATGCGTGTTTGGAACCATGTGAGCGCAAGACCAAGTCAAACTTCAGGACGGTGGGAAGGATAATTGGCATAGATCAATAATCAGTCACCAACCTGTACACAAAACTCAACCTCCTAAAACTTGAAAGAATTTTACAGAACAGTACTCATCATCTCCACTCAAAACTCAGTCACAGCAGCAGCTGGACAAGGGTAAAGAGACTTCTTCAAAATCAAATCAAAACGGATAGATATGGGGACTCTTTTAATCCAACAGTCATTAAGCTGTATAAGGGATCGTCTGATGGTCCCTTGAGTACACAGTATATTGCACTTTCACTTTAAACGTGTAGCTATAGCACTTTCAATTAATTATATTGTGTAGTTTGTGTTTTCATGTTTTATGTGCACTCTTTTTAAGCACATGACCAAATGAATTTCCCCCTGGTGGGATAATAAAGTTGATCTGAATCTGAAAATACTGAAAAAGTTCTGCCTGGAAAAGGTCAATCTCGTTTGAAATCCTTGACATCTATTCAAATCACACCCATTCATACTTTAGACAGGACCTGCAGTCATAAAAACATTATTTTTCAAATGTAATATTAAATGACGATGTTCTATAACAATTTTCACTTTGCAAACATTTGAACAAATTATATCTGCAGTGCTTATTTTTCATTTATTAACTTTGATTGAAAGTTTGGGCAGTGCTTTTTAAATTTTTAAGAAGAAAAATGAATTATACAAACAATACTCTGTAAACTCTGAACTACAAACTCTGGTAGGAAGTTTCCCCTTGATACTGGTCAGTCATTGTCATTTAGCATTGCCTGTGTAGTAGCAGCCGACCAGCCGTTATGGACTTCCTGACGGGCCACCCCCAGGTGGTTGGCTGGCCTAAGAAAAACAATAATTGTTCCATGGAATTGGAAGAAGCACTGCAAAATACACAATACTTTAGACAATATTAAAGGTGAGCAAAGCAATACACATGAAATATATGTTATTTTTGAGCAGTGGGGGGTTAAAGTAAGAGGTTTAAGATATTGCTTACTGGAGTTTCTCTCATGAACTCTAACACATTTCTTTCATTTAAAAAGTGACTAGTTGCATCATCACTGACCGGTATTGGACCATAAATATGTTTTCCGCAGCTTCTACTTGTGGGTGACTCCGTATCTGGAGAAGTCCCAAAAGCAACAGCAGACCGAATTTAAGTATCAGTTTGTGAGCTTGCCAAACACATTTGCAGTAAATGATAAAACATAATGCGCTGACGAGAAAATGCCCACTCTGACATGAATAAAACGGCGAACCCACTCCCTTCCATTAGCATTGCCCTTCAGGACTATTTAAGTTGAGGCCTGTTGAAAGCCGGCCATGAATCAAGATTTCTACAAGGTTGGTGGTAAGCTCCCAATATGTATGTCTGGCCTAGCCCTCTGTGTGTACTGAACAGAGGGGAATGAAATTAGTAGTTCCCAACACTCAATTGACCTGTTATCTGGAGTTTAATACAGGTGAATACCACACTTCAATTTGGTCCCAATGACTGACTAATTTTACTGGTGCCGAGAAATATAATGCAGGTGCTCCATTTTAAATTAAACAGCCAAACCTGGTTTAATGCATGAAGGCGTGAGCTGGAACATTTAACATTTAATCAGTAAGATCCACGTTATTAAAAAGACTGATAGTTTGAAGATACCAATATTATTACAGGAGAGATGACTTCTTTATTAAAACAAAACTATAATTAGTCCATGAAAAGAGACATTATAAGGAGAATCACCCTTTGAAGTGGTCAGATGTGTCGCTTTTGTGCTCTGCATTTCCCCGACAAGGTAATTGGGAAGTCATTTGCAATGGACAATGATCAAGTAAAGGCCTTCAGAAACCATCTAACCATAAGATTCCCCACCCAGGAGTTAGGATTTTTAAATGAGAAGTGTTTAAAAGATACTAGATATTAAGATTATTAAGATTATTACTCATTGGAGCTCATCCACCCCCCTCTTAAAGTCGTTACATCACACCTCCTCAGAGTTTGCTTTTGAATTCATTCAATGCCATTGTCCAGAAGGAATCAGATCGATCCATTTTAATTACTGTCGATATCATCTTTATTCCGCATAAAATGTTTAGTTTGCTTTAAGGCATAAAGATGACTTGCTTGGCAAATCTTCCACTAGACTTTATCCTGAAAGCGCAGCACAGCGCTGGTTGTGGCAATTTGCTTTAATATGCAAATTATTCTTTGATAAAGGCAATGGCTTTATATACCATTAATTTTATATTACCAGGCACTTCCATAATCTATTACTGAGATACAAAGTACAAGAGTGATCCCTGTATTATTGGGGAGTTGGGTTAGAGACAAAGTAAATCTTTGCTGTGGCTGATTGGTTGCGCTTCTCAGATTGGCTGTCAGATCTTTAAGATCAACCCCCAATCATCTTCGGACCTTGGAGTTATTAAAGGCTGAATGTGTTTATCTTCTTATGACTCTCCAATTAATTTCACTGCTGGATATGGCATCGCTGCTGCAAAAATATAGTTTAATCTTTTATCAACTATTGTCAGGTGTGGAATAAAGATGAGAAAATGTGTCTTGTGCAATGATCATCCCCTCCAATGAAGATCAGGCCAGGCAATGCTGCAATTTGCAACTGCTCTCTCACTCGGCCTCTTTCACTGTATAATAAGGCTCCAAAGTATAATGTCTCTAGAAAAGTCTATATACAGTGGCTCCCGAAAGTATTTTTCCACATTTTGTTAGGTTACAGCCTTATTCTAAAATGTATGAAACCATTTTCCCCCTCAACAATCTACACATAATACCCCATAATGACAAGGCAAAAACAGATTTCTAGAATTTAATTAAAAAAAAACATATCACAATTTACTTAAGTATTCAGCCCCTTTACTCAGTACTTTGTTGAAGCACCTTTGGCAGCAATTACAGCCTTGATTCTTGCTGGGTATGCTGCTACAAGCTCGGCACACCTGTATTTGGGGAGTTTCTCCCATACTTCCCTACAGATCTTCTCGAGCTCTGTCAGGTTGGATGGGGAGCGTTGCTTCGTGGCTATTTTCAGGTTTCTCCAGAGATGTTCTCCAAAGTCCGGGCTTTGGCTGGGCCACTCAGAGACTTGTCCTGAAGCCACTCCTGCATTGTATTGGCTGTGTGCTTAGGGTCGTTGTTCTGTTGGAAGGTGAACCTTTGTCCCAGTCTGAGGTCCTGAGTGCTCTGGAGCAGGTTTTCATCAAGGATCTCTCTGTACTTTATGCCATTCCTCTTTGCCTTGATCCTGACTAGTCTCCCAGTCCCTGCCACTAAAAAAAACAGCATGATGCTGCCACCACCATGCTTTACCATAGGGATGGTGCCAGGTTCTTCAGACGTGACACTTGGCATTCAGGCCAAAGAGTTGAAATTTTGTTTCATCAGACAAGAGAATCGTGTGTCTCATGGTCTGGGAGTCTTTAGGTGCCTAATGGCAAACTCCAAGCGGCTGACATTTGCCTTTTACTGAGGAGTGGTTCTGTCTTGCCACTACCATAAAACCCTGATTGGTGGAATGCTGCAGAGATGTTTGTCCTTCTGGAAGGTTCTCCAATCTCCATAGAGGAACTCTAGAACTATTTCAGAGTGACCATCAGGTTCTTGGTCACCTCCCTGACCAAGGCCCTTCTCCTGTGATTGCTCAGTTTGGCTGGGCGGCCAGCTCTAAAAAGAGTCTTTGTTGTTCCAAACTTCTTTAATTTAAGAATGATGGAGGCCACTATATCCTTGGGGACATTCAATGCTGCAGAATTTTTTTGTACACTTCCCCATATCTGTACCTATACAACAATCCTGTCTCGGAGCTCTACGGACAATTCCTTCGACCTCATGTCTTGGTTTTTGCTCTGATATGCACTGTGGGACCTTCCAAATTATGTCCAATCAATTGAATTTACCACAGGTGGACTTCAATCAAGTTGTAGAAAGGATGATCAATGGAAACAGGATGCACCTGAGCTCAATTTCGTGTCTCATAGCAGAGGGCCTGAATACTTAAGTAAATACAGTCTCTGTTTTTTACATTTAATACATTTTCAAATATTTCTAAAAACCTATTTTCTCTTTGCCATTTTGGGGTATTATTTGTAGATTGCTGAGGATTTTTAAAATATGTAATCAATTTTAGAATAAGGCTGTAACGTAACAAAATGTGGAAAAAGTCAAGGGGTCTGAATACTTTCCAGAAGCACTGTACCAGTATGCTTTTTATTAGCCATTCACTATCAGATTGTGGTCAAAACACTTGTGAAAATGCAGCGTAGTACAGTACATCACTCCTATAGCTAAGTCACCGAGAGTAGGGTGTCGGGTGGCAGCAATGAAATGGATAGAGATTAGAGTTTGATGTAGAGGGGAAGTGGCATCTGAAGCTATTGTCAAGCTATTCCCTTTATTAATGGGAATTGGTGTTTCTCCCCCAGGGGAATGGGATAGCTTGACACCTATCAATGATCTCATCCGTCTCTCTCCACGTGTAGCCTAATGCCGTTGTGGTTCAGCTCCTTTGAACCCTGCAGTGAATCTCCACATCATTCTCTCTGCGTCCCAAACGTCCCAATTGGACTTGTTCATGTGTGGAGGTTAAATATTTCTAAAGAATATTTTTGCATTCCCTGCGCCACCTTTTCAGCTGAACGGGGGGCTGTAGTTCCCGTAGGGGAACCCATCTCCTTAACAAGTTTTTTAAGTAAATCAATCAAACCTTTATTAATGCATGTCACGTTCTGACCTTTATTTCCTTTGTTTTGTATTTATTTAGTATGGTCAGGGCGTGAGTTGGGTGGGCAGTCTGTTTGTTTTTCTATGATTTGGGTATTTCTATATTTCGGCCTAGTATGGTTCTCAATCAGAGGCAGGTGTCATTAGTTGTCTCTGATTGAGAATCATACTTAGGTAGCCTGGGTGTCACTGTGTGTTTGTGGGTGATTGTTCCTGTCTCTGTGTTTGCACCAGATAGGACTGTTTAGGTTTTCACACATTTCTTGTTTTTGTAGTCAGTTGTTCATGTGCACATTTATGTATTAAAAGAACCATGGACACTTACCACGCCGCATATTGGTCCTCTGATCCTTTTCGCCTCTCCTCTTCAGAAGAAGAGGAGGAAATCCCTGACAGAATCACCCACCTACCAAGGACCAAGCGGTGTGGTAAAAGACGGCGATGACAGCAGCAGCAGCAACAACAGCGGCCAGCATCACAGGACTCCTGGACATGGGAGGAGATACTGAACGGAGAGGGACCCTGGGCACAGGCTGGGAATATCGCCGCCCCAAAGCAGAGCTGGAGGCGGCGATATGAGGAGGCAGCACGGCAGTGCGACAGGTACGAGAGGCAGCCCCAAAAAATGTTTGGGGGGCAGAAGAGGTGTGGTACTAAGCCAGGTAGCAGACCTGAGCTCACTCCTCGGGCTTATTATAAGCAGCGCATTACTGGTCAGGCACCGTGTTATGCGGTTAAGCGCACGGTGTCGCCAGTACGTGCCCATAGCCCGGTGCGCTATAGGGCAGTCCCCGAGAGTGCCATGCGAGTGTGGGCATCGAGCCAGGGCGTATGGTGCCTGCTCAGCGGGTCTGGTCGCCGGTACGCAGTTTTGGTCCAGGTTATCCTGCGCCGGCTCTGCGTGCTGTGTCTCCGGGCGCTGGGAGGGTGCAGTGCGTCCTCTGCCTGCGCTCCGCTCATGCCAGGCAAATGTGGGAGTGGAGCCTAAGGGAGAGGTGCGTGTAGTGAGCACTAGATCTCCCGTGCTTACCCACAGCCCGGTTCAACCTGTGCCTGCACTCTGGAGGGTCCGGGCTAAAGTAGTTGTCCAGCCTGGGGAAGTGGTGCCAAGGTTGCGCACCAGAGCTCCAGTGCTCCCCACGGCCCGGTCCTTCAGGTGCCTCCTCCTAACACCAAGCCTCCTGAAGGTCTCCCCAGCCTGGTGGTTCCTGTGGCAGCCCCACGCACCAGGCGGTCTCTCTGTCTCCTCCCTGCAGGTGGTCCCGCCTGTCCGGCGCCGCTGCCGGAGCCTCCCGCCTGTCCGGCGCCGCTGCCGGAGCCTCCCGCCTGTCCGGCGCCGCTGCCGGAGTATGAGGCGCCAGAGCCCCTCAGCCCAGAGGCGCCAGAGCCCCTGCCCCTCTGTCCAGAGCCCCTGCCCCTCTGTCCAGAGCTTCCGCCCCTCTGTCCAGAGCTTCCGCCCCTCTGTCCAGAGCTTCCGCCCCTCTGTCCAGAGCTTCCGCCCCTCTGTCCAGAGCTTCCGCCCCTCTGTCCAGAGCTTCCGCCCCTCTGTCCAGAGCTTCCGCCCCTCTGTCCAGTGGGGTCATTGAGAGGGGTGGCCATGGTTAGAAAGCCACGGAGGCGGACAATGAAGCGGACTTAGACAATGGTGAAGTGGGGTCCGCATCCCGCGCTAGAGCCGCCACCGCGGACAGACGCCCACCCAGACCCTCCCCTATAGGTCAAGGTTTTGCGGCCAGAGTCCGCACCTTTGGGGGGGTACTGTCACGTTCTGACCTTTATTTCCTTTGTTTTGTATTTATTTAGTATGGTCAGGGCGTGAGTTGGGTGGGCAGTCTGTTTGTTTTTCTATGATTTGGGTATTTCTATGTTTCGGCCTAGTATCGTTCTCAATCAGAGGCAGGTGTCATTAGTTGTCTCTGATTGAGAATCATACTTAGGTAGCCTGGGTGTCACTGTGTGTTTGTGGGTGATTGTTCCTGTCTCTGTGTTTGCACCAGATAGGACTGTTTAGGTTTTCACACATTTCTTGTTTTTGTAGTCAGTTGTTCATGTGCACATTTATGTATTAAAAGAACCATGGACACTTACCACGCCGCATATTGGTCCTCTGATCCTTTTCGCCTCTCCTCTTCAGAAGAAGAGGAGGAAATCCCTGACAATGCAATTGCAGACAGAAGTTAACAATTTAAACACAGCATGTTTGTCTCAGAGTAAGTTCTGCAACCAAGCTGCACAGCTGATTTTATACCTATGATCACTCCCTAATGGTGTGATCATCTATATCAATGTATATGTGCAGCAATAAGCTGAGGTTACCTTATAAGGTAACCTAGAACAGTAGCTTCTCTGAATTCTAAGTATCATTTGCATTTTCCACTGTCACATGAAATCAAAGTGTCAAAACCAGACAGTGTTAACTTCTCATCTCTTTACCTAGTTCCGGTCTGACTCACACCCAGCCTGCAGGCACACTCTTGCAACAGCTAGGGCGTAACCGCAAAGACTAATATAGATAGCTTGTGCAAAGTATAGTGACAGAGTTCCAGACACATAGCAACAGTATAATAGTGAGACCTGCTATTATAAGGCCTGCAGCAAGCAGATGAATCCTAAGGTCCCCATAATCAATAATGGGGGGGGAGGGTCTTTGGGACCCTCCCCATTATTGATTAAGGGGACCTTAGGATTCATATGCTTGATAAGTTAATTATTACCTCAGTCTCATAATTCTTGGATATCTGCACAAGCTCTAACCTAAGTGATGAATCAGCGATACACAAATTATTAGCAAACTAAAAAATAACACAGAATACCATACACACTTACATGAGATAAAAGTCCCTAGTGGACTGACACGATATTATGGCTTGTTACACAATGGAAAGGGGATGGGGAAAGATAAAGAGCGGGAGAGACTAAGAGAGTGGACTTATCGTACTTACATTTGGAAACTACACTACACTCACTGTAAATATGACAATTTAGTACCCTAACAACTGCTCATTCGGATTAGAAATGCAACGTTCCATTCGCCCAAACTAGGCCCCAAAAGGAATTGTCTGCTTCCTATGGTTTACAATCGACGTGAGGTATCATAAAACCCCCACATCCATCTCCCCCTCTAAGGGAGAGAGAGAACTCTGTACAGCTGATCCACTGTAACCTGGTCTTTTGGATCATCACATGAGAGTCATGACACTTTCCATTTTTTACTACTCAGTGTATTTAGTAAATATTTTTCTTAACTCTTATTTTTCTTCAAAATGCATTGTTGGTTAAGGGCTTGTAAGTAAGCATTTCATGTCACGAATCCCGCTTCCTGAGTCTGTGTTTCTGTCCTGGAGTGTGTTTCCGGTGTCCTGGAACGCACCCTGTCTGGTTGCCGGGCGAATTAGCTTGTTGGGAGATCGATGTTCACCCGCACCTGTATCCCATCAGTAATCTGCACACCTGTCCTGATCATCACCTCTCCCCTTCAAAAGCTCTGACCTGACATCCATTCCCTGCCGGATCGTTAGCCATGAACAGTATGTTGTGCCATAGTATCAGCCTCAAGTTGGATATAATTTGTTTTGTTGTTTTTTACGTATTGCTTGCCTTAAACTTACCTCCGTTTGTTCTGTCTTCAGTTACTCACCCGGATCATTTACCCCATTCCCGCCTGGTCGTCAGAGGATTCCGCTACCCCATTGGATCCACGTATTTACTCCCATCAACTCGCCACCGCTGCCCGTTACGCCACCTGGATATATATTCACCTTCTTCCTACTCTCCTTGTCCTGGTCTGCTTCTGGGTTTGATTTTGAAAGAACGTGACATTTCATGGTAAGGGCTACACCTGTTGTATTCGGCACACGTAACAAATACAATTTGATTGTATATGTGATCCATCTTAGGTAACTAGGCATATGTTGCAGGTCATTACTTCAGGGGAGAGCCGTTTGAACGTAAACTTTTTTGGACAGAAATGCCTTCTTGAACATGTGAACTTGTATGTGCCTTAATAACAAACGTGCCTAGTTGGTTTAACCAAAGTAAATGCCAGCAACCTTCCTGCTAGCCATGATTTTCTGAGAGAGGGGCTGGAGTTGCCGAGAGATGAGTTTGGATTGGTCTGCCATAGAACGCTTCTGACTCTTTGAGCTGGTCGGTATGTCTAGGTAATTCTGTCTAACACAGCTTTTTATTATTATTCTTTATGTGTTGTGTATTAACTGTGTTGCTCTACACTTTCTGGAGGACTGAGTTTTGAAATCAGTGGATTTTGAGTGATAGCTAAGGAGATGGCAAACGCCTGTCTCCAGATTAAATCTTCAAACTAAGGGTAACCATGGCATCCGACAGGAGACGCGTCCAACAATGAATGATGTATATGGGTAATTTAGTTTATCTAGCTACGTTTTCAGATATTACACATCTAATTTTGACAGATTGAGCCATTTGCTTGGCTAGCTAACATTGAACCTGGTTGGTTAGCTACATGCAGATTCATGCAGGATAGTAATATTATGAGTTGTGATTATGGTTCATTGTGTACCTAGCTAATGCTAGCTGGCATTACGTGTATGACATTGTTATTCATGTCTCTGAGCCATTTGCTAGGCTATCATTGAACCTGGTTGGTTAGCTATCTGCAAATTCATGCAGGGTAGTAACGTCATGAGTTGTGATTATGGTTCATTGTTTAGCTAGCTAGCTACATGTCTAAACAAAAGTCTCCACTATGCAAGTAACCATTTTGGGTGTGTTCTTAAATTCAGTCTGGCCATCTACCCCTATTTCAGATCACTCATCTGCGTGTGCCAGAGAGTACAGAATAATTGATGAATATACGAACGCTCAACACCCGTTGAATATGGCCGGTGTCAGTAAACGTTGGCAAAAAAGAGAAATTAAATTGTTGCCAGCAGCACGGTTACAGTCACCAATGCTCTGGATGACATAAAAACAGCCTAACCAGCTCTGCTAGGGCGAGTAAAATGGTCAGTGGGGCATTCTCTCATTATGTGTCTGGAAGTAGCTAGCAAGTTAACTGCAGTTAGTACATTCGGATCAACCCTTAAAGAGATGGGTGGGGCTAAAGCTTAAGAGGGTTTGAACAATGCTGAATTGGTGTAGACAACGAAGGGCTCTTCAATAGTAGTACCAAAACATTCAAATGCCATTTTCTCAAAAGTGAGATTACAAGTGTATCTACTTTCAACGAAACATTACTTTCCCATTGTTCCTCAACTGTAGTGTATGATATAGCATTTTGTAGCTCTGAGTCTCTATTTTATCCAATGTAGAAAATACAATTTCAAGACCGTTTTGAACCGTTTGGTCAGTTTTTTTTGGTGCGTTTTTCATAAGCCCTTGGGCTTACAACCACATCTAAACCACTTTTTTTTGTTTTAATCTGTTTATCACTTGTTATCTTTGGTCCAAATAAATCAAATTAAGAAAAAAAACAGCCACTCCCTTGTCTCTTAGCTCATTAAAAAACTGTAGCTAATGTCATATGTTGACAACATTGACGCTCAATATACAGTATTTTGGTTCTCAGTCATATCTCAGCCATGTTCAATATTTATTTCAAGCCAGATAGCCCGCATTTTTACAATTTTATCTGTTCTTGTAAATTGGCATTGTAAGATTAGTTGCTCAGTAGTTAGCTATCTACATTAGCCAGCCAGGCCCCAGGTTTCACATCCCGTCCGGGAACCCAACAACACAGCAAAGAGGGGCTGCAGGTAGCCTAGCATTGGACAAGTAACCGAAAGTTTGCAAGATCAAATCCCCGAGCTGATAAGGTAAAATGTTTCTACCCCTGAACAAGGCAGTTAACCCACTTTTCTTAGGCCGTCATTGAAAATAAGAATGGACTTCCCTAAAGGTAAAATAGAAAGAGACCACTATAGCTAACGTTAGCTAGCTAGCTTGAGGCAAGGCAGAAGCAGAGTCACTCTTCATCAGCACAAATCAGAACTATTGTTGAGAAAATGACATTACCACTTTGTTTCCAATTCAAATAACTAGACCAGCTAGTTCACATCAATAACAGATGGTCAGGAGGGACTGCATGGACAAAAGTGATAGTCACTGAAGCTGCAGAGCATTTTGAACATGACAATTTGCAAGCAACCTAAAGCCAGCAAGTAAGCTAGCTATGTTCCAATACAGGCATTTGTTTGATAACCCAACTTAGGTCAATAGATAGCTATATTTGGGGCTCCCGAGTGACACAGCGGTCTAAGGCACTGCATCTCAGTGCTTGAGGGGTTACTTTAGACACCCTGGTTTGAGTCCAGGCTGTATCATAACCAGCCGTGATTGGGAGGCCCAGCATCGTCCAGGTTTGGTCAGAAAAGCCAACATGAAATCGCATCTGCCTGACCTCTTAGCTAATCAAAACAATCCTCATCTTGCACTAACCCTGATGTTGTATCGAACACTACACCAGTGAGGTTCAAGTCCTGTGCTTGCTTTACTTTCTGACAAGTGTAATTCATAAACAACTTCTTGAAATGCAAGAGGCAGGTGACGAGACCAGTTATAGAAAGTAGACAATACCAAAACAATCTTTTCAAGTCAACCTAAACCAATTCTAATTGAGTAATCTGTATAGTCCACAATAACCTACTGGACCTGACATGTAGCACAAATAATATGTAGAAACAAAGATTATTCACTTTATTGTTAATTATGATATAATGGTGCATGAATCAAATGTTGAATGACTTTGTGAAATGTGGTAGAATGAAGGGGTCTCTGTTTTCAGTTGTCTCGGGCCCTTAGTGCAGTGGAGATCACCTTGGAGTAGGCCAAGCTTCAGGCAATGTCATGTTGCAGTGAGAAGACAATGCTGGATCTTAAGTGGAATCTGAGACCATTGACTCTGAGCCTTTGGTTGGTACCTGGATCTGGTCATCCTCATACAGCTTTGTGGTAGACTGTCACCATGATCGTATGAAAAACATGTCACAAATTTGTTTTGCAAATGGTAGATTTAAAAACGAATTAATGATACCCCCACAGTCCAAGTACACTACATACTGTAAAAGGCAAATGACTAACCTAATCTTGCTTGTTGTATCATGTACAGGTTTCTCTGGACGACACTGAGGATGAGGGGGTTGGGCTACAGGAAGGCGAGGACATTTAAATGATTTATCAGGAATGCCTGCACCATTTATATGATTTTCAGTATAAATACAGGAATGCCTGCAGGGAATACGGGGTAAATACGGCTATTAAACTTTCTAAAAATAGAATAACAAGCTGAAGGGAGGATACTGAAGTGACACTGAAAAACATCTCACTGCATCCCAGACATTAGACTGACAGATAAAAGTGAATGGTGGTTGGTGTGTGCGTCTGTTGCCGTATCCTCTGTCCCACCGCTTCTGTAGCACCCCCAACAAGCTGATTGTTGCGTCTGTGAATGCATCCGGACACACACACACACACTTTAATGCTCAAGGGTTAGGGTTAGGGTTATGTTTTGTACAATATTTGGACTCAGTCCACATGAGTTTTTCTCAAAAGTACGCTCATGGGTACATGACGCTCACACACTCAGTTCATTAGTCTCACTCACTACGACTGACACACTGATAACGCACACTCACACAGTGTCCGAATACCTGTACTTGCATTATAAATAGTTTTATAGTTGTCCCTCTAATACATTTTGAAGATGGTGTACGCTTTGAATGCCAGGAGGTCATTCTTATAGATGAAGACTCACAACTACAGCTGTGAAGAAATTAGGCATCCAGTTGTTGTTGTAGTAACCTTCAAACACCTGCGATTCGCAAACAGAAACCATGTCCGACTTTAAGCATGGACCTCTATTTCATAGCTCCCTAAAACCTAGCAGTTACGCTTCCAAGTGTAGATGTCAGTCGCTAACATATACACTAGTTATACAAAAGTATGTGGGCACGCCTTCAAATTAGTGTATTTGGCTATTTCAAACACATCTGTTGCTGATCGAGCACACAGCCATACAATCTCTATAAACAAACATTTGCAGTAGAATGGCCTTACTGAAGTGCTCAGTGACTTTCAACGTGGCACCGTCATAGGATGTCACCTTTACAAAGTCAGTTTGTAAAATCGTCTGTCCTCGGTTGCAACACTCACTACTTCTGGTAGCAACGTCAGGACAACAACTATTTGTCGGGAGCTTCATGATATTAGTTTCAATGGCCGAGCAGTCGCACACAAGGCTAAGATTGCCATGCACAATGCCAAGAGTCCTCTGGAGTGGGGTAAAGCTCGCTGCCATTGGACTCAGTGAAAACATGCTCTCTGGAGTGATGAATCACGCTTCACCATCTGACAGTCTGATGGATGAATCTACGTTTGGCGGATGCCAGGAGAACGCTACATAGTGCCAACTCTAAAGGGCTAGGCCCCTTAATTCCAGTGAAGGGTAATCTTAACGCTACAGCATACAATGATATTCTATGCTTCAAACTTTGTGGCAACAGTTTGAGGAAGGCCATTTTCTGTTTCAGCATGACAATGCCCCCGTGCAGAAAGCGAGGTCCATACAAAAATGGTTTGTCGAGATCGGTGTGGAAAAACATGACTGGCCTGCACAGAGCCCTGACCTCAACCCCATCTATCACCTTTAGGATGAAATGGAAAGCCGAATTGCGAACCAGGCCTAATTGCTCAACTTCAATGCCCGACCTCACTAATGCTCTTGTGGCTGAATGGAAGCAAGTCCCCTCAGCAATGTTCCAACAGAGAATATTTGACCGACCGGCTCGATCTTATGTAGCACATTGGATAAAAGTAGAGACTCAGAGCTACAAATGATATCATACACTGCATTTGAGGAACAATGGAAATGTAATTCTGCTTTGAAAGTTGATAAACCTCACTTTGGTCCTTGAATATTATGGTACCTACTGGAGAGCTCTTATTTGTCTACAGCCATTCAGCATCGTTCACAAGAAGCTTTAGCCCCACCATCTCTTTAAGGATTCACATATGAGGCTATGTACTAAACTTAAACTACGGTACATTTAATCTGGAGTGCCAGAGTGTGCTCTGGGCGTTCGTAAACTCAGGGTGTTGTCAGGTTGTAAATTCAGAGCACAAACTGGACACTTTGACCAAAGAGTAGGGTTGATCCGAGCGTTCTGATCAAACAGCAGCATTCAAGCAACCAAGGTAACTGCTTGCTAGCTAATTCCAGACACAAATGAGAGAACAGCTCACTCTGACCATTTTATTTGCACTAGCAGAGCTGGTTATGTTATCCAGAGCATTGATGACTGTAACTGTGCTGCTGGTAACAATTTACTTTTTTGTCAACGTTTACAGACACCGGCCATATTCAACTGGTGTTGAGCACTCTCTGTCACTCAGATGAGAGTTCTCTGAAATTGAAGTAGATAGCCAGAGCGAATTCACCAGCTACGTCTATTGACATTTGTCGCAGTGACATAAGACATTCTATTGAAATAGTTACTTGTATAGTGGAGTCTTTTGTTTAGACATGTAGAAAGCTAGCTAAACAATGAACCATAATCCCAACTCCTAACGTTACTACCCTGCATGAATCTCCAGATTGCTAACCAACCAGGTTCAATGTTAGCTAGCTAACATAGGGCTATAACGAGCAATGCAAATGGCTCTGAGATACAAATAATATTACTATACAGATCATACACAACGTTAGCTAGCTAACAGTACACTAACTTTAAGCCATCACCTAAAAAAACCACATTTTGATAAAATAAAGTTTACCTTCCATTGGCGTGCCTGTACACTTCCGGCGCCGACAGAGATGGCCGCCTCGCTTCGCGTTCCTAGGAAACTATGCAGTTTTTTGTTTTTTTTACGTGTTATTTCTTACACTAGTACCCCAGGTCATATTAGGTTTCTTTACATACAGCCGAGAAGAACTACTGAATATAAGATCAGCGTCAACTCACCATCAGTACGACCAAGAATATGTTTTTCGCGATGCGGATCCTGTGTTCTGCCTTACAACCAGTGTAACGGAGTGGATCACATGCAGCGACCAAAAAAAAAAACGACTCAGAAAAAGAGGGAAACGAAGCGGTCTTCTGGTCAGACTCTGGAGACGGGCACATCGTGCACCACTCCCTAGCATTCTTCTCGCCAATGTCCAGTCTCTTGACAACAAGGTTGATGAAATCCGAGCAAGGGTAGCATTCCAGAGGGACATCAGAGACTGTAACGTTCTCTGCTTCACGGAAACATGGCTAACTGGAGAGACGCAATCTGAAGCGGTGCAGCCAGCGGGTTTCTCCACGCATCGCGCCGACAGAAACAAACATCTTTCTGGTAAGAAGACTGGCGGGGGGCGTATGCCTTATGGCCAACGTGACATGGTGTGATGAAAGAAACATACAGGAACTCAAATCCTTCTGTTCACCTGATTTAGAATTCCTCACAATCAAATGTAGACCGCATTATCTACCAAGAGAATTATCTTCGATTATAATCACAGCCGTATATATCCCCCCAAGCAGACACATCGATGGCTCTGAACGAACTTTATTTAACTCTCTGCAAACTGGAAACGATTTATCCGGAGGCTGCATTCATTGTAGCTGGGGATTTTAACAAGGCTAATCTGAAAACAAGACTCCCTAAATTTTATCAGCATATCGATTGCGCAACCAGGGGTGGAAAGACCCTGGATCATTGTTACTCTAACTTCCGCGACGCATATAAGGCCCTGCCCCGCCCCCTTTCGGAAAAGCTGACCACGAATCCATTTTGTTGATCCCTGCCTACAGACAGAAACTAAAACAAGAAGCTCCCGCGCTGAGGTCTGTCCAACGCTGGTCCGACCAAGCTGACTCCACACTCCAAGACTGCTTCCATCACGTGGACTGGGAGATGTTTCGTATTGCGTCAGACAACAACATTGACGAATACGGTGTGCGAGTTCATTAGAACGTGCGTTGAAGATGTCGTTCCCATAGCAACGATTAAAACATTCCCTAACCAGAAACCGTGGATTGATGGCAGCATTCGTGTGAAACTGAAAGCGCGAACCACTGCTTTTAATCAGGGCAAGGTGTCTGGTAACATGACTGAATACAAACAGTGCAGCTATTCCCTCCGCAAGGCTATCAAACAAGCTAAGCGCCAGTACAGAGACAAAGTAGAATCTCAATTCAACGGCTCAGACACGAGGTATGTGGCAGGGTCTACAGTCAATCACGGACTACAGGAAGAAACCCAGCCCAGTCACGGACCAGGATGTCTTGCTCCCAGGCAGACTAAATAACTTTTTGCCCGCTTTGAGGACAATACAGTGCCACTGACACGGCCTGCAACGGAAACATGCGGTCTCTCCTTCACTGCAGCCGAAGTGAGTAAGACATTTAAACGTGTTAACCCTCGCAAGGCTGCATCCCCAGCCGCGCCCTCAGAGCATGCGCAGACCAGCTGGCCGGTGTGTTTACGGACATATTCAATCAATCCCTATACCAGTCTGCTGTTCCCACATGCTTCAAGAGGGCCACCATTGTTCCTGTTCCCAAGAAAGCTAAGGTATCTGAGCTAAACGACTACCGCCCCGTAGCACTCACATCCATCATCATGAAGTGCTTTGAGAGACTAGTCAAGGACCATATCACCTCCACTCTACCTGACACCCTTGACCCACTCCAATTTGCTTACCGCCCAAATAGGTCCACAGACGATGCAATCTCAACCACACTGCACACTGCCCTAACCCATCTGGACAAGAGGAATACCTATGTGAGAATGCTGTTCATCGACTACAGCTCGGCATTCAACACCATAGTACCCTCCAAGCTCGTCATCAAGCTCGAGACCCTGGGTCTCGACCCCGCCCTGTGCAACTGGGTACTGGACTTCCTGACGGGCCGCCCCCAGGTGGTGAGGGTAGGCAACAACATCTCCTCCCCGCTGATCCTCAACACTGGGGCCCCACAAGGGTGCGTTCTGAGCCCTCTCCTGTACTCCCTGTTCACCCACGACTGCGTGGCCATGCACGCCTCCAACTCAATCATCAAGTTTGCGGACGACACAACAGTGGTAGGCTTGATTACCAACAACGACGAGACGGCCTACAGGGAGGAGGTGAGGGCCCTCGGAGTGTGGTGTCAGGAAAATAACCTCACACTCAACGTCAACAAAACTAAGGAGATGATTGTGGACTTCAGGAAACAGCAGAGGGAACACCCCCCCCCATCCACATCGATGGAACAGTAGTGGAGAGGGTAGCAAGTTAAGTTCCTCGGCATACACATCACAGACAAACTGAATTGGTCCACTCACACAGACAGCATCGTGAGGAAGGCGCAGCAGCGCCTCTTCAACCTCAGGAGGCTGAAGAAATTCGGCTTGTCACCAAAAGCACTCACAAACTTCTACAGATGCACAATCGAGAGCATCCTGGCGGGCTGTATCACCGCCTGGTATGGCAACTGCACCGCCCTCAACCGTAAGGCTCTCCAGAGGGTAGTGAGGTCTGCACAACGCATCACCGGGGGCAAACTACCTGCCCTCCAGGACACCTACACCACCCGATGCTACAGGAAGGCCATAAAGATCATCAAGGACATCAACCACCCGAGCCACTGCCTGTTCACCCCGCTGTCATCCAGAAGGCGAGGTCAGTACAGGTGCATCAAAGCTGGGACCGAGAGACTGAAAAACAGCTTCTATCTCAAGGCCATCAGACTGTTAAACAGCCACCACTAACATTGAGTGGCTACTGCCAACACACTGTCAATGACACTGACTCTACTCCAGCCACTTTAATCATGGGAATTGATGGGAAATGATGTTAATATATCACTAGCCACTTTAAAACAATGCTACCTTATATAATGTTACTTACCCTACATTGTTCATCTCATATGCATACGTTGATACTGTACTCTATATCATCGACTGCATCCTTATGTAATACATGTATCACTAGCCACTTTAACTATGCCACTTGGTTTACATACTTATCTCATATGTATATACTGTACTCGATATCATCTACTGTATCTTGCCTATGATGCTCTGTACCATCACTCATTCATATATCCTTATGTACATATTCCTTATCCCCTTACACTGTGTATAAGACAGTAGTTTTTTTGGAATTGTTAGTTAGATTACTTGCTCGTTATTACTGCATTGTCGGAACTAGAAGCACAAGCATTTCGCTACACTCTCATTAACATCTGCTAACCATGTGTATGTGACAAATAAAATTTGATTTGATTTTGAAGAAGTGACGTGCGACATATGCCAAGTTTCCTGAAACAAGTCACATATAGTAGACGGTTGCTGTGTCCTTTGGTTGTCCTGTGGTTGATCTGTTAACCTTTTCACACATTTCAACAAATGGGTGTGATCATTCTGCTGTGGTCCCTGCAGTGTACAGTACACTCAAACCGGTGTGATTATTTGGAACATCCAGTTTCGATTGAAACAACAGTCAGCTTTTGAGCTGGCCACTATTTTTTCACAGAAACATTTTGCACAAACGCAGTCCTTATAAATGTCCTGAATGTGACCAGTTTATTTTTGGCGCAACCTCAATCTTTTCATCATGGTCGAAGTCCTTTAGGTGCCTTTTGGCAAACTCCAAGCGGGCTGTCATGTGCCTTTTAATGAGGAGTGGCTTCCGTCGGGCCATTCTACCATAAAGGCCTGATTGGTGGAGTGCTGCAGAGAAGGTTGTCCTTCTAGAAGGTTCACCCATCTCCACAGAGGAACTCTGGAGCTTTGTCAGAGTGAGGGGCCTTGGTCAGGGAGGTGTCCAAGAACCTAATGAACCTATCATTAGGTTCTTGGACACCTCCCTGACCAAGGCCCCTTTCCCCCGATTGCTCAGTTTGGCTGGGCGGCCAGTTCTAGGGATGGTCTTGGTGGTTCCAAAATTCTGCCATTTAAGAATTATGGAGGCCACTGTGTTCTTGTGGACATTCAATGCTGCAGAAATGTTTTGGTATTCTTACCCAGATCTGTGCCTCTACACAATCCTGTCTCGGAGCTCTGTTGGCAATTTCTTCCATCTCACGGCTTGGTTTTTGCTCTGACATGCACTATCAACTGTGGTACCTAAATAGACAGGTGTGCCTTTCCAAATCATTTCCATTCAATTAAATTTACTACAGGTGGACATCAATGGAAACATTATGCACCTGAGCTCAATTTCGAGTCTCATAGTAAAGGGTCTGTATT
Source organism: Oncorhynchus tshawytscha (assembly GCF_018296145.1). Classification (NCBI taxonomy): domain Eukaryota; kingdom Metazoa; phylum Chordata; class Actinopteri; order Salmoniformes; family Salmonidae; genus Oncorhynchus; species Oncorhynchus tshawytscha. Next base: position 660,777 of record NC_056449.1, read on the forward strand.
TATTTAAAAAAAATTTTTTTATAAACATTTCAACACCTGTTTTTGCTTTGTCATTATGGGGTATGGTGCATAGATTGATGAGAAACCATTTTATTTAATCAATTTTATAAGGCAGTAACGTAACAAAATGTGGGAAAAGTCAAGGGGTCTGAATTTTTTCATGTGGACTGAGGAGTCCAAAAAGATGTAAGTATTCCAATTTCCATGTATTCCATGCCTTTGTCATCGAGAAAACAGATATTAATCTCTTCCCTCATATCATACACTGTATGGATATATATGTAATACATAAAAATAAGTGCTGATGAAAAACATTTATGATTCCCGCTCGTAGTCTGACTTACTGAATTTCCAGAGAGCTATAGCTGAAGAAACAGGCAGCAGGTTAAGCGATGATCAAGTGACCGATTTGCTAACAGAGCAGGATGCTTGCACTTTGCATAAACCGGTGCAAAAACAATGTCTTCTAAGTATATATTTTTCTAATCATCCCTTCCCTTGTCACAGTTTCAGGCTAGAAGGCAAGAAATGTATTGAAAAAATCCAGGTGTGGCCTCCCGAGTGGCGCAGTGGTGTAAGGCACTGCTTTGCAGTGCTAGAAGCGTCACTACAGACCCGGGTTTGATCCCAGGCTGTATTACAACTGGCCATGATAGGGAGTCACATAGGGCGGCGCACAATTGGCCCAGCATCATCTGGGTTAGGGGAGGGTTTGGCCGAGGGGGCTTTTTTTACTGCCCGCAGGCTGACTTCCGTTAACAGTTGAACACTATTTCATCAACCTTCGTTTCTCGAGCCCAATGTAGAGTTGCAGCGATGACACAATATTTAAATTGGGGAGAAACTCCACTATAACTCCACTAAAACTCCACTATAGACCTGTCAAAGCTTCTCTACATATCTAAAAAAAAAAGACACAAAAAATAAATAAATTATTATCTACAATCATAACAAAAATGGTTATGCTACACAACCACCATCTCGTTCCTAACTGCTACGTGTCATACTATTTTGATCAAGTGGGTAATGGATTACCCGGTTCTCATGGAACCTCGACTATGTATGGGTCGGAGATGGGGGTATATTTCGTAACCTCTTTAGGATCGTTATACTCTTTATGAAGAGAGGCATTTGCAAAGCCAAGCCTAATTTAAAATCAGCCGTCAAAAAGAGACTTCCGTGTTGAAGACATACGCCCGCCCTTAAAAGGTGGAGAAATTCAGTAAGTCAGACTACGTAAAATGAGGACTCGACCAAAAACGGCAAAAATAATACTCAGAAGCATTTTCTAAACGAACAATCAACATGCATGTTTTACACTGCATGTCCTCTGAAGCTAGAAAGACAGAGCTCGAGCTTTTCACAGCCCCCTTAACTCAGTTTTCAGTAGATAGCCCCACTCTCTGCCATTACAGACCATGGACCTAGAGTTTTTCATCCCAGGCCATGGTGACAACTACCTGGACCTCAACACCCTATTACATTTACGTCTCAGAGTGACCAATATTGCAAATGATGCCAAGGTGAGCCTCATTAATTACCCATTTCACTACCATCTTCTCCCAAGTGGATGTGACTTGGGTGAACGGCTTATCAGTCAAAGCAGTGCCGGCTATCCTTATAGGGCTATCCTAGAATGTTTACTAAACTACTCAGGGGACACTTTGAAGACACAATTCAGCACTGGGCAGTTTAGCAAGGATACTGCTGGAGCTTCTATGGAAGCCATAGACCGCACAAATGGTAAAAACAAAGGACTGGAGTCGTGTGAGGTCTACTGTCCAGCCTCTCGACATTTTAATCTGCTAGGACCTATACACTGACATTATCTTTCAAGAATGTTTACTCTTAAATTCGGTCGATATAAGGATCAAATTAACAAGGGCCAAAGATTAGTTTTGTCTGATGGGTGCCCAAGATGGTAACTTTTCGTTTCAAAGTGTTGGGGGCCACGCTCCAGCCGTTCGTCTGGGTCACTCACAGGTTTTGATGAAAGGCAATGCCCTTTACCCTCTCCAAAGAATTACCATGAAAACATTCAGCATACCTGTGGGGAGTAGAATATGCAGTCAAACTGTTTTGAGGTACGTTACACAGTTACATCGTTATAGGATTGGTTGATCGCGCCTCTTATTCAGGCAGACTCTATTAAAAAAGTACATATTCAGCACTTCAATGCGGAGTATGTAGCTCTCTGTCAGGATGGACGTCAGGTCCCAACTAAGGCTTTCCAATCACAAGTCGATAACATATCCGTGCGAGAGTTTTACAATCTATTCTTGGCAACACGGAGACATTTAAAAGATCTGTCTTCCCCTATTGACAGATTTTGCAGAGGGTTGCACATTTTATGCTTTCAATTTATCACAGAATGAAGACACCTCAGAAAATCTGTCTGGTGTCCAACAGGAACCTCAGGCTGAAAATGTGTTTCCATACACCTTTAGATCGTACAGTTAGTATGATTGTTAATGCATGCTCTGATTCAATCTTGGAAGTGATTACTATTGTCTATGGCAAGGGAAAATAGATAGCGTCCAGTTTACAGTTCCTACAGCTTCCACACGATGTCGCCAGTGTTGGCAATTGGGTTGAAGTTAATCCTTGGTGAAATGAGTCACTTCCTGTCATCGAGTACACCGGGGGAAGTTATGAAAGAGAGAATATGGACCATGATTTCAAGACTTGCTGCTATTGAATACAGATCGCCCCGTGATCAATTTGATCGATTATTAACAGTTACAAATACCTAAAGTTGGATTACAAAAGTAGTTTGAAGTGTTTTGGCAAAGCAACTTTTTTAATTTTAAAAAATGACGTTTCGTTTTGGAAAGCTGTTTTTTCCTGGATCAGACGGGCTTCATAAATGGACATTTTGGGTATACATGGACGGATTTAATCGAAAAAAAGACCCAATTGTGATGTTTATGGGACATATGAGTGCCAACAAAGAAGCTCGTCAAAGGTAATGAATGTTTTATATTTTATTTCTGCGTTTTGTGTAGCGCCGGCTACGCTAATTCCTTTGTTTTACGTCCCGTTCAGGTATTTCGGGGGGTTGCATACTATCAGATAATAGCTTCTCATGCTTTCGCCGAAAAGCATTTAAAAAATCTGACATGTTGGCTAGATTCACAACGAGTGTAGCTTTAATTGCGTACCCTGCATGTGTGATTTAATGAAAGTTTGAATTTTAACGAGTACTATATGATTTGGCGCTACGCATTTCCCTGGGCTAGATGAGACGTTAACGTCTCGCTTAGCCTTAAGAGGGTTAGGGTTAGTATATGTCCTTTAAGACCCTATAATCAATGTGTGTTATGACGTCAAATGTTTAACCTCACTAGGGTACGTGGGATGCTAGCGTCCCACCTGGCCAACATCCAATGAAATTGCAGAGCGCCAAATTCAAAAACAGAAATACCATTATAAAAATGCATAAAACATACAAGGGTTATACATCAGTTTAAAGATTAACTTCTTGTTAATCCAACCACTGTCAGATTTCAAAAAGAGTTTACGGCGAATGCTATTATCTGAGAACAGCGCCCAGCAGACAAATCAATTCAATAGAAAATCAAGTGTGTTGCTTCAATAGACATAACTAGCATAGGCAGTAAATATTTAATGCGCAACAGATCAATAATATGGTCCATACTGTCACATATAGTATAATACATATAATACTGTCCATACTGTCACATGTAGATTCATGTAGGGTCCATACTGTCCATATGAAAGGAAGGCAACATGACCAGAGGTGGGAAGTCAGTGTTATAGCCTAACCTAAAACTCACGAGATGAAATGGCTCCATGTTATTAAATCCACATGCAACAGGTCCTTGTCCGAGTGTAAACAGTAGGATACAGCCGTCTAATAGAGCTACCGAGAAGGAGTCCGCTTCTTTGGAGATCTTAAAATAGTGATCCTCGCTTTTAAAGATGATTCAGAGGCAGGTAGGATGAATCAGCCTGAAGCGGATTCCATTCTTGTACAAAGTAGACTTGATCTCATTGAATGTGGCCCATTTTTTTTGCCAAGCTAGGACTGAAATCGTGGTAGAACTTGATCTTGTGACCTTGGAAAGTGATGTCACCATGCCTCCTTGCCAACTGAAGGACAAGCCCCTTCTCGTTGTAGTGGTAGAACCACTTTAGGATCCGACCCGGACGACCACCGGGGCGAGGCTTTGGTCCCATGCTACAGTGGGCTCTGTCGAGTTCAGGGGGTTTGGGAAAAGTCTCATCACCCACCAGCTCCGACATGAATTGGGTAGGAGTTCTTGTCTCAGGGCAGTCCAACCTTGTGTATATTTTGGGGTTTTGACCGTGAAATGAAATCCTCCACCTATAGCTGCCTGTAGCAACTTGTCCCCGTCAATCACCTCATTAAGCCTGGTCTCCAGGGTGGTGATCTGGTCGCTGTGGTCCGACAGCCAGGCCTCAACTTAAGCCAGTGTGGTGGTATGGGATGCCACAGACCGACAGATGGTTTCAACAGTCGCCTGAATTGGGGCCAGAGAAGGCACTAGGGAGTTATTCAGCAATTCGGTAAGTTCTGATGGCAGACTTTCCCGTGACTTGGCTAGCCCTCTGAGAATCTCTAGTGTTATAGGACTAGCCGTAGAGGGTGGGATGGTCACAAGCTTTGGTGAAGTTGCTTTGGCACAGTGCAAAGTTTGTTTAGTTGATTTTTCCAAAGCGTGTGACTGGTTTGTTCATACTATTGTGGGAGACGAGAAGCAAGTACAGGGAGTGAATATTTAATAAATTACGGATATGAAACAAAACAGGGACAGTGTCCGGACAAAACAACATTAACTGCAGATACGGGGATGAAACTGAGGTAGTGATAGATAAAAGGTTAGGCAATCAACAAATTAATAGAGTCCAGGTGACGCTCGTAACGATGGTGACAGGTGTACGTAATGATGCCTGGTGCCGTTGAGCACCAGAGAGGGGGAGCAGGAGCAGGAATGACAGCCCGACGGGCCTGCTGAGGTATGACGTGGGATGAGAGCCTGATGAGCCAGCTGGGGCGTGGGAGCCCGACAAACCAGCTGAGGCAACCACGGTTCCTTCGGCAGTGGCACCCGGACCCGGCATTACAAACCCCAACAAAAAACAAAAACTCCCTATATTGGTGTCTGCATTCTGTGAGGACAGGCGCTGGGAGATGAGAAGCAAGTACAGGGAGTGAATATTTAATAAATAAGGCACATGAAACAAGAGGAACAAAATTATATTAATGCAGACACGCGGAAGAAACTGAGGAAGTGACAGCTATAGGGGAGGCAATCAATAAGGTAATAGAGTCCAGATGAGTCCCATGAAGTGTTAAAGCACGTAACGATGGTGACAGGTGTGCGTAATGACACTCAATTCCTGAGTACTTAAATGAGCCTTTTGAGGAAATAAGAAGTACAAATATCGGCAAAATGAACAATAATTTTTTTAAGGTACGGCCGTGGATCATAAGACCAGTCAGTTTCTGGTGTGACCAACATTTGCCTCATGCAGCATGACACATCTCCTTCGCATAGAGTTGATCAGGCTGTTAATTGTGAAGTCACTGGATATTGGCGGGAACTGGAACACACTGTCATACACGTCAATTCAGAGCATCCAGAACACTTGCTCAATGGGTGCCGTGTCAGGTGAGTATGCAGACATTTTCAACTTCCAGGAATTTTGTACAGATCCTTGCAACATGTGCCGTAAATTATCATGCTGAAACATGAGGTGATGGCGGTGGATGAATGGCACAACAATGGGCCTCAGGATCTCGTCACGGTATTTCTGTTCTTATGCCTGCACATACCTTAATCCCACTGCCACCATGGGGCACTCTGTTCACAACATTGACATCAGCAAACCGCTAGCCCACACAACACCATACATGCTGTCTGCCATCTGCCCAGTACAGTTCAAACCTGGATTAATCCATGAAGAGCACACATCTCCAGTGTGTCAGTGGCCATCGAAGGTGAACATTTGCCCATTGAAGTTGATTACGACACTGATTTGCAGTCAGGTCAAGACCCTGCTTAGGAGGATGCGCATGCAGGTGAGCTCCCTGAGACGGTTTCTGACAGTTTGTGCAGAAATGATTTGGTTGTGCAAACCCACAGTTTCAACAGCTGTCTGGGTGGCTGGTCTCAGATGATCCCGCAGGTGAAGAAGCCAGATGTAGAGGTCCTGGGCTGGCATGGTTATACTTGGTCTGCGGTTGTGAGGTCAGTTGGACGTACTGCCAAATTCTCAAAATAACTTTGGAGGTGGCTTATGGTATAGAAATGAGCATCCAGTCATGTGGGAACAGTTCTGGTGGACATTCCTACAGTCAGCATGCTAATTGCACACTTCCTCAAATTGAGACATCTGTGGCATTGTGTAGTGCGACAAAACTGCACATTTTAGAGTGGCCGTTTACCCCAGCACAAGGTGCACCTGTGCAATGTTAATGCAGTTTAATCAGCTTCTTGATAGGCCACACCTGTCAGGTGGATGTATTATCTTAGCAAAGGAGAATTGCTCACTAACAGGGATGTAAACAAATTTGTGTGCACAATCTGAGAGAAATATGCTTTTTGTGCGTGTGAAAAATGCCTGGGATCCTTTATTTCAGCTCATGAAACATAGACCAACACTTCACCTGTTGCGTTTTATATTTTTGTTCAGTATAATTATTGCTCTGTGTGTAAAACACTTTGGAACATTCATATAGAAACAAACACCCCTCCCTCCCTGTCAGGTAAAATATGGAATCATGTTGACATATGTATCTGCAATGTATGATTATGTTTGGCTACTGAACGTGCCCCTGTTGTCCAAAATAAGTACGTTTTATTGTTCTCCAGCGTCATCGTGACAGTGCATTCGGAAAGTATTCAGACCCCTTTCCTTTTTCCACATTTTGTTACTTTACATTTTGTTACTTTACTTTTGTTCTAAAATGGATAATATTACAAAATGTAGAAAAAATGAAGTGGTTGAATACTTTCTGAATGCACTGTAGATAGATGGATAGAAATATGGCTAGATGGATAGAAATATGGCTAGATGGATAGATGGACATGTTATTATACACTGCTCAAAAAATAAAGGGGACACTTAAACAACACAATGTAACTCCGAGTCAATCACACTTCTGTGAAATCAAACTGTCCACTTCGGAAGCAACACTGATTGACAAATTTCACATGCTGTTGTGCAAATGGAATAGACAACAGGTGGAAATTATAGGCAATTAGCAAGACACGCCCCATAAAGGAGTGGTTCTGCAGGTGGTGACCACAGACCACTTCTCAGTTCCTATGGTTCCTGGCTGATGTTTTGGTCACTTTTGAACGCTGGCGGTTCTTTCAATCTAGTGGTAGCATGAGACGGAGTCTACAACCCACACAAGTGGCTCAGGTAGTGCAGCTCATCCAGGATGGCACATCAATGCGAGCTGTGGCAAGAAGGTTTGCTGTGTCGGTCAGCGTAGTGTCCAGAGCATGGAGGCGCTACCAGGAGACAGGCCAGTACATCAGGAGACTTGGAGGAGGCCGTAGGAGGGCAACAACCCAGCAGCAGTACCTCTACCTCCGCCTTTGTGCAAGGAGGAGCACTGCCAGAGCCCTGCAAAATGACCTCCAGCAGGCCACAAATGTGCATGTGTCTGCTCAAACGGTCAGAAACAGACTCCATGAGGGTGCTATGAGTGCCCGACGTCCACAGGTGGGGGGTTGTGCTTACAACCCAACACCGTGCAGGATGTTTGGCATTTGCCAGAGGACACCAAGATTGGCACATTCGCCACTGGCGCCCTGTGCTCTTCACAGATGAAAGCAGGTTCACACTGAGCACATGTGACAGAGTCTGGAGATGCCGTGGAGAACGTTCTGCTTCCCGCAACATCCTCCAGCATGACCGGTTTGGGTCAGTCATGGTGTGGGGTGGCATTTCTTTGGGGGGCCTCCATGTGCTCGCCAGAGGTAGCCTGACTGCCATTAGGTACCGAGATGTGATCCTCAGACCCCTTGCGAGACCATATGCTGGTGCGTTTGGCCCTGGGTTCCTCCTAATGCAAGACAATGCTAGACCTCATGTGGCTGGAGTGTGTCAGCAGTTCCTACAAGAGGAAGGCATTGATGCTATGGACTGGCCTGCCCATTCCCCAGACCTGAATCCAATTGAGCAGATCTGGGACATCATGTCTCGCTCCATCCACCAACGCCACGTTGCACCACCGACTGTCCAGGAGTTGGCGGATGATTTAGTCCAGGTCTGGGAGGAGATCCCTCAGGAGACCATCCGCCACCTCATCAGGAGCATACCCAGGCATTGTAGGGAGGTCATTAAGGCACGTGGAGGCCACACACACTGCTGAGCCTCATTTTGACTTGTTTTAAGGACATTACATCAAAGTTGGATCAGCCTGTAGTGTGGTTTTCCACTTTAAATTTGAGTGTGACTCCAAATCCAGACCTCCATGGGTTGATAAATTTGATTTCCATTGATCATTTTTGTGATTTTGTTGTCAGCACATTCAATTCAACTATGTAAAGAAAAAAGTATTTAATAAGAATATTTCATTCATTCAGATCTAAGATGTGTTATTTTAGCGTTCCCTTCCTTTTTTTTAGCAGTGTAGTTATATTCTAGATTCAAGCTTTTTTTAAGGACTCGTAAGTAAGCATTTCATGGTAAGGTCGACTACAGCTGTTGTATTCGGTGCATCTGACAAATAAAATTAGATTTGAACATGAATGGCCACAGATAATAGCCACGTCTGTCCTTTCCACCCATGTTTCACAGAGCAAGATAAGGAGGGTTTAAATGGGTACATTCAGTCAACTGTCAATCAACATACGTGTGACAGAAAAGGCAGTTGCTGTGCTAGTCTAGAGGCGAAAGAAACACACCTATTTAGGCGGGGTGCTGGCTAGTGGAGTGGAACACTTTTAAAAAAAAAATAAAGGAGGGCCGCACACTAGAAGCTTAGATGCAAAAATATTTATGTCCAACATTTCGACAGACAAGCTTTCTTCATCAGGGTCTAGTTGCTGTGCTAGACCTGATATAAAAGGTACCCAGCTATCAGGAATAAATTGAACATGTCACCGCCATAAAATATTACAATATTTTACGAAGTTTGTCTAAATTTTATACGTATGCCTGGTAAGATGTTAGCATCCCGGCAGACTTGTGTTTGTGGTTGTTGTATACTAAATCAATGAGCAGTGTCCTTTTGGATGAAAACTGCCCACATAGAGATGCACCCAGTGAAGTTTCCCTCAGAGTTCATTCAGCTTCAGTACTTTGCACATACAGCACAGGAGCCACTTATGAAGGGATTGTCTTCAATATTTAATGGAGACTTCTCCACTGGTATGGCTGGGTTTGCAGTGGAAATTGTGGTTGTTTTATGAGGTGAAAAGGAATTATTACAAAATCATTGCCTGTAAAGTATTCATGAGGGAAGATAAATTCATATTTTTTTATATTTTAGTTTGTGCAACTTTGTATTATCTATGTTTGATTAACATCTTATATGCAATACACATTGCTCTTGTAGCTGTACAAGAGGAGAGAGTGTGATTGTTGGTGAGGATCATCCAAGGGCAGTTTGGCGTTAGTGGACTGGAAGCTCAGACGTGCGGCATCTACCTCAAGATACCATCTGACACAGAAGGGAAACAGGCCAGGAACAGAAAAAAAGACAACAGGATGTCTTTGAAAGACAACAGGATGAGAATAGGATCAACGTACACTACCGTTCAAAAGTTTGGGTTCTCTTAGAAATGTCCTTGTTTTTGAAAGAAAACAGTTCTAAGTTTTCATGTCTTTATTGAACACACCGTGTAAACAATCACAGTGCAGGGTGGAAAAAGTATGTGAACCCCTGGATTTAATAACTGCTTGACCCTCCTTTGGCAGCAATAACCTCAACCAAACGTTTTCTGTAATTTCGGATCAGACCTGCACAACGATCAGTAGGAATTTTGGATCATTCCTGTGTTCCTCTGTCCAGCATCTGAGTTCTTTCGCCCATCTTAATCTTTTCTTTTTATTGGCCAGTCTGAAGATATGGCTTTTTCTTTGCAACTCTGCCTAGAAGGCCACCATCCTGGAGTCACCTCTTCACTGTTGACGTTGGGACTGGTGTTTTACGGGAACTATTTAATGAAGCTGCCAGTTGAATATGGTCTTGGCACAAGGCTTTATCTCTCCCTTGTTCAGCAGTACAAGAGTGAACATACCTGATAAAAATAACATACTGTTTACCGGTAGATATAGATATCTTACGACCATGACCTCGACTGAATCGGAAGGAAAACACATGGTAATTCCAGCTTCATACAAAGACCATCAGTGAGTTGAGTATAGCAATATAGAGGTGTGTTACTTAAGCAATAAGGCCCGAGGAGGTGTGGTATATGGCCAATATACCACGGATAAGGGCTGTCCTTAGCATGACAACGCAGAGTACCTGGACACAGCCCTTAGCCGTGGTATATTGGCCATATATCACAAACCCCCGAGGCGGCTTATTGCTATTACAAAACTGTTTGCCAACAGAATTAGGGCAGTAAATGTTTTGTCATACCCATTGTATATGGTCTGATATTCCACAGCTGTCAGCCAATTAGCATTCAGGGCTCGAACCACAGTTTATAATGATGAATACACCAGTGTGAGTATGTCATACATTGCTACACAGACAGAATATCAATAGCTACATTTTAAGCTTATAATTTCTCTTAATTTTATCGCAAAATTTACATTCAACATTTCAATCCCTGTAATGTAATACTAGACGATTAAACGGATATCAATTCCTATTTTGCCGGTTCATTTAAATTAAAGTGTGTCTCTTCAATAGTCAGTATGTGTTGTTGGCTACAGTCTCTCTGCCCCACATGTTCACACATTCAGCACATTGTAAAGGACTACTGTTAAAATGGAGATTTCTGGAACTCCTCTAAAAAGGAACATATAATGTTAACTAGCTAAATTAAATGTTCGCCGAACATCTCTCTCCCCTTTTCCAGACACTAACCTAGACCAGTGTGACTCACAATCTTCCATCCCAGTGCCTTCAGAAAGTACTCATACCCCTTGACTTATTCTACATTGTGTTGTGTTATAGCCTGAATTCACACAATACCCCATAATGAAAAGTGAAAACATGATCATGTTTTTTACATGTTGCATATTTATTGAAAGTGAAATACAGAAATATCTTATTTACATAAGTACTCACACCCCTGAGTCAATACATGTTAGAATCAGCTTTGGCAGCGATTACAGCTGTGAATCTTTCAGGTTAAATCTGTACAATATTTGCACATTATTATTTTCAAAATTCTTCAAGCTCTTGTCAAATTGGTTGTTGATCATTGCCAAACAACCATTTTCAAGCCTTGTCATTGCTTTTCAAGCAGATTTAAGTAAAACTAACTCAGCCACTCAGGAACATTCACTGTCTTCTTGGTAAGCAATGCCTTGTGCTTTAGGTTATTGTCCTTCTGAAAGGTGAATTAATCTCCCAGTGTCTGGTGGAAAGCCAACTGAACCAGGTTTTTCTCTTTAATTTTGCATGTGCTTAGCTCCATTCTGTTATTTTTTTTCATTAACGTTTACAAGAATGCCCACCACTATGCTTGAAAATATGGAGAGGTACTCAGTAATGGGTTGTATTGGATTTGCCCCAAACATAACATACTTTGTATTCAGGAAAAACGTTTATTGCTTTGCCTTATTGCAAACAGGATTCATGTTTTGGAGAAGAAAAAAAATTCACTCTATCAATTAGGTTAGTATTGTGGAGTAATAACTACAACGTTGTTGATCCATCCTCAGAGTTTAATGGCTGTGATAAGAGAGAACTAACTGTTTTAAAGTCACAATTGATCTCATGGTGAAATCCCTGAGCGGTTTCCTTTCTCTCCGGCAACTGAGTTAGGAAAGACGCCTGTATATTTGTAGTTATTGGGTGTATTTACAGTTTTTCACACACTGAAATTGGAACTTGAAACACAATCACCGAAACCTGAAACTCATGTACCAAATCCCTAAACCAAGTCTGCAAAATTGCAAGCACAATTCCTGCTTTACACTCAGTTTTCAATTCTATATCACACTTTTTGAAAAACACTACACACAGTTCTCTATATTAGGCACAACATTCAAAATTAAAATCTCTTTAGTCCTTTTGGAAAGCAACACCAATCACAATGCCAAGCTCTATAAACCAATTGGCAACACACACTTCTCACAGGTGTAAACACTAGTTACTGAATTGTTCACTTATAAATCAGAGCTTTAGCACTATAAAAGGCCACAGATGAGCTCTCCTGTTTTGGAGGAAAATGATAATCTACACTATGCTCTTTATGTATGTAAACTGTAGTATATTGCAGTTCAACATAGCAGTTGGCCAATGTTACAGTAATGTCATATTGAAAGAATAGATTATTTTAGTTCACTGTAACCAATCATATCATATCTGTGGATCTTCTGCAGAACTGGGAGACAGCCAGGCCACGGTGGAAGACACCGGCTGTTCACACAAGAACAGGAGACCGCTATTGTGAACATGGCAGTGGCAAACAGTACCATTAGACTTCGATTAATCCAGAACCACAATTGCAGACAACACAATATTCAATAACATTCACCAAGTTGGTTTGTCTACATTGGACCGTGTATTACAGCACAACCGAATCCGGATGAAATAGGTCTACAGGGTACCATTTGAGAGAGGGTTAAAGAACAGCGCCATGAGTAAGTACTATACTGTGAATGTACTATCATATCAGCACTGTATAGACACATTACAGTACTGTAATCCAGTGTATTGTGCCTCACCATGTTGTCTGTTTCAGAGAGTCTTTGAGCTGGATGCCGCTGCAATTCAGCATGTTTATATTTACATTAATGAGGTTGGCTTCAAGCTAGCCAAAAGAAGGGGACGGGGACGGGTCATTATTGGCCACCGTGCCATTGTGAATGTCGCTGGACAGCGTGGAGGAAATATTACCACGTTAGCCAGCAAGGCTTCCTCTATCACCATGCCAACCTTGGTCACTACAACACCGCCCTTCTCATCACAGTCCTGGACACACTACATGGCATCCTCATTCCAGCCGAGCAGAGGGGTGGACCAGAGCAGTCCAGGTATGTTGTCGTCTGGGACAACGTGAGTTTCTGTTTGAATGTTAAATGACGAGACAGAGGCATTGATGCGAGTAACCAGTCTTGTTCAGTACATGACAACACATCCGGGTATCTCAAGCACCCCGGTAAAACACAAGAGTTGCAGTAATGAACATTTACCAACAAATGGCATCACTGTGCCATCTTACACCCATAACAGTTTCCACTGGGCTGTTCTGGTCCGCAACTGATTCATTGACCACCCACAATTTATTGTTCTACACCTCCCACCATATTCCCCATTTCTAAACCCAATTGAAGAGTCTTTTTCGGCATGGCGATTTAAGGTGTATGACCGCCATCCCCTCGCACGCATGCCTCTTCTCCAGGCAATGGAGGATGCATATGGTGGAGTTGATGTGGGGGCTTTCGGCGGCTGGATCCTTCACTCCAGAAGATTATTTACCCGCTGTTTAGCCAGGGAGAACATTGCTTGTGCTGTGGCCAGACTAAAATAGGAGGCAGCCCGAATGTGTTTTTTCTTACATTTTGCATGTCTTTTTGTGTTTGGAGTATTGAAAGAATGAGACACCTTAATTTTTGTACAGAAAATAATTTGTCTTCTGAATGTTTTTCCTGGTTTTCTCCTGTTGGGTATGGAAAGTGTTACATACAAAACACAAGGGTTAAAAAATACTGCATTTTGGAAATAAATGACAATGTTTGTTACTGTATTGCGTTTGTTCATGTATATTTGAGTAGGTATACCTTACTGTAACAATCTTCTACAACCGGCTACAGTGTAACACTGAAAATGCATAAGACAAACCCACTGATGGGATATTCATAGCAGTATTTTGTATTGAGCACATCAGTGCGTTGTTGGTTGGTAGACAGATCTATTCATATGACGCTTGTGTGTTTGTCATTTTGATGCAAAAAAAAACATTTTGGAAAGAGAAGTTTTGAATGTAGTGTTTGCTTTTGCTAGAGATTTGTAGTTTTGCATTTAGAGTTTTGGGAAAATGGCCCAAAGATTCAACAAACTTGTGAAGACAATTGTGGAAAACTGTATACACCATCCAAAGTGTAATTAATAACTTCACCATGCTTAAAGGGATATTCAATGTCTGCTTTTTTACATTTTACCCGTCTACCGATAGGTGCCCTTTGCGAGGCATTGGAAAACCTCCCTGGTCTTTGTGGTTCAATCTGTGTTTGAAATTCACTCCTAGAGTGAGGGACCTTATTGTTCAAAACTTATCACACACAGAGCCTGTGACTTGTTAAGCAATACAAAAAAATCCATATTGACTCAAGACATTTCAGCTTTTCATTTGTAAAAATGTCTAAACATATAATTCCACTTCGATATTATGGGGTATTTTGTGTAGGCCAGTGACAAAATCCAAACGTAATCCAATTTAAATTCAAGTTGTACAAGGTGTGCCAAGCTTGTAGGGTCATACCCAAGAAGAGCAGAGGCTTTAATTGCTGCCAAACATGGTTCAAGAAAGTATGAGTAAAGGGTCTGAATACTTGTGTGATGTTTCAGTCTTGAAGCATGGAATAGACTTTAGCACAGGTACATCCTGTCTGTGTTCCTGCCTATAGAAAGGGAGGAGCAAAATAAGTGGTGAGCTGATTTGATGAAGGGAGGGCAGGGGGAGGTCCTTGTAGCCCTCCTGGAATGGGGAGTAACAATGGTCAAGAGTTTTGGGCGAGTACTGCAGGCAATGTGCTGAGAAATTCTTCATATTTGCATTAAAGTCCCCAGCTATAATAAATGAGGCCTCGGGATATGCGTTTTCCAGTTTGCACAAGGTCCAGCGTAGTTCCTTGAGATCTGTTGTGTTATTGGCTTTAGGGGGAATATACACGGCTGTGACGATCAACAAAGAAAATTCTCTACAGAGTTAATGTGGACGGCATTTGATTGTCAGGTATTCTAGGTCAGATGATCAAAAGGACTTCAGTTCCTGTACATGACCACAATTACACCATGACTAGTTAATCATGAAACATACACCTCCACCTTTCTTTATTCCTATCCACACAATGTATTAAGAACCTCAGCTGGCTGTATGGACTGGGACAGTATACCAAGAGAGCCATGATTCCGTGAAACAGAGTATGTTACAGTCCCTGATGTCTCTGTGGATGGAGATCCTCACCCTGAGCTCATCTACCTTACTGTCCAGCGACTGAACATCAGGGAATAATATAGTCGGATGGTGTGTCCACTCTGAATACCTCTTCTCTGCCGCCAGCGTCTTGGAGCAGCCTCTGGGATAAGTTCAATCACCTTGAAATGTACGAACCAAGGATCCAATTCAGGAAAGTTCTATTCCTGGTCTAAATGCTGGTGAGTTACTGCCCTTCTGAAATCCAAATGTAATTTCCAGCTCTATGTAATAATGCAAAGAACGTTCTGGGATAGTAATGTGAGAAATAACAAAAATAAATACAACATACTGTAGATTTGCGTAGGAGCCTGCAACAAGGTGGACATGTCTGTCAACGCTCTTACTCTCAGGAGCAGTCAACAATTTCTGTAGACAATGATAATGTCGTTCCTCTGACATCTCATTCTTCCAATGAGGCCATTGAGGAAATGGGTGAGGACAGTGGTCAGGACTTTGATGAGCAATTCATGGATGCTTTGATGGACACTGGTAATGTAGGAGAGGGGGTTGTTCAAGATGAGGTTGATGATGATGTTGAGAATGAGGTTGAATGTCCACCAGATCATAGCCTTATAGGCAGCTTGGTGGATTGGGCTTTCGAGTTTGGAATCACATTAGTTTCCTTTACAACACTGCTCTCAATTCTGAGGTTCCATCATCCAACCTTGCCAAAAGACACAAGGACCCTCCTACAGAGTTAAGATAGTTGCTGGTGGCACGTTTTATTGTTTTGTTATTCTGAGCTCACTATCTGGCATGCTTGGGAAATGTTTGCAAAAACTTCCAAACAACTGAACTTTGATGGGCTTACGATTTTTCAAAAGATCTTGTTTGCAGCTTTGGTCCATTTTGGGACTGGTGTAGGGATTTAACATCAACAAAGCCTGTCTAATTGCCCTTTTTGGTGGAACATCCAAAACAAAATCATTGGCAGAGCATCCAACAGATTTTGTCATATAAATTAGACTTACAATCTGTCTTTACATTCAAAGGGAAACAACTCTTTATTACAATTACTTCAGTAATGCGTGATGCCCCTGGCACAGGGTTTTGATCAAGACAAACAGGCTATGCTGGTTGTGACATTTACAACATTAAAAGTAGGATGACCTTTCCCGAGACCAACTGTGCCTTAAGAACTGATAGGTCTTTTACATTACAGTCTGATGAGGAAAATCACAGAGACATTCCCACAGCTAAATATATTTTGGTATGGCAACAGCATTCCCCTATGACTACATACACCTTGTATGTCTTGGACTGACAAGAAACTGCTAGCACTATGGAGCGGTGGCATTGGTCTACTTCAATGTCGTTTACCATCTCAATTGTTTCAATCTACTTTCTCCAAAGAGCTGCATTCTACTGCACATGTCAAACTCATTCAATGAAGGGCCGAGTGTCTGCAGGTTTTTGCTCCTCCCTTGGACTTGATTGATGAATTAAGGTCACTGATTAGTAAGGAACACCCCTCACCTGGTTGTCTGTCTTAATTGAAAAGAAAAAACAATAACCAGTAGACACTAGGACCTCCATGGAGAGTTTGACACCCTTGCGCTTGAGCCTAGGGCTGCTGTGTAACGACTTAGCATACTGTAGATGGAAAGCTACCGAATTGACAGTTTTTGCTCTATACTGGTCCAGTAGTGCTGTATGCTGTTTTGAGTGCACCATTGTACAATAATTTCATGTCTTTCTCGTCAACAGCCTTTTTGTCATAATGCAACTTCTGCGTTTTTGAGACGAGGAGAGAGACTTTTGGGCTAACGCACATGCGGCGTGCAGTCTCTCCCGCATCTTACTGACATAATCCAACACATTTTTAGGGGCGCTACTGGGTGTAGGAGATAAGATATGCTCCTTCAAAACTTTCAGCGGACCCCGTGGGGTGTGTCCAAACACAAGGTCAGCAGGGCTGAACCCTAAGGACTCTTGTATTGTTTCCCTTATAGCAAATAGGACAAAGGGCACCCCCTCATCCCAATCAGTACTGGTATCCATACAATACTTGCGTAGCATTGCCTTCAGTGTCTGATGCCAGCGTTCTAGAGCCCCTTGACTCTCTGGATGATACGGACTGGAGATACACAATGTCTTTAACACATTTGAAAACAGTTTAGACATGAAGTTGGATCCCTGATCAGTTTGGATTACTTTAGGGAGTCCAAACGTAGAGAAGAACTTCACCAGTGCCTTCACCACAGTCTTAGCCGTTATAGTACGGAGAGGAATAGCCTCTGGGTATCGAGTAGCACAGCACATTATTGTTAGTAGGAACTGGTTGCCTGACCTGGTTTTCGGCAATGGACCTACACAATCAATTATCACTCTTTCAAACGGTTCCCCTACCACAGGAATCGGGCAGAGTGGCGCTCGTGGAACTGTTTGATTCACTTTCCCAGTGAGTTGACATATGTGACATGTTTTACAAAATTGGACCACGTCAGACTTCAAACCTGGCCAGAAGAAATGACGAAGGACCCGGTTATAGGTCTTTGATCCCCAAGTGTCCAGACCACGCCTGGTCATGGGCGAGTGACAGCACCTGCTGTCGGAACGGTGTAGGAACAACCACTTGACACACTTCACTCCAGTCATTAATGGTGTCATGAGATGCCCATTTACACATCAAAACTCTTGCTTCCATAAAGTAGGCAGTCTCTCTAGTTTTAGCTTCCTCAATGGAAATTACCGAAGCAAAACACTTGCAAAGACTGGTGTCTTCTTTTTGACATTCAATCACCTTCTCAGGGTTGACAGACAAAAGAATGTCATGTAATTGGGGCGCGATTTCGTTTTCCCCTGCCTTAGTTTTTACGGGGGTAAAAACTGCCGGCAATGCAGAAGGAATACTCAGTGCATTGTCTTCTACCTCAACATTCTCAAAAATAGAACTAGCCAAATCCACCACATCTCCTAGCTTGCGAGATTGTGCCCTCGTTAACACACAAGCAGGAAAAACATGTGGAAATGCTTGAACCAATTTCTCATCTGTAGTTCTGATTTCTGGGTTGTCTACTACCTCTAACAAAGGAGTGACATTACCACCAGCAATATCATTCCCTAGTAGCAATTTTACTCATGATACTGGCAGTGTAGACAATACACCAACACGGAAACGTCCTGATACCAAGTCTGACACTAAGTGGACCCAGTGTAATGGTACAGGTAGGGTTTTTGTCTCTATCCCCTGTAATATGACATGTGAGCCACAATACGTTTCAGGAGACCAGGGTAAAGCATCAGTAATGATTACTGACTGCGCCGCCCCGGTGTCACGTAGGATTTGGATAGGCTTTTGATCAGTTGGTTCTCCTGTTAAGGAAACATAACCGGCAGAGATAAACGGAGCATAGACAGGATCCGGTTTCTCAAATGCTGAATCAACAACTCGATCCAATGGAAGAGCCAAAGACTTGACTAAACCCAAACCTTTCATTTTTGGGGACGGTGACAGGGACTGTTTCGGTTTATTTTTCAAAACTGGGCAGTCCGCAATCACGTGACCCTTTTGGTGACAGTAATAACATTCACGGATTTCTTGAAAAGGCTTAGGGTTGTCAGAGGAAAAGCGACCTGAACGAGGAACTGATGACGTAATCGTCCGGCCTTCAAAACGTGGTGCACCAAAGACAGTCTTGTGTGTCAAAGCGTACTCATCTGCCAACACTGCTGCTTGGGCCAATGTCACCACTTTCTGTTCATTTAAATGAACTACAAGTCTATCTGGGAGGTTGCTTTTAAAGTCCTCCAACAACATCAACTCCCGAATATCAGCAAAGGTGTTAGCTTTGCTGGCTGAACACCAATGACTAAACAGAGACTTTGTCCCTAGCAAATTCAAGAAATGTACGGTGAGACGTTTTTTTGTGGTTCCTGAAGCGCTGCCTATAAGCTTCAGGCACCAACTCATAAGCCCGCAACACGGTAGTTTTAACTGTATCGTAATGTAAACTGTCTTCCAGGGAGAGAGCAGCTACTACTTCCTGGGCTTTCCCAGACAATTTACATTGTAACAGAAGCGGCCAAACCTCGAGTGGCCAATGCAGCGCAGCGCAAAGAAATAATAATCAACTTCCGACTCTCGGAATGGAGGGACTAAAGCTATGTTTTTACTCACATCGAAGTGGGCTTGATGATGAGCAGCTTGTGGAGTCGCACTGGAGCCAGCATCTAGCTCCAGTTGTCGGATCCTCACCTCCTTGTCAGCTTCTATTTTCCTAATTTCAAGTTCAAAATTCATCTGTCTCTCTTTATCTTTTTGCTCCATTTCTAACCGAGCCAGCCTCACCTTCAGCCTAGCAGTCCCATCTGAACGACCCGAAGCAGAAGATAAAGGATCGAATCGGGGCAATGTAAAGGGGGTACGAGGAACCCCTTCCTCCGCCCTGTCCTCTGACTTGGCATCAGAAGGTCTACCAGTCTCCTCTCCTTGCAATGAGAGAATCCGTTCTCTCACTAAACCCTCCCTGACTAGCACCAACAGCTCAGCCTTTAGGGCTTTCTCAGGGAATACAAATCCATAATGGTCAGCTACAGCTACAAGGTCTACTTTACGAAACCTCACCAATCAATAGAGGGCGCTTCAAAAAACTTGGAGATGGCTGAGGCAGCCATCTTTTACAATGCAGTCTCCTGAACACACTAACTAAACAAGTCATCCAAACTCACAACCTACCATCACACCTCAATCACTAACCACAGAGAGAGCTCAGAGCAGCAGGGTCCGGTGGGTTTAATGGAAAGATCCCGGATGAGCCCCCATTATGTTACGCACGTCTCTATGAAGAGGGAACGCAACACCCTGCTACAACTAAACTCTCTGTGAAGCGAAAAAGGTATGGACTGTAGGTGCGAGTAAAAATGACAACAAGCAGAATGTGGTACCGTTTACAAGGACTTTATTCCTTTACACGGTAATATGGGGAAAAGGGGCTGGACGGAACCAAAGCAAAGAAAGTAAATCTCAAAGCCCCCCCCTCTCCTATCTTACCTGCCTACCCACTACTTACCTAATTTAGCACCACCTGGTGCCCTAACCAAAATACAAGGGGTGGTCCCGCCCAGGTCTTACCTAGTGTGCCTAGACAGTGAATATGCTACGGGTATATGTATGCCCGCGGGCCTCTGGCCTAAGCACTCCCTAGGTGCCTTCCCCTTCCCCCCTGGGAACAAATGAAACAGAATATTAAACAATTTCACAAACAAACTAAGAGACAAAGGACATCAAATAGGTTCTATCTGAGCAACAAACTCACAAAACATACCAACTCTCAGCAATGAACTTCCAGCAAAATCAACCTCTAGCAAAATCTCTCTAGCAAAATCTACCTCCAGCAAAATCCTCTACAAAAAAATCTTCTCAACAGAACACTGGCTTTTATATAGCTTCTGAAGGAATGGGTAATTGGAGACAGCTGTGTCTTGACGAGGGGGCGGGGTCAGCTCTCCAATTAGCCCTGGAGTCGACCAATCAGCTGCTTGAGGGATTTCAGGAAGCCATTTCCTGAAATAAACACATGCAAATACACAAACTACAACACATAATCTGGGGAACGTAACAGCCATCTTAATTCTAGCCCAATTTGTTCAAATGTGCGAGTTCTCAAAAACTTGACCTTTTGTCTTTTGTGGATCATTTTGGCCAGCTTTATGGTAAAGAGAATTTGGTGTATAATGAGCATGGCCTTATTATGCATCTAAGTGATGTAAAAATACACTGTCACCCGCGTACTCTCTCAGGGTTTCCTTTGAAAACTTCTTAGGTAAAAAAACAACATTTTATAAAGGCCATATAATGAGTTCACTTCTGTCAAACTTTTTGGACTACCCAATGAATTCATGTCAGGTTGGGAGCCTTCTCTCATATATAAGCTAAGATCTGAAATGTGTGAATGTCGATACACCTCTTCAAGTACTTGCTCCTGCCAACAAATTTGTCTGTATGCCACTTCATTTGGTTTAATGTTAAAAAGTTGCAATTCATAATCCAACAAATATTGATAACTTTACTTACAGTACTTGTATTTTACTGAAACTGTGCTGACAGATGAAAATAGGATGTAGTGTAGGCCTATTTTCATTTAAAACATGACATCTCTATCGGCAATGTTAAAAAATGTTTGGCAACTGAACGTGGCCCTAGTCAGTCAGTGCAAAGGAGGACAGCTATTTTAAAGCAATTGAGATAGTGCTTTGATCTCAGACTGTAGATTTTGTATTATTATTGTATGTTTACCACCGTGCATCCCACTGTTGACTAGCCTCTGAAGCTAAGCAGGATTGGTCCTGGTCAATCCCTGGATGAGAGACCAGATGCTGCTGGAAGTGGTGTTGGAGTGCAAGAAGGAGACACTCTTTCCTCTGGTCTAAAAAAATATCCCAATTCCTCAGGGCAGTGATTGGGGACATGTGTGGCGTGCAGTCTTTTGGATGGGACCACAAAACAGGTGTCCTGAAGTTCTGTGGTCACTAAAGAACCCATGGCACTTAACACCCCTACTCTTACGATAACTCCTGGCTAAACTCCTGGCTAAATTCCCAATATGCCCCTCGTACCATCATGGCTACCTAATGATCCCCAGCTTCCAATTGGCTCATTCAGCCCCCCTCCATTCCCCTGTAACTATTCCCCAGGTCGTTGCTTTAAATGAGAATGTCTTCTCAGTCAAGTTACCTGGTAAAATAATGGTGTATAAGAGAACACAGCTGTTGTGGATGTGTGGCTCAGTCTCTGCTCCCTACCATATGATTTGATGAATGAATTAGCGGTCAGGGGGCTGGCTAACAACTGACGAGAGTGTGAAGTAACACTAGCATAGACAAGAATTGACCTTTGTCCAGGGAAAGACACAGAATGTGCCACAGCACTGTATAACAATAAAACCAAATTCTAGCTCGTCTTTGAGCCTTTCTACACAGGTCTTCCCATCCCTCTCTGCTACCAGACAGCTAAGCTGTTTACCAGCACATCCAACAAAAGAAAACAGAAATTCAACAGATTTGTCCTGATTTGGGTCAGGTCTATGGCCAAGTAACCAGTAGGTAGTAGCCAGTAGGTTCCTGTCTAGTTGGGTTCGATATCCCTCCCAGTGCTGGAGGGCCCTTGTCACGAGAATTATGTTCTCAATGTTCATAACCCAAATCAATTATACTACTCAGTCTGCAACCCAGAATTGGTAAGATACTGTTTGAAATGAAATAGACGGAGGCCCAGCTACGATAGTCAGAAAGTTTATTTACAAGAGCGCTCGTTAGTTGTACAAAACCATTCATTTTATACTGGCTTCTTACGCACATACTTTCACACAGAAACATTAGGTATCCACGAACATACATACACACACACACAACCCAGCCAACAAAGATTAGGGACCGTGAGAAGCACTCCCTGTCCCCCCTCAAGATTAGGGAGTACTCACTGCCCTCTCCCAAATCTCTGAGGCCCCTAGCAAGGTCGGCACCGAATTTTGCTCAGACAGTCTGTGTTTAAGATACTGTGAAGATATATTGTACAGATATATTGTTTTACCCTAATTCTGACTAAAACTACACACATCATTAATTATACTTTTACTGACTAAACCTAAACAAGCCCATCAGATGCTACATGTATGATTCTAATCAATTTCATACAGTTATAAGGTTTCAGAGTGGGAATTATTTCATCATTATCTTTCAACATTTAAATTACTTTAACAGCCCTGCATGTCACCTCTTGCTGCTCCAGACCAAAAACAGATCTGGCCAGCCAGGTTAAAACACCCAGGACCTAATCTACATGTTGACTAAATGCAGGTGTGTGTAATTAGGCTCTTACACTTCCGGGCCGTTCTCTCTCCTGGTCAGCAGATGTAACCAATGAGCAATTGTAAAAATATCTTTCCTGTTAAAATAATAAAAAACAATAAATTTGTAAATGTTTACTTGTTCATTGTTTAACTTCTTATGGTTCGGTGTATCTCATATGGGCAGAAAGCTTAAATTCTTGTTAATAATCTAACGGCATTGTTCAATTTACAGTAGCTATTACAGCGAAAAAATACCATGCTATTGTTTGAGGAAAGCGCAAAAACAAAACACTTATCACGGCGACAGGTTTGATACATTTCACATCTGAAGGTAAATAATTTATTTACATTCTGAGGTCTTGCTCTGATTTGTCATCTAAGGGTCCCAGAGCTAACATGTAGTGTAATTTTGTTTGATAAAATAATTTTTAATATCTTCAAAAGGCCCATATAATATGCACGATCAATTTTGTATTTCCACTCGCTCAACGTAGTTTCAACCAGTCATATGTTCATATTTATTCCTCAGACGCTCTAAAAAGTAACCAGCCTTCGCTATATCATTCTGCATTTAGTATATCCACTGGAAAGCCAATTTGCGCGCCGATGACACGGGCGTTGTTCACTTGACTGACTGACTGTATCTTGGTGAAATGACCACCTACAATTTTGAAACCTAGCTAGCTAGATAGCCAATGAGCTGTGCTTTATGCAAGTAGGTGGAAACATCTGACTCGAGTGGTCTTTGGACATTTATGCAAAAGCATGTTGAAGCACATTACGCATATCTGTGAGTTATGAAAACTAAGTGTTTTGCTAATATTGAACTTACAATATGGCTACTAATACTGGAAAAGCTAAATCAAAGTCCAGGTATACAGATCTGGACGATATTCTAGCAGAAATCTACCGGGAAAGTTCTAATTCTCAGTTAGTGAATTTAGGTTAGACAACAGCTAAAGGAGAGGACGCTACCTTAGACTGGTAAGTGAAATAACAGTCTTTAAATTTATATTATAAATCTGAGCAAATTAAGTTGTTTCAATGGTTGCATAGTATTAATTTGAGATTTTCTTTATATATATATATATATATATATATATATATATATACACACACACACACACAGATGAAGTCAGAAGTCTACATACACCTTAGCCAAATACATTTAAACTCAGTTTTTCACAATTCCTGACATTTAATCGAAGTAAAAATTCCCTTTAGTAGGTCAATTAGGATCACCACTTTATTTTAAGAATGTGAAAAGTCCAAATAATTGTAGAGAGAATTATTTATTTATTTCATGACATTCCCAGTGGGTCAGAAGTTTGCATACACTCAATTAGTAATCCAAAAGTGAAAATGCTGCTCCCTACCCCAAACAGGTTTAGTCAAAGACCAATTGATCAGACATTAAAATACTTGAAAAGTTATATTAGGAAAATTATAACTTTTTCATCAGAATATTTTCCTTGGTGCCCCGACTTCCTAGTTAATTATATTTACATGATACGTCTAATCACATAAGAATATTTACAGAGAATATATTTGAAAAACTAACATTCTTCAATTTAATGATGCCAAAGACACGACACGGCAGACTCCACAGCCTTGGTTCCTCAAATAACTGCCTCGCCTGGTTCACCAACTACTTCTCATACAAAGTTTAGTGTGTCAAATCGGAGGGCCTGTTGTCCGGACCATAGGCATGGGGGTCTCTATGGGGGTACCACACGGTTCAATTCTCTGGCCGACTCGTTTCTCAGTATATATCAGTGATGTCGCTCTTGCTGCGGGTGATTCCCTGATCCACCTCCACGCAGACGACACCATTCTGTATACATCTGGCCCTTCTTTGGACACTGTGTTAACTAACCTCCAAACGAGCTTCAATGCCATACAACACTCCTTCCATGGCCTCCAACTGCTCTTAAACGCTAGTAAAAACCAAATGCTTTTCAACCGTTCGCTGGCCAGACCCGCCCGCCTGACTAGCATCACTACTCTGGACGGTTCTGACTTAGAATATGTGGACAACTACAAATACCTAGGTGTCTGGTTAGACTGTAAACTCTCCTTCCAGACTCATATTAAACATCTCCAATCCAAAATGAAATCTAGAATCGGCTTCCTATTTCGCAACAAAGCCTCCTTCGCTCACGCCGCCAAACATACCCTCGTATTACTGACTATCCTACCGATCCTCGACTTCGGCGATGTCATTTACAAAATAGCTTCCAATATTCTACTCAGCAAACTGGATGCAGTCTATCACAGTGGCATCCGTTTTGCCACCAAAGCCCATTATACCATCCACCACTGCGACCTGTATGCTCTAGTCGGCTGGCCCTTGCTACATATTCGTTGTCAGACCCACTGGCTCCAGATCATGTGTAAGTCTATGCTAGGTAAAGCTCCGCCTTATCTCAGCTCACTGGTCACGATAACAACACCCACTCGTAGCATGCGCTCCAGAAGGTATATCTCACTGGTCGTCCTAAAAGCCAACACCTCCTTTCGCCGCCTTTCCTTTCAGTTCTCTGCTGCCAATGACTGGAACGAATTGCAAAAATTGCTGAAGCTGGAGACTTACAGTATATTTCCCTCACTAACTTTAAACATCAGCTATCTGAGAAACTAACCGATCGCTGCAGCTGTACATAGCCCATCTGTAAATACCCCACCCAATCTACCTGCTCTTTTGCACACCAGTATTTCTACTTGCACATCATCATCTGCTCATCTATCACTCCAATGTTAATTTGCTAAACTGTAATTACTTCGCTACTATGGCCTATTAATTGCCTTACCTCCTCACGCCATTTGCACACACTGTATATAGACTTTCTTTTTTTTCTATTGTTTTATTGACTGTATGCTTGTTTATTCCATGTGAACTATGTGTTGTTTGTGTCGCAAAGCTTTGTTTTATCTTGGCCAGGTCGCAGTTGTAAATGAAAACTTGTTCTCAACTAGCTTACCTGGTTAAATAAAGGTGAAATAAAACATTTTTTGAAATAAAAGACACCAACAATTCATTAACAACACACTTAGGCTGCGTTTAGACAGGCATCCCATTTCTGATCTTTTTCCCACCAATTTGTCTTTTGACCAATAACATCAGATCTTTTCACATCAGATCTTGCTCAGAGCTGATCTGATTGGTCAAAAGACCAATTAGTGAAAAAAATATCAGAATTGCGCTGCCTGTCTAAACGCAGCCTTAGGGGCCCTGTGGAACCAGCAGGCTTAAGCAGAGAAGACAGGAAAAATGTTCAGAAAACTCACTTTAGCCAATACAATACATCCAAGTCTGGCTTGGTCCAAATCTAGTTCTACCTAGGTAGAAGCTGTAGGTTTGCAACAAACAGAAGTCCCCTGGATAAATCTGTCATCTTCTAATTGGCAATCGTCAGAGGTGAGCCCGGTTGATTAAGGTGGTAAGTCACACAGAACTTTTGGCAGTTTTTCTGTTCATAAAAAAACATCAGTCTTGCCAAGCAAAAGCACACACTCTCCCACGCTGCAAAAAAAGCATGAATATCAACAAAGTGTGCATATCAGCAAGTGGCATCTTTAAAATATGCATACAAGTAAGCTTTGGGACACTGTCCGAGACTGGAGTTTATGTTAGTGCATCGAAAGTGGTTGATGGTAAACATAAGTGTCCTTTCACTTCAGACTCATTGGGGACAGGAGATAATACAATTAGCTTAATATGCAGACCAGGCCAAATTAGATGATTAAATGTTGTATAATTTCCACAACTTTTTGGTGTTATAGCTCATATTGCAATGTTTTACTTTGCATAATATCTCTCATAGCTATTATTAATTTTGCATGACTCGCTAGAAAGCATATTTCCTCTGTGTAGGGCATCAGATTACAGTATTATTGCAACCACGCCCTTGGTACAACATCAGCAACGGCAACATGAGGTTTTGACCTCTTGGCATAATGCTTTGGATGTTGAATTGACAACTTCTTTATTATGGGTCCCACTCGGCACATCCATAAGCTACATTTGCTACAGTACTTTGAGTGGCTAGCAGCTCAAAGCTAAGTTATCAGCAGGGATAGAAAAGCACCAAATGTCATCTGTGCCATTTTCAGCTGCACTGTTATTTTAAATGTGTAGCCAAGGGGCCAGAGTTGTACTGACACTGACAGACTTGTTTAGCATATCCCTGCCCCTGGCCACTGAAGAGACAGAGATATGCAGACACAGTGAATGTGATGCATGGCTGATGCTGTGAGGAGAGGAGAGTCTGTGCAGAGTGGGCCTCTTTACTCAAGGCCGCCTTTCATCTGCCTCATGTGCCCGCTGTTTGAGCATGAGCTGAAGAGAGACCACAGACGACTTCAGTGGTGGACTGTAGAAGCCCTGTTGATTACAAACCCGCTACAAGAGAAAGGAAAAGAGAGAGAGAGTGTGTGGTGGTGAGCACAGGGAGAGGAAGAGAGATGAAGATGCAAGAAATCAATGCATTATCTCTGTTCCCATGCTTTAAATCCCTTCATGATTATTGCAGCTAGCGCTTTTTTAGTGCCAGAGCAATTGATTGGATTATTCAATTCATGCATTTGTCATTACAATTACAAACCTAATCCCACATACTTTGCTTATCTGCATTTGAAGTGGGTTGTTTTTTGTAAGGGAGAAAAAACTGCAATGATGTTAATGAATTCTTCCTCAAAGATGTGTTTTAAGATCTCTTTTAAAAATGTGTATAGTTTCAGCCCCCCTTGGTGTCTCTGGCAGGCTATTTCAGAGGCTGAAGGCATAATAACTAAAGGTTGCCTCTCATTGACTCTTGGTCCTAGGCTTTGGGATAGTTAAAAAGCCAGTGCCAGAGGACCTGAGGGACTTACTGGGTACATGACTTAAAAGCATGTCTGACGTATTGGGGTGCACAATCGTGGATTGATTTAAAAACCAATAGAAGTTAATTATAAAACTCTCAAGCAGCCAGTGCAGAGACCTTAAAAGCTATGTAATGTGTGCTCTTTGTCTTGTCTCGGTCAGTATTCGTGCTGCAGCATTTGCAGTCGATGAATGGCTTTCTTGTGTAGACCAGACAGAAGAGCATTACAGTAGCCAAGTCTGCTTGTAATAAAAGCATGGATGAGTCTCTCTGTATCAGCCTGTGAGAGAAACGGCCCCACTGTGGCAAAGTTCCTCAGATGGGAAAAAGCTATTTCGGTCACATTCCCAATGTGTGATGACATTTTTTTTCATAATATAAAATAACACCTAGGTTTTTTACCTGGTGTTTTATCTTCGGGTATGACCTAGATTCTCTGTGCTTTGGCTCCAACATTAAGGACCTCGGTCTTGTCTTGATTTAGCTGAAGGAAGTTGTGAGCCATCCAAATATTTAAATCACTAATACAATCTAATAATTTATCAGCGGAGCTTAAAATCCTCTGTCGACACAGAAATGTAAAAGTTGGGTATCGTCTGCGTAGCAGTGAAAATCAGTGCTGTGCTTTCTGATAACGATACCAAGGGGTAACATATATAAACTGAACAGTACCGGACCCAAAATCGAACCTTGTGAAACACCACGTGATACGTATTTTCTTATGTTCTACAAGGGTGACAAAAAAGTCTTCACTGGTTAAACCAATTTAGAACTGGAACGGAGACGCCAAACGACCTCTCCAGTCTGTCCAGAAGGACATCATGAACAACAGTTTTGAATGCAGCACTGAAATCTAAGAGTACAAGGACGGAGAGCTGTTTAGCATCTGTGTTGGCTCTAAGATCATGTAGGCCATCATTGTAAATAAGATTTTGTTCTTAATTAATTGACTTGCCTAGTTAAATAGAGGTTAAATAAGATAACAAATATAAGAATGTTTATCACTAACTAAGGCTGTCTCTGTGCTGTGGTGGTCACGAAAAACAGATTGTAATTTTTCAAAAATACAGGTGGCACTTAAAAAGTCTCTCAGCTGTTTGAACATACATTTCTCCAGAATTTTGCTTAAGAATGGAAGGTTGGAGATTGGGCGTAAATTGCTAAGAGCTGAAGAATCTAGATGACTTTTCTTCAGAAGGGATTTCACCATAGCAGTTTTTAGTGCAGTGGGGAAAGTGCCAGTGAATAGGGAGTGATTAAGAATAGCTTGCACTTCTTCAGATATCGGATCGGGAAGGCAGGTAGAAGGCTTAAGTTGTGCTATAACTTTGCTGAGCATGTCTGTGTCAACCAGGAAAAAAATTAATCTATAGTGCCTTTGCTTGATAGGCTTGGGCACATATCATCAAACTTCTAATCAGGTATTTCTTGACTGATATCCAGCCTAATGTTGGTTATCATATCTCTGAAATATGCTGCCAACTCATCACATTTAGATGTGGAGGAGAGTCCACATAGGTTTGCGGGGATAGGATTTATCAGATTATCAATGGTCATGAAGAGCACTCAAATTATTCTGATTAATAGTGGTCACGTTATAGAAGCCCGTCTGTCATTTCTAATTGCCTTGTTATATACAGTGGGGCAAAAAAGTATTTAGTCAGCCACCAATTGTGTAAGTTCTCCCACTTAAAAAGATGAGAGAGGCCTGTAATTTTCATCATAGGTACACTTCAACTATGACAGACAAAATTAGAAAAAAGAATCCAGAAAATCACATTGTAGGATTTTTAATGAATTTATTTGCAAATTATGGTGGAAAATAAGTATTTGGTCAATAACAAATGTTTATCTCAATACTTTGTTATATACTCTTTGTTGGCAATGACAGAGGTCAAATGTTTTCTGTAAGTCTTCACAAGGTTTTCACACACTGTTGCCGGTATTTTGTCCCATTCCTCCATGCAGATCTCCTCTAGAGCAGTGATGTTTTGGGGCTGTTGCTGGGCAACACAGAGTTTCAACTCCCTCCAAAGATTTTCTATGGGGTTGAGATCTGGAGACTGGCTAGGCCACTCCAGGACCTTGACATGCTTCTTACAAAGCCACTCCTTCGATGCCCGGGCGGTGTGTTTGGGATCATTTTCATGCTGAAAGACCCAGCCACGTTTCATCTTCAATGCCCTTGCTGATGGAAGGAGGTTTTCACTCAAAATCTCACGATACATGGTCCCATTCATTCTTTCCTTTACATGGATCAGTCGTCCTGGTCCCTTTGCAGAAAAACAGCCCCAAAGCATGATGTTTCCACCCCCATGCTTCACAGTAGGTATGGTGTTCACAGCATTCTTTGTCCTCCAAACACGACAAGTTTAGTTTTTACCAACAAGTTATATTTTGGTTTCATCTGACCATATGACATTCTCCCAATATTCTTCTGGATCATCCAAATGCTCTCTATCAAACTTCAGAAGGGCCTGGACATGTACTGGCTTAAGCAGGGGGACACGTCTGGCACTGCAGGATTTGAGTCCCTGGCGGCGTAGTGTGTTACTGATGGTAGGCTTTGTTACTTTGGTCCCAGCTCTCTGCAGGTCATTCACTAGGTCCCCCCGTGTGGTTCTGGGCTTTTCTTGTGATCATTTCGACCCCACAGGGTGAGATCTTGCGTGGAGCCCCAGATCGAGGGAGATTATCAGTGGTCTTGTATGTCTTCCATTTCATAATAATTGCTCCCACAGTTGATTTCTTCAAACCAAGCTGCTTACCTATTGCAGATTCAGTCTTCCCAGCCTGGTGCAGGTCTACAATTTTGTTTCTGGTATCCTTTGACAGCTCTTTGGTCTTGGTCATAGTGGAGTTTGGAGTGTGACTGTTTGAGGTTGTGGACAGGTATCTTTTATACTAATAACAAGTTCAAACAGGTGCCATTAATACAGGTAACGAGTGGAGGACAGAGGAGCCTCTTAAAGAAGAAGTTACAGGTCTGTGAGAGCCAGAAATCTTGCTTGTTTGTAGGTGACCAAATACTTATTGTCCACCATAATTTGCAAATAAATTCATTACAAATCCTACAATGTGATTTTCTGGATTTTTTTTCTCATTTTGTCTGTCATAGTTGAAGTGTACCTATGATGAAAATTACAGGCCTCTCTCATCTTTTTAAGTGGGAGAACTTACACAATTGGTGGCTGACTAAATACTTTTTTGCCCCACTGTATGCCAAGTTGCTGTCTCAGAATATCATAATGGACCTGAAACTTTGACTTTCTCCACTTCCGCTCTGCCTTTCTGCAATTTCTCTTTAATTAATTAGTTGACTGTCTCCCTCCCTCTCTGTCTTTGTCAAAGGTACTGAATGCTCAGCTCATTGTTCCAATCCAAGCAGGACCTTGACACTCCATCGCTGACTGCCACGGAGGGTGCCCATGGCTACGGATTTAGGGTTATACCTGGTAGGTTCCTTGATGATTTGTGTAAGATTGAGGGCATCTAGCTTAGATTGTAGGATGGCCGGGGTGTCATTAAACATGTCCCAGTTTAGGTCACCTAACAGTACGAACTCTGAAAATAGATGGGGGTCCATCAATTCACATATGGTATCCAGGGCACAGCTTGGTGCTGAGGGGGTTTCTATAACAAGCGGCAACGGAGAGTGGCTTGTTTCTGGAAAGGTGGATTTTTAAAAGTAGAAGCTCGAATTGTTTGGGCACAGACCTGGATATTATGACAGAACTCTGCATGCTAAGTCTGCCCCCTTTGGCAATTCTATCTTGTCGGAAAATGTTATAGTTAGGGATGTAAATTTCAGGATTTTTGGTGGCCTTCTTAAACCAGGATTCAGACACGGCTATGACATCTGGGTTGGCGGAGTGTTCTAAAGCAGTGAATACTAACAAACTTAGGGAGGAGGCTTCTAATGTTTACATGCATGAAACCAATGCTTTTACGGTACAGAAGTCAACAAATGAGAGCGCCTGGGGAATGGGAGTGATGCTGGGGGCTGCAGAGCCTGGGTTAACCTTTACATCACCAGAGGAACAAAGGAGGAGTAGGATGAGAGTACGGCTAAAGGCTAAAAGAAGTGGTCGTCTAGTGCTTTCGGAACAGAGAGTAAAAGGAGCAGGTTTCTGGGCGCGGAAAAATAGATTCAAAGCATAATGTACAGACAAGGGTATGATAGGATGTGAGTACAGTGGAGGTAAGCCTAGGCATTGAGGGATGATGAGAGAGGTTTTGTCTCTAGAGGCACCATTTAAGCCAGGTGCTGTCATCACATGTGTGGGGGGTGACATAAGGGCTAGCTAAGGCATATTGAGCAGGGCTGGAGGCTCTACAGTGAAATAAGACAAAAATGACTAACCAAAACAGCGGGAGATACATGTGTAGCCGAGTGATCATAGGATCCAGTGAGTAGCTAGGCGAGCTGGAGGCACGGCGATTCAGACAGTTAGCAGGCCGGGGCTAGCAGCAGGCTAGCAGATTTATTATTATTTTATTTTTTTAACCTTTATTTTACTAGGCAAGTCAGTTAAAAACAAATTCTTATTTTCAATGACGGCCTAGGAACAGTGGGTTAACTGCCTGTTCAAGGGCAGAATGACAGATTTTGTACCTTGTCAGCTCGGGGATTTGAACTTGCAACCTTTCGGTTACTAGTCCAATGCTCTAACCACTAGGCTACACTGAGATGGGTCTCAGGGGAACGTCGCAATGGGAGACCCCCTCGGATGGTTACGTTGGCAGACCAGTCATGATGGATCGGCAGAGCTCCATGTCAGCAGAAAAGGGTCCAGTCCAATTGGCAAAAGAGGTAATTGCAGCCCAGGGATTGCTTGATGGATTTCTTCGGCTAGTCGGGAGATGGGCCTAGTTCAAGGCTAGCTGATCAAATCAAATCAAATCAAATGTATTTATATAGCCCTTCGTACATCAGCTGATATCTCAAAGTGCTGTACAGAAACCCAGCCTAAAACCCCAAACAGCAAGCAATGCAGGTGTAGAAGCACGGTGGCTAGGAAAAACTCCCTAGAATGGCCAAAGCCTAGGACGAAACCTAGAGAGGAACCAGGCTATGTGGGGTGGCCAGTCCTCTTCTGGCTGTGCCGGGTGGAGATTATAACAGAACATGGCCAAGATGTTCAAATGTTCATAAATGACCAGCATGGTCGAATAATAATAAGGCAGAACAGTTGAAACTGGAGCAGCAGCACGGCCAGGTGGACTGGGGACAGCAAGGAGTCATCATGGCAGGTAGTCCTGGGGCATGGTCCTAGGGCTCAGGTCCTCCGAGAGAGAGAAAGAAAGAGAGAAGGAGAGAATTAGAGAACGCACACTTAGATTCACACAGGACACCGAATAGGACAGGAGAAAGTACTCCAGATATAACAAACTGACCCTAGCCCCCCGACACATAAACTACTGCAGCATAAATACTGGAGGCTGAGACAGGAGGGGTCAGGAGACACTGTGGTCCCATCCGAGGACACCCCCGGACAGGGCCAAACAGGAAGGATATAACCCTGATGCTTGCTTCGGGACAGAGACGTTAGACAGGAGTTGCCACTCGGGTAGGAGATGTAGCAGTCCGATATGCTCTGGGTAGATTTTGCGCTGTGCAGGCTGGCAGGAGTTGTCCAGGCTGAGGCTGGCAGTCCGAGTTAACGGTGATGACCGCTAGCAGTGGCTAACTGACTACTAGCTAGTAGCTAGTTAGCTGGCTAGCTTCAAAAGTGTAAAAATAGCAGATTCATACCACATTGGGTGAGGCTGGTTGTGGGAGAGTATGTTTAGTCTGTAGACGGAAAATGAGATTACAAAAAAAATATATATATATATATATATATATATATATATATATAAATATATATATATATATATATATATATATATATATACAAAGAAAAACAATATGTATAAAATGGACGGGATAAGACAATCAAAACAGACAACACACTTCTACGCCACCACATACACGTAACGTTAGCTAGGGAGTCAGCCAGCAGTTAGCTACTTTCTGTCAAAATTAGAAAACGTATAATACGTATAAAATTAGAAATGTATAATATGACAATAGCTAATGCTAGACTATCTTACCCGTATACATCATGAATGATGGACGTGTCTCCGGCACGGATGCCATGCCACGGTTGCCCTTAGATTGAAGATGTAAACCAGAGAAAGGTGTTTTCTCCATCTCTTTGGCTATTATACTCCAATTCCACTGATTTCAAAACTCGATCCCCAGAAAGTGGAGAGCAACACTTATGCAGCTCTACTACACAATATATATTTTTTTAAGCTGCGTTCAACTACACAATGTTTTTTTTAAGCCACATTCAATAGGATTATCCACAGACTGACCAGCTCAAATAGACAGAAGCCCTCTATATGGCGGACCAATCCAAACTCCTCTCTCGGCATGTCCAGCCCACTCATTATTTCAGCTAATTGTGGTTAGTAGGAAGGTAGCTCACTTTTTCTGTGGCTTAACCAACAGGGCTCATAATTTAACAATTGTATACGTATTTACAGATGGCATACAAGTGTAACTGGTGCACTGATAGTTGGGAAGCAACTAATGAATAAAATGAAAGACACAACATAAACAATGTACCTACATGAAAACAGAGTCAATAACACCTGAGGAAAGAACCAAGGGGAGTGACAGATATAGGGACGATAATCAAGGAGGTGATGGAGTCCAGGTGAGTGTCACGAGACGCAGGTGCGCGAGACGATGGTGACGGGTGTGTGGGATAATCAGCAGCCTGATGACCTAGAGGCTGGAGAGGGAATACATGTGACAGTACCCCCTCCCCGACGCAGGACACCATCAAAGGGGACAAACCCGGGGATCAGGAGCAGACCGGTCACCCTTGCTGATGTGCGAGTACCTGTCATGCCAGCTGAGGCATTGGAACCTGTCAAGTCTGCTGTGGTGTGGGAACCTGACAGATCGGTTGAGGCATGAAAGCCTGGCGAGCCGGCGGAGGCATGAAAGCAAGACGAGCCGGCGGAGTCATGAAAGCCTGGCGAGCCGGCGGAGGCATGAAACCCCTACGAGCCAGCTGACGCATGGGAGCCTGGCTGTCCGGCTGACGCATGAGAGCCTGCTGAGGCAGGGGAGTCTGGCAATCTGGTTGAGGCATGAGAGCCTGGCGAGCCGGCAGAGGCATGAGAGCCCCACGAGCTGGCGGAGGCATGAAAGCCTGGCGAGCCGGCGGAGGCATGAAAGCCCGACGAGCCGGCGGAGGCATGAAAGCTTGGCGAGCCGGCGGAGGCTTGAGAGCCCTACGAGCCAGCTGACGCATGGGAGCCTGGCTGTCCGGCTGACGCATGAAAGCCTGGCGAGCCGGCGGAGGCATGAAAGCCTGGCGAGCCGGCGGAGGCATGAAAGCCTGGCGAGCCAGCTGACGGATGGGAGCCTGGCTGTCCGGCTGACGCTTGAGAGCCTGCTAAGGCAGGGGAGTCTGGCAATCTGGTTGAGGCATGAGAGCCTGTAGCAGTTCCCAGACCCAAAGTCATTAAAATGAAATAAAAAACACTCCCGGATGCTTCCCTTAGGTGAGGTGTAATTCTGTAACGAGTGCGCTGAGATTTGGGAAGTATCAGGGATGCTGTAAACGAGTGTTTTAATAAATAAACAATAAATAAACACATAATACAAACAACACACCGACATGAAAACAGAGTCAATAACACCCTTGGAAAGAACCCAGGGGAGTGACAGATAAAGGGAAGATAATCAACGAGGTGATGGAGTCCAGGTGAGGCACATGTGCGCAAGATGATGGTGACAGGTGAGCGGGATAATCAGCAGCCTGATGACCAGAGGCCAGAGAGGGAGTATATGTGACAACAAGTTTGTTTTTAAGGCACATGAATGTTCACGTTCCAGAAGGCATTTCCTCCAAAAAACGCATTTTGAAAAAAAAATGTAAAAATGTCTATCCTGTTAAGTCGTGACTTACGACATAAGCCTAGTTTCCTGAAACGGGTCACATATTCAAATGGTCTAGTAAATAGATGACATGGTGTCTTCACTCTGTACACAGTCTTTGGAGTAGATAAAAAATACATCATGGCAGGAGAGGAAAGAGGGGATGAGAGGGCGTTTTGGACCCATCCAAAGGTTCCTGCTTCTACTTCTAATCAAAGCGATGTGAAAATGCAGAGTTAGTTGAAGATCAAACCCTATGTGCCCTGGGAGAAGTCAGAAATGGACTGCTTTGTGATGTGAATTGTCAATATCTGAAACAGCCCGTAGAGCGGGGGTGATTGGTCATAGGATTACATTGGAGACAACGGGAAAGTTTACAACCTGGCCTGGAATTGTATAGGTAAAGTATTGTCCATTACATCACAAACGCTTGCGCGACTGTCATTCTGTGCATCAATGTATCTCATCTGAATGACTCCTGTTTTAACTGGCTATGAAAATACTTCCATTTCTCTTTTTGTTCAGTTACCAAGGTTACTACAATGTTAATCTGTCCCTCAATTGACTGACCACTTGTATACCTTTTGCAAAAGCAAGCTACACAGAAACATGTGGGAAGGCATTTAGACACATACAGTATAAACACTCATGTATATTTTCATCCACATCAGTGTGGGTTTGACACAGCTAATATGGAGCTGTAGTGTATAATGTCATGTTTTCGATATTTAACCAACAGTGATTAGTCTTGGCAAGCCAGTGAAGGAGAAATGACATATAATTAAAATGGGAAAAAGACATTAATAGAAATGCACTGACACATAGTTATCCACAACATCAACCATAGAAGATGTGCTAAACAAGATCAATCATAAAATCCCAGTGATTCTGTTTTCAAAATTTTGTCAACAGCAGTGAAGTTTAATATTTGGTCTCTCTCTAGAGACGCTATCCCCTACTGTATCAAATTGATATATATTGATTTAGTCCAAGATTGAGGAGCTACCACATAGACACAAGGGTTTGGCATCCAACTCTTTCACTGACTGAAAGAGCACCCTTTGGAGTCAGATACAAGAAAAAAAGAAATGGTGTAGAACTTTTTGCCACTATTTTGCTCACAGGACATGACTTCATTTTTAAGACCACAAAACACGTTTCTAGGTAGATATCACACAGTTATACCCTTAGCTTTATTATATATGTGGGTTTTCTCATTTTCCCTTTCTGGTTTCTGCAGACTTCAGAGTGAGAATAATTTCCAATTTGATTATTTTTTTTCACCTTTGATTTTGGACTCTATTCTGAGATTTGATATTTTGCCAAAAGCTATCATAACTCAAAGTTAGAGAGGTCTTGATAAAAATATTGTTTTCTTCTGAAACTATCATAATTAAATTTGTTTTCCTATATAGAGTATATGTCTGCCTCTCTATTAAGTTACGTGTGTGTTCAGCCTATAGCCACTCACTGTTGCAAGCCTGTATCCACTCACTTTTCATGGTCCTTTCATTTTATATAGTTGCCTACCGAGATCTGTAGAAGGTAAACTACCTACAGGCGGTCAATTTTGTTTCATACAGTGCATTTGGAAAGTATTCAGACCCCTTGAATTTTCCCACATTTTCTTATGGTACATCCTTATTCTAAGCATAAACAGGTTTTTAGGAATTCAGGCAAATGTATAAAACATTTCAAATGGAAATATCACATTTACACAAGTATTCAGACCTGTCCCGCCAGTTCGTGGTGGAGGCCAATGCTTCGGATGTCGGTGTGAGGCTGTCCTGTCCCAGCCTTCTTCTTCCATCGCCACGGAGAGGAACTATGATGTGGGTAATCGTGAGAAATGTTTTTGGTGGCCTACTATGGTTCTTGACAACTCCGCATTTGTCGCCGCATGCAATCTACAGAACAAGACTCACCGGCAAGCTCCGGCTGGTCTCCTTCAACCCCTGCCTGTTCCTCACCATTTCTGGTCTCACATCTCCCTGGAATTTGTCACGGGTCTCTCCCAGTCTGATGGCAACACTGCCATCCTGACAGTAGTGGATCGGTTTTTCAAAGCCGCCCACTTCATTCCTCTCCCCAAGCTACCCTCTGCCAAGGAGATGTCCCAGCTCATGGTGCAGCATGCTTTCCAGATCCATGGACTCCCAGTGGACATGGTCTCTGACCAGTGTCCTTAGTTCTCGTACCGGTTATGGAAAGTGTTCTGCACACTCATTGGGTCGTTGGCCAGGCTGTCCTCCGGGTTCCACCCCCAGTCCAGCGGCCAGTCGGAGCGAGCCAACCAAGACCTGGAGATGACTCTCCGCTGCCTGGTCTCCGCCAACCCCACAATCTGGAGCCAGCAACTCATGTGGGTCAAATATGCCCACAACACCCTTCCTTGCTCTGCCATGGGTCTCTCGCTCTTTGAGTGTTCCCTGGGTCGGCATACCCTCGGACCAGATGTTTGTCATCCCCTGTTGTTGTACCTGGAGGAGTGCCCTGTCGGCTCTTCTCAAGACAACCTCCAGATATCGACGACAAGCAGACCGCCACCGGACCCCAGCTCTCCGGTATCGTCATGGGCAGAGGGTATGGCAGTCCACCCGAGATCTGCTCCTCTGGTGGAGTCCCCGCAAACTTTCCCCCCAGTTTATCAAGATCATTAGCCCCTCTGCTGTTCGTATTCTGTTGCCCAGTACCCTCCGTACACATCACACTTTTCATGTGTCTAGGATCAAACCCATATGTCTCACAGCTCTTTGTCTCCTGTTTCCAGGCCCACCCCTCTTGCCGTCTCATCGACGACCAACCGGCGTACCATTATACTCTTCAATCAATGTCATAATCTGTGATAGCAACATGTATTATAGGCAAAATTTCACAAAAATGAAGAACCAATTAATATTTTGGTAAACAGCAGTTAGAGTGTATCGTATATTCTAGAGAATATGGCAGATTGATGTGCCTGGTTTCATCAGTCTTGTCATTCTTCAAATTAAATATAAAATTCGAGACATTTACCCTCAGATTGAAAAACCTTGAGTTGGGTGAAGCTGTATCCCTCCCCCGCAGACTTCTTGTTAGCAACAGTGTTGTTATGGAGGACACACTGTGGACGGCCAAGGGTTTCCTCATCAAAGGGCTGAAATGTCAACTCAGTGGCGCCAGGCACAGGCACAGATAACATGTTCTGGGAGTAAAGGAACTGGGTTGTAGCAGAGCTTTTCCAGAGCTACGGACCCGTATTTATAGGTATCAGGCTCTGCATGTAAATGAAAGAGATAATTATTGACAGTACCATGAGGTTGGTATTGGTTGAAACCCGGGAGTGTAGTCTGAATAGGCATTGGATGCACATGGATGGAGAAACAAAACAAGAACTGGGTTCTTGAGGTTCACAGAGGAATAGAAAGCATAGTGTTATTTTTTAAATAACTCTAATTTACATTGAAATGGATCTCTGGTTGGTAGTTTGTCATTACTTTTGTGTGACTCGCTGCTTCAGCTAAACAAGTCAGTTGGCTGGAGGTTGCTGTCTATATCCAGGAAGTATCAATCAAACTGCATTGGCTGAATAGAGTAGATAACGTGAATATGAAAGTCCCCACTGCATCTCCAGGCGCTGTTTCATAAATCACCAGATGACTACTGTCTAAGCCGCATTTGGGAATCAATGTTGCTTCTCAGCTAGAGCAAGGTGATATTAACAAAGATCCATAATCTCGCATGATAAATTGACTGAATTATCACAATAATGATAAATTGAATATGTTTTTATTTGACCCTACTTTGAATGTTGTAGTTATCAATTGTCCCATTAACAATCAGCCACATTAACAAACATATTTAATTTCATCCTTCACATGTATCTACAGTAGTAGGACCCTATAGGTTATTTGCTGTAATGAACGATGTCAGCAAAATGTCCACAATAAATGGATGATTTGGTCGATGTCGATAATCTATGGTTTATCCTCCCAACATTAGTTTTAGCAATAGGTTCCCCTGTGAGATATTTGCTGGTAAACAATCCTAGTTCATTGCTGGTTAACACTGATTGATTATTTATTCCATAGCAACCAGATGCATGTGAAAGTCTCCCACTAGGATGTTCTGAACCTGAGTGTGAACATATCATGTAATATCAGCCAAAAAGACTACTGGCATTACTTTTTTGTCTGCTGTACTAGCTACAACACAACATCATGAAAACTGCAACCAACTTTTCTGGGACCACGCACAATTTGAAAAGGGGGAGATGCCATTGGGGTATATTTGTACACCTACAGTTAAAGTCGGAGGTTTACATTCACCTTAGCCAAATAGATTTAAACTCACAGTTCCTGACATTTAAATCCTAGTAAATATCCCCTCTTTTAGGTCAATTAGGATCAGCACTTTTTTTTTAAGAATGTGACTTGTCAGAATAACAGTAGAGAGAATGATTTATTTTAACTTTTATTTCTTTCATCACATTCCCAGTGGGTCAGAAGTTTACATACACTCAATTAGTATTTTTTAGCATGGCTTTTAAATTGTTTAACTTGGGTCAAATGTTTTGGGTTGCCTTCTACAAGTTTCCCACAATAAGTTAGGTGATTCAGTTCTGCCCACAAATTTTCTAGACGTCAGGGCTTTGAAGTGGCCACTCCAATACCTTAACTTTGTTGTCCTTAAGCCATTTTGCCACAACTTTGGAAGTATGCTGGGGTCATTGTCCATTTGGAAGTCACATTTGCGACCAAGCTTTACCTTCCTGACTGATGTCTTGAGAATATGCTTCAATATATCCACATAATTTTCCTTTCTCATGAGGTCATCTATTTTATGAAGTGCATCAGTCTCTCCTGCAGCAAAGCACACCCACATGATGCTGCCACCCCCGTGCTTCACGGTTGGGATGGTGTTCTTCAGCTTGCACACACTTTTTACTCCAAACATTTGATGGTCATTATGGCCAAACAGTATTAATTTTTGTTTCATCAGACCAGAGGACATTTCTCCAAAAAGTACGATATTTGTCCCCATGTGCAGTTGCAAAGCATAGTCTGGCTTTTTTATGGAGGTTTTGATCAGTGGCTTCTTCTTTGCTGAGCGGCCTTTCAGGTTATGTCGATATAGGAGTCGATTTACTGTGGATATAGATACTTGTTCTGTATCTGTTTCCTCCAGCATCTTCACAAGGTCCTTTTGCTGTTGTTCTGGGATTGAAATCTGTGTTAAGATTGTGAGGACAACAACAGATAATGGCTCTAACTTCTTGAAAGCTTTCCATGTTTTTGGAGAAGATGAAAACAACGAGACAGTGGAAGCAGTGGGTGGTCAGGAAGATGATGGAGAGGAACAAGAGGTGAGTGAAGAAGTGGAGATTGTTGATGTGGCAACGATCTTGAATGAAGATGATGGTTCTGAGTACCAGCTGCCGAAGCACCAGTGCTGTGCTTTCCACCTACTCACCTTAGTATCTACAGTCGATGCCCTGAAAGCAACATTCAGTGAGGCTTACAAAAAAAGTGTCCCTCACCAAGCACTTTGGAACAAGTTCGGAAGATCCACACTTGCAGCCGAAACGGTTAAAGATGCTTGCGACCTCCAGCTGCTGCGCCAGAATGCTACAAGGTGGAACTCCTGGTTCATGGCTGTAGAAAGACTCCTGAGGATCGTTAAGACAAATGAGAGGCGGCCGTCAAGTTCTCTGCACAGACTAAGTAAGAAAGGATGATGTATTATTTTGTCATAATTTAAGGTCTTGAATGTTGTCTAAATCTATTGCAGTGTTTCCTAGACCTTTTCTTGGACTAATAACTGTTTCACATACACTATCATTGATCCATTTAGTCAACTACTCATCCAGCCATTGATTACTGTAGTTAAATCAGGTGAAATGTTTAGTGGTCCCCTTTGTTTTATTATGATATATATTTTTATTCCTAGGTTTAATCTAGCTGAACTCATAGAGTATGTTGCCACCATGAGCCGAGTTGCAAAGGCCATCAATATCCTGTAGGCTGAAACCAATGTTCAGATGGGGTTGCTACTTCCAACTATCAACCTGCTGATCACAAAACTTGACCGAATCAAGTTGTCCCTGAAGTACTTTAAGCTCTGGTGGATGCGCTACAACTGAGACTGAAGAAGTGCTTCAGCCACATGTTTCACGGCCCTGAGCAGATAGCAGCTGCAATCCTTCTCCACAAATTGGTCTCATGACGAGCGCTCCCGACAGAGTTACATCTCGTTCCAGTGCTTTTCTTCAGACAAAGGAATTCTCCGGTTGGAACATTTATTGATGTTTTATGTTAAAAACATCCTAAAGATAATAGCCACTTGTTGTTAGCATGTTCAGCCCAGTAATCCATCTTCATGAGGTGCGAGCACTTCGTCCAGACAAAAACTCGAAAAGTTCCGTTACAGTCCTTTAGGAATATGTCAAACGATGTATGGAATCAATCTTTAGGATGTTTTTAACATAAAACAACAATAATATTCCAACCAGAGAATTCCTATGTCTGAAGAAAAGCACTGGAACGAGAGGTAACTCTGTCAGGAGCACGCGTCATGAGACCAAGGCACTCTGCCAGACCACTGACTCAAAGAGGTCTCATAAGCCCCTCCTTTATAGTAGAATCCTCATTCAAGATTCTAAAGACGGTTGATATCTAGTGGAAGCCGTAGGAAGTGCAACTTGACTCCATAGACACTGTGTATTCGGCAGACCAAGCTTTGAAAACTACAAACCTCAGATTTCCCACTTCCTGGATGGATTTTTCTCAGGTTTTCGCCTGCCATTTGAGTTCTGTTATACTCACAGACATCATCCAAACAGTTTTAGAAACTTCAGAGTGTTTTCTATCCAATACTAATAATACTATGCATATATTAGCATCTAGGACAGAGTAGGAGGCAGTTCACTCTGGGCACACTATTAATCCAAAAGTGAAAATGACCCCCCTATCCCAAAAAGATGCAGGCCATTTAGGCAATCATACAGCTGCCATAGAAGAAGGGAGCAAGGGACTTTTCATCGAATGAAGGTAAAGCTCTACCCCGTCATGACTTTTAAAATGACCAGAAATAGTGGTCTGTTCAGCATGGGACATTATCATTACTGTCAAGTACAAATGTGTTGAAATGTGTGCTTTTCAAATATGGCCCCAATATGGCTAATTGTAGCTGAGTACTCTGGGACCTGCACCAGTGTTTATGGCCCCGTAGCAGCCCTGTATTTTTCACATCCCAGCATTTTTGTGCCTCCATGACACGCGATTAAGAGAACTGTCAGATAACTATTGCATTTCTGTTAAAATAGTGGAATGACATAGATATGCTCTCCCATACTGTTTCAACTCAGCGAGGGAGATCTGCATACTGTTCTTGCCCATTTCTCAAGCATTCAGCCACACATATGGTAAAGTGAATAAAGAGACTTGTAAATGTGGTAGCAAAGCATACTCCAGGATCAGCGCTCACTGACAGAAAATAAAATGAACATGAAGCATTGCAGTAGAAAGGAGCTCTACTCCGACTTCAGTTTTTTGTGTGTTCTTGGCTGTCTATTTTGACTTTGTTTAGATATACATACAATCACAAAGATAACCATAAGAAAGAGTGAGAGAATATCGTCGATTGAAGAACACAAAGAGAGACACTTGATTTAAAGTCTATGTGTTTTAGGAAATATCTCTACAGGCAGGCATACTGCAGAAATGCATTACATCACCATCAATCTTGTACATTGAATATTTCACATGTAAATGAGCTTGGTTCTGCTGGTTCTATTTGGAGGACAAAGTCAAGACCAGGGGCAGAAGCAAGGTAAAGAGGCTGTGCTCTGGAACTGACCAGCCTTCTGAGTGGCATCTTCCTGGACACAAAAGCCTTGGACAAGCAAAACCATTAGTTATTTTTGGGGAATGGCATTCAGCGCAAATGCTTTCATTGACAAAGTACCTAAAGAGGGAATTGAGTGCTGCTGGGCAAAAAGGAGGAAAAATAAATGTACCACCCTTGACTCAATAACATTGACAGTACAGGCAAGTATATGCTGGCCGCAGTGGGCCTTTTCCAACCCAGAAGTAATCCATAACTACAGCCAATGTGGCAGTAGGTCTCATACCGCAGGCCAAGTAAGACAATGTTACATCCATGAAGGAATACCTGCTTCAGCCGCTCAGGAGACCTTAGCGAGCAATGCCTGCTATCCAAAGAGTAGCAGGCTACAGCTGGAGCACAAAATATTGTCTCTTAAAGTGGAACTGACAGTGTATTAGCAACATGAAATCGTATTAAAATGTGATCATATACACCCCCGGGAAGAATATTACCCTTTTTAAAAAAGAATTATCTTAAGCGAGCACTCAGATATGGTCATTTTCAAATTTTCATAAATTCATATAATGTTTGGGAATTAGGTATAGTAAGGCATTTCTGAAAATACTTTAGCAAAATAGACTGGCAAAGTAGACGTCCGTTTCGACAATTAATACACATTGCAATAAATAAAACGGGACCTGAGACTACGCAGACTGGTTGGCCATAGCCAATCAGAGCTACAGTAGACCTACATGTAAATAAACCATTTGCCTCATGGGCCTGATTGCAGGCAGTAGCAATAGCGCGACTTTAGGTCATTAGAATGCATTCACAAATGCGTTCTAGTTGCCTATGCAGATAAACAACAACAACAACAAAAAATATAATTTGACCTTT
Organism: Oncorhynchus tshawytscha; assembly: GCF_018296145.1. NCBI lineage: Eukaryota > Metazoa > Chordata > Actinopteri > Salmoniformes > Salmonidae > Oncorhynchus > Oncorhynchus tshawytscha. Next base: position 705,409 of record NC_056449.1, read on the forward strand.
ATTTAACTAGGCAAGTCAAGAACACATTCTTATTTGCAATGACGGCCTACACCGGCCAAACCCGGGCGACGCTGCGCCAATTGTGTGCCGACTCCTAATCACAGCCGGTTGTTATACAGCCTGGAATTAAACCAGGGTGTCTGTAGTGAAGCCTCTACCACTGAGATGCAGTGCCTTAGACCGATGTGCCACTCGGGAGCCCAAGATCAACAACTAGCTAATGCTAGCCAGAACAAGATGAGCTAAAATCTAAGGAGGTAACATTAGATAAACCCTCTCAGATGTTTTCAGCCTAGGCTATTGCTCAAATGTTGCTGTTATAGGCCTACATGTTTCTCCTTTGCATAGTGTTTTGTTGCAGGATTGGTTTTTTGGTCACTTTCCATCCGATACCCGCTGTACACAGAGCACAGGAAAGCAGCGCAACGGAAGTTGAATTCACCAATGTGAGCACATTAGGGTGTAATTTCATAAAGTAGATGACTCAGCTGTTGACTCATTTATACTCACTTGTGTGTCCTAATTTATACCTGCGTGTGAGTCCTTTTATTTTATAACTTTTTGACAACCAAGGTGACATTTTATGTAGGCTACAGCAATGACCTTTTGGAACCGGAACTTGGCATAAACATCTCTCTCTCTCTCCTATTGAAGAAGTTACAGTCCCGGTTGAAAATATTATTGATTATATATTGTAAAAACAACCTAAGGATTTGATTATAAAAAACATTTGACATGTTTCTACAAACTTTACGGATACTATTTGGAATTTTTGTGACCGCTCAAGCCTGTGGATCTCGGAACATAACGCGCCAAACAAATGGAGGTATTTTGGATATAAAAATAATCTTTATGGAACAAAATGAACATTTATTGTGTAACTGGGAGTCTCATGAGTGCAAACATCCGAAGATCATCAAAGGTAAGCGATTCATTTTATTGCTTTTCTGACCAATCTACTTGGCTGCTAGCTGTTTGTAATGTTTTGTCTACTGAGAGAGATGTCCTTACATAAACACTTGGTATGCTTTCGCCGAAAAGCTTTTTTGAAATCTGACACGCCAGGTGGATTAACAACAAGCTAAGCTGTGTTTTGCTATATTGCACTTGTATTTCATGAAAATGAAATATTTTTAGTAATTTAATTTGAATTTGGCGCTCTGCAATTTAGCGGATGTTGACGAAAATGATCCCGCTAACGGGATGGGTGCATCAAGAAGGTAAAATGCTATCAGTGCAACTTTAACTAAGACACATCTTAACTTTGTAGTCATAGCCATTTTAGCCACATTTTAAAAATGGCCATATGCTTACATAGAATCTGTTACAACTTTATTTAGGAATGTGTAAAACCACTACACATTTTTAATGTACTGTATAGTCATCTTTACATTCATAGTTATCCCTCAGTATGCTCTTATGAATCTCTGTTTATCCCTGGCAGCGTTAGAGAGAGAGCTGAGCAGAGTATTGTTGATCTTCAGGAGCATGTTCATGGCTGAGAGGCCAGGGTAGTGGTCAGGAGTCTCATGTACAATTTGACTTGTGCCCTCCTGGGAGACATTACCACCTCAAAAACTACTAGGCTACAGGAGTGAGAGACGACACCAAGATACCAGGCTTCTCATGGATTGTAACCGGAGCTAGGAATTGAGACTTTGATATTTCCTTGCGCTGTACATCAAAAATAGTATGAAGGCACCTACGTTTTATGTTCAAATTATGTAGTGCATCAGGTGTGACCAGGCTTCCAAGTCAAGGTAAGCTTTTGGTTTGATTAATTTATTGCCACCAGGGCCCGCTGGTGTAACTGCTTGCTGACTGTCCACTGTACTGCATGATTGTAGTGGGTTATTAACTAACGCATTAGTTCGTATAGCTATGTTTACTATGACATTAGCTAATATGGTGACATCCCACAGATTGCTTGCCTCCGAAGCTAAGTTGGCTTGATTCTTGATGGGAGACCAGCTGCTGCTGTAATTGGTGTTAGACTGCCAATAGGCGGCACTTCCTCTGGTCTAAAAATAATAAGTGCTCAATGCCCCAGGGCAGTGATTGGGGACATTGCCCTGTGTAGGGCTCCGTCTTTCAGATGGGATGTTGAAACGGGTGTCCTGGCTCTCTGTGGTCACTAAAGATCCCATGGCACTAATCGTAAGAGTAGGGGTGTTAACCCTGGTGTCCTGGCTTAATTACCTATCTGGCCCTCATAACATCATGGCCACCTAATCATCCCCAGCTTCAAATTGGCCACATTGTTACTGTAAACGAGAATGTGTTCTCAGTCAACATACCTGCTAAAATAAGGGTTAAATAAAAATAAATAAGCGTGGTTATGATATGAAGATTTGGCTTGGAAAGGTTTTTTACGCCTGGTCACAGACAGCTGATGTGTTGTACACAGAAGACCACAAGCGAAGAGAAAAGGTGAGAAGAGGAGCACGTGTAGATGTGAGAAGGAATTATACAGCATTCAAAGTGATCATGCTGTTTGTATGTGGCTGCTATGAAAGTGAACTGTGTTTGCGTGTGATAATGGGTTTATTCGTTCTGCCAATTCTGTTGAAAAACCTTTCATAACCTCTTGAATCTAGGGGGCACTATTTTCATTTTTGGAAAAATAACGTTCCCAAAGTAAACAGGCTATTTTGACAGGACAAGATAGTAGAATATGCATATAATTGACAGCTTAGGATAGAAAACACGCTAAAGTTTCCAAAACTGTAAAAATATTGTCTGTGAGTATAACAGAGCTGATATTGCAGGCGAAAGCCTGAGAAAAATCCAATCAGGAAGTGACTCTTATTTGGAAACCTCTGCGTTCCTATGCGTCCCTATTGAGCAGTGAATGAGATATCAACCAGATTCCTTTTTCTATGGCTTCCCTAATGTGTCTAGTGTCACAATACATAGTTACAGGCTTTTATTTTGAAAAATTAGCCTGAACGTCAACATTGCATCAGCTGAAGTCTCTGAGTGTTTTGTGCGTAAAGAACAAATGCGGCCATTGTTTCTCTCTTTCGTACTAAGAAGCCATCTGTCCCGGTTGATATATTATCTAATAGATATTTGAAAAACACCTTGAGGATTGATTATAAACAATGTTTGCCATGTTTCTGTCGATATTATGGAGCTAATTTGGAATATGGCGATATTATGGAGCTAATTTGAAATATGTCGTGACTGCAATTTCCGGTCGATTTCTCAGCCAAACGTGAAGAACAAACGGAGCTATTTCGGCTACAAAAATAATATTTTGGGAATAAAGGAATATTTGCTATCTAACTGGGAGTCTCGTGAGTGAAAACATCCGAAGCTCATCAAAGGTAAACGATTTAATTTGATTGCTTTTCTGATTTTCGTAACCAGGTTGTCTGCTGCTAGCTAGGCATAATGCTATGCTAGGCTATCGATAAACTTACACAAATGCTTGTCTTGCTTTGGCTGTAAAGCATATTTTCAAAATCTGAGATGACAGGGTGATTAACAAAAGGCTAAGCTGTGTTTCAATATATTTCACTTGTGATTTCATGAATAGGAATATTTTTTGGCAATATTTATGTCCGTTGCGTTATGCGTCAGTTGATGATCCGGGGTGGTTAGTACCAAGAGGTTTTAAACTGAAGCAAACGGAACAAAACGTGGATAAACATACCTGCATTTGTCCAACAGAAACTCCTGTCTGCAATTGTTGGACTAGTGATTGCACCCTAGATCAGCCAGATGCAGGCAAGAGTGTGCAAGGCGGTATTGAATGTGTCGCTGTTTGTCACCTTCATTACTCAAATTTCTTCTGACATGTGCACCTACATTGTAAACTTTCATTCATATGCTGGGTTGTAGCAACCTCATAGTGGTTATAGGGAAAATTTGAGTATCATGTAGTAGCCTAACTCTATCGCTGTTACATTGAGCTGTGTGAATGGAAAATGAATCACAGTCATCTAATATGATGTAATATAAATAAAAATATATATATTGTCCTCATCTTAAACGGCACTTACCACCACTGATTGACAGAGAGAGCAGGATAGATAGTTAGTTAGACTAGTAAACTATTTTGACCTGTGGTAAAGTCAGCTGAAAACTGTAGTGCATAAGGGAAGTACCAAAACTCCTTGATATAGGGGAGGAGCATGCAAGCATATGAGGAAATTTGGCTAGGATGTAAGAAATGATATAGTAAAACCTGCAAAAGACCAAATGTAAACTAGGGAAATCCTCACTACCCTCCCCTGTGCCCAATAAAAAAAAACACACAAACCTCACCTATTTTGGACCCTCCCAGTAAATTTCGATCAGTCCCTAATGAACAACAAAACCAATCGTTATTTAAGGGTTGTTTATCAAAGTTAGATGGCTAACTAATTGATTCAGCTTTGTATTTTACCCCTCTGGACTCTTGCATCAGCCTGGCAGATATAGTTAGTTATCTAATGTTAGTTATCTAATGTTGTCATGTTCATAATATATTCACTCGTACATTGCCAGAGTACCTTCTTCTGATAGTTTGCTTAGTTGGGTTGGAATAATTCTTCTCTTTTTTCTGTTGTCTAGAGGATCTGTGGATGGATTGTCTAATGGATCTGTTCTGATCTGGGACTTAACTGTCAGGATTTGGCCAGGATTGTTCCGGATTTGGCCACTAGATGACCCCATTGTGCTTTTTTGACCCTTTTGTTTTCCCTTGTTTCCAGTTATTATATGCACCTGTGCCTCGTTTCCCTTGAATGTATTTAAACCCTTAGTTTTCCTCAGTTCTTTGCTCTGTGTTTGAATGTTAGCACCCAGCCCCAGCGATGCTGTGGACATTTGTTACGCCAGTTGGACTCTCTTGTGGTACTTTGTTTTTTCCCTGCTGTACCTACCACCTTGTGGATTTACCTTTTGTCTTAGAGGATTACCTTTTTCTCGTGGTATTACTTTTGACGTTGTGGATTTATATTTTTGCCTGAAGAACCTTCCTTTTTACTTTATTAAAACACCGTATCAAGAACTGCTGTGTCTGCCTCATCTTCTGAGTTCTGCCGACTATTAGAGGCTCAGTTTGCTAAGTCTCACACCTGAGACCCGAGTTCGTAACCGGGTCCTGACACTTAACTGTGTGATGATGCTGTGAACTCTATTGACCCCTCCCTCATTTTACCCCGAGTTCCGACCAGGCAGCCATGACATCTCTTAGGTGGGCACTGATAGCTCTTAATGGAGGATTTGGTACAGAGATAGACATGTGGACTCAATCATTTGAGTAAATCACAGTATTTGGTGGACTCAGAGCGTACGAATAGTGCTCATTAAATGCAAATTCGGATAACTCTTATGACCCTGTCAGCGCTACATCTCAATCATATTTCCCCTCCGATAGTTGGCATATTGTTTTGGAATCCTGATTTATGGTGGAATAATAAAGTCGGGAACTGACTTTCTGAATTAATAATGTTGCAGGGAATAAGGGTTTCTATAGTGGATGTAACTCTGCATGTCAATGACTCATAAAGAACGGAAGGTTTTTTTTTGCCACAGGGAAGGTATTCTTCGTGCTTTGCAGGAGAGAAGCCTGGGCTGGGAGACAGCAGTCGGAAGCAGTATTCCCTCTTCTCTCCCTTTGGATAATGGGCTTTAAAAGCTGGCGTGGACCAGCACTCATTTAGCCCACAAACAGGGACTGTACGGTAGTGGGGAAAGCCTCTGCCACTTTGAAATGGGTACTTCCAAGGAGAAAATAGCACAGCCTATCAATTCATGGATTCCTTCCTCACTTCACTCATGGTCTGGGCTGATTTTGTGACAGATGAAGGTGAAACAGACATGGTATGGAAGCAGTCACATTTTGTAGGAAGGGTTTTATGTTCAGTTAGTTCAAGAAAGTCAAAGCTTATAGATTCTGTCCTGATCTCTTTTTATAGAGCAACACATAATTATAAAGTGTCAATGGCAAATATGTTGGAGAGTTGGCCTTCTCTCTAGCTCCAATTTTGCTTCGGTACTGCTCAGACATGAGCTCTTGGCATGCTTTGCCCAGCATTTTTAATTTCCTTCATTACTGTTCTTTTAATTAGACATATTCTGTTGTCTTTATTTAGCCTACCCCAACACTAATGAGCTGATGTTGATATGAGTCGACCAATAAATAGGTCATACAGCCTGCGTAATTAATAGTGAGATAACAAATGAGCCCATGCAGCACCTCCGTAGATGTTTAGATCTATAGGCTATTGTAAGAAATAAACAAACTCATACAAATTAGTTTTTAAGTGTGCTTAAGTTGTCTTCAACTGTAAAAAGTGAGTTCCACAGTTACAACTGAAGTATTTGACCATCAATAGATTATAGAAACATTTGTAATAAGTTATAGCTTACATTTTGTGTGACTTTTAACTGTATTGTTGTACACAACATTTGCTAACTTAAGTATACATTCAACCCGTGGCATAGAAGGATATGCCAGCAGTCTCTTGAGAAATTCACTGGGACCTCTTCATCTGCAGACGGGCTTTCACAAATCTCCATATCTGAGGACAGACAACATCACAATGAAACAGCCTTCATTATATTACAATTAAACCGTTTCTTTGTCTGTCGTCATAGTTTTCCTCTAGGGACTAGAACTGGAGAATCTATTCATAATGTCCTCCTAAAACCTGCCCTAACTAACTAGTACACCTACTCCCTTTTCTGACTGCTGGAGCAGCAAATCCTTTCACCCTCTTCCATTGTCGTTATCTAGGCCACATGACAGTTTCTCAATTTTTTTTCAAGATTTGACTGCTAAGTGGTAGTCCCTGTTCTACTGCATTCTTGTTTTACTTTTGTAAGTACAGTTGTGAGTTTGTTGAGAAAATATCAAGGAAATATTTTCTAGATTGCAAATGTTAGCTAACACGTTAGCTCTTTGGTTACTCCTCCATCGACATGGTAAGTTTTCATTTTTACCTGTTGTAGCCGTTGGTTGTAGCTAGCTAGATAATGTTTGAACATGTTGATATCTGCTTAGTTAATGACAGTAAATGTGAATGATGAGGTTTTCTAAAGTGTGTATGTTCTGTCTGTGTGTGTGAGAGAGAGATGATCACAACTTTAGAAACCATTGTCATGTCAACATTGAGTCATGCTAGCTGTGTGTAAGTAATTGTGTGAGAGATAATACACATAAAGGAAACATTGATTGTTTGTGTACAGTGGTTTTTCATGTCAAAGTTATGAGCTTATGCTGTGACCTTTAGTGGTAGATGGTGGCATTCTGTCATTGCACCACACTATCACAAGGGGGAGTTAGAATACTGATCTATCGGTAGTCTAAACTGTGGCAATTAATGGAAGTGTTTTCAGTCTGAGTCTCTCCTCTGGCACTAGAGTCCTGCATCAGGCAACAACAAAAAAACTGTAGGTGGTCCTGGAGTTAAGAGAGAACTTGTGTAAATACAACAGGGGAATTTCACTTCACGTGTAGGATTTTCAAAAAATCAACAAGTTGGGCTTTTGGTTTCTCTTCCTCTAAAAACATAAATAAATCATTCTAAATAACAAACTGGCTTTATTTACAAATTAGTAAGAATGTCTCACCCCATGTCCAAGAATGTCCTTTTTCCCTTTATTCAGATTACAATCGCACACTTTTGGTTATTAGAAACAAAATCATCTCCATTATATTGTTATTTTTTAAACAAGCCATAGAAAAATGGCCCTGCATTAAAGACCAACATTTGTTAACCTCTCTGCGCACGGAACCCGCTAGCGGGCTGAAATTCCACAACATACGGTGATCGCTACATGAATAGTCATATTAAACATTCATGAAAATACAAGTGTCTCACATGTATCGAAAGCCTAGAATCTTGCTAATCCAACTGCGTTGTCAGAACCTTAAGAGTCAGAACCTCTTAAGGATAGGGCTGATTGCTGCCCCCTTTGGGGAGATTGGGTGCCCATGGTAAACAGAAAAAAAATCTGTCAAAAATTGCTAATATATGCAAATAAAATTTATTATTATTATTATTATTATTATTCAATAGAAAACACTCTAAAGCTTCTAAAACCGTTTAAATTATGTCTCTAGGTAAAGCAGAACTCTCAGGGCACTCATTCTCCCAAAGTCTCTCTTGTCATCATCAAAGTTGGCCCAACTTTGACGTCATCGCCCCCACCCTTCCCAAGCACTTACAGTCCTGGGAACAGTCTCTATCTCTTCAGCGCGGTGTCAGCTTTCAATGGGGCTTCGTGTGTTTCTCTTCGTCCTGAAAATTGCTATGAAGCTAGATAACATGCTAATGCTGTGTTCTGAACATAGTTTTACAAGTTTAGTCGACATATAATATGTAATTTCGACGTTTTGGTGCGCACCCACTTGACTTTTGGCTGCATTTCAACCGAAATGTGTCGTGTTTGATCACCGAAAGACACAGACTTCCAAACTAAAGCTGTTTTTGGTAAGTATAAACCCTTCCAGGTCTACTGATGGAAGATGGTAAGGGGTAAGGGAAGATTTATGTGTTTATTATGGGTTTCTGTGGACTCCGAAGTAGAGGAGTAAAAATGCTAATTCCTGAGCGCCGACTCATATTATAGCCTAGTGAACGAAATCTGTAACGTTAAAAATAAAAGTAACACAGCGATTGCATTTAGAAGAAGTGTATCTTTCTATACATATGTAGAACATGCATATTTAGTCTAAGTTTATGTTGTGTATTCCATGTTAGCTGACGGCATATGCTGGAGCTATCGTCATTTCTCCGGACATTTGATTAGCATTTTTTTGAACATGCCGTCATTGTAAACAGATTTATGGATATATATAGCATGTTATTGAAAAAAAAAAATGTACTGTGTAACATGTTATATTACTGTCATCTGATGAAGACTTCAAAAGGTTAGTGCAATTATTTTTCTTTTAATCCTGCGTTTGGTGATTGCATATTTTGTGGAATTTGGCTATGGAAATTAGCTTGGTCGGTGTGTCGGGGGTCTTTGACATAAATATGTGCTATGTTTTCGACGTAAAACATTTTAGAAATCTGACTTGCTGGCTAGATAAACAAGTTGTTTATCTTTCATTTGAGCTATTGGACTTGTTAATGTGTGGAGGTTAAATATTTTTAAGAATATTTTTTGCGTTCCATGCGCCACATTCCTGCTGACGGTGGGAGGGCTGGTTCCCAATTGGGACTCAACTGTCTCAACAGTTGCTTGCTGTTTGGGGTTTTAGGCTGGGGCTATATAAATATATTTGATTTGATAGAGGACTCAGGGTCCTCCAAATATTGAAAGTGGATAAATAGTTACCCATGTAATTTTGCAAATGTATATATATATATTTTGTTCATATTTTTTTAATCAATAATCATATTTTTTCCAATGTTTTTTTTCTCTATTTTTGTTGGGGGGTGTTAGAATACCATTTTGGCATTTTGTATACAGTTATTTGTTTCAAAATGTATATCTTCACCAATTTGGCCACTTGGGTACATTTGGGCTACTTGTGTGGGACTCCTTCAAAAGGATTTACTGCGATTATCTGAGCATAGAGCCCCATAAAAAACAACTATTTCAACCAGCACAGGTGTAACATAATCACAAACTGCATTAAAATAAATTGTTTACCTTTGACAATCTTCATCTGTTTGCAATTCCAATCCTCTTTGTTACACAATGAATGATCTTTTGTTTGATAAAATCCGTTTTTATAGCCTAACACGAAACATTTTGTGAACCGCTTGTGTCGTGAATTCCGTCTCATTCCATTTTCGACGACGCATTCCAAGTAAATGACCCACACACAACGTGACTTTTCCAGTCATGTTTGGTTTCACTGCAATCAACTGGTTTGTTTGTAACACAATCAAACGTGATGGGCCATTTCGCGGGACTTATTGACTGAAAGAAACCGATTTGAAGACAACAATTCATGACATCATTGTGCACCAATGATTTGCCCGCTGTTTCGATTAATTATCGATTACAATTAATTTAGCGATTGTGGAGGAATATTTTTTGAACGGGAGAGGACATCATTTTGGACTGGTAAGTTCTTATCATGCTAATGCCCTTGTTTGAAATTTGTGATTTTTTATTTATTTTAGAAGCAATATATAAACATGTAATGTCATGAAATGTGAGATGCGTGTGTCTGCCGCCCCACCCCAACCCACATGAAATAGCCTATTTGAGGCTGTTGAGGGGAGGGCAGGCCCACAACAATGGCCAAAGTGAAATAGAGACAGTAGATACAGCTGGTCTGTTGTAATATAATAAAGCCAGTAGATCTAGCTGGTCTGTCATAATATAAAAGAGACAGTAGATCTAGCAGTTCATAATAATATATTCAACCTTATGTTCCCTGTACTCTATATATATATATATCTGTTTATTATACCTGTTGATACATGGCTCATATGTGAAACTATTCTAACTGAACATTTTCTTTCACAGTGACACTTGACTCCGAATGGCAGCCCCCAGGGCCAAGGTTTCCATCCCCCACTGAAGCTGGTTCATCCAGCTCCTGCCACAAGTGGTGTTCATCTGCCCAAATGTATTTCTGCAGGCATGGATGTGCCTCAAGGCCAAAAGGGCACAGCATGGAGGCGTCGCTGTGTTCTTTGCAAAGTTAAGTCACCCATCACCTGTGCCACATGCTTGGTGACCCTCTGCTTTACAGCAGAAAGAGACTACTGTGGCACCTGGAATCAGCAGCACAATATTAAGCAGAGCTTTGGCAAAGTGGGTGGGGTTATATCCTTTCTGTTTGGCCCTGTCCGGGGGTCTCATCGGATAGGGCCCCAGTGTCTCCTGACCCCTCCTGTCTCAGCCTCCAGTATTTACACTGCAGTAGTTTGTGTCGGGGGGCTAGGGTCAGTTTGTTATATCTGGAGTACTTCTTCTGTCTTATCCGGTGTCCTTTGTGAATTTAAGTATGCTCTCTCTAATTCTCTCTTTCTCTCTCTCTGAGGACCTGAGCCCTAGGACCATGCGTCAGGACTACCTGGCATGACTCCTTGCTGTCCCCAGTCCACCTGGCCTTGCTGCTGTTCCAGTGTCAACTGTTCTGCCTGCGGCTATGGAACCCTAAACTGTTCATTTTTACTCTTGAGATGCTGTCCTGTTGCACCCTCTACAACCACTGTGATCTCCACCCGGCACAGCAGGAAGAGGACTTGCCACCCCTCATAGCCTGGTTCCTCTCTAGGTTTCTTCCTAGGTTTTTGCCTTTCTAGGGAGTTTTTCCTAGCCACCGTGCTTCTACACCTGCATTGCTTGCTGTTTGGGGTTTTAGGCTGGGGCTATATAAATATATTTGATTTGATAGAGCCAAATATTGAAAGTGGATAAATAGTTACCCATGTTATTTTGCAAATGTATATATATATATTTTGTTCATTTTTTTAATCAATAATCATATTTTTTCCAATGTTTTTTTTTCTCTATTTTTGTTGGGGGGGGTGTTAGAATACCATTTTGGCATTTTGTATACAGTTATTTGTTTCAAAATGTATACCTTCACCAATTTGGCCACTTGGGTACATTTGGGCTACTTGTGTGGGACACCTGGGTGACTTCATGATAAATGTCATGTACCACACTCATCTTGGAAGTTATCATTCTGAAACTTTGCACAAGTACTCTTGCCCTCTCATATTTTTCACTGAAATTGTCCCCATCATCCTATCTGAATGTTTGTTTTATCTTGTTCATTTTAAAGATGATACAAAAATATAAATAAATAACAAATGTTTTTTTCCATTGTTTTATATTCTCCTACATTCAATTCACATTTACACAAACTTCAGCATGTTTTCTTTCGAATGGTACCAAGAATATGCATATCCTTGGTTCTGTGCCTGAGCTACAGGCTGTTAGATTTGGGTATGTCTTCAGGCGGAAATTGCACAAAGTAGGGGGGGGAGCTGATAAAGAAAATAGTGATAAATAAAAATATATACCAGTTTCATTTATAAGGACCAAAGAATTGACAGCTGTGCCATGTAGATTGCAAAATATGTAGTTGGGAAGAGATTTTCGATGTACTGATTCCATGGCACGTGGTTTATAAATTGACACACTATTTCCCGTTTATTATAACCTACTGCAGCCCTAAAACCTATGGGGTTAACCTTCTAAATGAATGATAATATTGAAGATAGAAGCCGCTTCTTAATGAGTTCCAAGAGCCAATCTGTTATCCAAATATTATTATTACTGAATGACAGAACATGGGAACTGGTCTTGATATATCAATCAGATTTTTATTTGGAAATGTTTTGCTCTTCACGTAGTAGTTTAGGCCTACAGTACTCTCAACCAGTCCCGTTGTACAGCGCCATATTTCCCTAACCGAAACCCTTAATTAAATAGCTTTAGCCATGATTTTAAAATGAATCAGCTGATGCATTGTAGAGCCAGGTGGTATTGGCGGAGAGTCAGGAGGCTTTGGCGGAGAGTCAGGCAGAGAATGACGTGTTGAAGAGGACGAGGAACGAGATGGAGTCACATTCCATGCCAGGCACACCTGTGAGCTCCTGTTTGTGGACTCAACATGTCCATGATGAAAATACGTGTATATTTGTGGAAAAATCACCCGCATGAACTCTTGAGTCATTTCACAGTTTACCTATTTGCTTATGGTTTTGCCTACACCTAGCGACCTGTTTTAAATGATATGAGCAAATTTTTAAAAACTTTATTTGGAAGAGCAAGCCAGACAAAATTAAAAAGGGCCCATTTATAAATTATAATGAATTGAATTCGGAGGGCAGAAATTAGAAAAGTGGAAGTAAGGAACTTGTCTGTCGGCCCAGCAATAAAGACCAAAATTGGTTAAAGAAAATTGTGATAAATAAAAATATATACCAGTTTCATTTAAGGATAAAAAATGTACAGCTGTGCCATGTAGATTGCAAAACAGTTGGGAAGAGATTTGCGATGTACCGACTCCATGGCACATGGTTTATGAATTGACTCGCAATTTTCCATTCCTCCTGAAAGCCCTAATACTAAAAACAGTCAAATGCATTATCTCCGTTGCCCACACACACTTTAAACATTTTGATAATAATGTTTAAAGTTTGACTTTGTTGATTTTAATACTTCTGACAGACAAAATTCGAACTCCACCCATAACTTTTAAACATTCACAGAACGCATGGATTATTATGACCTACTTCAGGCCTAAAACCTGTGGGTGCTAACAATGTTTCCATGAGGGGCTATTAGCAGGACAATAGACTTTCGCCTTTTCAAAAGGATAGCTCGGGCAAGCTGGGAAAAAATATCCTTGCAATGTATTACATACTCTGTTTTACATTTCTAACGACAAACATCATGTTGGGTAAAGCATATACTGACTATTTCTTCATCAACATCTTTATGCTTTCGTTAATAAAATAATAATATTAATACTCTTTCAAAATGCAGATGTTTATTTCAACTATCAGAAGGACAATAGACTCTTGCCGAGATTAGGGACTAACAAATGACTATGGGAATAAATATCACTGAATGACAGCATGGAGACTGGTCTTGATAAATCAATCATGGGCCTATTTATATAATGAAAAAAATTCATAGGGCAGAAATGATAAAATTTCTTAGCATTAGACCTCTCACAAAAGTTACAATAATCAAAACTGTTTTTTCAGAATACACAGTGCTTTGTTTGTCAGACTAATCATTGGGTCGAAACTACAGAACAGTACAAAACAAGAGAACACATGGTTAATGTTCTGGAATTTAAATATATATATATATATATATATATATATTTAAAATGTCTTACAGAGCATTTCCAAGCATGGGGACTGGTCTTGATAAATCAATGAGATTTTATTTTCAGATTGGGTAATGGTTAACCTACAATTAGGGTGTGGAAATGTTAGGATTATGTGTTGATGTCCATCAATGATTCCCAAACAAATGTAAAGAGCTTGAGCAGTTTTGACAAAAACTAGGAATATACATGTACAGTCGTGGCCAAAAGCTGAGAATGACACTAATATTAATTTTCACAAAGCTGCCTCAGATTGTATGATGGCAATTTGCAAATACTCCAGAATGTTATGAAGAGTGACAGATGAATTGCAATTAATTGCAAAGTCCCTCTCTGCCATGCAAATGAACTGAATCCCCCAAAAACATTTCCACTGCATTTCAGCCCTGCCACAAAAGGACCAGCTTGTTAAGGTTTTCTTCCAGTGAAAGAGAGGAGGACCAAACTGCAGCGTGGTTGTTTCTGGTGCAAACAAACACAGAGACAGGAACAATCACTCACGAAACACTCAAAGAATATGGCTGCCTAAATATGGTTTCCAATCAGAGACAACGATAAACACCTGCCTCTGATTGAGAACCACTCCAGGCAACCATAGACTTTTCTAGACAACCCCACTAACCACAATCCCATTACCTAAAAAACCCCTAGACAAAACGCACCATATAAATAACCCATGTCACACCCTGGCCTGACCAAAATAATAAAGAAAACACAAAATACTAAGACCGGGGCGTGACAGAAACCCCCTCCCAAGGTGCGGACTCCCGGCCGCACACCTAAACCCATAGGGGAGGGTCCGGGTGGGCGTCTGTCCACGTTGGCGGCTCTGGCGCAGGACGTGGACCACACTCCAACACAGTCTTAGTCCGCTTACTCCGCGTCCTTAGATTGGCGACCCTCGCCACCAACCTTGGCCTAGTAACCCTAACAAAGGGCCCCACTGGACTGAGGGGCAGCTCCGGACTAAGGGACAGCTCGGGACTGAGGTAGCTCGGGACTGAGGGATAGCTCGGGACTGAGGGGTAGCTCGGGACTGAGGGGTAGCTCGGGACTGAGAGGAAGCTCGGGACTGAGAGGAAGCTCGGGACTGAGAGGAAGCTCAGGCAGGTTGATGGCTCTGGCAGATCCTGACTGGCTGGTGGTTCTGATAGATCCTGGCTCACTGGCAGTTCCGGCAGATCCTGGCTGACTGGCGGCTCTGGCAGATTCCGGCTGACTGGTGGATCCTGGCTGAATGGCGGATCCTGGCTGACTGGCGGCTCTGGCGGATCCTGGCTGACTGGCGGCTCTGGCAGATCCCGGCTGACTGGCGGATCCTGGCTGAATGGCGGATCCTGGCAGACTGGCTGGCTGGTGGTTCTGGCAGATCCTGGCTGGCTGGTGGTGGTTCTGACAGATCCTGGCTGACTGGCAGCTCTGGCAGATCCCGGCTGACTGGCGGATCCTGGCTGAATGGCGGATCCTGGCAGACTGGTGGATCCTGGCAGACTGGCGGCTCTGGCTGCTCCATGCTGACTGGCGGCTCTGGCTGCTCCATTCTGACTGGCGGCTCTGGCTGCTCCATGCTAACTGGCGGCTCTGGCTGCTCCATGCTAACTGGCGGCTCTGGCTGCTCCATGCAGACTGGCGGCTCTGGCTGCTCCTTGCAGACTGGCGGCTCTGGCAGCTCTGGCGGCTCCTTGCAGACTGGCAGCTCTGGCGGCTCCTTGCAGACTGGCAGCTCTGGCGGCTCCTTGCAGACTGGCAGCTCTGGCTGCTCCTTGCAGACTGGCAGCTCTGGCAGCGCTGGACAGGCGGGAGACTCAGGCAGCGTTGAACAGGCGGGAGACTCCGGCAGCGCTGAACAGGTGGGAGACTCCGGCAGCGCTGTAGAGGAGGAAGGCTCTGGCAGCGCTGGACAGGCGAGGCGCACTGTAGGCCTGATGCGTGGGGCTGGCACTGGTGGTACTGGGCCGAGGACACGCACAGGAAGCCTCGTGCGGGGAGCTGCCACTGGAGGGCTGATGCGTGGAGGTGGTACTGGATAGACCGGACCGTGCAGGCACACTGGAGCTCTTGAGCACCGAGCCTGCCAAACCTTAACCGGTTGAATGCTCCCGGTCGCCCTGCCAGTGCGGCGAGGTGGAATAGCCCGCACTGGGCTATGCAGGCGAACCAGGGACACCGTGCGCAAGACTGGTGCCATGTAAGCCGGCCCAAGGAGACGCACTGGAGACCAGATGCGTAGAGCCGGCTTCATGACACTTGGCTCGATGCCTACTCTAGCCCCGCCAATACGACAAGCTGGTATGTACCGCACCGGGCTATGCACCCGCACTGGAGACACCGTGCGCTCTACAGCATAACACGGTGCCTGCCCGGTCTCTCTAGCCCCCTGGTAAGCACAGGAAGTTGGCGCAGGTCTCCTACCTGGCTTCGCCATACTCCCTGTGTGCCCACCCCCAAGACATTTTTGGGGCTGACTCTCGGGCTTCCATCCGCGTCGCCTTGCTAGTTCCCAATCAGAGACAACGATAAACACCTGCCTCTGACTGAGAACCACTCCAGGCAGCCATAGACTTTTCTAGACAACCCACTAACCACAATCCCATAACCTAAAAAAAAACCTAGACAAAACACACCACATAAATAACCCATGTCACACCCTGGCCTGACCAAAATAATAAAGAAAACACAAAATACTAAGACCATGGCGTGACACAGCTGACATGTCAGTGATTCTCTCGTTAACACAGGTGTGAGTGTTGACGAGGACAAGGCTGGAGATCACTCTGTCATGCTGATTGAGTTCGAATAACAGACTAGAAGCTTCAAAAGGAGGGTGGTGCTTGGAATCATTGTTCTTCCTCTGTAAACCAAGGTTACCTGCAAGGAAACACATTCCATCATTATTACTTTGCACAAAAAGGGCTTCACAGGCAAGGATATTGCTAATAGTAAGATTGCAACTAAATCAACTATTTATCGGCTCATCAAGAACTTCAAGGAGAGCAGTTCAATTGTTGTGAAGAAGGCTTCAGGGCGCCCAAGAAAGTCCAGCAAGCGCCTGGACCGTCTCCTAAAGTTGATTCAGCTGCGGGATTGGGGCACCACCAGTATAGAGCTTTCTCAGGAATGGCAGCAGGCAGATGTGAGTGCATCTGCACGCAAAGTGAGGCGAAGACTTTGAGGATGGACTGATGTCAAGAAGGGCAGCAAAGAAGCCACTTCTCTCCAGGAAAAACATCACCGACAGAGTGATATTCTGTTAAAGGTACAGGGATTGGACTGCTGAGGACTGAAAGAGTCATTTTCTCTGATGATTCCCCTTTCTGATTGTTTGGGGCATCCGGAAAAAAGCTTGTCCGGAGAAGACAAGGTGAGCGCTCCCATCAGTCCTGTGTCATGCCAACAGTAATCTTGAGACCATTCAAGTATAGTGTTGCTTCTCAGCCAAGGGAGTAGGCTCACTCACAATTTTGCCTAAGAACACAGCCATGAATAAAGAATGTTAGCAACTTCTCCCAACCATCCAGGAACAGTTTGATGACGAACAATGCCTTTTTCCAGCATGATGGAGCACCTTGCCATGAGGCAAATGTGATAACTAAGGGAACAAAACATGAATATTTTGGGTCCATGGCCAGGAAACTCCCCAGACGGGGAGTACATCCCATTGAGAACGGTACATCCCATTGAGAACTTGTGGTCAATCCTCAAGAGGTGGGTGGACAAACAAAATCCCACATATTCTGACGAACTCCAAGCATTGATTATGCAGTAATGGGCTGCCATCAGTCAGAATGTGGCCCAGAAGTTAGTTAAAAGCATGCCAGGGTGGATTGCATAGGTCTTGAAAAAGAAGGGTCAACACTGCAAATATTGACTCTTAGCATCAACGTCATGTAGTTGTCAATAAAAGCCTTTGACACTTATGAAATGCTTGTAATTATACTTCGGTATTCCATAGAACACCTGACAAAAATATCTAAAGACACTTACGCAGCAACTGTGGAAATTAATATTTGTGTCATTCTCAACTTTTGGCCACGACTGTATATGTTGCCCTAAGAGTTGTGCACATGTAACGTATTTCTGCAGATTGTGCGCATTTTTGTTTGGCTTTTGAAATAATATTTTTTACCACGTTAGATGCTGTGTTTTTAGTTGATAACCAATGTTAAAAGGTCAAATGCATTTGTGAAACCATTCACTTTATTGTTTAATTATTATTTATTTTCTCTTCTAAATGCTGGAGTTCTTTTAAGAGTAAAGTTGGCTAATGAAGGCAACAAATTGTTGCTTACTGGAACAACAAAGTGGGGCAACTTTTCAACACCGTTAGTTAGTATTATTTTGGATTATTTTGCTCTTCACTTACAGTCACTTAGTAGCCTACACCCGACCGGTCACGTTGTGCAGTGCCAACTTTTGAAAGCCAGTCACTGTTTCCCCCCATGTAAACAAAACTTGTTCTCCCTTTCTTATTCTCTTATTTTCTTCTCGCTAAATAAAAAGGTACTGTAGTTGTCCAGCTGCTTCCCACCTTTCCCTCAGATATTAACTCAGCAAAAAAAGAAACGTCCCTTTTTCAGGACCCTGTCTTTCAAAGATAATTCCTTATAATCCAAATAACTTCACAGATCTTCATTGTAAAGGGTTTAAACACTGTTTCCCATTAACCATAAACAATTAATGAACATGCACCTGTGGAACGGTCGTTAAGACACTAACAGCTTACAGACGGTAGGCAATTAAGGTCACATTTATGAGTTAGGACACTTATGAGTTAGGACACATTTAAAAGTTAGGACACTAAAGAGGCATTTCTACTGACTCTGAAAAACACCAAAAGAAAGATGCCCAGTGTCCCTGCTCATCTGCGGGAACGTGCCTTAGGCACGCTGCAAGGAGGCAGGAGGACTGCAAATGTGACCAGGGCAATAAATTGCAATGTCCGTACTGTGAGACTCCTAAGACAGCGCTACAGGGAGACAGGATGGACAGCTGATCATCCTAGCAGTGGCAGACCATGTGTAACAGCACCTGCACAGGAACGGTACATCCGAACATAATACCTGCGGGACACGTACAGGATGGCAACAACTGCCAGAGTAACACCAGGAACGCACAATCCCTCCATCAGTGCTCAGACTTTCCGTAATAGGCTGAGAGAGGCTGGACCGAGGGCTTGTAGGTCTGTTGTAAGGAAGGTCAACACCAGACATCACTGGCAACAACGTGGCCTATGTGCACAACCCACTGTCGCTGGACCAGACAGGAAAGGCAAAATGTACTCTTCACAGACGAGTCGCGGTTCTGTCTCACCAGGGGTAATGGTCGGATTCACGTTTATTGTCGAAGGAATGAGCATTACACTGCGTTACACCGAGGCCTGTACTCTGGAGTGTGATCAATTTGGAGGCCCCAGTCATGGTCTGGGGCGGTGTGTCACAGCATCATCGGACAGCTTGTTTTCATTGCAGGCAATCTCAATGCTGTGCGTTACAGGGAAGACATCCTCCTCCCTCATGTGGTACCCTTCATGCAGTCTCATCCTGACATGACCCACCAGCCAAACTGCTCGTTCTCTACGTGATTTCGTGCAAGACAGG
The DNA here is from genome assembly GCF_018296145.1 of Oncorhynchus tshawytscha. Classification (NCBI taxonomy): domain Eukaryota; kingdom Metazoa; phylum Chordata; class Actinopteri; order Salmoniformes; family Salmonidae; genus Oncorhynchus; species Oncorhynchus tshawytscha. The sequence goes on from NC_056449.1 coordinate 724,768, forward strand.
AATGTAAGTGTTCTGCCATGGCCGGATCTCAATCCCATTGAGCACGTCTGGGACCTGTTGGATCGGAGTGTGAGGACTAAGGCCATTCCCCCCAGAAATGTTCAGGAACTGGCAGGTGCCTTGGTGGAAGAGTGGGGTAACATCTCACAGCTGGCAAATCTGGTGCAGTCCAAGAGGAGGAGGTGCGCTGCAGTACTTAATGCAGCTGGTGGCCACACTAGATACTGACTGTTAATTTTGATTTTGACCCCACTTCTGTTTAGGGGCACATTATTCCATTTCTGTTAGTCACATGTCTGTGGAACTTGTTCAGTTTTTTTCAGTTGTTGAATCTTATGTTCATACCAATATATACACGTTAAGTTTGCTGAAAATAAACGCAGTTGACAGTGCTAGGATGTTTCTTTTTTTGCTGAGTTTACATCCATGACTCTTCCTATAACATCTACATCCATCTAATCCTTGTTTAGTGTTACTGAATCAGGCTCTGTCTGTCTTGGAATGGAAACACCATTATATTAATCAAATAAGCTAACTTTCTTAAAATCAATCCCATATACTATGTTCTTACAAAAAAAGTTTAAATTCTCTAGTACAGCCGATATTAAAAAACGTCAAATGCTTCTCAAAGATGCCCTATGGTTGTCAAACTAGCACTAGCTAGCACTAATGGCAACAATGGCTGACACTTAAATAACGTGCCATAGAATAAGGCAAGCTGTGCTGCAGTACGACGCAAGTTTTAAATGAAGAACCAGTGTACATCAAAATAACACGCAAATATGAAGCTGATGATATTTCACTTCGCCATAGCATGTAACTTTAGCTAGCTAGCAGTTTATTAGCCTACACACAGTGGCCTGCTATAGCTAGCTAGCTAGCTAATAATACTCTGTTTTTTTATATTTTCAGAACGTATTTACTTACTTGAATAGTTTTATGCCCACGCCCACAAAGCGGACAATCCTTTGGACCGAAGCATTGTCAAGCGGAGGGGTCGGTTCTGGTCAAAATGTATTGTGAGCAATTTTTTGCGGAGTGGTGGAAAGGGTGTTGAGCACGGGAGCGGGCTTTTCTTGAGCGATGAGTGGGATTTCCGAAGGCTCAACTCCTGCTCACAAACTATTTAGTCACCCTTCCAGTGAATTTACAGTAGTCGTTGCATGTGCAGTTCATATTGTGTGAATTTTCTGTATAGGAGTGTTTACATGTGCTGTGTAGTTAGATATATATACAGTGCATTAGAGAAGTATTCAGACCCCTTCCCTTTTTCCACATTTTGTAACGTTACAGCCTTATTCTAATATTTGTTAAATACATAAAAAATTTCATCAATTTACACTCAATGCGCCATAATGACAAAGCACAACAAACATAAAAAAACAGAAACTCCTTATTTACATAAGTATTCAGATCCTTTGCTACCTCTGAGACTCGAAATTAAGTTCAGGCGCATCCTTTTTCCATTGATCATCCTTGAGATGTTTCTTGAACTTGATTGTAGTCCATCTGTGGTAACTTCAATTGATTGGACATGATTTGCAAAGGCACACACCTGTCTATTTGAGGTCCCACAGTTGACAGTGCATGTCAGAGCAAAAACCAAGCCATGAGGTCGAAGGAACTGTCCGTACAGCTCAGAGACAGGATTGTGTTGAGGCACAGAAGGGTCCCAAAAAATGTCTGCAGCATTGAAGGTACCCAAGAACACAGTGGACTCCATGATCATTTAATGGAAGAAGTTTGCAACCAAGACTCTTCCTAGAGCTGGCCGCCTGGCCAGACTGACCAAGAAGTGCCTTGGTCAGGAAGGTGACAAGGTTCTCTGGTCTGATGAAACCAAGATTGAACTCTTTGGCCTGAATGCCAAGCGTCACGTCTGGAGGAAACCTGGACCATCCCTACGGTGAGGCATGGTGGTGGCAGAATCATGCTGTGGGGATGTTTTCCAGTTGCAAGGACTTGGAGACTAGTCGGGATCGAGGGAAAGATGAATGGAGCAAAGTACAGAGAGATCCTGATAACTTGCTCCAGAGCGCTCAGGACCTCAGACTGGGGGCGGTGGTTCATCTTCCAACAGGACAACGACCCTAAGCACACAGCCAAGAAAACGCAAGAGTGGCTTCGGGACACGTCTCTGAATGTCCTTGAGTGGCCTAGCCAGAGTCTCTTCTTGAATCCGATCGAACATCTCTGGAGAGACCTGAAGATTGAGGATCTGGAGAGAAGAATGGGAGAAACTCATACCCAAGAAGACTCGAGGTTGTAATCGCTGCCAAAGCTGCTTCAACAAATGATTTGTTGGGATCTGTGGGGAAACGGTTTTTGAGATCCCAGAACGACTGGTAAGCAACTGAGGACCACGTGAACGGAACCTTAGAAGAGGTGAGTGCAGCCAGGGGGAAAGCCAGGGTGCTGTAGCCCTGGATAAAGTTGGTGAATACCAGGAAACGTTGCAGTTGCACTCTGGACTTAGGCTGGGATCCATCTGTACACCGCCCGCGGAAATGATGTATACCAGGAAGGGGATGGTTGAGCGATGGAATTCGCACTTCTCTACTTTCACCAAAATCTGGTTCTCCAGGAGGCGTCGGAGAACCTGCCGGATGTGGAGCACGTGTTTTTGGGCGGAGCGGGAGAAAACGAGGATGTCTTCGAGGTAGACATAGGCAAACATGTTCAACATGTCGTGGAGAAAATCATTCATCAGAGCCTGGAACACAGCAGGGGCGTTAGTAAGGCTACATGGCATGACCAGATACTCGTAGTGACCGCTGGCCATGTTGAAGGCAGTCTTCCACTCGTCCCCTCCCATATCAGCACAAGGTGGTAGGCATTCCGTGGCACCCTGGAGCAGCTGGAAGGTCGAGGAGATGAGTGGTAATGGGTAGCGGTTCTTCACTGTGATGTTTTTGAGGCCCCGGTAGTCGACGCACGGGTGCAGGGTGTTGTCCTTCTACACAAAGGAGAACCCTGTGCTGGTGGGGGAGGCAATAGGACAGATGAACCCTGCAGCTAGGGAGTCCTCAATGTAGGTCGCCATAGGCTTGGTCTCCGGACCCGACAGAGAGTACAGTCGACCCCTGAGCGGAGTCGTGCCTGGGAGAAGGTCGATCCTGCAGTCATAGGGAGGGTGCGGCAAAAGCAAAGTGGCCTGGGCCTTACTGAACACCTCCCGGAGGTCCTGGTAATCTGCAGGAATGGCGGAGAGGTCAGGGGCAACTTCCAAGCCCCCAGGAAGACGTTCCGGGGCAGGCTGAGCTGGCTTCAGGCAATGAGCATGGCAGAACGGGCTCCAGACCATGATGGCACCAGCAGACCAATCAATAAGGGGATTGTGTCACTGGAGCCAAGAGAATCCCAATACCACGAGAACCTGAGGAGACTTAATAAACAGGAATTGGATTGTCTCGCTGTGGTTCCCTTAACTTCTTGACGCACCCATCCCTTTCAACACCCGCTGAATTGCTGTGCGCCATATTCAAATTACTAAAAATATTTAATTTTCATGAAATCACAAGTGCAATATAGCAAAACACAGCTTAGCTTGTTGTTAATCCACCTGGCGTGTCAGATTTCAATACAGCTTTTTGGCAAAAGCATAACAAGTGCTTATGTAAGAACATCTCTTTCAGTAGACAAAATATTACAAACACTAGCAGCCAAGTAGATTGGTCACGAAAGTCAGAAAAGCAATAGATTAAATCACTTACCTTTGATGATCTTCGGATATTTGCACTCACGAGACTCCCAGTTACACAATAAATGTTCCTTTTGTTCCATAAAGATTATTTTTATATCCAAAATACCTCCATTTGTTTGGCGCTTTATTTTCAGAAATCCACAGGCTCGAGCGGTCATGACATCGCAGATGAAAACTCCAAATAGGATTCGTGATGTCCACAGAAACATGTCAAACGTTTTTTATAATCAATCCTCAGGTTGTTTTTAAAATATATAATCGATAATATTTCAACCGGGACAGTCACTTTTTCAATAGGAGAGGGAGAGACAATGGCTGCCCCACTCTGTTGCGCAAGCAAAACTCTGCGAACACCCAGCTATCCGCTGACACGATGTTATCTTTCTTGCTCATTTTTCAAAATAAAAGCCTGAAACTATGTTTAAAGACGGTTGACACCTTGAGGAAGCCATATGAAAAGGAATCTGGTTGATATCCCTTTAAATGGAGGCAAAGCATCCAATGAACAGAGATTCCGTTTCAACAACAGTTCACCTCATTTATGTCATCTAAAACGAATACATTGCTGAATGGTACTCTACTGAGCGATGGATGTGGGTAGAGCAGAGCAACACTATAGACGCTCCACAGCTAGTGTTCGTCATAAAGATATGTGTAAACCTTTCACATTTGATGACATAGTTAGGTAAGAGATTAATGGTTTCAGTTATGTCGTGGAATGAGAAGATTACAGCTGAATCCTTTCTCCCCTGTAACCTCAGTATTCCTCCTCTCAGCACAGCGAGCAAGACCAATCAGCACAGTCCCGCCCCAGAAGACGCTATCTGAAAGGTTGAAGTCTGCGGCCATTAAAGCAGATGCTGTGTTAATTAGCTGAGCCCTCCCCTTGGTGCCTCGCAAAGTACATGTTCTCCAGATACCAGCATTACTCCAGGTCAACAAGAGCTCCACTTAACAGCTGTGAAGAACAACATTTCTGACACTGTCCCCTCTGCTGCTAATTGAGCCACATGAGAAATATGAAATATTTTCAGCAGCTGAATTATCATGGGGGCTGAGTTTAAGCAGACATACTGTAGCTACTGATCAGTGGAGGCTGCTGAGGGGAGGACGAATCATAATATTGGCTGGAACGGAGCGAATGGAATGGCATCAAACATCATGTATTTGATACCATTCCACTGATTCCGCTCCAGCCATTACCACAAGCCCGTCCTCCTCAATCAAGGTGACACCAACCACCTGTGCTAATGATGTCTGGTTCCTCAGCCTCAAACTGATTGACAATGTGCTTCAGAAGCTGGGCTGTGGGTAAAGTGGCTTGTCAACAAGACCCATTTACTGATGTGATGACGGTTAGACTGTTCTAAACTCCTGACACAAGCCGACTGGTTTTAATGTATCCTAATCTGTTACTTGCCTGAAAAGTGCCCCTGACATTTAGCACAATGCAGCTCTGTAATATACTGGGGACAGAACGGTGGGCTGAATAAATGTAACAAAATAAGAGAAAATGGGGACCTAAGCCTTTTGATAAAGGCACTAAAGCTTCAGAATTGGGTGAGGACTTGTCAAAGGAGGATATAATCATGTGCTGTTCAACACTCATTGACAACAAAATACATTAGGAAATTCACTTTTGTTTACCTTATCTGCCTGGGAATAGAAAATGATCAGAAATAGTACATGATCAGAAAATATACATTACAAGATAACTGAAACTCTGCTAATGAGTAAGTTATCCATAAAAAGTATAAGTAAACTAAAAAGATATATACTGTATGATGCACACTCAACCGTGAGCCACAGTATGTTAACTTGATATAACCTTGAATAAAGACTGTTGACATCTAGTGGAAGCCATAGGAATTGCAATTTGGGTGACAGACATTAAAAGAAGCAATAGGTTTCCATAATAAGAGCCTGGGAGCTGAAAATCCAACCAGAATTTTGTTTTTCACCTGCCATATCAATTCTGTTATAGTCTTAGACATTATTTTAACAATTCTAGAATCTTCAGAGATTTTATATCCAATGCTACCAATTTTATGTATATCCTGGCTTCTGGGCCTGAGTAACAGGCAGTTTACTTTGGGCACGTCAGTGAGGCTGAAATTCAGGAAACTAGACCCTAGCCCTAACAAGTTTTAAAACATCACACTGATCTAGGGTTTACATGTTTCTGCAATGATCTACAGCTGCTTGACGGTCAAAATGCTATGATCTTGTCATACCAGTGTATAGAAATACCATGAACCCTTTTTTTAATCAAGGACATAATATATTCGTTTAACAAAGCTGGCTATATATTATTGTTTGTCATGAAGCCTCAAAATGTTTGTGTGCAAGTATATCCAACCACATCAATTGAATCCTCGTATACATCGCTCAAGGCTGTCTTTAAAATTTTATGAGACTTACAAATCCTTTCTATCCTGTCAGCCACTCAATAACGACAAGCCACCAAGGTAACCCTTCGGACCCAATCCTTACACAGCATCATTAATACAGATTTGGTCATTCTTCAAAGAACCAGAGAGAGGAGAGGGAAAGGGGGAAAACATTGTTTGTTTAAATAAGAGTGAGAGTCGCTGCCTTGTCAATTCACATTGTCAGGATGTCGGTGAAAAGCCCAGCCCCTACTGATCACACTTGACATTGGGCCAGCTCAGATAAATCCTGCTCTCTGCGAAGGACAAAGAAATATAACCTTTGTAATTTCAGTCATTAACCCGCTTGACTTATTGCTAAGAGACGGGGAAACTCCCTCACCCCCAGCTAGCAGGATACAGTGGGATGATGAAGCACAAGCGGCTGGTATCCTAGCTGGCCTCTCTCTGTGTGATACAACAGGGATTTATATTGCCTCTGCCCATTTTCAAAATGGCTCATGGTAAAATATAATTAGAGGTACTGTGAATCAGGGGAGAGAGGCTTTCAATGTAATGCCCCTCATCCCACCACATTTTCCCCTTTAGGCTCATTTACTTACCATGATAAAATAATAAGCCAGGCATACAGAGAGACACAAATACTCAGAATTCCTCAGCCACAGTGAAAAATGCAGTGTATGTCACGGCCGTTAAAAGAAGAGGACCATGGTGCAGCGTGGTGATCGTACATTTTCCCTTTATTTGGAAAAGACGATAAACACTTCAGAACAAACCATGGAGCTAAAGGCTATGTGCCGTAAACAAAGTCAACTTCCCACAAACACAGTTGGGAAAAAGGGCAGCCGAAGTATGGTTCTCAATCAGAGACAACAATAGATAACTGTCCCAGATTGAGAACTCTACCCGGCCAAAAAATAGAACGACAGAACATAGAATACCCACCCCAACTCACGTCCTGACCAACCCAAAATAGAGACATAAAAAGGATCTCTAAGGTCAGGGCGTGACAGTGTAAAAGCACTTGACCTTGACTACCCTTAAGGCCCACACAGAATGTATGATTTTAGACATCTTATTATGCCACGATGTTGCCTTCCCATACAAAATGTCCACATCGTGGGAAAATTATTAAGTCACAAGCGATTGTTGGATGTCTTGGCTCGTTCAGTGTGACAGGGTCTACGTCGGATTATTTTAAGTAACACTACGTGCGGTCGTAGGAAAGCTTCTGGCAATGTCAGATGTGTAGTGTGGCTGGTGTTACGAGCCAATCCCGGTAACTGATCAATAAGAACACAGCCGGCACTGAGTACGCACCCATTAATATGACTATTACGAATAGTCAGATTAATATAATAGTTTGTTTTAAACAGTTACATGCTTTGCAAGAAAAACTATTTCCGTAATGCTCTTGTATTCTCTGAAATCAGGCTGGCTACATGATCAGATTTTGATAAATGCACAAAATTGGCAATCAAAATAAACGTTCAACAACAGTGACCATGTTATTTTTGGGAAGCTAATTCAGACATATAAAGTTTACGTGATCTATTTCTAAGATGCATACTTTCAGTCTTTCCAAACTCACTTGGGAGGCTTGTGCTGCTGGTACTGGCACATGTGAAGATCAAATACAATGCTACAGTTGATGCAGCCTACGTCAGCTGACATAGCCTCGCAAGCCAATCGCAGAATGTGACAACAGAACTGAAGCAAATCGTACAATCTGGCCAGGTTTATATCAATGTTTTAATTTGGTAACATCGCACAGTGTGACATGTTATAATCGGAAAAGACTGAATCCAACATACAGTGTGGGTAGGCCTTTTGTATGATGTGGGGAAACCAGATGGTTTTGTCTTAAAAAGTGCATCCATGGAAATGCCTTGCAAGCCACTGATCCATCTATGACTCGCATATGGCCTATATTGAGGGAGTTACAAGCTAAACAAAATATTATTTTTCTCATCAGAATCCAATTGGTTTAATTACTTAATTAAGTCCAACTTAAGTTGTTGCTGGATATTGGATCTGTACACAATTCTTTGGAAGCTGAAAATGTCCCAGTTCTTCCATGGTCTGCATACTCACCAGACATGTCACCCGTTGAGAATGTTTGGGATGCTCTGGGTCGACATGTATGACAGGGTGGTCCAGTTCCCGTTAATATTCAGCAACTTCGCACAGCATTGAAGAGTGGGGCAACATTCCACAGGCCACAATCAACAGCCTGATCAACTCTATGCGAAGGAGATGTGTTGTGCTGCATGAGGTAAATGGTGGTCACACCAGATACTGACTGGTTTTCTGATCCATGCCTCTACTTTTTTTTTTTGGTATCTGTGACCAACAGATACATATATGTATTCCCAGTTATGTGAAATCCATAGATTAGGTCCTAACAAATGTATTTCAATTGACTGATTCCCTTATATAAACTGGAACTCAGTCAAATCTTAGAAATTGTTGCATGTTGCATTTTATATTTTTGTTCAGTATATATAAAACACAGAAAAATCATGTTTTGGTCTGCACTGACCCGTGGATGGGACACCGATCCCGAAGAAGTTTTAAATTCAACACTCATCATTCCCAGATGTAACTGCACCCTCAAGAATCAATATATGGTATAACTCAAAGAGCCTTGCCAATCATGCCAATGCAGGCCAAAAGGTGATGGCAACTGAGAGTTAGTTCCACTCATAGTCTCTTCAGTAAGAGACTATTATTTAAATCCTACATACTTAAATATCTTCATAATTGTCCTTAATTGCCTGAGTGGGAGATCATAGGGACTTCATCTGGAAGCGAAAGGTTGACCATGGCCCTCAGCTAAGGGCTTATTGGCAGATAATAATGCTATGGTATCAGTGTTAGGCTCATAAGCTGCTCCATACCTCTATGGTGGTCCACTTAGTGCCAAGGTCCATGATGAGGGACCCTCAAAGCTCATGATGATGGAGGGAAGTGGGGTGGGGTGGGATGGTGACCAGAAGTGGGCAGGGGCTATGGTGCACTAGGGGAATTTTAATGAGAAATCATATTACCCAAAACTTATAAAGGCATTGTTGCCCAAGGCTGTTTTTAAAGCCCGTGTTAGTTATGGCAGAAACACATTAAATCTGTCTAATTAATAAAAGGTGTTTTTTGCATTTTAGAATAATTTTGAAGCCAAACACTCTTTAAGGTACACTTTTTCTAATTTGCGTAGAAGCTGTTGTGTCATTTGCTGTATACATAATTGTCTCGTGGTGTCTTGGATTTAAGGTAGTGTGGATCTAGGCTTGAGAGTCGGCTAAATCAGGCCCCCTCAGGCGTGTGTACTGGTGGGTGCTCTCACGTTTCCATGGTTGCCTGCCTTCCATTTGTACAGTATATGTGCTGGTGAGGTGCTGCTGGCTAAATCAAGCAACGTGCATGCACTGCCCATCTTTCCAGCCATTATTTCCCTGTTTTTGTGGGTTGTAATTCACTTGTTGCTGAATACATTTATTTGAAAAGAAAAGCAATGGACTCTTGCTCGCACAAAGCACATCTTCCCATTCATTTTACGATTGTGCAAATCTCTGTTGTGACCGCAATTCTGATGACCGTTGCTACTATCACTGTTCTTATTGGGTTAAATAATGAGAAGAGGCCTACCATCACAAAATACATAGGGTCCAAAACCACTTCCTAATCAAGATAACCACATGTCCCATCTTTGTCAGTGAGGGAAAGATTGTCAACGTATCACGGAAATGTAATATCCGGTTGATAAATCATTGTTAGTTTCAGGTGCTTAATCACTGAAATGAAAGACAGTAGCAATATGTTTTCCTTCCAGCATTCTGCTAATTTGGGAAGAGATAATGAATTCTCAATTCATCTGGGGTGCCGAAAACAATCTTCACTTTATTTGGAGTAAATGGCTTATGTAAAATGGCCTTATTTAGTATCACCATAACAGCCACGTTATTATTGATAAGTGGATATAGCAGCGCACACAAAGAAAAGTGATTGTATTTAATGTGAACATAAGACACCATTCAACATTTGTTCTGTATTTAATCCCTAAAAATAAATTCATATTGGCAAGCTAATTGCATTTTAGGCATTTGTCACAAAAAAAAAAAATATATATATATATATATATAAAATATATGCCTGCCACTCTGTACATCCTGGACTCTGACCTTGTTATGATATTTTGCCTGTCCACGACCATTCTCTTGCCTGCCCCTTGGATAATAATAAATATCAGAGACTCGAACCATCTGCCTCCCTTGTCTGCATCTGTGTCTCTCTCTGTGCCCTTCTAGAGCTAGTACCAAAGAATTTGGAATTTGAATACAATAATTAAGCAATAATACATGAGATCCCTTCTTCCTGGGGTCCGGCAAAATTAAGTCAGTTAGCGAAATTAAGGCAGTTATATCTTAACCGTCAATTTCTCACTTGGTCATTGCCAAAGCCGAATGGCGAAAACCACGTCACAGCCATGATTAAAAGATTGCAACACATCGACTCGTGTATTATTGCTTTTATACAATGGGTGACCAGCATTAAAAAAACACTATTTCCTTATAACCATCAATTTCTCACCAAAACGTGATGCTACATTCACTAACATTGGTTGTCAAGTGCAATTTTAGGCATCCTCTGATCGTTAGTTATATTCGTATTGCCTGCCATGCAAAGCAAAACTACCCAAGTGCTGGTTGATAGTTCCAGAACGTTTCAGGTTGCTATGGCAAACAAAAATGGTTGCTTTGGAGGCTCCTCTAACCTTGCTATCTAGTCCACTACACAGCCAAAACAATCACTTCCGATTATTAAAGCTGGAAAACTGTAAACTAGCTGCCTTTCGTTTTGTTATACCTGTTTTGCTATTGACATTTCTTTGTATATATCCATAAAAAATATGCTGATTCATGATTTTGACTGGCTGAGAAAAGCAGCCTGTCTCGTCTTAACTGCTGACACGTTCATTATTATGGAACACAGTAGAGATCAAATTTCAATATTGCAACAATGCAAATGTAAGAGATAATGTCTAGATGCTTTTAAAAATGTATTTTATTTATTTAACCTTTATTTAACTAGGCAAGTCCGTTAAGAACACATTATTATTTACAATGACGGCCTACCAAAAGGCAAAAGGCCTCCTGTGAGGATGGAGGCTGGGATTAAAAATACATTTTTTAATAGAATATAGGACAAAACACACATCACGACAAGAGACAACACAACACTACATAAATACAGACCTAGACAGACATATACATATTAGCAGCATAAAACAGGGTACAAACATTATTGGGAACAGACAACAGCACAAAGGGCAGAAGATAGAGAAAACAATACATCACGCAAAACAGCCAAAACTGTCAGTAAGAGTGTCCATGATTGAGTCTTTGAATGAAAATATTGAGATAAAACTGTCCAGTTTGAGTGTTTGCTGCAGCTTGTTCCAGTCGCTAGCTGCAGTGAACTGAAAAGACGAGCGACCCAAGGATTTGTGTGCTTTGGGGACCTTTAACCTCTCTAGGGTGGGGGACAGCATTCGGAATTTTGGATGAAAAGCATGCCCAAATTACACGGCCTGCTACTCGGGCCCAGAAGATATGATGTGCATATAACTGGTAGATTTGGATAGAAAACACTCTAAAGTTTCCAAAACTGTTAAAATAGTGTCTGAGTATAACAGAACTGATTTAGCAGGCGAAAACATAGTTTTCTATTCAATGCCATTACAGTATCCATTGACGTAGGACTCCATTTGCAGTTCCTATGCCTTCCACTAGATGTCAACAGTCTTTAGAAATTGTTTCAGGCTTGTATTCTTATAAATGAGGGAGTAAGACCAGTCTGAACGAGTGGACCCTAACGTGTCGAAGAGCTTTTTCAGGCGCATGTGCATTTCTTGTTTACCTTTTATATTGACAACGTTATTGTCCGGTTGAAATATTATAGATCATTTAGGCTAAAAAAACAACCTGAGGATTGAATATTAACATCGTTTGACATGTTTCTATGAACTTTACGGATACAATTTGGATATTTTGTGGATTACTGAAGAAAACGCGCAAACAAAACTGAGGTTTTTGGATATAAAGAGACTTCATTGAACAAAAGGAACATTTATTGAGTAAATGAATGTCTTCTGATTGCCACCGTAGAAGATTAGCAAAGGTAAGGGATAAATTTTCTCTCCATTTCTGAGTTTTGTAACGCTTCTTCTTGGCTGGTTACTCTTTGTAATAATTTGTCAAGTGGGCAATGTTCTGGGCTAGGTATGTTCTGGGCTAAGTATGCTTTCGCCGAAAAGCATTTTATAAATATGACACTGTGGTTGGTTTAACAAGATGTGCATGAGAAAGTGATTGAAGTGCCGAAGAGTCGACAGAGAAGACGGCTGCACAGTACTGTCTTTTATCGATGGCGGTTATGATATCGTTTAGTACACTGTGGTTGGTTTAACAAGATGTTAATCTTTAAACGTATGTAAAATATGTTTTGTTCTCTGATTTTTTATAATGAGCATTTCTGTAATTGAATTTGGCGCTCTGCAACCTCACTGGGTGTTGGCCAGACGCTAGCGTCCCACGTACCCTAGAGAGGTTAACAGAATGTGCCAGGCAGAACAGGTGTTGTATGTGGAGGATGAGGGCTGCAGTAGATATCTCAGATAGTGGGGATTGAGGCCTAAGAGGGTTTTAAAAACAAGCATCAACCAGTGGGTTCTGCGACCGAGTATACAGAGATGACGAGTTTACAGAGGAGTATAGAGCATTGGTGGCAAATCTGATGGCCGAATGGTAAAGAACACCTAGCCACTCGAGCACCCTTTCCTGCCGATCTATAAATTATGTCTCCATAATCTAGCATGGGTAGGAAGGTCATCTGAATCAGTTTGGCAGCTGTGCTGAAAGAGGATTGATTACAATAGAGGAAACCAAGTCTCAATTTAACTTTAGCCTGTAGCTTTGATATGTGTTGAGAGAAGGACAGTGTACCGTCAAGCCATTCTCCCAAGCTGTTGTATGACGTGACTACCTCAAGCTCTAAACCCTCAGAGGTAGTAATCACACCTGTTGGGAGAGGGGTATTATTCTTACCAAACCACATGACCTTTGTTTTGGAGGTGTTCAGAACAAGGTTAACCTTTTTGGGATATGGGGCAGCATTTTCACTTTTGGATGAATAGCGTGCCCAGAGTGAACTGCCTCTTACTCTGTCCCAGATGCTAATATATGCATATTATTAATAGTATTGGATAGAAAACACTCTGACATTTCTGAAACTGTTTGAATGATATCTGTGAGTATAACAGAACTCATATGGCAGGTGAAAACCTGAGAAAAATCCATCTAGGAAGTGGGGGCATATGAGGTTTGTAGTTTTTCAAAGCTTTTCCTACCAAGTACACATTGGGATATGGATGAGGTTCCACTTCCTAGGGCTTCCACTAGATGTCAACTGTCTTTTGAAAGTTGAATGAGGATTCTACTATAAAGGAGGGGCTCATGAGACCTGTTTGAGCCAGTGGTCTGGCAGAGAGCCTCGGTCTCATGACGGGCGCTCCCGACAGAGTTAACTCGCGTTCCAGTGCTTTTTCTGAAGACAGGATTTCTCCGGTTGGAACATTATTGATGTTTTAAGTTATCAAAAACATCCTAACGATTGATTCCATAGATCGTTTGACATGTTTCTAAAGGACTGTAATGGAACTTTTTGAGTTTTTGTCTGGATGAAATGCTCATGAAGATGGATTACTGGGCTGTAGATGCTAACAACAAGTGACTATTTGGACATAAATGATGGAACTTTATGGAACAAATCAGTCATTCTTTTGTCGAACTGGGATTATTTATGGTGTTGTTGAATATTTATGGTGTTGTTTCTAACTTTGTTGATTCCAAAATGGCGGCTATTCCTCTGGCTGTTTTTGGTTCTGAGCGCCGTTCTCAGATTATGCTTTTTCCTGAAAGTTTTTTTAAATCTGACACAGCATACCTGAGAGAATACTCTAGACGTCAAGAAAGCCAGTCAGTAGTTTTTCCAAAACGTTTGATAAACAGGGCAAAATAGAAATAGGTCTATAACAGTTAGGATCAACTTGATCTCCCCCTTTAAATAAAGGATGAACCATGTCTTCCTTCCAAGACATGGGAACCTCCCCAGAGAGGAGAGACAGGTTAAAAAGATAGGGGCAGCAACCTTAAAGAAGAAAGATGTTTTTTGGGGTTCACGTTTCAGGAGCTCTTTTAGAACCTCAGACTCAGTGACTTCCTGCAGGGAGAAACTTTGTAGCGGGGCAGGGGAAAAAGAGGGAGAAGCATCGGGGCTAGTCGCATTAGAAGGGGTGTGCGGTGAAGAAATGTTGGAAAGGGAGTCAAATAGGAATCCTAACTTAATGAAGTGGTGATTAAAGAGCTCAGCCATGTGCTTCTTGTCAGTAACAACCACATCATCAACAGACATGGCAGCTGTGAGGAGGAGGGTTTATTCTCCAGGTCTTTAACCATTTTCCAGACTTCTTGTGGGTTAGACCCACAGAGAGAGAACTGCTCCTTAACGTAACTAACTTTGGCCTTCCGGACAGCCCAAGTGTACTTATTTGTCATTTGCTTGAATGAGAGCCAGTCAGCGTGAGTATGTGTGTGCCGAGCCTTTCGCCAAATGCAATACTTGAGGTGGAGCAACTCTGTAAGTTCACAGTTGAACCAGTGGCTGAACCTGTTTAGCTTTTTCATTTTCTTTATGGGGGCGTGTTTGTTAAGCATTGAACCTGTAGTGCCATTTTAGCTCAATTCCACCTTGCAAAGTTTGCATTTCACCACCTTCTCAATGAATGGCCATGGTATTGGTGGGCAGTATTAAACATTAGGGCGTACTGCATTTGCCTAAACTCTTATTTGTGCAGTTGAATTTCTTTCCCCATACATGTTGCATTCTTGCTATTGAAGTATAAACAAGTCATCCAACACAGTGGCGTCCATCATTCTTAAATGGAATAAGTTTGGAAACAACAAGACTGTTCCTAGAGCTGGCCACCCTGCCAAACTGAGTAATCAGGGGAGAAGGGCCTTGGTCATGGAGGTGACCAAGAACCCGATGGTCACTCTGACAGATCTCCTGAGTTCCTCTGTGGAGCATTGCACCTGTAGTGCAATACATTGTTTGCAAATTGTTATGTGGTACATTCTGTTACCATGTTCCGCAACTTCAAGGTAGACATTTTTGCTCAGAACGATAAGACGTTTGGTTTCAAAAAGTGTTGGAAGGAACTGCATTGTAGGATTCATAAACCAGCTGATCCAATGGAGTTGTTGATCTGTGTGTTTATTGCTAAGGGGGAAAAAAGCAATAAAAATGCATTGCTCTCTCTAGACACCACACGTTGTGTTGTTAGCGGGGATACAAATAAATTAGTCTGCCTGTCCCTTTAGAGTTTACTAGTAGTTTATTTTCTAGTAGACAGCAACGCTGCTAGCAAGCTATATCACGGTGTGTTTGGTTCCTGCCTGGTGCACTCTTCAGCTGGCCAATCAGGAGGATTCTTGAGACTAGAGGTGAGTAACCAATCGCAGCACTTTAGCTTCAGTGGGGATGTTACCTGGCCAGACGACGAGAGGGAAATCAAATAATGCCTCTCTGGCAGTAGAAGAGGCTTTCTGTGGATAATCCAAGAGAGTCACTCCCGTGCTATGAGGTTATGATGGCATATTTTAAATTGCATGTTTGTCAGTCTCATGCAAGCCATCCATTTTCACCCCACCTCGGCCCGCCGCTCCGTTTCCCAGGAAACAAAGAGCATGCGGTCCGCCCACGAGAGAGGCACAATTATGAGTTACATTTTTCACAGTGGTAAATAAGTAGCGACTAAGACATCCAGTGCACTGAGAAGGGGGTAATGTGTAAAGGACAAGTGCCGATTTTAGCATGAAAATCTTGTTTGGTTAAAAAAATGTGACAAACGGTGCACACAAACTGTTAGGGCCTAAATAAAGTTGTCCCAACAGCAGAGCATTCCTTTCATCACCATGGAGTGAATCCTTACCACGGCTACACCTGGCAATCATCAGAGCCTTGTCTGGCAGCGAAACAGTTCATTCAGCCTCTTTTACTGCCTTTAAAAAAAAACAGATGACATGGCTGACTTGCTTAAACAAATTTGTTTTGTACTGACAATTGAGATGTACAAACTATTGAGGGGGGGGGGGGGCGGGCGACGAGCGGATAAAAGGCAATCCATAATTCCGATTAAGACATTAATAAGCAAGCTAGGACAGAATTATTTAATATAACTATTTGTTCAGCACTTCTGAAATGTACAGCGACAGAATTCAGAACATGGGTTGATATTACAGTATTCTCCCTGTACACCAAGTCAGAACCGTAGGATAAATAAAGGGGGCATAAAAGTAGCAAATGAAAGCTCTTACAATATCCGATGATTACATTTCTAGAAAACAGGCTGTTGGCTACATGTGCACCACCAAGTAGTAGGCTAAATTATGAGTGGGAAAGGGACCAAATTATTAGAGTGAGGTACATGGGCTACTATAACAGCTTGCTACACAACATACACTTAGTATTTCTTTCTTAGCTACAGTATACATATCTCCCTGGCATATAACATAATTTATGTAGCAGCATACAATACATTTTTGGACTCACTTTGTTGTGCTGAACAGGAAAGTGGCGCGGCAGTCTTCGTGGGCAAATTTTGTCATCAAACAGTGTCATCAAAGTCTGGCATTCTCTGGATTTATGGTGCCCTCAAGATAACTGGGAACTCGGAAAAAAACAAGGTTGAATCATGACGTCAGTGATCTTCAGGTCAGAGCTTTAGAAAGTGGGCCGACTTCCCAGCTTGGAATTCCGAGTTGGATGACCGTATTTTCACAGAATTCCCAGTTGTCTTGAACTCACTGAAATCTGAGATTTCCCAGTTCCAAGTTTCCAGAAGTCGTGCTGGATTGACAATATGGCCAATTCATTCAACCTTTTATGGCCCATACTGTTGAATGTTTATCATTTTAAGCTTGGAAAAGAGACCCTTAAAACCAGACTTTGACCACACGCCCAATCCACTGAATAGCAGGCAAATGATTGCTTTGCAATGCTTGCAGATAGCCACTGATTCCTTCCAAAACACTCATTGTTGAATTTACGATTTCAAACTTGTTGTGTACTGTTTCTGTCTAATGGCCGATAAGCAACGATACGTTTTATCTATAATTTATCTTCAAAATTCTTTTCATATGACAAGGATTGAAAAGGATTTGCCCGTAGATTGTCAACTTGATTCATGATGATGAATAGCTAAGATTTTGAAAGTCTGATGTTGACATGATCAGTCCAATCAAAGCTACAGTAGAGATTTTATCTGTGGCCAATAACCTTGAGCCTTCTTGGAAGGGCACTTCTAATGTAACTCTATGGCAGCACCCAAGGGGCTTGAATGTTCGACTTCTACCTGTAGATTTTGCGGTGACGTAGTGTCCCCATGAGTGACAGAACACTGAGCCAATCACGGCACAACTAGAGAACATTACCAACCGCTTTGTTACATATTATCCGCAGGCTAACCCACCACTGAGCTAGGCTGAAACACCTTACTCCAGAAAGCAAAAAAAAGAGACCATGATTGTGTGATTTTTATTCAACATTGTTTGCAAACTGTTATGTGACTAATATGTGACACGTATTAGTGCCAAAATAACATGCAAAACAGGCAACAAAAAAAATGTACATACTGTACCAGTCAAAAGTTGGGACATATCTGCTTATTCAAAGGTTGTTCTTTATTTTTTACAATTTTCTACATCGTAGAATAATAGTGAAGACATCAACACTATTTATTTATTTATTTTACCTTTATTTAACTAGGCAAGTCAGTTAAGAACAAATTCTTATTTTCAATGATGGCCTAGGAACAGTGGGTTAATTGCCTGTTCAGGGGCAGAATGACAGATTAGTACCTTGTCAGCTCGGGGGTTTGAACTTGCAACCTTCCGGTTACTAGTCCAACACTCTAACCACTAGGTTACCCTGCCAATGAAATAACACATATGGAATCATGTAGTAGCCAAAAATGTGTTCAACAAATCAAAATATATTTTATATTTGAGATTCATCAAAATAGCCACCCTTTGCCTTGATGACAGCTTTGCCACTCTTGACATTCCCTCAACCAACCTCAACCTTCATGAGGTAGCCACCTGGAATGCATTTCAATTAACAGGTGTAACTTATTGAAAGTTAATTTGTGGAATTTCTTTTTTTGTTTGCAAAAAGTGACTAAAGTAAAAATGCAAAAAATTTGTCCAGGAAATTAATTTAAAATCCAACACAACACATCACTGGGTACCACTCTTCATATTTTCAAGCAGGGTGGTGGCTGCATCATGTTATGGGTATGGTAGTCATCGGCAAGGACAAGGGAGTATTTTATGATCAAAATAGCTAAGCACAAGCAAAAATCCTAGAGGAAAATCTGGTTCAGTTTGCTTTCCAATAGACACCGGGAGACAAATTCACATATTTCTGGGAATTAGGACTACAAGCTGGCGAGCGCTATTACTGTTTGATCATTATCTCATCATTCAATGAGAAAGGAAGTAGTACACAGGAAGTAGTAATTAGAAACAAGATCTGTCAGCAAAGTGGGTTGATAATGAGGGCAATAACCTTAAACACCAAGCCAAACTGGAGTTGCTTACCAAGACGACGTTGAATGTTCCTGGGTGGTCAAATTACGGTTTTGACTTAAATCGTCTATGGCAATTCAATATTCAATATTAATTCAATATAATATATTAATTCAATATTGGCCATTGGCTGGAGAAACCAATATTGCCTAACCCCCCTTAGGCAATATCTACCTGAGATTGTGCAATCACAGCAACATACTGTAATTATTGGTGGGATATTAACAAGGAGGAGGAGACAAATGTAAACAACCAGGCGAAGCACAAGAGGTGAGACAAGGTGAGTGCATGCAAGGCCCAACCCTCGCTGTTTTCTCATTGGACATTGACTCCCTGTGCTCTGTAATAAATGGGGGGTCTAAAAGGTCTCTGTCGCGATATAGGGCTAGCACTCAGATGGTGGTCTCTTCAGCACTGCTTCTCATCACAGAGGGCTGGGGTCAGCCTCAACCTCTAATTACTCATTAATATTGTATGTGGGTCTGGAGGAGTGCTCTTTCTCTCACATGGACGCCATGCTGGTGGCTGGTGATGATAGGGAAAAAAATAAGACCAGGGGAGAGCTAGTGGACTGATTGCTGAGTGGAGTGGCACAGGCCCTAGGGAATAGACAGGTTGTGTGTCCCAAATGGCAATCTATTCCCTATATAGCGCATTACTTTAGACACTGATCAAAAAGTAGTGCACTAAATAGGAAATATGCTGTTATTTGAGACACAACCAGGGGAATGCTCAGTGGTTGAGCAGCTCCAGACAACAGTCCACACCTGCTGGTCAGGTTGCTCTATGATGACTCCTCCTCCCTCCCTTGTTACCCACCACACCCACAGGGTGGCTTCAAACATGGCCTCAGTCTTGTGTCTTGTCAGTCATGTGTCTCATTTGGCTTCTCTCTCTCTCCTTTGAGAATGTGGAATGTGGTGACTAATGTACAACTCTCTGATTTAACAATACTTCTTTACAAACAATTAGATGAATCATTCTTTTTTTGTTTCATCTATAATTTTTGTCCTCAAATCACCAAATGTAGGATGTACAGCAATACAAGTCAATTTGTTGGCATTAAAATGACTTGCCTTTGATTGAAGAAAATATGGTGCACTCTTTGTTACACAGACTGCTAATGGGATAAGATTATAGTAGACACTCGAAATAACTTTGTCAGGCACAGTAACTCACAAAGTAAAGTATGATTGCTTGGACAGTGGTACACATATGCAAGACCAGGATTCTATAGGATCAACTGGCAGTATCATCAATCTGAGGCTAAATCCATTAGAATGACACAATCAAAACAACCTGGTGAGGGTTGAGATGGCCGGACAGTTTCCCTGGAACCAGGATACTTGTAGGTGCTAACAGATTCTTCTCACAATCCTATAGACAGGAATAAAATACTTTTCCATTTAAGGTGAATTTGCATGAAATGGTGCTGGTTGGCACTCTATCATGTAGGAACTATGTTCCTTTAAGTGTGTGCAATCAGTAAAAGAATTACCATGTTTATCTCTCAATACCACAAGGATGACGCAATTAAAGTTTTTGAATGCAGCAGGTAATCATTAAAGTCAGTACTTAATTGAGTTTATAGACCAATGCTGGAGTCAATTTCACTAATGGTTTATATGAGTTAACCTGTCTAGGACTGGGGAACCATGTTCCGCTAGCGGAACCCCCCGCAACAGCCAGTGAAAGTGCAGGGCGCCAACTTCAAAACAACAAAAATCTCATGACTAAAATTCCTCAAGCATACAAGTATTTTACACCATTTTAAAGATATAATTCTCGTTAATCCAGCCACAGTGTCTGATTTAAAAAATGATTTACAGCGAAAGCACCACAAACAATTATGTTAGGTCACCACCAAGCCACCGAAAAACACAGCCATTTTTCCAGCCAAAGAGAGGAGTCACAAAAAGCAGAAATAGAGATGGAATTAATCACTAACCTTTGATGATTTTCATCAGATGACACTCATAGGACTTCATGTTACACAATACATGTATGTTTTGTTTGATAAAGTTCATATTTATATAACAAAATCTGAGTTTACATTGGCGCGTTACGTTCAGTAGTTCTAAAACATGCTGTGATTGTGCAGAGAGCCACATCAATTTACAGAAATATTCATAATAAACATTGATAAAGATACGACTATTATACATGAAACTTTGGATAAACATCTCCTTAATGCAACCGCTGTGTCAGATTTCCAAAAGCAAACCATGCAAAAATCTGAATACAGCCTTTAGAAAACAAAGCAGCCATAAAGATACTTGCCATATTGGGTAGTCAACATTACTCAGAAATAGCATTATTCACTTACCTTTGATGATCTTCATCAGAATGCACTCCTAGGAATCCCAGTTCCGCCATAAATGTTTGATTTGTTCGATAATGTCCATCAGTTATGTCCAAATATCTTCTTTTGTTAGGGCGTTTGGTATACAAATCTAAAAGCGCATTCAGGTCGTGCCTAACATCGAACGAAAAGTTCAAAAAGTTCAGTTACAGCCCGAAGAAACATGTCAAACTAAGTATGGAATCAATCTTTAGGATGATTTTAACATAAAACTTCATTAATGTTCCAACCGGACAATTCCTTTGTCTGTACAAATGAAGTGGAACGTAACTACCTTTCACGTGAGCGCACCAGACCGAGGCTGTGGCACTCTGCCAGACCACTCACTCAAAGAGCCCTTATGATGCTCAAAGTCCAATCACTTGATGTCTGCTGTATTCTTGCCAACTAGAGGACCTTTCCCTGTTTGTGACCTATTGTATCACATATCTGCATACTGTATAGTACCAGTGATGTGAAAGAAAGTGGTGGTGCTACAAAGTACTCAAATTATTTCAGACAAACAAAAACTGAAACTACTGAACTACTGAAACTCTAAGATCAACAGTGACAATGTTTTTGACCCATTGTATCACATGTCAGCACACTGTACAGGAGCAGTGGTATGATAGAACGTTATTGTGCCAAATGAACCAATTAAATTGCTGTTAGGACAGGTTCAAAGACCCCCGAGACTGTCAATTTGGTCTTAAAACACGACTGCATGCAGTGAAATACTTTGCTGAAGCAAGTAGATTCTGTTTTATGAG
Organism: Oncorhynchus tshawytscha; assembly: GCF_018296145.1. Taxonomy (NCBI): domain Eukaryota; kingdom Metazoa; phylum Chordata; class Actinopteri; order Salmoniformes; family Salmonidae; genus Oncorhynchus; species Oncorhynchus tshawytscha. The sequence continues at coordinate 746,676 of NC_056449.1, forward strand.
GTCTGCCTACAGACAGAATGCTGTGTCAAACCAACTTTGATTTGCATTCTGTACATCAGCGATACATTCCCCCTGCATGAAACCCATTTGGAGAGACTTGTCACAAAAAAATGAGATATATGGAAAATCTATAAAACAACTTGAAGCACCACCTTACCAATCTAAAAGCCAATGACGATGCATAAATCTTCCAACCATACCTAAATATAGGCCAACTGGAAGGCAGATGAATCATTGCGCAATATACATTTACATGTCACTGATATAAAATTATGTAACAAAACAATAATAGCTCTCAGGGGCAGAACCAGTGAGTGGACGCGGAGCCACGTTGGCGTCTGTCTTTTCCCTCTGTGGGTTAGTAGAGTTAGTAAATCAGTTATTATTGCACTGAGCTGGAGCTGAGAGAATCATACAAGGCTTGATTCATGGAGGGACTGCAGAGGGAAACACATACTCTAAAAAGCAGAGAAACATGTCCTTTGTTTAGAGAAAGCTTGGGTGGAATTTTACTGTTGTGCATTATAGATTTTGAGGCAAAAGATCCGTGTGCCGCACCAAACTTGAGGACAGAGCGGCCGCTTTCTAGGAGTGGGACTCTAACCCAGAAGCTTATAAGAAATCCCGCTATGCCCTTTGATGAATCATCAAAAAAGGCAAATCGTCAATACAGGAATAAGATCGAATCGTACAACACCGGCTCCGACGCTCATCGGATGTGGCAGGGCTAGCAAACTATTACAGACTACGAAGGGAAACATAACCGAGAGCTGCCCAGTGACACAAGCCTACCAGAGGAGCTAAATAACTTATATGCTCGCTTCTAGGCAAGTAACACTGAAACATGCATGAAAGCATCAGCTGATACGGATGACTGTGTGATCACGCTCTCCGCAGCGGATGTGATTAAGACTTTTAAGCATGTCAACATTCACGAGGCAGCTGGGCCAGACGGATTACCAGGACGTGTACTCCGAGCATGCACTGACCAAATGGCAAGTGTCTTCACTGACATTTTCAACCTCTCCCTGTCTGAGTCTGTAATACCAACATGTTTCAAGCAGAACACCATAGTCCCTGTGCCCAAGAACACTAAAGTAACCTGCCTAAATGACTACCGACCTGTAGCACTCATGTCTGTAGCCATGAAATGCTTTGAAAGGCTGGTCATGGCTCACATCAACATCATTATGCCATAAACCCTAGATCCACTCCGATTTGCATACCGCACCAACAGATCGACAGATGATGCAATCTCAATTACACTCCACACTGCCCTTTCCCACCTGGACAAAAGGAACACCTATGTGAGACTGCTATTCATTGACTACAGCTCAGCGTTCAACACCATAGTTTCCTCAAAGCTCATCACCAATCTAAGGACCCTGGGACTAAACGCCTCCCTCTGCAACTGAATCCTAGACTTCCTGACAAGCCACCCCCAGGTGGTAAGGGTAGGTAACAACACATCCGCCACTCTGATCCTCAACATGGGGCACCTCGGGTGCGTGCTCAGTCCCCTCCTGTACTCCCTGTTCACTCATGACTGCACGGACAGCACAACTCCAACACCATCATTAAGTTTGCTGATGACAGTGATGAGACAGCCTATAGGGAGGAGGTCAGATCCCTAGCCGTGTGGTGCAAGGAAAACAACCTCTCCCTCAACGTGATCAAGACAAAGAGATGATTGTGAACTACAGGAAAAGGAGGACCGAGCACACCCCAATTTTCATTGACAGGGCTGTATTGGACCAGGTTGAGAGCTTTAAGTTCCTTGGCGACTACATCACCAACAAACTAACATGGTCCAAGCACATCAAGACAGTCGTGACGAGGGCATAACAAAACCATTCTTGCCAACTAGAGGACCTTTCCCTGTTTGTGACCTATTGTATCACATATCTGCATACTGTATAGTACCAGTGATGTGAAAGAAAGTGGTGTTGCTACAAAGTACTCAAATTATTTCAGACAAACAAAAACTGAAACTACTGAACTACTGAAACTCTAAGATCAACAGTGACAATGTGTTTGACCCATTGTATCACATGTCAGCACACTGTACAGGAGCAGTGGTATGATAGAACGTTATTGTGCCAAATGAACCAATTAAATTGCTGTTAGGACAGGTTCAAAGACCCCCGAGACTGTCAATTTGGTCTTAAAACACGACTGCATGCAGTGAAATACTTTGCTGAAGCAAGTAGATTCTGTTTTATGAGGTCTGCCTACAGACAGAATGCTGTGTCAAACCAACTTTGATTTGCATTCTGTACATCAGCGATACATTCCCCCTGCATGAAACCCATTTGGAGAGACTTGTCACAAAAAAATGAGATATATGGAAAATCTATAAAACAACTTGAAGCACCACCTTACCAATCTAAAAGCCAATGACGATGCATAAATCTTCCAACCATACCTAAATATAGGCCAACTGGAAGGCAGATGAATCATTGCGCAATATACATTTACATGTCACTGATATAAAATTATGTAACAAAACAATAATAGCTCTCAGGGGCAGAACCAGTGAGTGGACGCGGAGCCACGTTGGCGTCTGTCTTTTCCCTCTGTGGGTTAGTAGAGTTAGTAAATCAGTTATTATTGCACTGAGCTGGAGCTGAGAGAATCATACAAGGCTTGATTCATGGAGGGACTGCAGAGGGAAACACATACTCTAAAAAGCAGAGAAACATGTCCTTTGTTTAGAGAAAGCTTGGGTGGAATTTTACTGTTGTGCATTATAGATTTTGAGGCAAAAGATCCGTGTGCCGCACCAAACTTGAGGACAGAGCGGCCGCTTTCTAGGAGTGGGACTCTAACCCAGAAGCTTATAAGAAATCCCGCTATGCCCTTTGATGAATCATCAAAAAAGGCAAATCGTCAATACAGGAATAAGATCGAATCGTACAACACCGGCTCCGACGCTCATCGGATGTGGCAGGGCTAGCAAACTATTACAGACTACGAAGGGAAACATAACCGAGAGCTGCCCAGTGACACAAGCCTACCAGAGGAGCTAAATAACTTATATGCTCGCTTCTAGGCAAGTAACACTGAAACATGCATGAAAGCATCAGCTGATACGGATGACTGTGTGATCACGCTCTCCGCAGCGGATGTGATTAAGACTTTTAAGCATGTCAACATTCACGAGGCAGCTGGGCCAGACGGATTACCAGGACGTGTACTCCGAGCATGCACTGACCAAATGGCAAGTGTCTTCACTGACATTTTCAACCTCTCCCTGTCTGAGTCTGTAATACCAACATGTTTCAAGCAGAACACCATAGTCCCTGTGCCCAAGAACACTAAAGTAACCTGCCTAAATGACTACCGACCTGTAGCACTCATGTCTGTAGCCATGAAATGCTTTGAAAGGCTGGTCATGGCTCACATCAACATCATTATGCCATAAACCCTAGATCCACTCCGATTTGCATACCGCACCAACAGATCGACAGATGATGCAATCTCAATTACACTCCACACTGCCCTTTCCCACCTGGACAAAAGGAACACCTATGTGAGACTGCTATTCATTGACTACAGCTCAGCGTTCAACACCATAGTTTCCTCAAAGCTCATCACCAATCTAAGGACCCTGGGACTAAACGCCTCCCTCTGCAACTGAATCCTAGACTTCCTGACAAGCCACCCCCAGGTGGTAAGGGTAGGTAACAACACATCCGCCACTCTGATCCTCAACATGGGGGCACCTCGGGTGCGTGCTCAGTCCCCTCCTGTACTCCCTGTTCACTCATGACTGCACGGACAGCACAACTCCAACACCATCATTAAGTTTGCTGATGACAGTGATGAGACAGCCTATAGGGAGGAGGTCAGATCCCTAGCCGTGTGGTGCAAGGAAAACAACCTCTCCCTCAACGTGATCAAGACAAAGAGATGATTGTGAACTACAGGAAAAGGAGGACGGAGCACACCCCAATTTTCATTGACAGGGCTGTATTGGACCAGGTTGAGAGCTTTAAGTTCCTTGGCGACTACATCACCAACAAACTAACATGGTCCAAGCACATCAAGACAGTCGTGACGAGGGCATAACAAAACCTATTCCCCCTCAGGAGATTGAAAAGATTTGACATGGGTCCTCAGATCCTCAGTTCTACAGCTGCACCATCGAGAGCACCCTGACGGGTTGCATCACCGCCTGGTATGGCATCTGCTCGGCCTCCGACCACAAGACACTACAGAGAGGAATGCGTACGGCCCAGTACATCACCAGGGTCAAGCTTCCTGCCATCCAGGACCTCTATACCAGACGGTGTCAGAGGAAGGCCCTAAAAATTGTTAAAGACTCCAGCCACCCTAGTCATAGACTGTTCTCTCTGATACCGCATGGTAAGTGGTACCGGAGCACCAAGTCTAGGTCCAAGAGGTTTCTAAACAGCTTCTACCCCCAAGTTATAAGACTCCTGAACAGCCAATGAAATGGCTACCCAGACTATTTGCATCCCCCCATGCTGCTGCTACTCTCTGTTATTATCTATGCATAGCCATTTTAATAACCCTACCTGCATGTACATAATTACCTCAATTACCTTGACCTGACTTTGAGCCGCTACCCCCTGAATATAGCCCTACTATTGATATTTACTGCTGCTCCTTAATTATTTGTTTTTCTTATCTGTTACTTTTTTTTAGGTATTTTCTTAGAACTGCATTGTTGTTTAAGGGCTTGTAAGATAAGTATTTCACTGTAAGGTATACACCTTGTATTGTGAACATGTGACAAATAAAATTTGATTTGATATAGTGGGTAGGGGGGGAAAGTCTTTGGCTGTTCGGGCTAAATTTGATCAGTGGTGTCTGTCGTTCCTACTCCCCAGTTACTCCCTACCTCCCCCATTGTGCTGTACTCTCTCCTCTCGCTCTCAAATTGGTTTAAGTTAATAATAAGAGATACCCGTTCTTTCACCTTGTGTGTTCCCTACTCTCCCTTTCCTGCATTTCAGTTTATGGAAATACACCCCAACGGCACTCAGGGATACTACCTTTGCAAACTCTTCTGATAACATTCAATGGTAAAGTTTTGAAAGTAAACAGTAGAGTGCTGAGAAACTTCACAGAGTAAATTAAAGGGAGAGAGTCCAGTGAACTCCAGGCAATTTTAGGGAGGCAAAGGAGAGAAAGAAAAAAACTGACAGCCTCAGTCATAGCAATGATGAGAAAGTCGGATACAAACAGAAGTCTCTGCCTTGCTCCGAATTGTTCCTTAACCTGAACGCACACAGACATGGTTCTCTAGAGTACAGAGAAAAACTGAGGAAGAATACTAATCCTGTCATTTTCATAGTAATGGCACAGAATAATCATTGGACATCTGTTGTTTCCTCTGAAGATAAAACAAGATCGCTTTCAAATGTCAGCAAATATTGAAAAAAATTTAAGCCCAACATATGAAAAAAGTTAAGGACACTAGGAGCTGAATTAGGGAATTGGAAAAGTTTGCTGTGGTGTTTGAAGAGTGTTGCAACTCTTTCACTGGCCAGTTGGCAGGCCGGTGCTTTGTTTGCAGAGAACGGACCGCATTGTGTCTTCACTAGCCACTTTGACAAAATGGCACTCCTACAGTGAACTGCAGCATAACATAATTTCTCACTCATTTGCATTGCTGAGATATGGGACTGAACTGTCACACAGGGAGTACTCCGACGTACTTCCTCATCTAAATATGTCCCTCCGATTTGCATTCATCATTCATCCGTTTTACTCTCTGGCTCCTATAGTTCTGCTTCTCTCCAACAAATGTTACAGCATGTGGCTTTGTCTCTAAAAATGTCCCAGTCGAATTCATATTTAATGACTATATTAATTTACATTTGCAAATTTATTATATGTGAGGTTATAGCAGAATAGTCTGAAAGTCAATGCAGCTACCCACCAACCTGCAAATAACTTATAGAAAAGCACTTCAAGGCTTGTTCTAATGAGTTTCTAAATATATGTGACCCATTTCAGGTAGCTAGGCGTATGTCGCAAGTCATGACTTCCCAGGACAGCTGTTTGAACCCCAACATTTTTTCTTCCAAAATAGTTATTTTGCCAGAAATGCCTTCTTGAACATGTGAACTTTCATGTGCCTTAATAAGAAGCTTATATGCCAAGTTCTTGGGGTGGCAGCGTAGCCTAGTGGTTAGAGCATTGGGCTAGCAACTGAAAGGTTGGAAAGTTCAAATCCCCGAGCTGACAAGGTTGTTCTGCTCCTGAGCAAGGCAGTTAACCCACTGTTCCTAGGCAGTAAAAAATTTAAATAAAATCTGTAAATACTGACACTGGGCTGGATATGAGGAGAGAGGATTGGTCTGCCATAGAAGCTCGTCAATCTGTGTTGGTAATCCTGTCGGACGTGGCTTTTGAAAAAAATGTATTGTGTAGTGTTGCTCTCCACTTTCTGGAGGATCAAATTTTGAAATCAGTGGAATTAGAGTATGATAGCTAACGAGATAGAGAAAACACCTGTCTCCAGATTACATCTTGAATATAAGGGCAATTGTGGAATGGCATTCCTGACAGGGAGACATGTCCATGTATAATGATGTATTTTTTCAGATATTACACGTTTTTATATTTTGACAGGAAGTGGTTTCATTTCAAGCTAAAGTGTACTGTTAGCTAGCTAACGTTAGCTGGCTGGCTCCCGAGCTGACGGTATTATTCGTTTCCCGGGACATTTGCTCTTCTAGTTGGAGCCTAACGTTAGCTAGCTAACATTGCACATGATTGGTTAGCTCCCAGCACTGTGGCATTGTTGGCACTGTTCATTGTTGTTTAACTAGTTACCGGGTGTACAACACCCATTGAAAATGGCCGGTGTCAGTAAGAGTCTGCAAAAAAGCGTAATGAAATTGTTGCCAGCAGAGCTGGTTAGGCTGTTTTCATGTTATCCAGAGGTAAACAAATCATCAGCCGGAGTGTCAAGTGTGCGCTTCGAGAGTGAAACAAGATGGGTGGGGCTAAAGCTTAAGAGGGCATGAACAATGCTGAATGGGTATAGACAAAGGAGAGCTCTTCACTAGTTAGCAAAACATTCAAAGGCGATGTTTATCAAAAGTGAGTTTACAAGTTTATCAACTTTCAAAGCAGAATTACTTTCCCATTGTTCCTCAAATACAGTGTATGATATACCATTTTGTAGCTCCGAGTCTCTACTTTCATCTAATGTAAAAAAAAAAAACACAATTTCAAATTTTGCTACATAAGACCGAATCCAGGTTGTGAGGCACAAATATACTCTCAACAATGAAACTAACGAATATCACTTACTGTACTGTTTGTTGAGGTTGCACTGTATACTCACACTAGACTGACTTTTTCTCACTTACAAAAGCACAAAAGACGTTCTGAAATTTTTGCACACCTTGAAAGTTCAGCCACATGACTAAAGCCTATAGATTTCTTCTCCAACTGCATCCATTTTTTCGTTACTGTTTTACTCTGGTTGGTGTTGTCACTAATGTTTTGTTCTGGTGGTATTGTGTTTCTGACTTTGTCTGTTGAATCAAAACAGTTCTTAAGCACTAGAGGGAAGGCGGTTTGAACAGATGCTGCAGATGAAAAGAGGCACAGCCAAAATCCATCCAAAACATGAGGAAAATTAAAGCCATTCTTTGATACTCTCTACCATGCATCATCGGTGGAGAATGATCCCCAAAGAGCGAGGTTGATTGTAAACATATCCTAATGATCTCCATTGTTAAAGACAGTGAAGATTATTGCATCTCTGAATAGATCGCATTTTAATTAAGGCAGATAGCATGCTGAGATTACAGCAGCTGCCAAGTAATTTTTTATAGATAGGCTGGCATGGCTGGTGTAGTCCTCCTAGCACAGCCATTGCTCCCAGCCCTGGCAGGGTACACCACCCTGTACCAGGGACTAATTGTGCTCACCTTGCATTCTCCCTGAGGGGAAAGGTGTGTCCTGCCTCCTGCCCCCGGGCTGTGTGTGGCACCACGGGTTCCACTGAAGCAGATGTGCCTTTGATGCACAATGGGACACATGCTTCGGTTGACAATGTTTTATTAAACAAGGCTAAAAACAGAAAGAAAAAATTATAAAATAACAAACTGGCTTTATTTACCACAGTGTGGAAAGAGTGATAGCCCCTCTACACTGCCTTCGGAAAGTATTCAGACCCCCTTCACTTTTTTCACATTTTGTTACATTACAGCTTTATTCTAAAATTGATTTAAAAAATCAATCATCCATCTACACACAATACGCCCTAATGACAAAGGGAATTGTTAAAAAAAAAAACTTGTTAGGGTTGCAATCCCGTTAATAACAAACTTGTATGCCACCTGTAAATATGAAAACAATTGTTAAATTACATGCCTAGTTGGTTTAGCCATGGAAAAAGAGGGAACCTTCACCCTAGCCATGATTGGCTGAGATAATGTATAGGCTGGACATTCCGAGAGATGAGTTTGGATTCGTCTGCCATGTAGCACGCTTCTGTCTATAACATGAGCTGCTCAGTATGTGTAGGTAATCCTTTCTAACATGTTTTTTTTTAAATATATCATGAAGAACTGAAAAGTGTTGCTAATGCTCTCCACTTTCTGTGGAGAGGACCAAGTTTGGAAATCAGTGGAATATCCGGTGGAAGCAGAGTATGATAGCTAAGGAGATGGAGAACATTCTGGCATTTGATTGCACATATATGCGGAGGGAGTCAAAAAGAGAACACACAGAAGGCTGTTGTATAGAACACCTGTCTCCAGATTACATCTTCAAACTAAGGGAAACCATGGCATCCGTGACAGAAAGGGAGAAGCGTTCATCCATGTATATGGGTAAGAGAGTCTAGCTAGCTACATTTTCACGTATTATATGTTTCTGATTTTGTCAGAAAGTTGCTTTTATTGCAAGACAAAGTGTAAAGTTAGCCTGCTAGCTAATGTTAAGTGCATGATCTGTGTAGTACTATTATTAGTATCTCATTGCCATTCGCATTGCTATTTATAGCCTAATGTTAGATAGCTAGCTACTATTGAACCTATTTTGTTAGCATTAACCTGTTGAATCTAGGGGGCACTATTTTCATTTTTGGAAAAATAACATTCCCAAAGTAAACAGGCTATTTTGTCAGGACAAGATGCTAGAATATGCATATAATTGACAGCTTAGGATAGAAAACACTCTAAAGTTTCCAAAACTGTAAAAATATTGTCTGTGAGTATAACAGAACTGATATTGCAGGCGAAAGCCTGAGAAAAATCCAATCAGGAAGGGACTCTTATTTAGAAAGCTCTGCGTTCCTATGCATCCCTATTGAGCGGTGAATGAGATATCAACCAGATTCCTTTTTATACGGCTTCCCTAATGTGTCTAGTGTCACAATAGATAATTTCAAGCTTTTATTTTGAAAAATGAGCCTTAACGTCAACATTGCGTCAGTGGTCAGCTGGAGTCCGTCAGAGTGTTTTGTGCGTAAGAGACAAATGCGGCCATTGTTTCTCTCTTTCCTACTAAGAAGCCACCTGTCCCAGTTGATATATTATCGAATAGATATTTGAAAAACACCTTGAGGATTGATTTATAAACAACGTTTGCCATTTTTCTGTCGATATTATGGAGCTAATTTTGAATATTTTTCGGCTTGTCGTGACCGCAATTTCTTCGGCTACAAAAATAAGTCTCCTCATTGAAAGCATCCGAAGTTCTTCAAAGGTAAATTATTTTATTTTAATGCTTTTCTTGTTTTTGTGAAAATGTTGCCTGCTGAATGCTAGGCTTAATGCTATGCTAGCTATCAATACTCTTACACAAATGTTTGTGTAGCTATGGTTGAAAAGCATATTTTGAAAATCTGAGATGGCAGTGTTATTAACAAAAGTCTAAGCTTGTGAGTGAATATATTTCTTTCATTTCATTTGCGATTTTCATGAATAGTTAACGTTGCGTTATGGTAATGAGCTTGATGCTATGATTACGCTCCCGGATACGGGATTGCTCGACGCAAGAAGTTAACGGTGAAACTTTGGTGACTGTAGGGTCCAATCTGAGATCCACAAACTTTATTGCAGATGGGGCATGTGGAGTCTGTGTTGGCGAGGGCAGTCAAGGTTGAAGTATTCAGACCCCTTGACTTTTTCCACATTTTGTTATGTTACAGCATTATTCTAAAATGGAAAAACATAAAAAAAAGCTCATCTACAAACAATACCCCATAAAGACAATGCAATAACAGGTTTTTAGACATTTTTGCAAACGTTTAAAAAAACATTTACAAGTATTCAGACCCTATACTCAGTACTTTGTTGAAGCACGTTTGGCAGTAATTACGGCCTCTTCCTGGCTATGACACTACAAGCTTGGCACACCTGTATTTGGGAATTTCTCCCAATCTTCTCTCAAGCTCTGTCAGGTTAGATGGGGAGCGTCCCTGCACAGCTATTTTCAGGTCTCTCCAGAGATGTTAGATTGGGTACAAGTCTGGGCTCTGGCTGGGCCACTCAAGGACATTCAGAAACTTGTCCCGAAGCCACTCCTGCATTGTCTTGGCTGTGTGCTTAAGATTGTTGTCCTGTTGGAGGGTGAAACTTCGCCCTACTCTGAGGTCCTGAGCACTCTGGAGAAGGTTTTCCTCAAGGATCTCTCTGTACTTTGCTCCATTCGTCTTTGCCTCGATCCCGACTAGTCTCCCAGTCCCTGCCACTGAAAAACATCCCCACAGCATGATGCTGCCACCAACATGCTTCACCGTAGGGATGGTGCCAGGTTTCCTCCAGATGTGACGTTTGGCATTCAAGCCAAATAGTTCAATCTTGGTTTCATCAGACCAGAGAATCTTGTTTCTCATGGTCTGAGTCCTTTAGGTGCCTTTTGGCAATCTCCAAGAGGGCTGTCATGTGCCTTTTACTGAGGAGTGGCTTCCATCTGGCCACTCTACCTTAAAGGCCTTATTGGTGGAATGCTGCAGAGATGTTTGTCCTGATGGAAGGCTCTCCCATCTCCTTTGGAGCTCTGTCAGAGTGACCATCAGGTTCTTGTTCGCCTCCATGACCAAGGACCCTTTCCGACGATTTCTCAGTTTGGCCAGGTGGCCATCTCTAGGAAGAGTCTTGGTGGTTCCATACTTCTTCCATTTAAGAATGATGGAGGCCACTGTGTTCTTGGGGACCTTCAATGCTGCAGAAATGTTTTGGTACCCTTCCCCAGATCTGTGCCTCAACACAATCCTGTCTCTGAGGGTTTTGCTCGTTACATGCACTGTCCACTGTGGGACCGGTGTGTGCCTTTCCAAATCATGTCCAAACAATTTAATTTACCACAGGTGGATTCCAATCACATTGTAGAAACAGTTCAAGGATGATCAATGGAAACAGGATGCACCTGAGCTCAATTTCGAGTCTCATAGCAAAGGGTCTGAATACTTATGTAAATAAGGTATTTCTGTTTTTTATTTTTAATACATTGCAAAAATGTAAATGCTTCATAAATACATTTAATTGATGGATTATTTACCATTAATTAACATAACCACATTTAACACATTCTGCTGGCATTATTTTACAGTATGAAGAATACAATTGAACAAAGCTGAATAAAATAGAATGGATATTTTCTCTTAATGATTTGAGACAACCCACCCAACTCACGCCTGACCATATGGATATTTTCTCTTAATGATTTGAGGGAGTGAGTACATGTGGCTATTCTGTGTTGAGTGGTTAAAAAGGTAACAGGTATGCTTAATTTTGAGTTATTTATGTAACTTTAGTTGTGATACAAACATTGGGCTATATGTTTTGATTTTTAATACATTCTAAGGCTGGGTGATGTGCAGGCTGTACACACTTCATCAGTCTTTCATTCACAATTTGACAAGCACTTGATAATGCCTCATATTTTCCGGCAGCATCTCAATTGTGTGGCCGTAATGCCCCCTAAAAAAATCCTTGCCTTTTTGGGCCAGTGGTGTTGTGTCCTTGGGCTGAATATAATACTTTTTACTTGCTTCTCCCTGCATGCTGTGTGCTCCGAAGCACCTCTCTCTCACATGGCTCTCCGTCATGTGATCGCGTCTTTTTCACAGGCTATAAGTGAAGAAAGACCCATCGGGCATGCAATTGCGTGTGTCCTTATCCATTTCTGAGGTGCATATTGAAGATATTGGAAGATCTTTCCACATTTTCTTTTCGTCAGCCAACAAGATGAGTAGGCCTAATGAACAGCAAAGGCACTAGCCTATGTCCATCTACTATCCCCCATAGTACAAAAGTAGACCTATTCTGTGTGAGAAATAAATATTCCAAACATAGTCTGTGACAGTTGTGGGATGCGATAGATCCCAAATTAATACAATGCACTGATGCAAAAGATCAGAAGGTTTAGCTTAAAATATTAATAAACTATTAGGCTATTTCTTCACATTATAAGCACAGCAATGCGCTCACGGCAGTAGGCTATAAGAACGAATGTTTAGTGGGAAAACACCATTATCAAAAGTGACCGCAAATGCGATAATGCATGTAATGCTTTTCTTATAAAGGTGCATTTTTTTCACGTGCTGTGTATGTATACCAGTTAGGCTCTACAGTACATCCATAGTAAAGTGGATTAATGTGCTTAATTTTAAGAAGTTACTTGGCCACTTTAGTTGTGATACAAACCTTATCAAAAAACATATTTCTGATCAATTTGATGTTATTTTAATGGACAAAAAAATAGCTTTTCCTTCAAAAACAAGGACATTTCTAAGTGACCCCAAACTTTTGAACGGTAGCGTAAATATAGTAGGCCTAGCCTATAGAAATCTGATGGGATCCTCCTCTTTTTAATAGAAACCATGACTCTGTTTTCTCACACAATTGCATATCCCATAGAAATGTTGCACAACATGAGCTCATGGGCTCTCATGAAGTGTTTGATTAGATTTTCAATCACATTTGCATTGATGTCAGAGTGATTAGAGGGACAATAGAGTGCTGAGTACCAGGCAGTTGGCAAATATGGTAGACTACTAATGACCATCATCAGCATCAGAGCTTGGAGAAGCCTAATTACCATTTCTAAATGACTGCCTTCATGACTCATGACCGCCGATGTGGCAGCAATTCGGTCACAGTAACAGCCCTACTCCTGCCCACCTATGGCAACCCGAGCCATCATCCCACCATGGAACTGGCAAAGGATGTTGACAAATTTGTCTGGAGAGCCACATTTGAGTAGAATGCCCCATATAACAGTGGTTCCTCTTTTAAAATTTGAGCTTATGTCTCAACCGTTTGTGGTAAATGGTGGCAGAAGAACTGTAGATCCTTGCTCAAAGTGTCGAAGACCTTGGACAGGTCAACAAAGGTCATGGAAGGTCCTGATGTTGTTCATGCCACTTCTCCTGGAGTTGCAGTGCTGTGAATATCATGTTGACTATACTCCTGTTCTTTCTGAAGCTACAATGTGGATGCTGTCAGCGCCAGGAGTCTTGTTGTTCTTGAGGGAACGAATAGCTAATAACACTTCTTGAAAGGTTGGGGAATGGTGGTCTGTCGGAGAGCACTGATGGAGTAGTGCTTCAAAGTGGTCAGCCCACCTCATCAGGATCTGATTTTGGTCCTTCAAGAGAGTCAGACCATCTGCTGTTTTCAGGGGGGTGATAGAGCAACTTCTAAGGCTATAAATAGTTTTAGCTGATTTGAAATTGTGCTTTTGTTGTTTTTGTTGCCATAAATGTGTATTTCCTGTGACTTATTCGTCCACCATTCATTCTGCAGAGCATGCAAGGTTGTATGCACTTCCTTGCGTCATGCATGCCATTGCTGGTGGAGGGTAGCAGATGTGAGGCTGTTGAGAGTAGCTCTTTGTACTTTGCATATTGTCCAGTAAGTTTGTGATGGTGTCAGAGTTCTCATCAAAGCAGTCATGATGTTTCCTACCTCGGTAGCCAATGGAGTGGGCCGCTGCCTGATGATGCACTGAGCTGATAGATGCCCTCTTCATGGACTACTCTGCGCACAGAGAGGCTCAGTCTTCCTCAGCCTTTCAGCGAGAGAACGATGGAACTCATCCCTTGCTGCAGCTTTCTCATGCAGGATACAGTGCACACGCCTCATATTGGACTTCTGCAGGCATTTGGGGATACATATTCTCACCTGGAGTTTAGCCAGTATTATATGGTGATCTGTCCAGCATGGCACCCCTCATGGCACGTATCAAGAAGGACATCATTAGTGTCAGATTGTATCACTATCAAGTAGTCGATCAGGTGCCAGTGTTTGGAGTGTGGGTGCATCTATGATGTTTTATATTTGTTCTTCTGCTGCTACAAGGTGTTAGTGATGATGAGATCATGCTCGGCACATAGAGGTAGCAGTCTCATGCCGTTCTGAATGACTTGGCCAACACCATGCCTACCCAGCACTCGCTCCATATCCTGTTGTTCTGTCCCACCCTAGCGTTGAAGTCAACCAGCAGAAAGATCTTGTCATTCCCGGGGACGCGGTGAAGGGCCTCATCTAGTAACTGGTAGAAGCAGTCCTTTGCCTCATTTTCAGATGTTAACGTTTGTGCGTATGCACTAAGACATAAGAGAAATGAGTCTTTCACTTATGCCGACAGGTGTTTCGGTGAAGCTGGGTAAAAAGCTGTTCTTAAGAGAGGTTAATTACTTAAAACTCTTTAAAGGCCACAACATGATATCCGACATTCCTTCAGAGACATCTCCTGTTTGACAGGCTCTATAAAAGACTGACCCAAAACTGACCCAAGACACGCCCCCCTCAGAGAGAGAGAGACAGCTGCATGTGAGCGCTCACATTTTTCAACATGTTTTTTACAAAAGGAAAGATTTGGAGTTAGATAAATCGTGGATTTTTCAGCAGGTACATGTGCAGGATGCTACCCTCCACAGCATGGCCTTTGCTCCAGATCAAAACCCCAAACCTACAACCTAATTTTGACCAAAATGAACCTTTTTGGGATAGGGGGCAAGATTTTCACTTTCGGATGAATAGCGTGTCCAGAGTGAACTGCCTCCTACTCTGTCTCATATGGTAATATATGCGCATTATTATTTGTATTGGATAGAAAACACTAGAAAACTCAAACCAGGAAGTGGGAAATCTGAGGTTTGTAGTTTTTCAAAGCTTGGCCTACCGAATACACAGTGTCTATGGAGTCAAGTTGCACTTCCTATGGCTTCCACTAGATGTCAACCGTCTTTAGAAACTTGAATGAGGATTCTACTATAAAGGAGGGGCTCATGAGACCTGTTTGAGTCGAGGGTCTGGCAGAGTGTCTCAGGCTCATAACGCGCACTCCCGACAGAGTTAGCTCTCGTTCCAGTGCTTTTCTTCAGACATATGAATTCTCCGGTTGGAACATTATTGATGTTTTATGTTAAAAACATCCTAAAGATTGATTCCATACATCGTTTGACTTGTTTCTACGACCTGTAACGGAAATTTTCGAGTTTTGTCTGGACAAAGTGCTCGCGTCTCATGAAGATGGATTACTGGGCTGAACACGCTAACAACAAGTGACTATTTGGACATTTATTGTCGAACTGGGATTCCTGGGAGTGCCTTCTGATGAAGATCATCAAAGGTAAGTGAATATTTATAATGTTATTTCTAACTTCTTTTGACTCCAAAATGGCGGATATTTCTCTGGCTGGATTGGGCTCTGAGTGCCGTTCTCAGATTATGCTTTTTCCTGAAAGTTTTTTGGAAATCTGACACAGCGGTTGCATTAAGGAAAAGTCTATCTTTAATTCTGTGAATAACACTTGTATCTTCTATGAATATTTATAATGATTATTTCTGCAAAATCACCGGATGTTTTGGAATCAAAACATTACTGCGCGTAACGCGCCAATGTAAACTAAGATTTTTGGATATAAATATGCACATTATCAAACAAAACATATATGTATTGTGTAACAGGATGTCCTATGAGTGTCATCTGATGATGATCATCAAAGGTTAGTGATTCATTTTATCTATATTTCTGCTTTTTGTGACTCCTATCTTTGGCTGGAAAAATTGCAGTTTTTTTTTACTTGGCTACGACCTAACATAATCATATGTTGTGCTTTCGCTGTAAAGCATTTTTGAAATCGGACACGATGGGTAGATAGACATCTTGTTAATCTTTCATTTGCTGTATTGGACTTGTTAATGTGTGAAAGTTACATATTTCAAAAAATCTTTTTGAATTTCGCGCACTGCCTTTTCAGCGGAATGTTGTCGAGGGGTTCCGCTAGCGGAACGCCTGCACTAGAAAGTTTAACCGGAGAGATTACTGCTTCCAATGTTTTCTTTTTCCAAGTTATACAGAGGGTGCTCTAGCAAACAAACAGCAGAGACCTGAGGACACCATCCAACCTGGAACTGAGTGAGTAGTGTTTGATCTGATGCTATTAATATGATATAAAATTGAAGTCGGAAGTTTACATACAGTTTGGTTGGAATCATTAACTCGTTTTTCAGCCACTCCAAAAATGTCTTGTTAACAAACTAGAGTTTTAGCAAGTCGGTTAGGACATCCACTTTGTACATGACACAAGTAATTTTTCAAACGATTGTTTATAGACCAGATTATTTAACTATAATTCATTGTATCACATTTCCAGTGGGTCAGAAGTTTACATACACTAAGTTGACTGTCCCTTAAAACAGCTTGAAAAATTCCAGAAAATGATGTCATGGCTTTAGAAGCTTCTGATAGGCTACTTGACGTAATTTGGGTCAATTGGAGGTGTACATGTGGATGTATTTCAAGGCCAACTCAGTGCCTCTTTGCTTGACATCATGGGAAAATCAAAAGAACACAGCAAATGACCTCAGAAAAAAATTGTAGACCTACACAAGTCTGGTTCATTTTTGGGAGCAATTTCCAAACGCCTGAAGGTACCACGTTCATCTGTACAAACAATAGTACGCAAGTATAAACACCATGGGACCACGCAGCCATCCTACCGCTCAGGAAGGAGATGCGTTCAGTCTCCTAGAGATTAATTTACTTTGGTGAAAAAGTGCAAATCAATCCCAGAACAACAGCAAAGTACCTTGTGAAGATGCTGGAGGAAACAGGTACAAACATAATTATATCCACAGTAAAACGAGTCCTATATCAACATAACCTGAAAGGCCACTCGGAAGGAAGAAGCCACTGCTCCAAAACCGCCATAAAAAGCCAGACTACGGATTGCAACTGCACATGGGGACAAAGATCATACTTTTTGGAGAAATGTCCTCTGGTCTGATGAAACAAAAATACAACTCTTTGTCCATAATAACCATTGTTATTTTAGGAGGAAAAAGGGGGAGGCTTGCAAGCTGTGAACTGTGAAGCACGGGGGAGGCAGCATCATGTTGTGGGGGTGCTTTGCTGCTGGAGGGACTGGTGCACTTCACAAAATAGATGGCACCATGAGACAGGCAAAATATGTGAATATTTTGAATCAACATCTTAAGACATCAGTCATGTTTTTAAAGCTTGGTCGCAAATGGGTCTTCCAAATGAACAATGACCGCAAGCATACTTCCAAAGTTGTGGCAAAATGGCTTAAGGACAACAAAGTCAAGGTATTGGAGTGGCCATCACAAAGCCCTGATCTCAATCCTACAGAAAATGTGTGGGCAGAATTGAAAAAGCGTTTGGAGCAAGGAGGCCTACAAACCTGACTCAGATACTCCAGCTCTGTCAGGAGGAATGGGCCAAAATTCACCCAACTTATTGTGGGAAGCTTGTGGAAGGCTACCCAAAACGTTTGATCCAAGTTCAACAATTTAAAGGCAATGCTACCAAATACTTGAGTGTGTGTAAACTTCTAATCCACTGGGAATGTGAGGAAATAAATAAAAGCTGAAATAAATTCTCTCTACTATTATTCTGATATTTCACATTCTTAAAATAAAGTGGTGATCCTAATTGACCTAAGACAGGGAATTTTATGTTTTCATGATTTAATGTCAGGAATTGTGAAAAACTGAGTTTAAATGTATTTGGCTAAGGTGTATGTAAAACTTACGACTTCAACTGTATTTTTTTGCTGAGTTAAGGTTCCCAGGCTTGCAAGGACAGACCAGATACAAATTCAACTTGCACTAAGGTGTGAAGTAAAAGGTGTCAGGCCTTTGGGCACAACAAGTGGCAGGAGTCTTTGAAGCATCCTCTGAAGCCCCCACCTGCTGTTCAAAGAGCAAGAAATCTGCCTCCAGAAATAAAAGCTTCTACCAAGTGGGTGTGACACCTACTCCCTTGCCTGCTGCACTGCTGCTTGGATTCCACTTGGTGAATTGTTCACTGTCTGCCCTGGTCAGAGCGCAATTGAGTGAATGAGACATGGAGTGGAAAGGGATTTTAGGGAGAAGAGCGCTGTGATGCTTGGCTTGGTTTCTTTTTTGTTGTGCCTCGCAAATGCACATGTACAGATGGAACACCAGAGTCAAAGCAAATTAACGTTCCCTTGAAGACAACATTTCACTTGCCCATTCGGGCAGCCTCAAATCACATTCCACCCCCCAAAAATGTGATCTCTGGTTAAAGAATGAGCTTTGACATCCGTTCGTGTATTCAAGTACTCTATTACTCATACCCATCTCTAATCTGCACTACGACACTGGATATTGCTCATCCACCTGCCGCTAACTCTAGCAGCCTTGTAACTGTGCACGCGTGTTATACATAGTTAGTCGAATGCTGAACTCTTTATTGAGACAATGTTGAAACATCAATCCATAGGATAGTCAGTGCCACATTTTCATTTTTGCCAAAATGAAAGAAACGTCATCTTGCATATTCAGCAGGCTTTAAAAAGTGGCATCTATAATTGATTTTTGTATCGTTAATGCCGTCTTTGGTGTGCTCGTCAATGCACAGGCACCTTTTTTCCCCACCTTTCTATATATGTTTTATTAAGTAATACAAAAGTTTTACATTGCCTGACGTTTAAAATGCATTCTGTCATTACCTGATTCAATATTTTATTAAACTAATGTAAAATATCACTTTTTAACAACAACATGTTTAATCAATCGTCTTCCTCAAGTGAAGGGAATGATGACGCAAGAGGGAGGGAATCTGATTTAATTGGTCCTCAACCCTCGGATCCATCTTTTAATTCAGGCTAAGTGGAGTTAGCCATGATTTAGCCTGCCCAGGAGCAGGGCCCGTTTCATGATAGAATTTAGGCTTAGGGTTTTAACAATGCATCTTTCCTACAACGGCCGATTATGTAACATGCGTTTCCCAATCACCACGCAGAAAGAATGTTCGCTAAGTGTGTCATTTGAGTAGGTGTTGATACTGATAAGATCGAAAGAAAGGCAGAGCTGCTCTCTGATCATCTTTTTCATTGAAATCTTACCTGAATTATCATTAGAATTGTTTCACAATACAACAGACAATCTCAAAGAGAGATATTATCACCCAATTAATGGCTGCAAATATTGATGCAGATTATTCTAATGCTTACTCTATAATAATGCATTCAATCACAGATTCATTTGGCACATCATTGTGCACATGTTACACATGAAATAGGTTGATGCAAAAATGATAGACAGTGTAGCCAGCGTAGCCTATAAATTACTGAACATAAAATTAATTTCAATGTGAAATAATATAAATATATAGGATATGTAGCCTATCGGCCTGCCGTAGGTGCAAAGATATTGGCAACTTTGTTTGTGTAGTTGTCACACCCAATCCAGCTCCCCTCTCCAGTGCTCGACCCTGGTCTACTAACCACCGGTCCTGGCACCATCACTATGCGCACCTGGACCTCATCTTCATCTTGATTACTCTCCCTTTCTTTAGCCCTCAGTAACCTCAGTCATCAGGCAGTATTGGTTATGTCTCGTTCAGTGCACTTCATCTGATTTTGTTTATTATTTTGTGATATCCAATTGTAAGTTACAGTCTTGTCCCATCGCTGCAACTATCGTTCAGACTGGGGAGAGGTGAAGGTTGAGAAACATGCGTCGTCTGAAACGCGATCCTGCCAAGCCTCACTGTTTCTTGACACACTGTTCACTTAACCCGGAAGCCAGCCGCAACAATGTGTCAGAGGAAACACCATACAACTGGCGACTGAAGTCACTGTGCATGCGCCCGGCTTACCACAAGGAGTCACGAGAGTATGATGGGACAAGGTCTTCCTGGCCGGCCAAACCCCCCCTAACCCAGATGTCGCTGGGCCAATTGAGCGACGCCTCATGGGTCGAATGCGGGTCTGTAGTGATGCCTCAAGCACTGCCAAGCAGTGCCTTAGACCGCTGCACCACTCGGGAGGCCACTGTTTTGTTTATTCTGACTTTTATTATTATTAAACTCACATTCTGGAGTACTGCACCAGATGACTTGGCCTCCACAATCACCCGACCTCAACCCAATTGGGATTGTTTGGGATAGGTTGGACCGTAGAGTGAAGGAAAAGCAGCCAAAATGTGCAAAAAAAGAAAAGGTATTCCAGGTGAAGCTGGTTGAAAGAATGCCAAGAGTGTGCAAAGCTGTCATCAAGGCAAAGGGTGGCTACTTTGAAGAATTTAAAATATAAAATATATTTTGATTTGTTTAACCTTTCTAGCGCAGGGGTTCCACTAGCGGAACACCTCAACAACATTCCGTTGAAAAGGCAATATGTAACTTTCACACATTAACAAGTTCAATACAGGAAATGAAAGATAAATATATTGTTAATCTACCCATTGTGTCCGATTAAAAAAAATGCTTTACAGCTAAAGCACAACATATGATTATGTTAGAGCACCGCCAAATCGAAAAAAACAGCCATTTTTCCAGAAAAAGATAGGAGTCACAAAAAGCAGAAATATAGATAGAAGTAATCACTAACCTTTGATGATCTTCATCAGATGACACTCATAGGACATCATGTTACATCATGTTTTGTTCGATAATGTGCATATTTATATCCAAAAATCTCAGTTTACATTGGCGCATTACATGCAGTAATGTTTTGATTCCAAAACATCCGGTGATTTTGCAGAAATACTCATAATAAACATTGATAAAAGATACAAGTGTTATTCACAGAATTAAAAATAGACTTCTCTTTTATGCAACCGCTGTGTCAGATTTCAAAAATACTTTCCGGAAAAAGCATAATCTGAGAATGGGGCTCAGAACCCAAGACAGCCAGAGGAATAGCCACCATTTTGGAATCAACAAAGTTAGAAACAACAACATAAATATTTACTTACCTTTGATGATCTTCACCAGAAGGCACTCCCAGAAGGCACTCCCAATCCCAGTTCGACAATAAATGACTGATTTGTTCCATAAAGTCCATCATTTATGTGCAAATGGCCACTTGTTGTTACCGTGTTCAGCCCAGTAATCCATCTTCATGAGGCGCGAGTATTTCATCTCGACAAAAACTCAAAGTTCCGTTACAGTCCTTCAGAAACATGTCAAACGAGACTGAGGCACTATGCCAGACCACTGACTCAAACAGGTCTCATGAGCCCTTTCTTTATAGTAGAATCCTCATTAATGTTTCAAAAGACATTTGACATCTAGTGGAAGCCCTAGGAAGTGCAACCTCATCCATATCTCAATGTGTACTCGGTAGGCAAAGCTTTGAAAAACTACAAACCTCAGATGTCCCACTTCCTGGTTGGATTTTTCTCAGGTTAATGCCTGCCATATGAGTTCTGTTCTACTCACAGACATCATTCAAACAGTTTCGGAAACGTCAGAGTGTTTTCTATCCAATACAAATAATAAGATGCATATATTAGCATCTGGGACAGAGTAGGAGGCAGTTCAATCTGGGCACGCTATTCATCCAAAAGTGAAAATGCTGCCCCCATCCCAAAATGGCCAGCTTTTTGGTTACTACATGATTCCATATGTGTTATTTCATAGTTGTGATGTCTTCACTATTATTCTACAATGTAGAAAATAGTAAAATAAATAAAAACAGCCCTGGGAAGAGTGAGCTGTTCTCTCATTTGTGTCTGGAAGTAGCTAGCAAGCTAGCCAATGTCAGCCAGTTAGCTTGGGTGCTTCACTGCCGTTGTGAGGTCAGAACGTTCACATCCAGCCTACTCATCTGCCACATCGTCCGGTGTGCGATTTTAAATGCACGAATGCTCATTCTGACAGCACAGTTGCAGTCAACCAACGCTCTTGATAACATAACAGCCTAACCAGCTCTACTAGGGCAAGTAATGTTCAGTGAGCTGTTCGCTCTCACGTAGATGTATTGAAGTAGCTAGCAAGTTAGCTTGGGTGCTTGACTGCTGTTTTTAGTACATACGGATCAACCCTTAAAGATGGATGGGGCAAAGCTTAAGAGTGTGGGAACGATGTTGAATTGGTGTAGACAAAGAGGGGTCTCCAATAGTAGTACCAAAACATTCAAAGGCCATTTTCTCAGAAGTGAGTTTACACGTTTCTAAACTTTCAAAGCAAAATTACTTTCCAATTGTTCCTCAACTGCACTATATGATATATATATTTTTTTAGCTCTGTCTCTAGTTTTATCCAATGTAAAAAACATAATTTCAAAATTTTCTTCATAACACCGATTTGAACCGGTCAGTCACATATATATTCTTATTTTTTGTCAAAAGCAATGCCTTTTTGAACATGTAAAATGTAATATGCCTTCATTACAAACTTGTATGGGGATCTGTAAATAAAAACAAAAATGTTCAGCCTAGTTGACCCAAGGAGCAAGCACTGAGCTATAACAGTGAGAAAGACAGAATCCTTCCCTTCTTGTCATGATTGCCTGAGTTAATGGAGTGTTTGGAAATAACGAGAGGTGAATCCTGATTGGTTTGTCATGTCACAGGCTTCTGTCTATAACAGAATGGGTTTTTACCCTGGTCCGTCTATACATATACATTGCCTTCGGAAATTCTTAAAACCCCTTTACTTTTTCCATATTTTGTTACGTTACAGCCATATTCTAAAATTGTTAGGGATAGGGAAAATACTGCCCCCTTTGGATGAATTGCGTGCCCATAGTAAACTGCATAAAAATCTGTCCTAAATTGCTAATATATGCATATTATAATTATTATTGGATAGAAAACACTCTGAAGCTTCTAAAACCGTTTGAATTATGTCTGTGAGTATAACAGAACTCACAGGGCAGGCAATCTTCCAAACTAGTTTTGGAATCCTGAAAGTTGGAGCAACTTTGGCGTCATCGCCCCCTCCCTTCCCAACCAGTTATGGATCTGGAAACACTTTCTATGTCTTCCACTAGATGTCCTCATTCAGTAGAGCGTTTAATTGTGCAAATGCTGTGAACTTTGACCCAATGAGGCGAAAAACTTTGAGTGTCGCGAGGATTTCCATGCGCTTTGGACACACAGCTTCCTTTGTTCCAGCCAGCCCTAGATGAACTAGGATTGTCCGGTTGGAATGCCATTCGTTTTGTACATTTATAACATCCCAAAGCTTGATTCTGCACTTAGTTTGACCAGTTTATAGTCGACCTATAATATGTAATTTGGAAGTTTTGATGCGCAATTATTCTGGACCAGAAGTCATTTTGTGGGCATTTGAGCTGAAAGTGGTAGCATATGCTACTACATGGACACTAGAATTGAAACAAAACGATGTATTGGGTAAGTATGACTCCTTCCACTACATTCTGATCGAAGACCATCAAAGGTAAGGGAATATTTATGTTGTAATTTTGTATTTCTGTTGACTCCAACATAGCGGAGAAATATTGTTACGTCTGAGCGCCGTCTCAGATGATTGAATAGTAAACTAATTCCGTAACGTAAAAAAAAATGTGACACAGCAATTGCATTAAGAACAAGTGTATCCTTCTAACTATAAGTTCCGGCGCCGTCAGAGATGGCCGCCTCGCTTCGCGTTACTAGGAAACTATGCAGTTTTTTGTTTTTTTACGTGTTATTTCTTACACTAGTACCCCAGGTCATCTTAGGTTTCATTACATACAGCCGAGAAGAACTACTGAATATAAGACCAGCGTCAACTCACCATCAGTACGACCAAGAATATGTTTTTCGCGATGCGGATCCTGTGTTCTGCCTTACAACCAGTGTAACCGAGTGGATCACATGCAGTGACCAAAAAAAAAACGACTCAGAAAAAGAGGGAAACGAAGCGGTCTTCTGGTCAGACTCCGGAGACGGGCACATCGTGCACCACTCCCTAGCATTCTTCTTGCCAATGTCCAGTCTCTTGACAACAAGGTTGATAAAATCCGAGCAAGGGTAGCATTCCAGAGGGACATCAGAGACTGTAACGTTCTCTGCTTCACGGAAACATGGCTAACTGGAGAGACGCAATCCGAAGCGGTGCAGCCAGCGGGTTTCTCCACGCATCGCGCCGACAGAAACAAACATCTTTCTGGTAAGAAGACGGGCGGGGGCGTATGCCTTATGACTAACGTGACATGGTGTGATGAAAGAAACATACAGGAACTCAAATCCTTCTGTTCACCTGATTTAGAATTCCTCACAATCAAATGTAGACCGCATTATCTACCAAGAGAATTCTCTTCGATTATAATCACAGCCGTATATATCCCCCAAGCAGACACATCGATGGCTCTGAGCGAACTTTATTTAACTCTCTGCAAACTGGAAACGATTTATCCGGAGGCTGCATTCCATTGTAGCTGGGGATTTTAACAAGGCTAATCTGAAAACAAGACTCCCTAAATTTTATCAGCATATCGATTGCGCAACCAGGGGTGGAAAGACCCTGGATCATTGTTACTCTAACTTCCGCGACGCATATAAGGCCCTGCCCCGCCCCCTTTCGGAAAAGCTGACCACGACTCCATTTTGTTGATCCCTGCCTACAGACAGAAACTAAAACAAGAAGCTCCCACGCTGAGGTCTGTCCAACGCTGGTCCGACCAAGCTGACTCCACACTCCAAGACTGCTTCCATCACGTGGACTGGGAGATGTTTCGTATTGCGTCAGACAACAACATTGACGAATACGCTGATTCGGTGTGCGAGTTCATTAGAACGTGCGTTGAAGATGTCGTTCCCATAGCAACGATTAAAACATTCCCTAACCAGAAACCGTGGATTGATGGCTGCATTCGTGTGAAACTGAAGGCACGAACCACTGCTTTTAATCAGGGCAAGGTGTCTGGTAACATGACTGAATACAAACAGTGCAGCTATTCCCTCCGCAAGGCTATCAAACAAGCTAAGCGCCAGTACAGAGACAAAGTAGAATCTCAATTCAACGGCTCAGACACAAGAGGCATGTGGCAGGGTCTACAGTCAATCACGGACTACAGGAAGAAACCCAGCCCAGTCACGGACCAGGATGTCTTGCTCCCAGGCACACTAAATAACTTTTTGCCCGCTTTGAGGACAATACAGTGCCACTGACACGGCCTGCAACGGAAACATGCGGCCTCTCCTTCACTGCAGCCGAAGTGAGTAAGACATTTAAACGTGTTAACCCTCGCAAGGCTGCAGGCCCAGACGGCATCCCCAGCCGCGCCCTCAGAGCATGCGCAGACCAGCTGGCCGGTGTGTTTACGGACATATTCAATCAATCCCTATACCAGTCTGCTGTTCCCACATGCTTCAAGAGGGCCACCATTGTTCCTGTTCCCAAGAAAGCTAAGGTAACTGAGCTAAATGACTACCGCCCCGTAGCACTCACATCCGTCATCATGAAGTGCTTTGAGAGACTAGTCAAGGACCATATCACCTCCACCCTACCTGACACCCTTGACCCACTCCAATTTGCTTACCGCCCAAATAGGTCCACAGACGATGCAATCTCAACCACACTGCACACACTCACCTATGTGAGAATGCTGTTCATCGACTACAGCTCGGCATTCAACACCATAGTACCCTCCAAGCTCGTCATCAAGCTCGAGACCCTGGGTCTCGACCCCGCCCTGTGCAACTGGGTACTGGACTTCCTGACGGGCCGCCCCCAGGTGGTGAGGGTAGGCAACAACATCTCCTCCCCGCTGATCCTGGGGCCCCACAAGGGTGCGTTCTGAGCCCTCTCCTGTACTCCCTGTTCACCCACGACTGCGTGGCCACGCACGCCTCCAACTCAATCATCAAGTTTGCGGACGACACAACAGTGGTAGGCTTGATTACCAACAACGACGAGACGGCCTACAGGGAGGAGGTGAGGGCCCTCGGAGTGTGGTGTCAGGAAAATAACCTCACACTCAACGTCAACAAAACTAAGGAGATGATTGTGGACTTCAGGAAACAGCAGAGGGAACACCCCCATCCACATCGATGGAACAGTAGTGGAGAGGGTAGCACGTTTTAAGTTCCTCGGCATACACATCACAGACAAACTGAATTGGTCCACTCACACAGACAGCATCGTGAGGAAGGCGCAGCAGCGCCTCTTCAACCTCAGGAGGCTGAAGAAATTCGGTTTGTCACCAAAAGCACTCACAAACTTCTACAGATGCACAATCGAGAGCATCCTGGCGGGCTGTATCACCGCCTGGTATGGCAACTGCACCGCCCTCAACCGTAAGGCTCTCCAGAGGGTAGTGAGGTCTGCACAACGCATCACCGGGGGCAAACTACCTGCCCTCCAGGACACCTACACCACCCGATGCTACAGGAAGGCCATAAAGATCATCAAGGACATCAACCACCCGAGCCACTGCCGGTTCACCCCGCTGTCATCCAGAAGGCGAGGTCAGTACAGGTGCATCAAAGCTGGGACCGAGAGACTGAAAAACAGCTTCTATCTCAAGGCCATCAGACTGTTAAACAGCCACCACTAACATTGAGTGGCTACTGCCAACACACTGTCAATGACACTGACTCTATTCCAGCCACTTTAATCATGGGAATTGATGGGAAATGATGTAAATATATCACTAGCCACTTTAAACAATGCTACCTTATATAATGTTACTTACCCTACATTTTTCTTCTCATATGCATACGTTGATACTGTACTCTATATCATCGACTGCATCCTTATGTAATACATGTATCACTAGCCACTTTAACTATGCCACTTGGTTTACATACTTATCTCATATGTATATACTGTACTCGATATCATCTACTGTATCTTGCCTATGCTGCTCTGTACCATCACTCATTCATATATCCTTATGTACATATTCTTTATCCCCTTACACTGTGTATAAGACAGTAGTTTTTTTGGAATTGTTAGTTAGATTACTTGCTCATTATTACTGCATTGTCGGAACTAGAAGCACAAGCATTTCGCTACACTCGCATTAACATCTGCTAACCATGTGTATGTGACAAATAAAATTTGATTTGATTTGATTTGATTTGATTTGTAGAACATGTATCTTTAGTCAAAGTTTATGATGAGTATTTCTGTAATCTGGCGGAGCTTTACATAATTTCTCCGGACATTTTTGAGCATTTTCTGAACATGGCATCAATGTAAAATGAGATTTATGGATATAAAATGCATATTATCGAACAAAACATAAATGTACTGTGTAACATGTCATATTACTGTCATCTGATGAAGATTTTCAAAAGGTTAGTGAATGATTTTTCTTTTAATCCTGCTTTTGTCATTTGATCTTTTGCTGGACAAAATGGCTACGTTTAGCCTTTGTTTTGGTGGTGGTCTAACATATATATATGCTGTGTTTTCGCCGTAAAACATTTAAAAAATCTGACACGCTGGGTAGATGAACAAGGTGTTTATCTTTCATTGGAGTTATTGGACTTGTTAATGTGTGGAGGTTAAATATTTCTAAGAATATTTTTGCATTCCCTGCGCCACCGTTTGAGTTGAAGGGGGGGGGGTAGTCCCACTGGGGAACATATTGGCACAACAGGTTAAAATAAATAAATCTACACACAATACCCCATAATCACGCAGCAAAATCTTTATTTTTTACATTTTTGCAAATGTATTAAAAATCTTTCTGAAATATTACATTAACATAAGTATTCAGACCCTTTACCTCAGTACTTTGTTAAAGCAACTTTGGCAGTGATTACAGCAGATTGAACTCTTTGGCCTGAATTCCAAGGATCATATCTGGAGGTACCTGGCACCATCCCTATGTTGAAGCATGGTGCTGGCAGCATCATGTTGTGGGGATGTTATTCAGCGGCAGGTACTGGGAGACTAGTCAAGATTGAGGCAAAGATGAACGGAGCAAAGTACAGAGAGATCCTCGATGAAAACCTGCTCAGTGCTCAGGACCTCAGACTGGGGTGAAGTTTCACCCTCCAACAGAACAACGACTTTAAGCACACAGCCAAGACAATGCAGGAGTGGCTTTGGGACAAGTCTCTGATAGTCCTTGAGTGGCCCAGCCAGAGCCCCGACTTGAACCCGATCTAACATCTCTGGAGGGACCTACAAATACCTGTGCAGTAAAGCCCCCCCTCCAACCTGACAGAGCTTGAGAGGATTTGCAGAGAAGAATGAGGGAAACTCTCCAAATACAGGTGTGCCAAGCTGGTAGCGTCATACCCAAGAAGATTCAAGGCTTTAAACGCTGCCAAAGGTGCTTCAACAAAGTACTGAGCAAAGCGTCTGAATACTTATGTAAATGTGATATTTCAGTCCCTCTCCAGAACTCAGGTCACTGCTTCATGCTGTCAAATCCAGGCCTAATATCTGCTTCTAATTCTCCTACTGCCCACTATCTCTGTCCATCAACTCATCCTGAATGTCACTCAAATGAAGCCCTCAGAATTAAGTAGGACTCGGATCTACTTATGAGCACCGATTACTTTTTATACAGAAACATTTGTTCTGTGTAGGATCACCTATCTAGTAGTTTCCCCATTGTTAATTACCAACCTCAATCTTCCTTGTTAGGCAATTAAATAAGTCATTAGCAACATCTTTTCCAGCTTGAAGAAACACTTTCAAGAAAAAAACGTAATCAGTGTCTCCTCAGATGTGTGGAAACAAACAGGCAACTAGGGCGTAGTAATTATTTTAAAGTGCAAGCGATAGTTACATATTGGTCAGGTCATATTTCTATCATTATTTTATCTGCATTTCTATTCACGCATTAAGTCAATTCATTATTTATTTATTTTTGTTTTTCTGTGTGTTTGTAGAATTCTGTGGATCTTTTTTATACAGATTCTCAGCCAGTATGTTCTAACTGCCAAGTCAGTTCTTTAGGTGATGTCTCTATGTGAGAATTCTTCCAACATTTTGCATCACAGACAGACATGGTTCTGCACAAGTTTCCAGGGAACAGGACAATGCAATTTGTGATTAAGCTGAACACCTGGTCATTCACTGGACTGTAAATTTGCACCAGTGTCATGTAGTCTCTCTCTAATAAACCACAAAATGTTTTGCTCGACAAACATACACGTAAGCCTAACAGAGGACATTGGATAACAACATGGCTGATGCATTTTAGGGCTGGTTGCTCTGACATCCTCAAACCTAAAAACTGGAATATGCCTCTGTACTGTTCATTTTCATAGCCAGCTCATGGTACCTGTAATATTTTATGAAAACCAGTTACATCTGTACAACATCTGTACAAAAGCAACCCGGAAATTGACGAGAGGCCTCTCTGCCTCCCTCCTCTATGTTTGAAATCTACTGTGAGTCAGAGTTGAGTGAAGCGGATTGCTAAGGGGCCTTGGTGAATCCAAAATCTGTTATAAATAACCCAGTGCAAGGGAAGGACAAGGGATCACACAAATCATTAACATAAAAAAGGCTGCCATGGCAGAGGGTCAAGCTAATTGAACACAGGAATGGACGAGTGTGAATAGTAAGGCAAGAAATTGGTGTTGCTCTGTATACTGCAACTTCTGTACCTTTTTGATACTAGAACATGAAAAACAGTTTGGTACTAGAATTTCTGTCAAATGTATCTCACGGGTGAAGCCTGTCTATCAGTGCAGCTGGCCTCTTATTATAGTGCCTGCTCCACTTACTCATTGCTAGCCTGCGCTGGGAGTCTGAGCTGCATCATGTTAGCTCCCCACTCATGCTGAACAGAAGTTAATATACTTGAATAAGGTGTGTAGAAATGTTGAAATTGTTAATTACTGTTAGCAAAGCGATGTCCACACAAGCTAGAATACTTTACAATACAAGAAGAAACCGGTAGCTTCCAGGTAGATAACTTTCCTTGTTAGCTAATAGCTAGGTTAGTATTGTGGAGTAACTACAATGTAGTTGATCCATCCTCAGTTATTTCCTATTACAGCTATTAAACTCTATTAAACTATTTTAACAACCATTAAACTATTTTAATCTGTACAAATGTCAAAAAGCATAATTCCACTTTGACATTATGGGGTATTGTGTATAGGCCAGTGATAAATCTCAATAACCAATTTTAAACTCAGTCTGTAACACATCATAATTTGAAAAAAGTCAAGGGATGAAGGCACATGGATACATGCATACACACCCCAGAAGAGTCTCACCCATTAAAGCCTAAAGATGACAATATTGTGTGTAACTTATCAGAAAAGCAGGAACAGTTGCTTTAAATATGACAGCAGAAGTTAGACATGATTTTTTCCCCCCAGTCCTTAGCTGACAGTAATTACCTTCTATCTCATTCCAGCTGTATCTGTAGCTCAGAGACCCCAGTAAGAAGGCTCATTAACATAACAAAAAAAATAGAGAGTGGTTGGTTACAGAGTCCGTGTCCTATTACACATACTTGAGTCTTAATTAGTAGGCCATTTGAGTATGCAAAATATACTGTGTCTGTTTTTCGGTATTGGATGCGTCTCAATCCACCGCATCCGCCTATGTAACACTTCTGCATCTGCTGTGAAAGGTGACAGAGCTAGAGCAGTGTTTGTAAGACCATGAGGCATCCCAAAAAATGGTATTCTCACAAAATCATCTGTAGCGTCCGAATGGATTGGCATAAAACTATTACGACCCCTCGATGGAAAGATGAGACTCTCACAAACATGTACATGTTGGTTTTGCTCTAGGACGCCCACAGGCTTCACAAAGCTCATCTGAAGGTCCCCCGGTACTAGTCAAAAAAATTACTGGAAGTATGTATGGAGACTGTTTAGTGACAAAATAAGGGGTTAAATACATATTTTTTTTAAATACATGTTTCCTGATCTATCTTATGTCTCTCAGATATAGGATAGACACTTCAGAACAAAGTTCCCTTAGATTGTCACAACTTCCGCCGAAGTCTGCCCCTCTCCTTGTTCGGGCAGCTTTCGGCGGTCGACGTCACCGGCTTTCTAGCCATCGCAGCTCCATTTTTCATTTATCCATTTGTTTTGTCTTGTTCCCTGCACACCTGGTTTTCATTCCCCAATCACACTTCATGTATTTATTCCTCTGTTCCCCCTCATGTCTTTGTGTGAGATTGTTTTTGTGTTACGTGTCTGTTGACGCGCTTTACTGGTATACGTTTATTCTGTGTTTTATTTCACGAGGTATGTTATTGTGTTTATACAATATTATTGTGACTGTGTGCGTTTGCACTTTGCATTGGCTGGAGGTTTCGACGCAGTGGCGTCCGTCTGTTGGTTTCTCCTGCCTAAATAAATGGTGTGCCTGTTCACAACTCTCTGCTCTCCTGCACCTGACTCCATTCCCAGTACGCAGGCCATTGACTTAGTCCCCATCCCCCCAAAAAATCTATCTGTTGTGCCATGTAGTGAATCTGTTATTCAATGCGTTGTTATAGGCTAACCAGCAGTAAGGTCAAAAATACTTTTTATGAAATACTTTTTTAATATTTATTTTCCTGGCTTAGACCAGCATTTACACTTATGGGTTAATAGAATATGGCTTTTAAAAATCTAGTAAACCTTAAGAAATGCCTGGATGTCATACTCATTTCGTCTTTGACACAGCTAATCAATTATATACGGGGATGTGTTACCAAAATCAACAAATAGCAGGAAACAATGCAATCGCGCATGACGTATTCTCAGTATGTAAAAATAGAAAGTGTAATAGATAGTATGTGACATTTTGATAATGGAGTTTGTGTCGCGCCCTGGTCTAAGTATTTTGTGTTTTTCTTCATGTATTGGGTCAGGCCAGGGTGTGGCATGGGGTTTTTGTATTGTGGTGTGTTTTGTCTTGGGGTTTTGGTGTGTGTGTATCGGGATTGTAGCTAGTGGGGTTATCTAGCAAGGTCTATGGCTGTCTGGAGTGGTTCTCAATCAGAGGCAGGTGTTTATCGTTGTCTCTGATTGGGAACCATATTTAGGCAGCCATATTCTTTGAGTTTGTCGTGGGTGATTGTCCTTAGTGTCTTTGTTCCTGTCGCTGTGTTAGTTGACAAGTATAGGCTGTTTCGGTTTTCGTTACGTTTATTGTTTTTGTAGTGTTTGTGTTATTTCGTGTTTACGTTTGTTTGATTAAACATGGATCGCAATCTACACGCTGCGTTTTGGTCCGACTCTCCTTCACCACACCTAGAAAACCGTAACAGAATCACCCACCACCAACGGACCAAGCAGCGTGTCAACAGGCAGGAGCAGCAGGAGAGGCAACAGGTGCAGCAGGAGAGGAGGCAACAGGAGCAGCCCAAAGAGGAGTACAGTATGGACTATACTTCTTGGGAGGAGATAGACAGGTGGGCGGTCGACCCAGGGAGAGTGCCGGAGCCCGCCTGGGATTCGATGGAGCAGTGCGCGGAAGGTTATCGGAGAATGAGGTTGGCGAAGCAAGCACGGCGGCGCGGACGGAAGCCCGAGAGTCAGCCCCAAAAATTTATTGGGGGGCTCACAGGGAGTATGGCTATGCCAGGTAGGAGACCTGTGCAAACTTCCTGTGGTTACCGGGGGCTAGAGAGACCGGTCAGGCACCGTGTTATGCAGTGGTGCGCACGGTGTCCCCAGTGCGGGTGCATAGCCCGGTGCGGTATATTCCAGCTCCTCGTATCGGCCGGGCTAGAGTGGGCATCGAGCCAGGTAAGGTTGGGCAGGCTCGGTGCTCAAGAGCTCCTGCACGGTCCGGTCTATCCAGTACCACCTCCACACCCCAGCCCTCCGGTAGCAGCTCCCCGCACCAGGCTTCCTGTGCGTGTCCTCGGTTCAGTACCACCAGTACCAGCACCACGCATCAGGCCTACAGTGCGCCTCGCCTCTCCAGCGCTGCCGGAGCCTTTCTCCTCTCCTGTGCTGTCGTAGTCTCCTGTCTGTTCAGCGCTGCCAGAGCATTCCTCCTCTACAGCGCTGCTGGATTCTCCCACCTGTTTAGCGCAGCCAGAGCCTTTCTCCTCTCCTGTGCTGTCGTAGTCTCCTGTCTGTTCAGCGCTGTCAGAGCCTTCCTCCTCTACAGCGCTGCTGGAGTCTCCTGCCTGTTCAGCGCAGCCAGAGCTGCCAGCCTGCATGGAGTAGCCAGAGCTGCCAGTCTGCATGGAGCAGCCAGAGCTGCCAGTCTGCATGGAGCAGCCAGAGCTGCCAGTCTGCATGGAGCAGCCAGAGCTGCCAGTCTGCATGGAGCAGCCAGAGCTGCCAGTCTGCATGGAGCTGCCAGTCTGCAAGGATATGTCAGTCTGCATGGAGCAGCCAGAGCTGTCAGTCTGCATGGAACAGCCAGAGCTGTCAGTCTGCAAGGAGATGTCAGTCTGCATGTAGCAGCCCGAGCTGTCAGTCTGCACGGAGCTGTCAGTCTGCACGGAGCTGTCAGTCTGCAAGGAGCTGTCAGTCTGCACGGAGCTGTCAGTCTGTAAGGAGCAGCCAGTCTGCAAGGAGCTGCCAGTCTGCACGGAGCCGCCAGAGCTGCCAGTCTGTAAGAAGCCGCCAGAGCTATCAGCCTACATGGAGCAGCCAGAGCCGGCCGTCAGCGTGGAGCAGCCAGAGCCGCCAGTCAGCATGGAGCAGCCAGATCTTTCAGTCTGCCAGGATCCGCCAGTCAGCCAGACTCTTCCAGATCTGCCAGTCAGCCAGACTCTTCCAGATCTGCCAGTCAGCCAGACTCTTCCAGATCTGCCAGTCAGCCAGACTCTTCCAGATCTGCCAGTCAACCAGACTCTTCCAGATCTGCCAGTCAACCAGACTCTTCCAGATCTGCCAGTCAGCCAGACTCTTCCAGATCTGCCAGTCAGCCAGACTCTTCCAGATCTGCCAGTCAGCCAGACTCTTCCAGATCTGCCAGTCAGCCAGACTCTTCCAGATCTGCCAGTCAGCCAGACTCTTCCAGATCTGCCAATCAGCCAGAACTGCCAGTCGGCCAGGATCTGCCAGTCGGCCAGGATCTGCCAGTCGGCCAGGATCCGCCAGTCAGCCAGGATCTGCCAGTCAGCCAGGATCTGCTGAAACCACCAGCCAGCCAGGATCTGGTAGATCTACCTACCTGCCTGAGCTTCCTCTCACTCCCGAGCTTCCTCTCACTCCCGAGCTTCCTCTCACTCCCGAGCTTCCTCTCACTCCCGAGCTTCCTCTCACTCCCGAGCTTTCTCTCACTCCCGAGCTGCCTCAGTCCCGAGCTGTCCTTCAGTCCCGATCTGCTCCTCAGTCCAGTGGGTTTCTGGGTGAGGACTACTAGGCCATGGTCGGCGGCGAGGGTGGACTATCCAGGGACGCGAGGAGAGGGGACTAAGACATTAACTGAGTGGGTTCCACGTCCCGCGCCGGAGCCGCCACCATGGACAGCCCACCCGGACCCTCCCTATTGTTTTGAGGTGCGTTCGGGAGTCCGCACCTTAGGGGGGTTCTGTCACGCCCTGGTCTAAGTATTTTGTGTTTTTCTTCATGTATTGGGTCAGGCCAGGGTGTGGCATGGGGTTTTTGTATTGTGGTGTGTTTTGTCTTGGGGTTTTGGTGTGTGTGTATCGGGATTGTAGCTAGTGGGGTTATCTAGCAAGGTCTATGGCTGTCTGGAGTGGTTCTCAATCAGAGGCAGGTGTTTATCGTTGTCTCTGATTGGGAACCATATTTAGGCAGCCATATTCTTTGAGTTTGTCGTGGGTGATTGTCCTTAGTGTCTTTGTTCCTGTCGCTGTGTTAGTTGACAAGTAAATGCTGTTTCGGTTTTCGTTACGTTTATTGTTTTTGAAGTGTTTGTGTTATTTAGTGTTTACGTTTGTTTGATTAAACATGGATCGCAATCTACACGCTGCGTTTTGGTCCGACTCTCCTTCACCACACCTAGAAAACCGTAACAGTTTGCTTCAAATGCCAGGATTTTAGTCGGAATTGCCAACTAAAACCCTCAAACTTTTACAGATGCACAATTGAGAGCATCCTGTGGGGCTGTGTCACTGCCTGGTACGGCAACTGCACCGCCCGCAACCAGAGGGCGGTGGCCCGCAACCAGAGGGCTGTCCAGAGGGTGGTGCGGTTTTCCCAACGCATCACCAGGGGCAAACTATCTGCCCTCCAGGACACCTACAGCACCAGATGTTACAGAAAGGCCAAAAAGTTCATCAAGGATGACAACCAACTGAGCCACTGCCTGTTCACCCCGCTATGATCCACAAGGCGAGGTCAGTACAGGTGCATCAAAGCTTGGACCGAGAGACTTAAAAACAACTTCTATCTCAAGGCCATCAGACTGTTAAATAGCCATCACTAGCACCTTAGAGGCTGCTGCCCTATATTCATAGACTTGAAGTCACTGGCCACTTTAATAATGGAAGACTAGTCACTTTAGTAATGTTTACATATTTTGCATTACTCATCTCATATGCATATACTGTATTTTATTCCATTCTAGCCAACTGTATTTTAGTCTATACCACGCCGACATTGCTCGTCCAAATATTTATATATTTTTAATAACTTTTAATTATACTAATTTCGGATTTTCATTTCGTGGAATTCGCTGCAGACTTTTCGGGAATTTCACAGCCACAATAATGCATTAGAAGAGGGGTGCTGTGTGTTTTGATAGCTAGAGCTCTTCAAGTAAACAACAAAACAACTTGGAAGATGATGTGCAGTGTCTTAGCTCTTATTACTTATTTATATAATAAAAAAGACTCTGAATACAAGGAATTTAACTGGAGCTTCACATTTACTAAAACGAGTTAGTACCAGAATTACATAGAACAACACTGCGCGTGACCAAGGGGGCTCCATTCTTAAAGGGACATCAGTAATTAACAGAACATAACATGATGAATAGAGAAGCTTCTGTGGTGTTCAAATGAAAGTTGTTTTTGTTCTTCTGTAAACAGATCTGCAGCCTTCCGCCTGCCGTGTCTTTAGCTAGATACTGTACGTGCTTTAGTAGGACTAGAAGATATAACTGTTCAGACACTAACGTTAGCTACAGGGTTACTTGCCTTCTGTTGAGCGCCAACTTCATATTTAACATTAGCCTAGTTAGCTAGCTAGCTACTTGTTGTAAATACCATGGCATGTGCAACAACTGTTAGAGGGTCTGATGACAATACCAGGCATTTCATTCAGTGGCGAACATGGCAGGCGAAATGCCACCAAAAAAGTTTTTGAGTAAGTCATGCGGCCATGTTTAACTCTGTTGCCACTGTGATATGCACTGCCACTAGCAGTGCCAAGCTACATTCCTATTTTCCACAGTGGCGGTGGTCCCAACACTTTTCTTTTCTTTTAGTTCTCCTGATTTGTCACGCACGTCAGTTTGTTTGTGTTGAGCTTATTGTAATGTTCATGCAATGTAATATTAGTTTCTACTTGAATGATTACAGCTTGAATGAGTCTAGCTAGTTTCATTGCACATAACCTGTTATGGTGAATGTAATGGTAAGCTGCACTTGTTACTGTTTCACTTTGGCACTCCCAGCCTATCCTTCTACAGATCACCCCACCGGTCATCCTCTCCTTTCCCTCCCAGATGTGGTGAGAGAAGGAGGTGACTGCTTTGGAGCCACACTTTATGACCATTTGAGGCAATGATAAAGAAGTACTTTAATGTATTTTGTATGTATTTTATTCATAGCTATTCAATTTTTCATTTTCTATTACTTTTGGTGAAGTCCTTCTTTTAAACCCAAATTGGATTTTGGTTTTCTCATTAAAAAGTGTTTCTTGTTTGTAATAAAAACAAAATATTTGATACCATTACATCTACTGTTGGTGGTTTTCACTTTCAACATTTAAAAATGCACTCATACATCTGTGCTATCTTGCTGCAGGTGATTGGTAACAAAGTGATACATTTAAAGAAAAAAGAAACCCACACACTGCTCCTGCTAATATCACTTTTTTATTGAAGCGCTTTTCATAATCTAAGCGCATCAAAACAAAACACAAACAAGCAATACTTCATGAGTAGCTTAGCTATAGTTGGCTAGGTCATGCAATAGAGGCCAAGGATGAGTGCATGCATCCTCCAAAGATGGAAAGGGACAGTTCATGGCTCAGGGAGATGGTTGATGAAGATGGAGTCTGGTGACATTCTTGTAGAGGGCTTCTCTTGGAACCAACCGCTGGACTTCTCCTTCACAATGTATGGCACCCACTTAGGTGGTGCTAGAAAGCTCACCACACACAGTTCAGAGTAGTAGCCAGGTGTCCTCATTACGAGCCCTCTGCCTCGGCACTGCATTCCTCTGCTTCATCTCCCCTTCCTCTCAAGCTTCAGGTGACTATTCAATTGATACATGTGTAGGCCCAAGGAAAACAAGTTGACTCCAAATAAGTTGTTCCAAATGCTAGCTACTTAGCTAAAGTTAGCCAGTTAGCTAAAAGTTAGCTAAAAGTTAGCCACTTAGCTAAAGTTAGGGCAGTTCCTCTTGCTGTTCCGTAGGTAAGCACCATGGTCTTGTAGTGGATGTGAACTTCAACTGGAAGCCAGTTGAGTGTGCGGAGGAGCCGGGTGACATGAGAGAACTTGGGAAGGTTGAAAACCAGGCGGGCTACTGCAGTCTGGATAAGCTGCAGGGGTTTGATGGCACAAGCGGGGAGCCCAGCCAACAGCAAGTTGCAGTATTCCAGATGGGAGAGGACAAGAGCCTGGATTAGGACCTGCGTGATGTTTCATGTTTGCAGAGAGCGACAGGGTGATGTCCAAGGTCACGCCAAGTTTCTTTGCACTCTGGGAGGGTCAACTGTGATGGAGAGGTCTTTGAGCAAGCAGGCCATCCCGGGATGAATAGCAGTTCCTTCTTGCCGAGGTTGAGCTTGAAGTGGTGGGCCTACATCCAAGTTGAGATATCTGCCAGTAACGCAGAGATGCGTGTCACCACCTGGGTGTCAGAAGGGGGTAAGAAGAAAAGTAGGTGAGTGTCATCTGCATAGCAAAGATAAGAGAGTCCATGTGAAGATATGACTTGGTATATAGAGAGAAGAGGAGAGGGCCTAAAACCGAGCCATGGGGGACACCAGTAGTGAGAGTATGTGGTGCACACACAGATCCTCACCACGCCACCTGGTAGGAGCGGCCTGCCAGGTAGGATGCAATGTAAAATTGCAAAACTAAGATTTCTCAGCAAATACATCAAAATGAATGACAGATTTCTTGACTTATCGGAGTTTGGCTAGGCGGCAGCTGAACCGAAGCATGCTGATGCTTTAACCACTTCAGGATTTTTGAGAATGAGACTGGAATTTCAAGCAGTTCGCATCAAGGCAATACAGAATAGAGTAGCACTTGACATGTTACTAGCACGAGAAGGGGAGGAGTGTGCCAAATGATAGGTCAACAATGCTCTATATTCATACCCTAAGGTGAGGGTAACTTGACTATTGTTGTGGAACATCTGAAAGAGCTGAGGCAATCTCGCAAAAGAACACCAACCAGACAACGATTGGAATCGGTTTGGATGGGTTCACTCATTATTTGGTGTTATGGGAGCAACAGTTTTCTATTGGCTCGTTTATGGACAAGTAATTTTTTTGCTGTGCTATTTTTCATTGACTGTGTTAAAAAGCTTTGTTGTAAAGTGCTGGATACTGCCTCACTATGCCATTGATTGATGATCATGCTGTATCTGAGGATGAGGAAGAGATGATGATGATGTATCTATAAATGATAGAATGCCTGATTTTCTAGACCTATTTCCCATTCCTGATTACATAACCTGATCTTACGGTGAAGGGTATTGAACTAATGGTTCACTCAGTTTGTCCCAAATAAGAAATGTCCCAAATAAGGTTGATGATGTTGGTGTTAAAAATCTATGAATGGCAAGGGTGGACATTTTCATTATGCTGACCTCTACTATTGTGCATGGGGTCAGCGTGATGACTGTCCTATTTGCTGTAATGAAGCTTGTGTGTGTTTTTTTGTTGATTCATTTTCAGTTCCAGATTGGCCATGAAGATAAAGAAGGTCTAAAACTCAGCAACCAAAAGTTGTTTACCATGGATGAAATGTCAGGCACCAGAAATATGTATTTGGTTGGTTTAAATGTAAGTTTAACAATAATTATGTAATGCTTGTACCCTTACATTTTTATAAAAGAAACTGAGTTTTTTTCAGAGGGGAATGTGAGAGAAAATTACGTATTTACCTGATTTGTTTGATGTTAGCATTATATACTTATATATAATTATATATTTAACTAATAGTAAAACATTTCTGTTCTGTTAAATTCTGTGTTTCTGTAAAGGGATGGTTTACACTATCTTCAGTTAGTCGGGGCAGATGGTCAAGTAAATGGGTTTTGCTCGAGATAGCTTTAGCCTGTTATGGCTGCATCCCTTTGTTCTCAATTTCCGCCTGAAGACATACCCTAATCTAACTGCCTGTAGCTCAGCCCCAGAGGCAAGGATATGCATATTCTTGGTTTCATTTGAATGGAAACATTCTGAAGTTTGTGGAAATGTTAATTGAATGTAGGAGAATATAACACAGTAGATCTGGTGGAAGAAAAGAGAAAGAAAGAGCATACATTTTCTGTTTTTTATTGTTGTAGTATCATCTTTCACATGTACTATAATAGTCAGATAGGATGCTGGAGATCATTTTGATGGATAACACAAGAGGGCAACTGTAGGTGTGCAAAGTTTCAGACTGATAACTTCAGGAATGGGTGAGCTACATTACATTTAGCATGAAGTTATCCAGGTGTCCCACACAAGTTGCCCAAATGTTCCCAAGTGGCCGAATTGGTGAAATGACCTATAATTATATAAAACAGTGCAAACAACTATATACAACATATCAAAAAGCAATTCTAACACACACACACACACATACACAAAACCTTTTTTTATATTAGAAAATAAATATTTAAAAAAACAGTACACCCTTTGGAAGTCCTCGACACAATATTTTGCTGCCTGCGCCATGTCCCATAACAGTCTCTTTCTGATGTAAAGCAGAGGCAAACTGAACAAGCGGTGCAGTTCATGCGA
Organism: Oncorhynchus tshawytscha; assembly: GCF_018296145.1. Lineage (NCBI taxonomy): Eukaryota > Metazoa > Chordata > Actinopteri > Salmoniformes > Salmonidae > Oncorhynchus > Oncorhynchus tshawytscha. The sequence goes on from NC_056449.1 coordinate 786,845, forward strand.
CACAGAACACAACGACGCCTCCATACTGTGCCCTTTTGGCCCTGAGGCACAGTAATGCCTGAAGTAATTGAACTGTGGCATATGAACACCACTGGGGGCAGCTTGGCACTGGCACAGACACCCAAACAAACCAACACACACAACACCAAACAAACCACACATTTCATTGCAAATAAAAAATAAAAATAAATTGTATCGATTTTTTTTTGCAAAAAAAAAAATATATATATTTATATTTCATAAAACGGCATTAGCACTTACCCGTCCAGAAGTACGTCCTGTCCTTGCAGAAACAGCTCCTGTTTGAATCATAACACTCAAAGATTCCTCAAATTAAAAAATCTGTCTCACTTTTACTTTTTCACTTTTCTTTAGACTTTGACTACGCTTTTCCTGATTTATTCGCCATGATATCTTCAATGAAATCATTGAAAATACAACTTTCCGAAATACAGCTGCGCGTAACAAGCCTCACAGCAAATCCTCTGATCGTCAAGGCGAAAATGGAGTTCTTTACGCATGCGATATCAAACAAGGAATGGTGCTCCAACCCAAAACCATTACATACTGGTGTTTACCTCAGCTCATTGGCTATCTACCCAGCTAGATTTCAAGAAGATCAGTGGTCATAGAGCAGAAATACAGTCCATCAACGAAGCTAAAATGATTGGTGCGCAAGGTGCTCGTTGTCTCCAAATCAGTTCACTTCGGGCAATACTCCGCACAAAAAAAACAGTGACCTTTGGCTGTGTTGCAAACATCCAGAGGAATGCACTGAAACCAACCATGACTAGATAAACGATGGTTTACCGTGTGTAATTACGTCGAATGCTCCGTAAAAAATTGATAGAGATGGAATTCACAGCACAAACAGGTTACAAAATGTTTTGATTTAAGCTATAAAAGCTATAAAGCTATAAAATATCTGAATGTGTAAAAACTGTCATGGCGGAAAATGTTTCTGTTGTTGTCACGACTTCCACCGAAGTTGGCTCTCCTGCCTGTTCGGACGGTGCTCGGCGGTCGTCGTCACCGTCCTACTAGCCACTACCGATCCCTTTTTCGTTTGTCTATTGGTTTTGTCTTATTAGTTTCACCTGTGTGTATTTTTGTTTAATTAACGTCCTTATATGTACTAGGTTGTCCCGCCCTTGTTTTGTGCGGGATTGTTTTTGTATTCATGTCATTTGGTGTAGTACTTGTGTTTTATTCTCCGGTCTATTTTGATCCTGTGTTGGATTATTTCACCCTGTGTGTTGGGTTGACCGTGTTTTTTTGTGTGCCGGAGAATAAACTGTCGAATCACTGAAACCTGCTCTCTGAGCCTGATTCCACCCACCTTGATAAAACGTGACAGTTGTTGATTGCTCTTCTCAAACAAAAGCATGGCATTTGTTCTCTGTAATAGCTATTTTAAATTGGAAAACATAGTTTGATTACCAAGATTTTAATCTTTTCAAGGGTATAAGACACTTGCATTTTCAAGAATGTTTAATGTTACGACGTTGTATTTTTAGTGGTCACTCTGAAATTTCCCCTGATGTTGATCCCTGTACAGGGGAACTCCCCCCCCTCATTCAGCTGAAAAGGTGGCGCGGGGAATTCAAATCAAATCAAATTTTATTTGTCACATACACATGGTTCGCAGATGTTAATGCGAGTGTAGCGAAATGCTTGTGCTTCTAGTTCCGACAATGTAGTAATAACCAACGAGTAATCTAGCTAACAATTCCAAAACTACTACCTTATACACACAGGTGTAAAGGGATACAGAATACGTACATAAAGATATATGAATGAGTGATGGTACAGAGCGGCATAGGCAAGATGCAGTAGATGGTATCGAGTACAGTATATACATATGAGATGAGTATGTAAACAAAGTTCTTGCGTCGAGCAATCCCGTATCCGGAAGCGTAATTATAGCCTCAAGCTCATTACCATAACGCAACGTTAACTATTCATGAAAATCGCAAATGAAATGAAAGAAATATATTCACTCACAAGCTTAGCCTTTTGTTAACAACACTGTCATCTCAGATTTTCAAAATATGCTTTTCAACCACAAGCATTTGTGTAAGAGTATTGATAGCTAGCATAGCATTAAGCCTAGCATTCAGCAGGCAACATTTTCACAAAAACAAGAAAAGCATTCAAATAAAATCATTTACCTTTGAAGAACTTCGGATGTTTTCAATGAGGAGACTCTCAGTTAGATAGCAAATGTTCAGTTTTTCCAAAAAGATTATTTGTGTAGGAGAAATCGCTCCGTTTTGTTCATCACGTTTGGCTAAGAAAAAAAAGCGAAAATTCAGTCATTACAATGCCAAACTTTTTTCCAAATTAACTCCATAATATCGACAGAAAAATGGCAAACGTTGTTTAGAATCAATCCTCAAGGTGTTTTTCACATATCTATTCGATGACAAATCATTCGTGGCAGTTTGATTTATCCTCTGAAGCAAATGGAAAAATACACGCAGCTGGAGATTACGCAATAATTACGCAAGGACACCAAGCGAGCACCTGGTAAATGTAGTCTCTTATGGTCAATCTTCCAATGATATGCCTACAAATACGTCACAATGCTGCACACACCTTGGGGAAACGACAGAAAGTGTAAGCTCATTCCTGGCGCATTCACAGCCATATAAGGAGACATTGGAACACAGCGCCTTCCAAATCTGGGGCATTTCCTGTTTGAAATTTCATGTTGGTTTCGCCTGTAGCATCAGTTCTGTGGCAGTCACAGATAATATCTTTGCAGTTTTGGAAACGTCAGTGGTTTCTTTCCAACGCTGTCAATTATATGCATAGTCGAGTATCTTTTCGTGACAAAATATCTTGTTTAAAACGGGAACTTTTTTTTATCCAAAAATTAAAACAGGGCCCCCTATATCGAAGAAGTTAAAGTGGCTAATGATACATGTATTACATAAAGATGCAGTAGATGATATAGAGTACAGTATATACGTATACATATGAGATAAATAATGTAGGGTATGTAAACATTATATTAAGTAGCATTGTTTAAAGTGGCTAGTGATATATTTTACATCAATTCCCATCAATCCCATTATTAAAGTGGCTGGGGTTGAGTCAGTGTGTTGGCAGCAGCCACTCAATGTTAGTGGTGGCTGTTTAATAGTCTGATGGCCTTGAGATAGAAGCTGTTTTTCAGTCTCTCGGTCCCAGCTTTGATGCACCTGTACTGACCTCGCCTTCTGGATGATAGCGGGGTGAACAGGCAGTGGCTCGGGTGGTTGTTGTCCTTGATAATCTTTATGGCCTTCCTGTGACATCGGGTGGTGTAAGTGTCCTGGAGGGCAGGTAGTTTGCCCCCGGTGATGCATTGTGCAGACCTCACTACCCTCTGGAGAGCCTTACGGTTGTGGGAGGAGCAGTTGCCATACCAGGCGGTGATACAGCCCGACAGGATGCTCTCGATTGTGCATCTGTAGTAGTTTGTGAGTGCTTTTGGTGACAAGCCAAATTTCTTCAGCCTCCTGAGGTTGAAGAGGCGCTGCTGCGCCTTCTTCACGATGCTGTCTGTGTGGGTGGACCAATTCAGTTTGTCTGTGATGTGTACGCCGAGGAACTTAAAACTTACTACCCTCTCCACTACTGTTCCAACGATGTGGATAGGGGGGTGTTCCCTCTGCTGCTTCCTGAAGCCCACAATCATCTCCTTAGTTTTGTTGACGTTGAGTGTGAGGTTATTTTCCTGACACCACACTCCGAGGGCCCTCACCTCCTCCCTGTAGGCCGTCTCGTCGTTGTTGGTAATCAAGCCTACCACTGTTGTGTCAAAAAATATTCTTGAGAAATATTTAACTTACACACATTAACATGTTCAATACAGCAAATGTAAGATAAACATCTTGTTCATCTACCCATCATTTCCGATTTTTAAAACGTTTTACAGCGAAAACACAACATATATTTATGTTAGACCACCACCAAATCTAGAAAAAAACACAGCCATTTTTCCCAGCCAAAGATTGTCATAAAAGCAGGATTAGAGATAAAATGAATCACTAACCTTTTGAAAATATTCATCAGATGACACTCATATGACATGTTACACAATACATTTATGTTTTGTTCGATAATATGCATATTTATTTCCACAAATCTCGGTTTACATTGACGCCATGTTCAGAAATGCCTCCAAAATATCCGGAGGAATTATAGAAAGCTACGCCAGATAACTGAAATACTCATCATAAACTTTGACTAAAGATACATGTTCTACATATAATTAAAGATACACTGGTTCTTAATGCAACCGCTGTGTCAGATTTTTTAAAAACGTTACGAAAAAAGCCTACCCTGCAATAATCTGAGACAGCGCTCAGACGTAAATATATTTCTCCGCCATGTTGGAGTCAACAGAAATACGATATATTCCCTTACCTTTGATGATCTTTCATCGGAATGCAGTACAAGGAGTCCTAGTTCCACAATAAATCGTTGTTTTGTTCCATAATGTCCAATACTAGTGTCCAATTAGCTGCATTTGCTAGCACTTTCAGCTCACTTTCAGCTCACGTGCCCAAAAGCTGACGCTGGTCCAGGAGAACTCGGACGAAAACTTCAAAAAGATATATTCCAGGTCGAATAAACTGGTCTAAGTAGAGAATCAATCTTCAGGATGTTCTTTTCATATATATCCAAAAACGTTCCAACCGGAGCATACGTTTTCATCTGCAGCCAAATGGAACGATGGTGATATCCACAGACAAATGCGCCACAGGGAAATTGCATCCCGCCAAGACAGTGACTATTTCCCCTCCCATTCGGTCAAAGTTCAAACCAGAAGCTCCATTCCACGTTCTACTGAATGAGGACATCTAGTGGAAGGCGTAGGAAGATCCATATCTTATTTGGAAGTGAATATGCGATGACTTGAAATTAGACACGCATTCAGAATTTCACTTCCTGTTTGGAAGATTGCCTTCCCTATGAGTTCTGTTATACTCACAGACATAATTCAAACAGTTTTAGAAACGTCAGAGTGTTTTCTATCCAATAGTTATAATAATATGCATGTATTTGCAATCTAGGACAAAGTAGGATGCAGTTCACTATGGGCACGCAATTCATCCAATATGAAAATACTGCCCCCTATCCCCAACAAGTTTTAAGCTGACAATGACTTGGTGATAAAAACCTACAGCCGGCTTTCCATTGACAAGATGTGGTGTGTGTGACCCAAGATAGAGATAGCCTGGAGGAGTTTAGAACAATCCCTCATTGTCTCATCTTCCTGGCATCTGGGAAACTAAGCTGAGTTGGGGGTTAAACAACATCTCGTGCAGATAACCAGGAGATGGACCAAGGTTGCTTATGGGAGGGGTGGAACCATCGCTGACTAAGCATTTTTAGGTCTTATATAGGTTGTCTGTTTTTTCATTATCAGTTAAGCTCTCGTAAACACACACTTTGGAGTGTGGGGTCGACGGTTTCATTGTTGCAATAAATATAGAATAAAGATGATTGTTTGAAGAAAAGACAAAGTATCTCTCACATGGTTAGCATTTCCACCACACACGTCTGTTTTGGCCTGTTTTGACCTTGAGTTCTTGTGATATCAACTTGAAACAGAAAGAAGGAAAATGGAATGGGTACAAATTGGACATACAGTGGGGCAAAAAAATAATTTAGTCAGCCACCAATTGTGCAAGTTCTCCCACTTAAAAAGATGAGAGAGGCCTGTAATTTTCATCATAGGTACACTTCAACTATGACAGACAAAATTAGAAGAAAAAAATCCAGAAAATCACATTGCAGCATTTGGATGATCCAGAAGAAGATTGGGAGAATGTCATATGGTCAGATTAAACCAAAATATAACTTTTTGGTAAAAGCTCAACTCGTCGTGTTTGGAGGACAAAGAATGCTGAGTTGCATCCAAAGAACACCATACCTACTCTGAAGCATGGGGGTGGGAAAAACATGCTTTGGGGCTGTTTTTCTGCAATGGGACCATGACGAATGATCCGTATAAAGAAAAGAATGAATGGGGCCATGTATCATGAGATTTTGAGTGAAAACGTGGCTGGGTCTTTCAGCATGACAATGATCCCAAACACACCGCCCGGGCAACTAAGGAGTGGCTTCATTAGAAGCATTTCAAGGTCCTGGAGTGGCCTAGCCAGTCTCCAGATCTCAACCCCATAGAAAATCTTTGGAGGGAGTTGAAAGTCCGTGTTGCCCAGCAACAGCCCCAAAACATCACTGCTCTAGAGGAGATCTGCATGGAGGAATGGGCCAGCAACAGTGTGTGAATACCTTGTGACGATTTACAGAAAACGTTTGACCTCTGTAATTGCCAACAAAGGGTAGATAACAAAGTATTGATATAAACTTTTGTTATTGACCAAATACTTCTTTTCCACCATAATTTGCAAATAAATTCATTAAAAATCCTACAATGTGATTTTCTAGATTTTTTTTCTCATTTTGTCTGTCATAGTTGAAGTGTACCTATTATGAAAGTTACAGACCTCTCTCATCTTTTTAAGTGCGAGAACTTGCACAATTGGTGGCTGACTAAATACTTTTTTGCCCCACTGTATGTCACAAGTCACGACTTCACAGGAGAGCCGTTTGAATGTTTCTTTGTCAGAAATGCCTTCTCGAACATGGGAACTTTCATGTGCCTTACTAACAAACTTGTATGTCATCTGTAAATATAAATAAAATTGTTAAATTACGAGCCTTGTTGGTTAAGTCGCAGAAAAAGTAAGCAACCTTCCCACTAGCCATGATTGGCTGAGATAATAAGTGGGCTGGACATGCCAAGAGAGGAGAGCTTCTGCACTATAGAAGTCTTCTGTCTATTTGAGATGGTCAGTCTGTGTTGGTAATCCTGTCGAACGCAGATTTTTTAAATGTATTGTGTAGTGAAGTGTTGCTCTACACTCTCTGGAGGATCAAGTTTTGAAATCAGTGAAAATAGAGTGTGATAGCTAAAGAGAGAGAGAAAACACGTGTCACTGGATTATATCTTCATACTAAGGGCAACTGTGGCATGACATCCATGACAGGGAGACACGTCCATCATGCATGATGATGTATACAGGTAAGATAGTCTAGCATTAGCTAGCTACATTTACAGATTTTACACATTTCTAATTTTGACAGAAAGTGGTTTCATTTCAAGCTAAAGTGTAATGTTAGCTAGCTAGCTAATGTTGGCTGGCTGGCTCCCTAGCTGATGGTATTATTCGTATCCCAGAGCTGTTGTCTTTGCTAGTTAGAGCCTAGTGCTAGATAGCTAACTTTGAACCTGTTAAGTTAGCTCCCAGCATATTCACGCAGTGGTGTAATGACATGATTTGTCAATATCTTAATTGTTGTTTAACTAGCTAACGTTATGTGGCATGTGTGATTTCACACGTTGTTTACCTAGCTAGGTTCATTGTTTGCCTAGCTAGCTAGCTTTACTGTTAGCTGTCACCCATGACAGGGAGACACGTCCATCATGCATGATGATGTTTTCAGGTAAGGTAGTCTAGCATTAGCTAGCTACATTTAAAGATATTACACGTTTCTAATTTTGACAGAAAGTGGTTTCATTTCAAGCTAAAGTGTACTGTTAGCTAGCTGGCTGGCTCCTTAGCTGATGTTGTTATTCATATCCCACAGCTGTTTTCTTCGCTAGTTAGAACCTAATATTAGCTAGTTAACATTGAACCTGTTAGGTGAGCTCCCAGCATATTCATGCAATGTAGTAACAACATGATTTGGCATTTTGTTCATTGTTGTTTAACTAGCTAACGTTACGTGACGTGTGTGATCTTACACGTTGTTTCCCAAGCTAGGTTCATTGTTTACCGAGCTAGCTACATGTCTTAACCTTTTCAGACGTGAGTTCCAAATATCTCTCATGGTCGCCCCAGCATGAGTTGTTTTATGCACGTGATGTCAGAATGCACTTACTGTTCCAAAAGTTGATTATTACGCAACAGGACAGTTAACACGCGCTGCCTGCTAATTATCTATAGGCTATGTTTCAACTGGTCAATTTTAAATAATTTCCTAACAAGTTATATTTTCTAATAACAGTTTGCATTAAGGTGTGTTATGCCTCCTTATTAATTCACATAGAAGTAGCTGATTTCAGCTTTGCAGACAATTTATTTTAGAGGCTTTACTGAGCTGGATAAACTTGCCTCTTCAAGGAGAGCCCACCACACTTCACTCATGTTTGCGCAGATCAAGTATGCCTATTCCTCCTCTGACTTGCAAGAATTGGAACATTTTCTTGCTGGGGCTCGCTTTGCCTTTGTTGTTGTTTTCCTTACAAATAATAACTTTGGACATGTGTGCTTTGTTGCTTTGACAGCAAGTTCCTTATTTTCAGTATATTGTGTTGTCGTTTCTACTGTAGGTGCATACGGTATGTATGTATAGAGCATGATGTAGTTTAATTCACATGTTTTTAAGTACTTGTGACAAATAATGCATTCTGATTATTGCATCTATGGTAATGGACACCTACAGTATGATGTGTGTAAAATACTTTTTTGAAGGTTGTACTGATGATAATGAGCTAAGCTATTTGCCAGCTATGTGTGGCGCCTTGTTTGCTGAAACTATACAATGCATTCTAGGTGTCACGTAATCTGTCAGACCAAAGATTAATGAGGCGAAGGAATGGTTCACTCATCTCTTGGGTGAACTTCCAGAAGGGAATGAAGGAAAGTGGATGATCGTAGACAACACACCCCCTTCAACATGCATGCTATACACAGACCAAACTCATCTGGTCTCCTCTTATTATCTTTGGTCGATGCAAAAAACTAAACATTCCGGCTCGCACAAACTACCCATTGTCGGATTACTTTCAATTTCTAGAAATTGTATTACTCAATTATTTTGATCAATATTGAGCTCACCCGTGATGTGATTAATTATAAATAGTAATTGCTATTAGCTAATTCATATTGTAGTTTCTGTCAGCCGAGAGTTATACAAAATATGACCACTTGTGTTACTTCAGTCTTTCTTCAGTTAGCGCTCGGACAAATGCAGCCTACATTTTCCGGTTTGGATGATTGCGTTGTGCTGTAGCAACTTGTCTGAACATTGCATCCAAAAATAAACTGGTCACACTCTGGACATAACTGTGTTTGTGCAAAATGTTTCTGTGAAAAAAGATGCGGCCAGCTCAAATGCTGATTCTTGCGTCAATCGAAAATGGATGTTCTAAATAAGCGTTCTAATCACACCGGTTTGATCGTACGCAACACGGACCCCTATAGAACAATCACACCCATTTTTTGGTACTTGTGAAAAGGCTAAGCTAAAGTGTACATCATGCTTTGAAAATTGCCAGTGTCAGTAAACCTCTGGAAAGAAGTGTTATGAAATTGTTGCCAGCAGAGCTGGTTAGGCTGTTTCATGTTATCCATAGGTAAACAAATCATTGGCCAGAGCATCAAGTGTCCGCTCTGAATGCTCCGATTGCGAAACAAGAGGGGTGAGTCTAAAGCTTAAGAGGGTGTGAACGATGCTGAATAGGTGTAGACAAAGCAGAGCTCTTCACTAGATACAAAAGCAACAAAAAAGGCCATTATCTCAAAAGTGAGTTTACAAGTTTATCAACGTTCAAAGCAAAATTACTTTCCCGTTGTTCCCCAACAATGCAGTATAATATACCAGTTTGTAGCTCTGAGTCTCTACTTTTATCCAACGTAAAAATCACAATTTCAAATGTTGCTACAAAAGACAGAATCCAGGTAAAAAATGTCACAAATGTGTACATTTATACTTGAATTGTGCTTTGTTAGCTGGCTATTGATAGTCTGGTTCACAATAATTGTGTAAAATGTTTCTAAGGTTGTTTTCACATATAGTCCTCTTTAAAATAATTGATCTCAGTCCTCATTAAAGTGAACTCTGGGGTAAAAATGAGCAAAATAACTCAGTTCTCTTTGTATTCACACTGCCCTTGCCTTTGAATGAGGACTCAACTCTTTTGCCAGTTCACATCAACTATTTTGAGGACCGAGTCCCCTTTGCATTCACATTGCTATGTTTAGAAAGGAACCAAGATCTTTTTCCAACATGCACTCTGGGTTTTTACAAAGTGCAAGACAAGCCATTCAATCAGAAAGTGTTACAGCTATATATACCTACTTACAAGCTAATAGATTGCATTTAGTTAAAATATGAGAGATAATAATTGTAATCAGAAGGTACTATTAACATGTACATTTGATAAGTAACAGAATAAATAGCGATAGAATAACTGCAGAACAAATAATGCTCCAATTGAAAATTGTACACCCAAGGTAGGCTACTGCCCCTTTAAGAGTGAGAATCAATTTTGTACCCTATGTTGTGATTCTCACCAAATATGTTGTCCTCTCACACTATTCAACCCCCACAATCAATAAACAGCTTATGAAGCTCTCTTAGCCTATAGATCACATATTGCAAACACATAATCGGAACAAAATCTTCACACATTTTGGAATTTCTGTGCGTCCTTGACAATCGCTTAATCAATATCCAAAAACAGCACACATCCGCGAACCTCCACATCATCATCTTCTCTCTTTTGTAGAACCAATGTGTGGGATTATAGTAGGGGAAACGGTGCTGCAGTAGTCTAGTGTGTGGTGCGGGAATAATGACAAGCAAACCTGGGGAGCTTTGGGTTCACATTGTCCTAAAAAAGGGAACCGGACCAAAGAACTCAGGGGAACCAAACTCAGACCACCTCTCGAGATGGTCTCAGTTCGGTTTGCTTCAGGGGCTCTTTTGAAGGGTCTGAGTTAATTTGGAGTGTTCACACTGCACAAAAACATTATGCGAACTGCACTGAGTTCACAAAAATTGGCTGAAAGGGACCAAGTGTGAAAACAATGTTATATCGCCCTTAAAGCATTGAAATGAGATGGCATGGATGACATGCTCATTGTCACATGACACAGTACTTTTTAAATGTTACCTTCCCCCTTCTGTTTGATGACATGAGAAAAACAGCTCTTTCGAAATTCCAACCTCATTATTACGAGCCGCCTGCCAAGCTTTGCATTAAGGCCATTAATTATTTTTCAGTTAATTTTGCGAGCAGCCCCAATTACTGGTCATTTCTACTTCCTGCTCGGCTAGTTGGTAAGACTGTGTATGAGATTCCTGGTTGGCTCTTTGATCAGACTAAACAGAGCAGGGTTACGCTTGTTCTGCTGCCTGACATTAATGCTAATCACGCTTTAAATTTGGTTCCAGGAGATCCAAAACATACTGTAGTATAACAAGCATTACATGAACCAAAGAAGCTTCCTAAGCGGCCGTCACTATATAGAATCAAAGAACTAGGGTAATTTTATTCAGCTCAAATGGCGGAGAAAAATATGTACTTGCAATATGCATTGCAATATAATTTTTTACAGTTACAGTACGCAATGTATAGACAGCATTAAATATTTTGGGATAATGGAAACATTTCATTTGGCAGATTATAGCGTGAGTTTGCAGACTTGTGCCTTGTTTTTGCTTCTGCATTTACGTCAGTCCAAGTGTGGAGGAAGATTACTGTAGAACACGGAATAAATTGAAAACATAAAATTACTTGGCAAAGGCGAAGGCAATTATTGCATGCTAAACTCAGGTGCATCTATTATAATGGGAACAGCAAGCACCCTGTTTACATTTATCTTTTCAATTTTGCCTGTAAACTAATTCCATCTGTGACCTATGTTGAATGCTTCCTTGAAGAAAATGTTTTATTACTGCACTATCGTGGGGAGAGAGTGACATTTCTCATCCATTCGTTTCAAAGCTCACCTTCCCCTGAATGAGGGGAACAATAATGCATGTTCTTCTTTTACATAATTTCAAGGCAGTAGCATCATTACAGGGGGATTGTGTGTGATAGCCAATAGATCATTTTTGAACTCTGATTAGAAAGATGTCTGAGGATTCTTCTGACCACTGAGAGAGTCCATTATGTCTTCGTGACATTTGGAAAGGCCTGCGTAAAATGCTCACATCAGTACCATCTCTGTTCATTGGGATAAGGCTATGAGGTGGGAATCTCACCGTTATAGATTACCTTAAATCCCTAGATAGTATCACACCTGTTTTCCAGACACCATGGACAGCTCCCATGCGGTTTTCAAGGTACATGTTAATAAAGTGAACTTTGTGATAGGAAATAAAAATATAATAAAGTTTGTAGGTCCACCATAAGCATTATTCCTAGTAGTTCCATCCAAGTATAACTTTTCTCAGGGAGAGGTTATTTCGATCTGGAATATCTATAAAAAAAAGTATGTCACTGTGGACATAAACCAGTGGGATGCTGGTATGTATTTCTGAATCAATTAAGAGCAGATTGTTTTATTTTAATCTTAAAATTATATTCTGCAGTGGGATGGGTTAGTGATTACAGCTTCAGAGTGTGAGGCTCCATGATGGAGAAACGTGTGGCATTTTGTCCCCCTGCACATTGCCGCACACACATTACACAACATCTGTGGTTGCTCCACAAAAAGTTTTGTGATTATGCTGAGGGACTTGGAGGTAATTTGTGGTTTAATATGGTTCCCTACTTTATTGCTCCAGTCCAGCGCAAGGGGGAGTTAGAGCACTGATTATAATTTTGGGTTCAAGGGCACTACTGTGTTTCTAACTGATAATGAAGGGGAGACATAAACCTAAATTGTGCACAGCGTCAGTATTACTTACTAAAACTGTTGTTACACTAACGTTTTCATTAGCATTATTTTGCTCTTACTACAGTACTGTAGCCCATTCCCGATCAGTTACAGCACCTGAGTGCAGCAACACAAGCTGTGTTGCTACATATGCTGGTTCAATGCCTGTCCCAGCCTTAACTGGGAGACCCATAAGATGACTGTAGGTTTTTAGTTTCTCTCCCTCTAAAAACAGAAATAAATCATTCTAAATAACAAACTGCCTTTATTTACAAATCAGTAACAATGTCTCACCCCATGTTCAAGAATGGACTTTTTGTCACTCGTTTTACATTATTTGAAAATAAAAATAATTTCCAAAATATTTTTTTTTTTAAATGTCACGACTTCTGCCGAAGACATTGCCTCTCCTTGTTCGGGCGGTGCTCGACGTTCGACGTCACCGGTCTTCTAGCCATCATTGATCCTTTTTTTATTTTCCATTGGTTTTGTCTTGTCTTCCCACACACCTGTTTTCAAACCCATTCATTACCTGTTGTGTATTTAACCCTCTGTTTCCCCTCATGTCTGTGTCAGAGATTGTTTTATTGTCAGTGTAGTGTGATTGTTGTATAGGTGCGCGTCGGGTCCTCGTACCCATGTTTGTTTGTTTATGTTTATTTTTTTATTTTTTTATTTTTTTCGCTCCAAGGTGGCATAGCAGTTCAGACGTCTTTTGTCCTCGTCTTGTCGTGTCCTGTATATATATATATTTACAACTTTTTTTCACATACATTTTATTTTTATTTTCCATCAACTCATCTTCAAAACACTCTCCTGCAACCCGCCTCACCAATTTATATTTATAAAAAAGTATTATTTACCTCAAATCTGTAATCCTCCAAGAAGCTAGCCAGAAACTCCAAGAAGCTAGCCTGAAACTAGCCAGAAGCTAGCCAGAAGCTAATCCAGAAGCTAGTTCAGAAGCTAGTTAGCTCCTTTACTGGCAAATCGTTAGTATTCAGCTAACCACGGTTTGTGGTCATCAGCTATCCTTTAGCTCGAAAATCTATCGCCAGTTCTGTACGGCGCAGCGCGGCTCGGAACGGAACATACCGGACCAATTTTTCTCTCCATGTCCCTGGATTTCGACTGCTCTCTGGACATTCATACCCGGATCTCACAGCTAGCTAGCTGCTATCCGTGTGACTATCGGCCTTCGTCGATTCCGGAGCAAACATCAATTATTCCGGAGCTAGCCAGCTCCGTCAATCACTCCTGAGTTCCATCAATCACTCCTGGGCTGCAGTCACCTATCCGGACCCGTTTTACTGCCTACGCGGAGCCCCACCGGGCCTTCACAACTGGACTGCCGACGTTATCTACCCGAAGGAGATCCGGCTGGCTCCTCCGTCGCGACGTTACCTGAACGCCCATCTGCGGCCTGCTAACCATTAGCTGTCTTACCGGCTGCTATCTGAATAGACAATCGGACAATTTATTTATTTTTATTATTATTATGTTTTCTTCTTGGGCCTCTGTAACTATATCTATTTCTTTTTATTTTTGTTGTTGTTGTGTGATTTGGATTAATCCCCTCTACCACACGGAACCCCACTAATCTACTGACGGAACGCAAGAGGTGGCTAACAACAGACCTCCATCCTATGCTAGCTTGCTACCGATGGCCTGGCTAGCTGTCTAAATCACCAACCAACCTCTCCACTCACTGGACCCTTTTGATCACTCGACTAAGCATGCCTCTCCTTAATGTCAATATGTCTTGTCCATTGCTGTTCTGGTTAGTGTTTATTGGCTTATTTCACTGTAGAGCCTCTAGTCCTGCTCACCATACCTTATCCAACCTATTAGTTCCACCACCCACACATGCAATGACATCTCCTGGTTTCAATGATGTTTCTAGAGACAATATCTCTCTCTTCATCACTCAATACCTAGGTTTACCTCCACTGTATTCACATCCTACCATACATTTGTCTGTACATTATACCTTGATGCTATTTTATCACCCCAGAAACCTCCTTTTACTCTATGTTCCAGACGTTCTAGACGACCAATTCTCATAGCTTTTAGCCGTACCCTTATTCTACTCCTCCTATGTTCCTCTGGCGATGTAGAGGTGAATCCAGGCCCTGCAGTGCCTAGCTCCACTCCTATTCCCCAGGCGCTCTCTTTTGATGACTTCTGTGACCGTAATAGCCTTGGTTTCATGCATGTTAACATTAGAAGCCTCCTCCCTAAGTTTGTTCTATTCACTGCTTTAGCATACTCAGCCAACCCGGATGTTCTAGCTGTGTCTGAATCCTGGCTTAGGAAGACCACCAAAAATTCAGAAATTTTAATTCCAAACTACAACATTTTCAGACAAGATAGAACTGCCAAAGGGGGCGGTGTTGCAATCTACTGCAAAGATAGCCTGCAGAGTTCTGTCCTACTATCCAGGTCTGTACCCAAACAATTTGAACTTCTACTTTTAAAAATCCACCTCTCTAAAAACAAGTCTCTCACCGTTGCCACCTGCTATAGACCACCCTCTGCCCCCAGCTGTGCTCTGGACACCATATGTGAACTGATTGCCCCCCATCTATCTTCAGAGTTCGTGCTGCTAGGTGACCTAAACTGGAACATGCTTAACACCCCAGCCATCCTACAATCTAAACTTGATGCCCTCAATCTCACACAAATTATCAATGAACCTACCAGGTACCTCCCCAAAGCCTTAAACACGGGCACCCTCATAGATATCATCCTAACCAACTTCCCCTCTAAATACACCTCTGCTGTCTTCAACCAAGATCTCAGCGATCACTGCCTCATTGCCTGCATCCGTAATGGGTCAGCGGTCAAACGACCTCCACTCATCACTGTAAAAGCTCCCTGAAACACTTCTGCGAGCAGGCCTTTCTAATCGACCTGGCCGGGGTATCCTGGAAGGATATTGATCTCATCCCGTCAGTAGAGGATGCCTGGATTTTTTAAAAATGCCTTCCTAACCATCTTAAATAAACATGCCCCATTCAAGAAATTTAGAACCAGGAACAGATATAGCCCTTGGTTCTCCCCAGACCTGACTGCCCTTAACCAACACAAAAACATCCTATGGCGTTCTGCATTAGCATCGAACAGCCCCGTGATATGCAGCTGTTCAGGGAAGCTAGAAACCATTATACACAGGCAGTTAGAAAAGCCAAGGCTAGCTTTTTCAAGCAGAAATTTGCTTCCTGCAACACTAACTCAAAAAGTTCTGGGACACTGTAAAGTCCATGGAGAATAAGAACACCTCCTCCCAGCTGCCCACTGCACTGAAGATAGGAAACACTGTCACCAATGATAAATCCACCATAATTGAGAATTTCAATAAGCATTTTTCTACGGCTGGCCATGCTTTCCACCTGGCTACTCCTATCCCGGACAACAGCACTGCACCCCCAACAGCAACTCGCCCAAGCCTTCCCCATTTCTCCTTCTCCCAAATCCATTCAGCTGATGTTCTGAAAGAGCTGCAAAATCTGGACCCCTACAAATCAGCCGGGCTAGACAATCTGGACCCTTTCTTTCTAAAATTATCTGCCGAAATTGTTGCCACCCCTATTACTAGCCTGTTCAACCTCTCTTTCGTGTCGTCTGAGATTCCCAAAGATTGGAAAGCAGCTGCGGTCATCCCCCTCTTCAAAGGGGGACACTCTTGACCCAAACTGCTACAGACCTATATCTATCCTACCGTGCCTTTCTAAGGTCTTCGAAAGCCAAGTCAACAAACAGATTACCGACCATTTCGAATCTCACCATACCTTCTCTGCTATGCAATCTTGTTTCAGAGCTGGTCATGGGTGCACCTCAGCCACGCTCAAGGTCCTAAACGATATCTTAACCGCCATCGATAAGAAACATTACTGTGCAGCCGTATTCATTGATCTGGCCAAGGCTTTCGACTCTGTCAATCACCACATCCTCATCGGCAGACTCGACAGCCTTGGTTTCTCAAATAATTGCCTCGCCTGGTTCACCAACTACTTCTCTGATAGAGTTCAGTGTGTCAAATCGGAGGGTCTGCTGTCCGGACCTCTGGCAGTCTCTATGGGGGTGCCACAGGGTTCAATTCTTGGACCGACTCTCTTCTCTGTATACATCAATGAGGTCGCTCTTGCTGCTGGTGAGTCCCTGATCCACCTCTACGCAGACGACACCATTCTGTATACTTCCGGCCCTTCTTTGGACACTGTGTTAACAACCTTCCAGGCAAGCTTCAATGCCATACAACTCTCCTTCCATGGCCTCCAATTGCTCTTAAATACAAGTAAAACTAAATGCATGCTCTTCAACCGATCGCTACCTGCACCTACCAGCCTGTCCAACATCACTACTCTGGACGGCTCTGACTTAGAATACGTGGACAACTACAAATACTTAGGTGTCTGGTTAGACTGTAAACTCTCCTTCCAGACCCATATCAAACATCTCCAATCCAAAGTTAAATCTAGAATTGGCTTCCTATTTCGCAACAAAGCATCCTTCACTCATGCTGCCAAACTTACCCTTGTAAAACTGACCATCCTACCAGTCCTCGACTTTGGCGATGTCATTTACAAAATAGCCTCCAATACCCTACTCAACAAATTGGATGCAGTCTATCACAGTGCAATCCGTTTTATCACCAAAGCCCCATATACTACCCACCATTGCGACCTGTACGCTCTCGTTGGCTGGCCCTCGCTTCATACTCGTCGCCAAACCCACTGGCTCCATGTCATCTACAAGATCCTGCTAGGTAAAGTCCCCCCTTATCTCAGCTCGCTGGTCACCATAGCATCTCCCACCTGTAGCACACGCTCCAGCAGGTATATCTCTCTAGTCACCCCCAAAACCAATTCTTTCTTTGGCCGCCTCTCCTTCCAGTTCTCTGCTGCCAATGACTGGAACGAACTACAAAAATCTCTGAAACTGGAAACACTTATCTCCCTCACTAGCTTTAAGCACCAACTGTCAGAGCAGCTCACAGATTACTGCACCTGTACATAGCCCACCTATAATTTAGCCCAAACAACTACCTCTTTCCCAACTGTATTTAATTTTTATTTATTTATTTATTTTGCTCCTTTGCACCCCATTATTTTTATTTCTACTTTGCACATTCTTCCATTGCAAAACTACCATTCCAGTGTTTTACTTGCTATATTGTATTTACTTTGCCACCATGGCCTTTTTGCCTTTACCTCCCTTCTCACCTCATTTGCTCACATTGTATATAGACTTGTTTATACTGTATTATTGACTGTATGTTTGTTTTACTCCATGTGTAACTCTGTGTCGTTGTATCTGTCGAACTGCTTTGCTTTATCTTGGCCAGGTCGCAATTGTAAATGAGAACTTGTTCTCAACTTGCCTACCTGGTTAAATAAAGGTAAAATAAATAGTGTTATGGAGCATACTCCGTGGACTTTATTAAAAGACTCCATTTTTCACTCCATTTGACTCTCCTGCGCCTGACTTCCCTGCCACCTATTACACCTATGCATGACAGAATCTCTGACCTTAATATATGAAGTCAGCAGGAGAGGACACTATGCCCATGGAGCTGGAGGAACGCGTTCAGGAACAAGCGAGGGAGCTTGACGTTATCAGCTCCGTCATGGATCACATTGTCATGAAAATGGATCGCTGGAAGAGACAGGGAGTTTCTCCAGCGCCACCACCACCACAACCGGAATCTCCCGTGAACATTTTTTCCTCTCCGGAATCTAAGATCCATTTATCCCTACCTACGGGATACAACGGAGATACTGCCGGCTGCCAGGGTTTCCTCCTTAAACTGAACTTGTATCTAGCCACGGCCTCCCCAGTACCATCTGACCATGAGAAGAGTTACGCCCTCGTCTCATGCCTCACCGGGAAAGCCCTGGAATGGGCCAGCGCTGTGTGTAGTGGGGAGGATGCGGCGCTGGACCATTTTGAGGAGTTCACCCGCCCATTCCGGATAGTATTCGATCACCCACCTGAAGGCAAAGCAGCGGGTGAGCTTCTCTATCATCTGAGGCAGGAGACGAGGAGTGCACAGGATTTTGCTTTGGAGTTTAGGACCTTGGCTGCCGGCGCTGGATGGAGCGACAGGGCTCTGATCGACCATTACCGTTGTAGTCTACGCGAGGACGTCCGTCAGGAGCTGGCCTGTAGAGACACCACCCTCACCTTCGACCAGCTGGTGGACATGTCCATCGAGCTGGACAACATGCTGGCTACTCGTGTACGTCTAGATCGGGGTCTGGTTGTTCCATCCTCCCGCACCCTCTCTCCCGAACCTATGGAATTGGGAGGGATGGTGCGCAGGGAGACCGGAGGGGGTTCCCGCTCGAGCACCATTCAAGGTCGCAGAGAGCACACTGCTGGTCGGTGCCGGGTTGGTTCCTCAGGGAATAGAGAGGGCAGGCAGGGCATTCTGGCGTCACCCTAGGTGAGTAGGCACCATTCTCATCCAGAGCCCTCTGCTGCACTAATGTTTGTCTCTGTCTCTTTTCCTGATTTTTCACTGCATTCCCAGTATAAGGCGCTAGTAGATTCAGGTGCTGCTGGGAATTTCATTAATAAAAGTCTAGCTCATAGTTTAGGGATCCCTATTGTTCCTGTGGATATGCCTTTCCCTATTCATGCCTTAGATAGTTGACCATTAGGGTCAGGGTTTATCAGGGAGGCACCTTTGTGTATGATAACGCAGGAGGGTCACAAGGAGAAGATTAGTCTTTTCCTTATTGATTCTCCTGCGTATTCTGTGGTGCTAGGCCTACCCTGGTTAGTTTGTCATAACCCCACTGTTTCTTGGCCACAGAGGGCTCTCACGGGGTGGTCGCGAGAATGCTCAGGTCGGTGTTTAGGGGTTTCCGTTGGTGCTACTACGGTGGAAAGTCCAGACCAGGTCTCCACCGTGCGCATTCCCCCGAATATGCCGATTTGGCTCTCGCCTTCTGTAAAGAGAAGGCGACTCAATTACCACCCCATCGACGGGGGGATTGTGCGATAGATCTCCTGGTAGACGCTGCATATCCCAAGAGTCACGTGTATCCCCTGTCGCAAGCGGAGACGGAGGCTATGGAGACATATGTCTCTGAATCCCTGCATCAGGGGTTCATTCAGCCATCCATTTCACCCGTCTCTTCGAGTTTCTTTTTTGTGAAAAAAAGGATGGTGGTTTACGCCCGTGCGTTGATTGTCGAGGTCTTAATAAAATCACAGTGAAATATAGTTACCCGCTACCTCTGATCAATACGATTATTGAGTTAATGCACGGGGCACGTTTTTTCACAAAATTGGATCTCAGGAGTGCGTACAATCTGGTGCGTATTAAGAAGGGTGATGAGTGGAAGACGGCATTTAGCACCACCTCAGGTCATTATGAGTACCTGGTCATGCCATATGGGTTGATGAATGCATCAGTTTTCCAATCATTTGTAGATGAGATCTTCAGGGACCTGCACGGGCAGGGTGTAGTGGTGTATATCGATGATATTCTGATATACTCTGCTACACGCGCCGAGCATGTGTCCCTGGTGCGCAGGGTGCTTGGGCGCCTGTTGGAGCATGATCTATATGTCAAGTCTGAGAAATGCTTGTTTTTCCAACAATCCATCTCCTTCCTAGGGCATCGGATTTCCACTTCAGGAGTGGAGATGGAGAGCGACCGCATTACAGCCGTGCGTAATTGGCCGACTCCAACCACGTTAAAGGAGTTGCAGCGTTTTTTGGGGTTTTCCAATTACTACCGGAGGTTTATCAGGGGTTTTGTTCAGGTGGCAGCTCCCATTACCTCATTGCTAAAGGGGGGCCCGGTGCGCTTGCAGTGGTCGGCTGAGGCGAATAGGGCTTTTGAGCACCTGAAGACTCTGTTTACCTCGGTGCCTGTGCTGGCTCATCCGGATCCCTCTTTGCCATTCATAGTGGAGGTGGACGCATCCGAAGCTGGGATAGGAGCAGTGCTCTCTCAGCGTTCGGGTATGCCACTGAAGCTTCGCCCCTGTGCTTTCTTTTCAAAGAAGCTCAGCACGGCAGAGCGAAACTATGATGTGGGGAACCGAGAGCTGTTAGCTGTCGTAGAAGCTTTGAAGGTGTGGAGGCATTGGCTTGAGGGGGCTAAACACCCTTTTCTCATCTGGACTGACCACCGCAATCTGGAGTATATCCGGCAGGCGAAGAGATTGAATCCTCGCCAGGCAAGGTGGGCCATGTTTTTCACTCGTTTTGTGTTTACTCTTTCTTACAGACCAGGCTCCCAGAACGTTAAGGCGGACGCATTGTCTCGGCTGTATGACACAGAGGAGCGGTCCATGGATCCCACTCCCATACTCCCAGCTTCGTGTCTGGTGGCGCCTGTAGTGTGGGAGCTGGACGCGGACATTGAGCGGGCGTCACGTGCAGAGCCTTCTCCCCCTGGGTGTCCAGCTGGTTGTCTGTACGTTCCGTCTGCTGTCCGCGACCGATTGATATATTGGGCTCACACGTCACCCTCCTCTGGTCATCCTGGGATAGGTCGGACGATGCGCTGTCTTGAAGGGAGGTACTGGTGGCCCACTTTAGCTAAGGACGTGTGGATTTATGTTTCTTCCTGCTCGGTGTGTGCCCAGTGCAAGGCTCCTAGACACCTGCCCAGAGGTAAGCTACAACCTCTACCCGTTCCTCAACGGCCGTGGTCGCACCTGTCGGTGGAGTTTTTGACTGATCTTCCACCTTCACAGGGTTACACCACGATCCTGGTCGTTGTGGATCGGTTTTAAAAGTCCTGTCATCTCCTCCCTTTGCCCGGTCTCCCTACGGCCTTACAAACTGCAGAGGCCCTGTTTACACACGTTTTCCGGCACTATGGGGTGCCTGAGGATATAGTGTCTGATCGGGGTTCCCAGTTCACATCAAGGGTCTGGAAGGCGTTCATGGAGCGTCTGGGGATCTCGGTTAGTCTTACCTCAGGTTTTCACCCCGAGAGTAATGGGCAGGTGGAGAGAGTTAACCAGGATGTGGGTAGGTTTCTGCGGTCTTATTGCCAGGAACGGCCCCTGCGGTGGACAATTGGTTTCGACACGCTGAGGAGACCTGGGAGGCAGCCCACATCCACCTTCAGCGTGCCATAAGGTGCCAGAAAATTGGCGCAGACCGTCGCCGCAGTGAGGCCCCAGTGTTCGCACCAGGGGACAGGGTGTGGCTCTCGACCCGAAACCTGCCCCTTCGCCTGCTCTGCCGAAAGCTGGGGCTGCGGTTTGTGGGGCCGCTTAAAGTCCTGAGGAGAGTGAACGAGGTATGTTATAGGTTACAACTACCCACTCATTACCGTATTAACCCCTCGTTCCATGTGTCTCTCCTCAGGCCGATGGTGACTGGCCCGCTCCAGGAGGCTGAAGTGCGTAATGTTCCTCCGCCTCCTCTAGACATCGAGGGTGTTCCGGCGTACTCTGTTCGATCCATTTTGGATTCGAGACGTCGGGCGAGGGACCTTCAGTACCTCGTGGACTGGGAGGGGTACGGGCCGGAGGAGAGATGCTGGGTTCCGGTGGAGGACGTGTTAGATCCTTCCATGTTATCAGAATTCCACCGTCTCCATCCGGATCGCCCTGCACCTCGCCCTCCGGGTCGTCCCCGAGGTCGGTGTCGACGCGCAGCTGGAGCCGCGCGTCAGGGGGGGGGTACTGTCACGACTTCTTCCGAAGTCATTGCCTCTCCTTGTTCGGGCGGTGCTCGGCGTTCGACGTCACCGGTCTTCTAGCCATCATTGATCCGTTTTTCATTTGTCAAAATAAACAAAGCAATTATTATTTTTATTAATAATTTAGAATGATATAAAAGCCCCTTGGATATTCTCACAGATATATTATTAACCCTGTTATTAGCAGGACAAAATATATTGGTCATGGCTCTTGAGTGACGCACAATTAGATTGCCTTGCAGTTCTTCAGCTGTATCCACTGAAACAGAGGTGGGCACACAAGATTCAAAGCACGAGGGCAGGGAGCACGGGATGGGCCTCAGAGTCACGCACAGAAGACCGACCTAGCCCATGGGAAGGGAGGAGGGGGGGGTGGACCCCGCTCCACTGGGTAGCACAGAGCAACACTTTAAGGGGCATTGCACTAATAATGGCGCTGGCTACGGAAACGTTCCTGCTTTTCTTATTGCCAGTCTGCACCTTCAAACTAAACAATGTAACTAATAATGGTGTGAGAAATGCCCGTGAGATATGAATTCGGTGTGCAGCTAAGATTAATTATTAAAGGATTAGACCTCTCACTAAAGGCGTCACTCAAAAGTTATACTTAAATCCGAATTTGGATTCAACTAAAAATTTTATGAAAAGCTAGCATTTCAATTCCCAAATTCTAATAGTAATTGGAAAGGTAGATACAAATTATTTGTGAAATTGTGGTTACGATAAAGAATGTTAACAAGATGCTGTGTTTTTGTTTACAGTAGTGATGGACAACTGGTGGCATTTTGAAAAGAGGTTTTCAAACACTTGTAGCCAGATTAACAGAACAGTAGACTCTTTATTGCCCAGCTACTGTAGGTGTGAACATCTGCAATGTATTAGATGCTTAAGTTCAATTTCAGTTCAATCCAACCGGAAAAGACAAAACAAATAATACACCAAAAAGTATTATTATTATTATGTATCACATCTGACTGTGATTGGGAGTCCCATAGGGTGGCGCACAATTGGCCCAGCGTTTCTCTCCCTCTAAAAACAGAAATAAATATTTTGGCCTTCACAAAAATTATTTTGCCCTTTATTCAAATTACAATCGCTCACTTTCATTTAAAAAAAAAATGAAATCGCCTCCAAAATATTGCTATATATTATGAAGTTGATGCCACAGCCATATAGCCCGGCACCTACAGTGCATAAAGCTGAGTGACTCACTTATTCATGGCTTTGGATCAAAATAAATAAGTACAGTGCCTTGCGAAAGTATTCGGCCCCCTTGAACTTTGCGACCTTTTGCCACATTTCAGGCTTCAAACATAAAGATATAAAACTGTATTTTTTTGTGAAGAATCAACAACAAGTGGGACACAATCATGAAGTGGAACGACATTTATTGGATATTTCAAACTTTTTTAACAAATCAAAAACTGAAAAATTGGGCGTGCAAAATTTCAGAGTGCTTTCTATCCAAATACAGTGGGGCAAAAAAGTATTTAGTCAGCCACCAATTGTGCAAGTTCTCTCACTTAAAAAGATGAGAGAGGCCTGTAATTTTCATCATAGGTACACTTCATCTATGACAGACAAAATTAGGGAAAAAATCCAGAAAATCACATTGTACGATTTTTAATGAATTTATTTGCAAATTATGGTGGAAAATAAGTATTTGGTCACCTACAAACAAGCAAGATTTCTGGCTCTCACAGACCTGTGACTTCTTCTTTAAGAGGCTCCTCTGTCCTCCACTCGTTACCTGTATTAATGGCACCTTTTTGAACTTGTTATCAGTATAAAAGACACCTGTCCACAACCTCAAACAGTCACACTCCAAACTCCACTATGGCCAAGACCAAAGAGCTGTCAAAGGACACCAGAAACAAAATTGTAGACCTGCACCAGGCTGGGAAGACTGAATCTGCAATAGGTAAGCTGCTTGGTTTGAAGAAATCAACTGTGGGAGCAATTATTAGGAAATGGAAGACATACAAGACCACTGATAATCTCCCTCGATCTGTGGCTCCACGCAAGATCTCACCCTGTGGGGTCAAAATGATCACAAGAACGGTGAGCAAAAATCCCAGAACCACATGGGGGGACCTAGTGAATGACCTGCAGAGACCTGGGACCAAAGTAACAAAGCCTACCATCAGTAACACACTACGCCGCCAGGGACTCAAATCCTGCAGTGCCAGACGTGTCTCCCTGCTTAAGCCAGTACATGTCCAGGCCCATCTGAAGTTTGATAGAGAGCATTTGGATGATCCAGAAGAAGATTGGGGGAATGTCATATGGTCAGATGAAACCAAAATATAACTTTTTGGTAAAAACTCAACTCGTCGTGTTTGCAGGACAAAGAATGCTGAGTTGCATCCAAAGAACACCATACCTACTGTGAAGCATGGGGGTGGAAACATCATGCTTTGGGGCTGTTTTTCTGCAAAGGGACCAGGATGACTGATCCGTGTGAAGGAAAGAATGAATGGGGCCATGTATCGTGAGATTTTGAGTGAAAACCTCCTTCCATCAGCAAGGGCATTGAAGATGAAACGTTGCTGGGTCTTTCAGCATGACAATGATCCCAAACACACCGCCCGGGCAACGAAGGAGTGGCTTCGTAAGAAGCATTTCAAGGTCCTGGAGTGGTCTAGCCAGTCTCCAGATCTCAACCCCATAGAAAATCTTTGGAGGGAGTTGAAAGTCCGTCTTGCCCAGCAACAGCCCAGCAACAGTCTCCAGATCTCAACCCCATAGAAAATCTTTGGAGGGAGTTGAAAGTCCGTGTTGCCCAGCAACAGCCCCACATCACTGCCCTAGAGGAGATCTGCATGGAGGAATGGGCCAAAATATCAGCAACAGTGTGTGAAAACCTTGTGAAGACTTACAGAAACATTTGACCGCTGTCATTGCCAACAAAGGGTATATAACAAAGTATTGAGGTAAACTTTTGTTATTGACCAAATACTTATTTTCCACCATAATTTGCAAATAAATTCATTAAAAATCCCACAATGTGAATTTCTGGATTTTTTTTCTCATTTTGTCTTTCATAGTTGAAGTGTACCTATGATGAAAATTACAGGCCTCTCTCATCTTTTTAAGTGGGAGAACTTGCACAATTGGTGGCTGACTAAATACTTTTTTGCCCCACTGTATACCAATACTATGCATATATTAGCAACTGGGACTGAGTAGCAGGCAGTTTACTCTGGGCACCTTATTCATCCAAGCTACTCAATACTGCCCCCAGCCATAAGAAGTTAAATTATCTACTACAGCCACTATTGAAGGCTATCAAATGCTTCTCAAATATGCCCTCTGGTGGTTAAACTAGCAATTAAATAACATGCCATAGAATTCTGCGAAGCAGTAAACTGCAACTTACGAACCACTGTTTGTGTATGTGACTGCTGCATGCAGTACAATCCCCAATGGTGGTGTAGAAGCACATTCTGCTTAGAATTCATATGATGGTCTCTTTACGGCAAGACTTTCAGGAATCTCTTAAATATGTTTATTTATTTGTCCAAGCAAGGACATATAAATGGACAGTTTTGCACCACACATTTTAGCTCTACACTGTAAAAAAGAAAGAAAAAATAATGAATACAAGCTAAGTCTATCTCCCTGAACCGAGAGGTTGAGAGAGAGAGAGAGAGAGAGAGAGAGAGAGAGAGAGAGCGAGCTCCTGCAGCTCGCCCATCAGGCTGTGCTCAGAAATGACAAGGTATTGAGTTTAGGATTAGGGAAGCTTTTTGCAGGGTTAGAGCTGCTGACCCTGCACAGCCCCTGCACGGATAGCAACAATGGCATTTGCAGCACCGGTGCCAAGGGTGCTGCCATTCAGTAATGAGATGTGGAGCCATCTGCTGTGCCATCTTTGGGACACTGAAGACACCGTATGCTATAATGGGTGATTAACACTCAAGGCACAACCTCACAACGTGATTGCAAGTTTGTACCCGTATTCTACAATTTCGCCTCTTCGGTTTAACTGTCATAGTAAATGTTTCTGTCTGTGTTCTATAACCAAACTGAAGAAAGTATTTTTTCCCAGGAGAATAGAATGACATTTTGTTTTTTCAAATTAAGGCAATTTGTATTAAGTTATTAACATAATGACGCAGCAATATTCTCCATATGTATCTTTGCTTCTCTTGAATATAGATATGCACTGGAATAATTAGTGGACATTTCATTAAGCATAGCACATCTTATTAAGAGCAATCTTCAAATAGCATAGATGTAATGAGCAAGGAAAATGCCCTATATTCATAGAAACACTGGCAAAGATCCTCATACTTAAGCGTGACTCACCATTATGCAACATTTAATGAACTCAAATCAATAAATCACCCTTGTCCTGTAGGACTTTCCAAACATAGTGCAGCTGTCAACTTAAAACCAAGCTATAACTCACAGAATAAGTCCAATATAACCAGAGGCTCTTCTGCATTGCCAGGCGGATGCTCTTAGTACAGGCATGAGTTGGTGAAGGGAAATACCATAAACTAAATGGCTTACCAGGCAAATAGATTTTACACTTGTAAAGTTTTGTTAGCCTTAGATACTGTATTGGCTGTTAGGTAGAGAACTGCTGAATCATCATTTGTGTTTAATAGACATTAATAGACACACGTTTGACAAATGCCACCCAAATTGAACACATACGTAGCTGATTCACAGCATATACAGCATTCAGGAATTTATGGTCACACACACATACACAACAACATTGTAATATCCACATGAGTCTGTTTATACACTATATTCCACAGACTGCTAAATGAGAGCTAATTACAGTGGTTAATCCTCCCTGGCTGTATAGGTATGTGTATATATACAGTCCAGTTAAAAGATTGCACACACCGACTCATTCAAGAGTTTTTGTATATTTTTACTATTTTCTACATCGTAGAATAATAGTGAAGACATCAAAACTATGAAATAACACATATGGAATCATGTAGTAACCCCATAAAAGTGTTCAACAAATCAAAATGTATATTATATTTGAGATTCTTCAAAGTAGCTTCCCTTTGCCTTGATGATAGCTTTGCACACTCTTGGTCTTGGCATTCTCTCAACCAGCTTCACCTGTAAGGCTTTTCCAACAGTCTTCCAAGGAGTTCCCACACATACTGAGCACTTAGTGGCTACTTTTCCTTCACTCTGGGGTCCAACTCATCCCAAACCATCTCAATTGGGTTAAAGTCGGGTGATTTTGGAGGCCAGGTCATCTGATGCAGCACTCCATTACTCTTCTTCTTCTTCTTCAAAGAGTCCTTACACCGCCTGGAGGTGTGTTGGGTCATTGTCCTGTTGAAAAACAAATGATAGTCCTACTAAGCGAGAACCAGATGGGATGGTGTATCGCTGCAGAACGCTGTGGTAGCCATGCTGGTTAAGTGTGCCTTGAATTCTAAATAAATCACAGACAGTGTCACTACCCCCACACCATCACACCTCCTCCTCTATGTTTCACAGTGGGAACCACAAATGCATAGATCATCCATTCACCTACTCCGCGTCTCACAAAGACACGATGGTTGGAACCAAAAATACGAAATTGGGACTCATCAGACCAAAGGACAGATTTCCATCGGTCTAATGCCCATTGCTCGTGTTTCTTCGCCCAAGCAAATCTCTTCTTCTTATTGGTGTCCTTTAGTAATGGTTTCTTTGCAGCAATTCGACCATGAAGGCCTGATTCTGACATTCTCCTCTGAACAGTTGATGTTGGGGTGTATCTGTTAATTGAACTCTATGAAGCATTTATTTGGACTGCAATTTCTGAGGCTGGTAACTCTAATGAACCTATCCTCTGCAGCAGAGGTAACTGTGGGTTTTTTTTGCGACTGCACTTGAAGATACTTTAAAAGTTCTTGACATTTTCTGGAATCACTGAACCTCATGTCTCCAAGTAATGATGGACTGTTGTTTCCCTTTGCTTGTTTGAGCTGTTCTTGCCGTAATATGGACTTGGTATATTACCAAATAGGGCTATCTTCTGTTTACCACCCCTACCTTGTCATAACACAACTGATTGGCTCAAACGCATTAAGGAAATAAATTCCTCAAATTAACTTTTAACAAAGGCACACCTGTTAATTGAAATGCATTCCAGGTGACTACCTCATGAAGCTGGTTGAGAGAATGCCAAGTGTGTGCATAGCTGTCATCAGGGCAAAGTGTGGCTACTTTGAAGAATCTGAAAAGAAGTATATTTTTATTTCTTTAACACGTTTTTTGTTTACATGATTCCATATGTGTTATTTCATAGTTTTGATGTCTTCACTATTATTCTACAATGTAGAAAATAGTCAAAATAAAGAAAAACCCTTGAATGAGTAGGTGTGTCCAAACTTTTGACTGGTATTGTATGTTAATATGACGTGTTATCATAATCAAATCAAAATCAAATCAAATCCAATTTATTTATATAGCCCTTCATACATGAGCTGATATCTCAAAGTGCTGTACAGAAACCCAGCCTTAAACCCCAAACAGCAAGCAATGCAGCTGTAGAAGCACGGTGGCTAGGAAAAACTCCCTAGAAAGGCCAAAACCTAGGAAGAAACCTAGAGAGGAACCAGGCTATGTGGGGTGGCCAGTCCTCTTCTGGCTGTGCCGGGTGGAGATTATAACAGAACATGGCCAAGATGTTCAAATGTTCATAAATGACCAGCATGGTCGTATAATAATAAGGCAGAACAGTTGAAACTGGAGCAGCAGCACGGTCAGGTGGACTGGGGACAGCAAGGAGTCATCATGTCAGGTAGTCTTGGGACATGGTCCTAGGGCTCAGGTCAGTTGAAACTGGAGCAGCAGCACGGTCAGGTGGACTGGGGACAGCAAGGAGTCATCATGTCAGGTAGTCCTGGGGCATGGTCCTAGGGCTCAGGTCCTCCAAGAGAGAGAGAGAAAGAGAGAATTAGAGAGAGCATATCTGGGGTGGCCAGTCCTCTTCTGGCTATGCCGGGTGGAGATTATAACAGAACATGGCCAAGATGTTCAAATGTTCATAAATGACCAGCATGGTCGAATAATAATAAGGCAGAACAGTTGAAACTGGAGGAGCAGCACGGCCAGGTGGACTGGGGACAGCAAGGAGTCATCATGTCAGGTAGTCCTGGGGCATGGACCTAGGGCTCAGGTCCTCCTCCGAGAGAGAGAATTAGAGAACGCACAGTTAGATTCACACAGGACACCGAATAGGACAGGAGAGGTACTCCAGATATAACAAACTGACCCTAGCCCCCGACACATAAACTACTGCAGCATAAATACTGGAGGCTGAGACAGGAGGGGTCAGGAGACACTGTGGCCCCATCCGAGGACACCCCCGGACAGGGCCAAACAGGAAGGATATAACCCCACCCACTTTGCCAAAGCACAGCCCCCACACCACTAGAGGGATATCTTCAACCACCAACTTACCATCCTGAGACAAGGCTGAGTATAGCCCATAATATGTGTACATACTGTACAAATAACATAATTACTTTGTAGCCCATTTATCACTGACCCCTGATCCTTTAATCAATTGGGAAATTGATGGCCGCGCCGATAAGATCTTTGCAATCTGAACCTGGATCAATACAAACAGGGAAACAGTTTTGTCCCAAGGTTCATGAACCTTAAAACACACCAACACTGCAATGTGCTTTTTCTAATTAAACCTAATGCAGCTGAAATAAATTCATCTGGGTACTCCGCTACCATGAGCCAAATTACTCATTAATTGGTGATGAAGCATGAACATAAATAGCTGGATGGATGGCAAGCTATTTACATCAACCATGAATGTTTTGATATGCAAAGACATAAACTGAACATATGTTATGAGCTAAATCAAGACTTCTAGCCCCATTTGTTTATGTGTTGCGGTGGTACCTTTTATCAGCTTAAGGTAGCCGTGTTAACAGCTCATTGGACAAAATATTGTTATAAACCTGTTATTACAACCTGCGAGTAATCAAGTTAATATGAAAGCACGAGAGGAGTCTTTTGGTTGTCGTAATGGGTCCCAAGTGGAGTGCTCTTGCAGAGACTCACTGTGTATTGAGATATGTTGCTGCACTTAGGTGATTCCCTGTGAGTTAAAAACATTTTATTCAAGAAATTAGGAGCAGATTAGCGATTCCAATCATACTTTATGCAAACTCAAACATTTACTTAAAACGCTCATTAATGAAATTCAGCATCTAGAAAATCATTAATGTAGAAAAACTTAAAGTAGCCTATAATTAGACACCTGCAAATACAAAAGTACATGAGGCTTCTGGCTATACAGTCATTAATTCCTCCCCCAGTTCCCTAGTGGCTCTGGTGCACATTTGAAACTGATTAAAAACACCACGTTCCTTTCAGGGCTGCAGGCTTAGGATGAGCGTTTGTAAACAGTAAGAGTTCATCGTAAGGAATCTGCTGTTAGAGGACAAAAATGTATACCAATGCACTAAGGAACTGGTATGTATTGGAATAAGGC
This sequence comes from Oncorhynchus tshawytscha, assembly GCF_018296145.1. Classification (NCBI taxonomy): domain Eukaryota; kingdom Metazoa; phylum Chordata; class Actinopteri; order Salmoniformes; family Salmonidae; genus Oncorhynchus; species Oncorhynchus tshawytscha. Next base: position 817,686 of record NC_056449.1, read on the forward strand.
AAAGACTAATCAAAAGATAAACATCAACAATTATAAACAATATACACAGTAACTTTGAGTCAGAAAAAGGAAAGAATGAAATTGTAGTTGTTTTCTCCCCCATGTTCGTTGGGTTGTGTAAGGTTATGCATTAGAGAATTTGTCATAAAAGAGAGGGGTCTCTTAATGTATGGAGGGGTTTAATTTCAGTAACATGGTTCAAATCAAATCAACATTTATTTGTCGAATTCGCCGAATACAACAAGTGTAGACCTTACTGTGAAATGCTTACTTACCAGCCCTTAACCAAGAGTGCAGAAGAGTTAAGTAAATATTTACCAAATAAACTAAAGTAAAAAATTGTAAAAAGTAACACAATAACGAGGCTATACAGGGGGTACCGGTACCGAATCAATGTGTGGGGGTACAGGTTAGTCAAGGTAATTTGTACATATTAGGTAGGGGTGAAGTGACTATGCATATTTGTCATCCACATATCAGATGGCAAATATTCTTAGATACATATGGCCTGACCTGAACAGACCAAATATCTGAATATGGTACATGCAAAATTGTATAATTTTCTGGGGCAATGGAAATCTAAAGCTGTAAGCCTCTTACCAGCTAGGTATAGATAAACATATTTACGACAGAGGATAATTCAATTGGAATTTTAATTGCAGGGACTGCTTGTACAAATGTGTTTTTTGCTTGTGTGACTGCATTTTTCTAATTACAACGTCAGATATTCAATACAAAGGCCAAGTCAAGCTGAAAAAAAACAAGCATCACGTGTTGCTCCTTAATAAACTTCTGTTCTGTTACAACTGTGATTTCCCCTCCCCTCAGTACCTTGAAAAAACACAGAACATTAAGACAGATAGTCACGCATTCTTAATAATGCAAAACACATCCAACATGTCTTTATTAATGTATTGCATAGTTTCTAAAGGAAAGTGAATAAATGGGAACCTTGCAGGGCTCCACAATTGGGCTACTTATTACGAATGCATTACAGAATGTTACAACTGTCTTTATAAACCTATCTGTCTGACGTACTTACAAAGTCCCCTCTGGCAGAACATTTCTATCGTTATTGTTCCATTGCAGATCTGTTGTGTACAGTAAAAGCAAAGCATGTCCCTTTCTGCAAATACATCCCACTCATGATAGGTGATAACACAGCAAGTGACTTAATAAAGGTACATGTAGAATAGGCATAGCAATGATTCTTATATACAGTATGTGCAGTAGAATGCTGAGTGATTAGTGAGTTTTGAGGTTGGTTTGGTTTTGGTTCAATTATAAAAAATATGTTTTTCAACACTTACATTTTTTTTTATCATGCATCATGAAATAATGACATTAACATTATTTTAGAGCTTCCCTCAGCCATCACCTGCCTTTTTCCTGACTCTGACATTGGGTTGAATGCCGTAATAAGAACCCCATGATGGTAGAGAACGCCCATTACTGCTTATCACCTATTAACCATAATTTACCTTATACACATTACTTAAAAATATTTCAGTTGTGTATATTATTCGTTTTTATTTTATTATTTTATTATTTTTCATTCCTTAAAGTCATCATCTCATCTCTGCTCAGGCAGTAGCAGCCAGGCAGCCAGACAACCATCTAACGTTATCTCTGGGCTCCCCATTGAAAGCATTCACTCCAACACACTGTGTGTATGCGCCTCTGTCAATGGCTGGAAAGAACAGGCGCAATGGATTATGGCAGTGGTATTCAAAGTCTGTGGGGGGGTACAGATTATTGTATGGGACAATCTACACACGTTTTTGAGAAAGATAATTTAAATAAAAAAGTTTTTTAATTTGGTTTCTTTTCATTTTGATAATAGCTGAATATGTAATGAATTGAAGGTTATTTGTTCATGTAAAAATCGAAATGTAGAGGTTTTAAGGTTGTTTCATTATATTTGGGGTAAAGTGGGATCGCAATAAATTATTGAAGAAAAAATGGGGTCCCCAAAAATTCTGCAGAAAAAGTTAGAATACCACTGGATTACGGACATTGTAGTTAGTTACCATGTTTCTGAATATTTGCATAATGAAAACTAGAACTCCCAATCAGCCCAGCATCCCACATCGACTTCACTTCTCTCGTGAATGATTTGACTTCTTTAGAGAAACGGCACGTTGAGCTCACAAAAATATAAACTGAATGAAATTCACGTAATAACCAACATCGGTCAATTAGTTGTGTAATAACCCCAAAATATATACATCATTTCTGTTAAATGCTCAGGACTATACATGTAATACGAAACAGTGCCGTTTTGTAACTTCCAAAACTTCTAACTTGGCATTTTGCATTTCTGTTTGGTAGATAACTGCTGAATCATAACTTAAACTGTATGGGTTTTTTATCCCTGGGGACAGTTCTGATCTATGCTCCTGACCTTAAACGTGTTTTATGACAATTGCAAATCCCTCTTATGAGATACATGTAACTCTACCCTCAGGATACATGGCCTTACACTAGTTAGCCAGACTACTATTCTACAGGCAGTACCAGGCTCTATATTAGTAGCTGTCAGAGGTGGTAGCCCTTCCTTGACTTCCTCCTATGCCGATAGCAAATGGTGTGTGCAAAAGCAATTTCAGATCTCATCTGAGCTTCTATTTTGAATGTATAGCCATAATATTGCATTTGCATTCCGTACAGAAAAAAACAAGGAACAGTCACTCTACTTTCTTGGAGAAAAGGATAGGCTGGATATGTACATGGTTGAATTAATGAAAACTAAATCAATCTTAAACTATTCTCAGCCTGGATGCTTTAGATGTGGCATAACTTGTCAGGTTTCTGTGGCATTTCCCCTGCATAATTTAATTTCACATTCCTTACATCATGTATTAATGATTAAAGGATGTGAGATTGTTACACAATAATTATTTTGATGAAGAAGAATGGCATACTGTAGGGAAAGCCTCTGCCCCCAATGCTTTGGTAGCGGATGGTACCACTCCACTCCGAGACAGTGGTGGAAAACGTACCTAATTATCATAATTGATTAAAAGTAAAGATACCATAATAAACATTTTTTATTTTGTTTTATTTAATCTTTATTTAACTAGGCAAGTCAGTTAACAACAATGTATATGTATGCCCATTTTATGTATAGACATTTTCTTGTTTTTATTTTATTTACGATAGCCAGGGGCACACTTCAACATTCAGACATAATTTACAAATGAAGCACGTGTGTTTAGTCCGTCAGAACAGAGAGAGTACGGATGACAAGGGATGTTCTGTTGATAAGTGTGTGAATTGATCTTGCTCAGCATTCAAAATGTAATGAGTACTTTTGGGTGTCAAGGAAAATGCATGGAGTAAAAAGTACATTATTTTCTTAACGACTGTAGTGAAGTAAAAGTAAAAGTAGTTAAACATATCAATAGTAAAGTACACATACCCCCAAAAACGATTTAAGTAGTACTTCAAAGTATTTTTACTTAAGTACTTTACTCCACTGCTCCCAGATGACCTCTTTTTAACCTTCTCAGGCTAAGAATCTTGATGCTCTTTTCTATTCAGAATGAAGATGCTACCTCTCGCTCCAATCTCAAACTCATATGCCCCAGTTAATTAAATAAATTCACAGAGAAACTGAATTGGCATAATAAGGATTTGTGATATTGGCAGGAGTTGTGGTCTTATACAAACAGTAAGAGTGCTATATGAACTCTGTTTTTTGGAAAGGCTCAATCACTCACTGCTCGTCCCAGCATGATACGTGGCACAATCTAATATTTTCAAGTGAAATCGACTAATACAATTTTGAATCCCTAAAGCACCAACTGTATCTGTTTAAAAATAAGATCATAGCCAATGTGTCAGGTTTACAGATGCAATTTGAAGATCGTCTTTCATCCAACACAGAACATTTTGTTTACTTTGCCTGAGGGGGTTAATTGGTAAGGAAACAATGAGATATATTTTTTTCCCCACTTTATTCTCTCTCACTCAGATCTTCTTACAAATGAACAATTGTAAACAATGCGTTTGCTGCAAGACCAATTTAAAGCTCTTTTGCTTAATCGCTTGAGTTTCTATTTAAAGAACTTTTAGTATGTGGTTGATATATGGATATAGATATATGGATATATAAAAGGCATCTTCAGTAAAATGAGGTATCAATTAATATAATTAGCTAATAGTTTCTCAAACAGAAGAGTTCTAAGTTGATGGGTGATGAATGAAACAATAGAGAAGCCCCTATCTCATGTTTGTAAAATCTCATAGCAGAGTTCATCTTTGAATATACAAACAATTATATTGTTTTTTTAATCAAATGTTCTAAATACACTTAAATTGTTTAGTATGAAGGGATCACCTACAATTTGTCATAATGCCTGTGGCATAACCACTGTTACTTTTTGTGTGCAACAGCCAATGACGGTGGGAGTCTATACACAAATAATACTATTGTTCACCTATAATGATTCCAACACATACAGTGCATTCAGAAATGATTCAGACCCCTTGACTTTTTTCACATTGTTACGTTACAGCCATATTCCAAAATGTATTCAATCATGTATTCCCTCATCAATTTACAGACAATACCCCATAATGAAAAGTGAAAACAGTTTTTTTGAAAAAATTGAAATACCTTATTTACATAAGTATTCAGACCCTTTGCTATGAGACTCAAAATTGAGCTCAGGTGCATCCTGTTTCCATTGATCATCCTTGAGATGTTTCTACAACTTTATTGAAGTCCACCTGTGGTAAATTTAATTGATGGATATGATTTGGAAAGCCAAACACCTGTCTATATAAGGTCCTACAGTTGACAGTGCATGTCAGAGGAATAACCAAGACATGAGGTCGAAGGAATTGTCCGTAGAGCTCCGAGACAGGACTGTGTAAATGGACAGATCTGGGGAAGGGTACAAAAATATTTCTGCAGCATTGAAGGCCCCCAAGAACACAGTGGCCTCCATCATTCTTAAATGGAAGAATTGTGGAACCACCAAGACTCTTCCTAGAGCTGGCCGCCCAGCCAAACTGTGCTAGAGGACTGTCAGATCATGAGAAACAAGATTCTCTGATCTAATGAAACCAACATTGAACTCTTTGGCCTGAATACCAAGCGTCACCTCTGGAGGAAACCTGGAACCATCCCTACGGTGAAGCATGTGGTGGCAGCATCATTCTGTGGGGATGTTTTTCAGTGGCAGGGACTGGGAGACCAGTTAGGATCAAGGGAAAGATGAATGGAGCAAAGTACAGAGAGATCCTTGATCAGAATCTGCTCCAGAGAGCTCAAACTGGGGTGAAGATTCACCTCCCAACAGGACAATGACCCTAAGCACATAGCCAAGACAACGCAGTAGTGGCTTCGGGACAGGTCTCTGAATGTCCTTGAGTGGCCCATCCAGAGCCCGGACTTGAACCTGATCAAACCTGATCCATCTCTGGAGAGACCTGAAAATAGCTGTGGAGCGACGCTCCCCATCCAACCTGCTTGAGAGGATCTGCAAAGAAGAATGGGAGAAACTCCCCAAATACAGGTGTGCCAAGCTTGTGTGTCATGCCTGTTTTTGATTTGTCATTATGGGGTATTGTGTGTAGACTAATGAGAAAAAATGAGAAAATGAGAAAAAAAGCAATTTAATAAATTTTAGAATAATGCTGTACCATAACAAAATGTGGAAAAAGTCAAGGTTTCTGAACACTTTCTGAATGCACTCTATACATATTTATTTTACATTGTATTGCTTAAATTACGTAGAGAGACTCCCCCTCACAGCAAACAGGATGAATAAACAACATCTAAGCTATAGTACTTTTTATATTTTAGTAATTTAGCAGACACTAATCCAGAGCAATTTACAGTTAGTGCATTCATCTTAAAATGGCTTGGCGAGACAATCACATAGTGAAGGCTCATTCAATCACTTCAAACCCCAACAAAAGTCATTTTTAAGGGGGAAAAAGAGCATAGTCTGATTTCATTGCTTAGTGATAGAGAAACTAGAACAGCCGGTCCTATCACAAATCAAATTGAAGTCAATCTTGTTTTATATGCCATACAGTCCCAATAGACCTAACAATTAAATCCCTGCCACCTGATGGGGATGCATAGGGTGTAAAATATTGTCTGGAAGGTGGTTTATAATTTTGAACTTTAGTAGGAAAGTAAATTCACCTTGAGTGCACTTTACTGAAGAAATTAAGATTCCTGTCACAATGTATATTGTTTTATGAAAGTCATTGATGCGATACATAATATATCTCTGGTGTAAGTCATTATTGATGTATATTTTCCAAACATCAATGAACATGTCCGTAGAAGGATAACTTAATTTAGTCTAGCCTAAGATTCCTCAATAACCAGGTACCATTTTTCATGAAATATCATCTTAAAAACATTAAAATATAATAAAAAGAATGCCAGGGCTACTAGAGCTTGATTTAATTTGTAGAATAGTTCTTAACATTATGCACAGTGTATCTGACACCATTAACACTCATTTTGTTATTATTTTACCTTTCATATATTATCTATACTTCAATATTTTCCCCATTCCAATAATGTTTTTTTTCTTTTGAAAACACATTTGGTACAGATTGCCATCACATTTAAGTGATAATGCCCGAGAAGCTGGTGTTTGGAGGATATATTGGTTTGGGTGTTGTTAGCAAACCGTGCCAATATATCCTCCAAACACCGGCTTCGAGCGCATTATCACTTTTATACAACGGTTACCAACATATTCAAATAATGATTTAAATATTTGAACTAAAAACATTATTTTGATGATTTTTTTCATACTATTTCATCCTTACACAAGATATAGTCCCGACACAAATCAAAGGTTGCTACCCAAGCTGGCTGGCTCGTTCTACCGGTTTGGTTGCCAGGGACGCGACCACGTCGTTCGTTCTAAATGTTCCATTGTCATACTGGCTGGCAACATTCTTATCCCTTGCCTGCTAGCTAGCCAACTATGGCAGACTTACAGTATCGTCAAACAGTGCAGCCAGAATAACAACAGTAGCTGCATTTGCATTTGTTTAAGCTGTTTTCTAGTGACATTTATTTGGACATACATAACAATGAGCTTTTGAGGCATGATTTTGTCTGGCATAGAAAATCTGGTCTCTCGTCAGGACACTGTTGTTCAGAGGAGCTAGCCAACAACACAGCTAACACAGTCATTTCAAACTGAAGCTGAAAAGACTGCAAACTAGCTCTACTTCGTTTAGTCTGATTTTATTTCAATTTACATTTCTTTGTATACATCCATAAAAATTATGCTAGCTGATTCATGATTTTGACTGGCTGAGAAACGCTGCCTACCTGTCTGTCTTTCTCATCCCGACTCCCGACACATGCATTACTATTTGAATATTGAAACAATGTTGCAAATGTTGGAGACACAGACAGCAAGGTTTATACAAATCTCCGCTGTTGAAAACTACATGTTAGTCTAAAAGAAATGTGAAATAATGTCTGTTTAACCTTTATTTAACTAGGCAAGTCAGTAACGAACAAATTATTATTTTACAATGACAGCCTACCCCGGCCAAACCCGGACAACGCTGGGCCAATTGTGCGCCACCCTATGGGACTCCTGATCACAGCCAGTTGCGATACATCCCGGGATCAACCCAGGGTCTGTAGTGACACCTCTAGAATTTAGATGCAGTTCCTTAGACTGCTGCGCTAGTCAGGATCCCATGATGCTTTTTATTGATGCTTTTTAAATTAGAGTTTAAGTTTATAAATTGACTGGCTGGCTGATGAGACAGGAATTTTGTGGAACTTGTGGAATAGACTCCGGATGGAATGAGGTTTAAACCAATCAGCATTCAGGATTAGACCCATCCGTTGTATAAATGGTCATTATTTAACATATCAAAGATGTTTAATTGCTTTTAAATGAATACTTTCAGAGCACAATAGTATGTCTTAATATCTGTTAATTTCTATATAACTTTATCTTGGGTCCATTCTCAATAATGGACTTTAAGACCACTTTCATTGTTCCATGGTTCCTTGAGATTTGTGTAGATGGATTGGTTGTTTAGCAACAAAAAATGACGCGTGCACAACTATGAGGCAAAACAGACAGGGTTGTTATTATTTCCTCTCAAAATGTCTATGGAAAACATAAATACATTTGCACAATGTGCACTTGTTGCCTCTCAAATACATCAGTTATTTGTTTAGCTAGCTAGCGAATTTTACACATATTAGCATTGACATGACATCAGTCAAAACACCTCAAAACAAAGACATAGTATCAATAACAAAATGCAACAATATGAAATGAGCCACTTACTATTTCCCACATGGCAGCTTCTTGTCATTGTTGCTAGCTATTTGACCGTTTAGAATCATAACAACAAACACCTTCTGGCCACATTAATACCCGTGCATCATTTTCATGCCAACCCATCTATAGGCTGTGGGCTCCCTGTCACTCCCTAGCCACACCCATAGTCACTTCCTGGTTTAAGTAAAAGCGGAAGTGGGTGTATCAGGAAGGTGGAAGCATATATTTATTTAGACGATTCATCATGGATATAACCCCTTTATGCATGGACATTGCCATTGAGGGCTTCCACTATTTAAAAGTATTTAAAAAATATATATATATTTCACCTTTATTTAACCAGGTAGGCTAGTTGAGAACAAGTTCTCATTTGCAACTGCGACCTGGCCAAGATACAGCATAGCAGTGTGAACAGACAACACAGAGTTACACATGGAGTAAACAATTAACAAGTCAATAACAGTAGAAAAAAGAAAAAAAAGAGTCTATATACATTGTGTGCAAAAGGCATGAGGAGATAGGTGAATAATTACAATTTTACAGATTAACACTGGAGTGATAAATGATCAGATGGTCATGTACAGGTAGAGATATAGGTGTGCAAAAGAGTAGAGAAGTAAATAAATAAAAACAGTATGGGGATGAGGTAGGTAAAAATGGGTGGGCTATTTACCGATAGATTATGTACAGCTGCAGCGATCGGTTAGCTGCTCAGATAGCAGATGTTTGAAGTTGGTGAGGGAGATAAAAGTCTCCAACTTCAGCGATTTTTGCAATTCGTTCCAGTCACAGGCAGCAGAGAACTGGAACGAAAGGCGGCCAAATGAGGTGTCGGCTTTAGGGATGATCAGTGAGATACACCTGCTGGAGCGTGTGCTACGGGTGGGTATTGCCATCGTGACCAGTGAACTGAGATAAGGCGGAGCTTTACCTAGCATGGACTTGTAGATGACCTGGAGCCAGTGGGTCTGGCGACGAATATGTAGCGAGGGCCAGCCGACTAGAGCATACAGGTCGCTGTGGTGGGTGGTATAAGGTGCTTTAGTGACAAAACGGATGGCACTGTGATAAACTGCATCCAGTTTTCTGAGTAGAGTGTTGGAAGCTATTTTGTAGATAACATCGCCGAAGTCGAGGATCGGTAGGATAGTCAGTTTTACAAGGTTAAGTTTGGCGGCGTGAGTGAAGGAGGCTTTGTTGCGGATTAGAAAGCCGACTCTAGATTTGATTTTCGATTGGAGATGTTTGATATGAGTCTGGAAGGAGAGTTTACAGTCTAGCCAGACACCTAGGTACTTATAGATGTCCACATATTCAAGGTCGGAACCATCCAGGGTGGTGATGCTAGTCGGGCGTGCGGGTGTAGGCAGCGAACGGTTGAAAAGCATGCATTTGGTTTTACTAGCGTTTAAGAGCAGTTGGAGGCCACGGAAGGAGTGTTGTATGGCATTGAAGCTCGTTTGGAGGTTAGATAGCACAGTGTCCAAGGACGGGCCGGAAGTATACAGAATGGTGTCGTCTGCGTAGAGGTGGATCAGGGAATCGCCCACAGCAAGAGCAACTGGGTGGTGATTCCTATGAGCAATCGACCAATGATCAGACCATTTTCTTCTTCAAATATGGTTGCATGGTTTGTAAATGGCTTTAAGCTGTATCACCGCCATCTACTTGTCACGATAAATGACACACAATATTTGGTTCAGTATTTCACCAATATTAGCTTTATGCTTTTTTCAAACACACAAAAAAATGGACTACTTCAAAATGGAGAAAGACTCAATGTCGCTGCACGTGCTCTCACACAGATACACAGATGGGACAGATATAAAGCCGAGTAATAGCTCAGAAATATTTGATAACTGTTAAAAAAGCCTAGCTTTTTTCAATCACTCTGTGGACTTTTGCTTCTAAGGACCAATGTTTGGAAGGTTATATTTCCAATTTCTATGAATAAGTCCTATTTATTTGCAGTTCCAATAAAAAGTTTGGACACAGCTAATCATTCAAGGGTTTTTCTTTATTTTTACTATTTTCTACATTGTAAAATGTTGAAACAAATCAAAATATATTTTATATTCTTCAAAGTAGCCACCCTTTGCCTTGATGGCAGCTTTTCACACACTTGGCATTCTCTCAACCAGCTTCATTGGAATGCTTTTCCAGCAGTTTTGAAGGAGTTCCCACATATGCTGAACACTTGTTGGCTGATTTTCCTTCACTCTGGGGTCCAACTCATCCCAAACCATCTCAATTGGATTTATGGTCCGGTGATTGTGGAGGCCATGTCATTTGATGCAGGACTCCATCACTCTCCTTCTTGGTCAAATAGACCTTACACAGCCTGGAGGTGTGTTGGGTCATTGTCCTGTTGAAAAACAAATTATAGTCCCACTAAGCACAAACAAGATGGGATGGTGTATCGCTGCAGAATTCTGTGGAAGCCATGCTGGTTAAGTGTGCCTTGAATTCTAAATAAATCACAGACAGTGTCAACAGCAAAGCACCCCCACACCATCACCCCTCCTCCATGCTTTTACGGTGGGAACCACACATACGTAGATCATCCGTTCACCTACTCTGCATCTCACAAAGACATGGTGCTTGGAGCCAAAAATCTCAAATCTGGACTCATCTGACCAAAGGACAGATTGCCACCGGTCTAATGTCCATTGCTTGTGTTTCTTGGCCCAAGCAAGTCTCTTCCTCTTATTGGTGTCCTTTAGTGGTTTCTTTGCAGCAATTCAACCATGAGGGCCTGATTCATGCAGTCTACCTGGACAGTTGATGTTGAGATGTGTCTGTTACCAGAACTCTTTGAAGCATTTAGTTGGGTCACAATTTCCGAGGCTGGTAACTCTAATGAACTTATCCTCTTCAGCAGAGGTAACTGTGGGTCTCCTTTCCTGTGGTGATCCTCATGAGAGCCAGTGGTTTTTGCAACTGCACTTAAAGAAACTTTCAATGTTTTTTTAATTTTCTGGATTGTCGGACCTTCATGTCTTAAAGTGATGATGGACTGTAATTTATTTTTGCTTATTTGAGCTGTTCTTGCCATAATATGGATTTACCAAATGTGGCTCTCTTTTTATACCACACATACCTTGTCACAACACAACTGATTGGCTCAAATGCATTATGGCAAGGAGTCCCCTAAAGGGAACACCCCCTTCCATTCAGCTGAAAAGGTGGCGCGGGAAATTCAAAAAATATTCTTTCACACATTAACAAGTCCAATACAGCAAATTAAAGATTAACATCTTGTTAATCTACCCATCGTGCTGATTTTTAAAATGTTTTACAGCGAAAACACAACATATATTTACGTTAGATCACCACCAAATTCAAAAACACGTAGACATTTTTCACAGCCAAGGATAGAGTCACAAAAGCAGAAATATAGATAAAATGAATCACTAACCTTTGATTATCTCCATCAGATGACACTCATAGGACATCATGTTATACATGTATTGTGTGTTTTGTTCGATAATGTGCATGTATATATATATATATATATATATATATATATATAAAACCTCTCAGTTTACATTGGCGCGTTGATTCCAAAACATCCAGTGATTTTGCAGAAATACTCACAATAAACATTGATAAAAGATGCAAGTGTTATTCACAGAATTCAATATGCAACCGCTATCAGTCAGATTTCAAAAAACTTTACAGAAAAAGAATAATCTGAGAACGGCGCGCAGAACCCAAAGAAATAGCCGCCATTTTGGCGTCAACAGAACCTACAAAAAACTACCTTTGAATATCTTCATCAGAAGGCAGTTCCAGGAATCCCAGTTTGACAATAAATGACTGATTTGTTCCATAAAGTTCCAAAAAGCCCATCATTTAGCCACTTGTTGTTAGCTTGTTCAGCCCAGCATTCAATCCTCAAAAAGCACGAGCAATTCCTCCAGACAAAAACTCAAAAAGTTCTGTTACAGGTCGTAGAAACAAGTCAAATGATGTATGCAATCCATATTTAGGATGTTTTAAACATTAAACAGCAATAAGGTTCCAACAGGAGAATTTCATTGTCTGAAGAAACGCATTGGAACAGAAGAACACTCTCTCGTGAACGCGCGCAATGAGACCGAGTCTTTCTGCCAGACCACTCACTCAAAGAGCTATTATGAGCCCCTCCTTTATAGTAGAATCATACAACCAGAATCTAAAGACAGTGACATCTTGTGGAAGCCCTAGGAAGTGCATAAACATCCATATCTAAAATGGACAGCAAATGGCACTGTTTTCAAAATCGAGCTCTCACTTCCTGTTTGGATTTATTCTCAGGTTTTTGTCTGCCATATGAGTTCTGTTACACTCACAGACATAATTCAAACAATTTTAGAAACTTCAGAGTGTTTTCTATCCACCAGTAATAATACTATGCATATATTCCCATCTGGGAAAGAGTAGGAGGCAGTTTACTCTGGGCACGCCTTTCATCCAAAAGTGAAAATGCTGCCCCCTAGCCCCAACAGGTTTTAAGAAGGAAAGAAATTCCACAAATGACCTCAACCTTAACAAGGCACCTGTTAATTGAAATGCATTCTGCATTCTAGGTGACTACCTCATGAAGCTGGTTGAGAGAATGCCAAGACTGTGCAAAGCTGTCATCAAAGCAAAGAGTGGCTACTTTGATGATTCTATAGGTGTTATTTCATAGTTGTGATGTCTTCACTATTATTCTGCAATGTAGAAAATAGTACAAATGAAGAAAAACTCTTGAATGAGTAGGTGTGTCCAAACTTTTGACTTGTACTGTATTTTGGAGTTTTCTTCTGGACACTACAACAGCAGGACTTGGTTTCCCAAAAGCATCATACTAAGATCATCTTAATTCCATTGAAACTAAATGGATGTAAGATGATCTTAGTTCAACAATGCTTTTGGAAAATCCAGCCCTGCTATTGCTGCATTACATTTAATTTATTTTGTGGCTGGATTCTTTGGGATCTTATTTGGGGATTTCTTGCTGGATTTTTGACTGAAATAAATGTAACATTTTATTTTATTTGAGGACAAACACAGTGTTGCTAAACTAAAACAGAGACATGATTTGCATTTTAATTTGTGATTCTGACACTGAGCCTAAACCGTTGAGTGTATTTTGGGGAGTGTTGGTTTAATTCTGTATGCCAGTCGATTCATTTGTGAATAAACTGTATTATGTTCATGGCATTCATGACTTTCTTGAGCATTGGAGGTTGAGAATTGCTCATTGGATGTGCCCATTGATGTAATAGATGTGGAGGTCTTGATCTTACTGGATCTGTCGTGTTCCGTCATATTCTCCACAGCCAGAGACACAGTATGTTCCAAGTAGAATTTATTACAAAGTAAAGTCAGGATGAAGTGAAGCACATTTGAAATTCATCCCAATGACCTCAAACTAGATCAGATATCTATTCTGTGCCACAAAGGCAAAGCGTAGTAACTACACTTTTGGTCAAAATTTAGTTAAGACTGAAATCCGGCTATGTACTATTGGTTTTATCTTGTGAGAAAGTGTCCTAGTTCAATTATCTTCAGTTTCAGAGAAAATGGAGTGTGAAGTTTGCAGTAACTACAAAATCCAAGTAAAAAGCAGTAATTGAAGTTAATTCACTTTGGCTTTGCTCCACCGAGAGCAGTAACTACGTGAACAGTGTACATTATAAAATTGCCTTAAAGTTGATTTTCCGTCTAGCCAAATACTGTATGTTGTAGGTAGATAAGTGTTAATGCACTAATGCACTGATGTACACTGAGTGTACAAAACATTAAGGACACCTTCCTAATATTTAGTTGCCCCCCCCCCCTTCATTGGGACATTGATTCTACAAGGTGTCAAACTCGTTCCACAGGACCGTATTGACTCCAATGTTTCCGGAGTTGCATCAAGTTGGCTGGATATCCTTTGGGTGGTGGCCAAATCTTGATACTTACAAACCCCAGCAGCGTTAGAGTTCTTGACATAAACCGGTGCGCCTAGGCACTTAAATATTCACCCTCTGAATGGCAAACATACACAATCCATGTTTCAATTGTCTCAAGGCTTAACAAATATTATTTAACCTGTCTCATCGCCTTCATCTACACTGATTGAAGTGGATTTAACAAGTGACATCAATAAGGGATTACAGCTTTCAGATGGATTCACCTGGTCAGTCTATGTCATGAAAAGAGCAGGTGTCTTAAACTTTTGTATACACATTATATTTAGTATCTAATTATGAAGTAATTTCTTATGCATATCAACCATTAACACTTATTTGACATATGACCCCCTACGTCAAATAAATTAACATACACAGTTAAATACTGCAAAAAGTCAAAAAAGTTTTTACGTTTAAACATTCTGCCTGATAAAATAGTCCTGACCTTAAAGGAGCGTTACTACAATAAAACATTCAAAACATGAAAACATAACTGCATAACCCCATTAAATAGAGGTGCAATGTAGTTAAAACTCTCAAATTGAAAGTTTGATGTACACAATTAGATTGTAGATACTGCGCTTTGCCTTTACATTACCCATATAGTTGTTTATTATGGTCATACAAAGGCAGAGTGCAGTGTCTGCATTTTAGGGGTCATAGGTCAAATCAGGGGTTATGGTTGATATGCATAAACATTACTTGGCTGGATAGCAAAAAACTTCAAAGTCATTTTTCTCAGTTCCACTATTGGCGTAGCTTCTGTGTTTTTCTATTGTAGTGCAGTATTGCTTCTGTGGCAATCTTGAATTGTGGTGGCATTTGCCTCCCTGCCTTTTAAACCATGAAAAACACTTTAAAATGACAAATACATTGAACATAAATATAAAAGCAAAATGTAAAGTGTTGGTCCCGTGTTTCATGGGCTGAAATAAATATCAGAGACATTTTCCACATGCACAAAAAGCTTATTTCTCTCAAATGTTGTGCACAAATTTGTTTACATCCCTTTAACCTTTCTAGGGTAGGGGGCAGCATTCGGAATTTTGGATGAAAAGCATGCCCAAATTAAACGGCCTGCTACTCGGGCCCAGAAGATATGATATGCATATAACTGGTAGATTTAGATAGAAAACACTCTAAAACTTCCAAAACTGTTGAAATAGTGTCTTTGAGTATAACATAACTGATCTGGCAGGCGAAAACCTAAGAAAAATCCATTCAGGAAGTATTTTTTTTGTTGGTTTTCTAGTTTTCTATTCAATGCCATTACAGTTTCCATTGACTTAGACCTCAATTTGCAGTTCGTATGCCTTCCACTAGATGTCAACAGTCTTTAGAAATTGTTTCAGGCTTGTATTCTTATAAATGAGGGAGTAAGACCAGTCTGAATGAGTGGACCCTACCGTGTCTCAGAGCTTTTTCATGCGCAATCCCGAGAGAGTGCATTTGTTGTGTACCTTTTATATTGACAACGTTATTGTCCGGTTGAAATATTATAGATCATTTAGGCTATACACAACCTGAGGATGGAATATGAACATTGTTTGACATGTTTCTTTACGGATACAATTTGGATATTTTTTGTCTGCCTGTTTTGATTGCGTTTAAGCCTGTGTATTACTGAAGAAAACGCGAACAAAACTGAGGTTTTTGGATATAAAGAGACTTCATCGAACAAAATGACCTGAATGGACGGGAGATTCCGGCAGCGCCGGACAGGCGGGAGCCTCCGGTGGCTCCTGGCTGACTGACGGCTCCTGGCGGCTCCTAGCTGACTGACGGCTCTGGCGGCTCCTGGCTGACTGGCGGCTCTGGCGGCTCAGGACAGACGGGAGACTCTGGTGGCTCAGGACAGACGGGAGACTCTGGCGGCTCAGGACAGACGGGAGACTCTGGCAGCTCAAGACAGACGGGAGACTCTGGCAGCTCAGGACAGAGACGGGAGACACTGGCGGCTCTGGACAGACGGGAGACTCTGGCGGCGCTGGGCAGGAGGAAGACTCTGATAGCACTGGACAGGCCGGAACACCTGTAGGAAGAAGATGAGGGGACAGCCTGGTGCGGGGGGCTGCCACCGGAAGGCTGGTGCGTGGAGGTGGCACCGGATAGACTGGACCGTGCAGGCGCACTGGAGCTCTTGAGCACCGAGCCTGCCCAACCTTACCTGATTGATTGCTCCCCGTAGCCAGGCCAGTGCGGCGAGGTGGAATAGCACGCACTGGGCTGTGCTGGCGAACCGTGTAAGGCTGGTGAAAGTACGCCGGACTGAGGAGACGCACTGGAGACCAGATGCGTAGAGCCGGCTTCATGGCACCTGGCTCGATGCCCACTCTAGCCCGGGCGATACGAGGAGATGAAATGTACTGCACCGGGCTATGCACACGCACCGGGGACACCGTGCGCTCCACCGCATAACACGGTGCCTGCCCGGTCCCTCACGCTGCTGCTGCTGCTGCCAGTTACCACGCTGCTTGGTCCTCTTGTGGTGGGTGTTTCTGTAACGCATTTCCTCCTTTTCGTCTGAGGAGGAGTAAGGATCGGACCAAAGCGCAGCGTGGTAAGTGTTCATGATGATTTTAATTAAAGAAAGCACTGAACACTGAATCAAAACAATAAACGATGACATGAATTTACAAAACCAAAACAGTACCGTGGGGCCCAAACACTCACACGAAAACAAACACCCACAAACCAAAAGTGAAACCCAGGCTACCTATGTATGATTCTCAATCAGAGACAATTAACGACACCTGCCTCTGATTGAGAACCATATTAGGCCGAAAACAAAAACCAACATAGAAAAACAAACAGACTCCCCACCACAACTCACACCCTGACCATACTAAAACAAAGAATAAAATAACAGAACTAGGGTCAGAACATGACAGTTTTCTGAATGTGTAAAATG
The DNA here is from genome assembly GCF_018296145.1 of Oncorhynchus tshawytscha. Lineage (NCBI taxonomy): Eukaryota > Metazoa > Chordata > Actinopteri > Salmoniformes > Salmonidae > Oncorhynchus > Oncorhynchus tshawytscha. The sequence goes on from NC_056449.1 coordinate 834,821, forward strand.
AGCATTTCTGTATTTGAATTTGGCGCTCTGCAATCTCACTGGATGTTGGCCAGATGGGATGCTAGCGTCCCACATACCCTAGAGAGGTTAAATCCAGAGCTGCCTCTTGTTGACAACCATTAGTAACAATGAAGTGGCCGGCACTTCGGTCCTGTGCTGGTTTAACTTTTTATGGCTGCAGGGGCAGTATTGTGTAGCTTGTATGAAAGGTGCCCATGTCAAACGGCCTGCTCCTCAGTCATAGTAGCTAATATTTGCATATTATTATTATTAGTATTGGATATAAAACACTCTGAAGTTTCTAAAACTGTTTGAATGATGTCTGTGAGTATAACAGAACTCATATTGGCAGAAATCCTGAGTTGAAATCAAGACAGGAAGTCAGAAATCTGAGCTTGTATGTATTCACCAGAGTCCCCAATGAAATCCCCTTGAGATATGAATGATGTTGCACTGTCTAGGGTATCCACTAGATGTCAACCATCAATAGAAATTATAATGAGGCTTCTATGTTGTTGTGGGAGTGAATGAGAGCAGAATATCAGATGTCCATCAAAGAGCCATTTTGTGATCTCGCTTTTACCTCATGGTAGTCACTTGCGTTCCATTGCTCATGAAGACAAGAAGGAATACTCCGGTTGGAACTTTATTGAAGCTATATGTTAAAAACATCCTAATGATTGATTCTGTACTTAGTTTGAAATGTTTCTTCGATAGGTAATATCACTTGTTGAAGTTTTTGTACGATATAACGATGACCAGAATTAGCGTTTGGATATGTATACCAAATGAGCTAACAAAAGAAGGTATTTGGACATAAATAACGGACATTTTCAAACAAAACAAACATTTATTGTGGACCTGGGATTCCTGGAGTGCTTTCTGATGTAGATCATCAAAGGTAAGGGAATATTTATCATGTCATTTCTTGTTTATGTTGACGCCATCTTTGCGGCTGTGGTGTTTTTACTTTAGAGCGCCGTCTCAGATTATTGCATGCGTTTCTTTTTCCGTACATTTTTTGGAAATCTGATACAGCGTTGCATTAAGGAGAGGTATATCTATAATTCCATGTGTATAACTTGTATTATCATCTACATGTATGATGAGTATTTCTGTTGAAACGATGTGGCTATACAAAATCACTTGATGTTTTTGGAACTAGTGAATCTAAATAGCCAATGTAAACTCTCAGATTTTTTTATATAAATATGAACTTTATCAAACAAAACATGCATGTATTGTGTAACATGAAGTCCTATGAGTGTCATCTGATGAAGATAATTCAAGGTTAGTGGTTAATTTTTTCTTTATTTATGCCTTTTGTGAATGCTATATTTTGCTGGAAAATGGCTGTGCTTATTGCGGTTTGGTGGAGACCTAACATAATTGTTTGTAGTGCTTTCTCTGAAAGCCTATTTGAAATCGGACACTTTGGTGGTATTAACAACGAGAATAGCTTTAAAATTTTATAAAACACATGTATGTTTTAGGAATTGTAATTATGAGATTTCTGTGGTTTGAATTTGGCGCCCTCTATTTTCACTGGTAGTTGTCATATCGATCCCGGTATCGGGATTGCAGCCATAACAGGTTAATTCCCCTTGACTGACCATCAGGCGTACAGGGAAAATAGAGAGTGGCATTCCTCAGGAGGGTCCTGTTGGCCATGTTTCATCTCCTCCTAGTTTAGGGAGGCTTCTGGAGGGCCATCATTCAGCCACTCCGGCCTCCCGGAGAAGACACTGTCTGTGACCCAAAAAAGGCACCCTACTCCCTATATGGGGTACTACGTTTGACCAGGGTCCATATGGGTCTGGTCAAAAGTTGTACACTATATAGGGAATAGGCTGCCATTTGGGATGCTGTGAGATTATAACTGGTTTGCTTTCATTTATTAACACCTTCCTGACAATTGTATCCTTGCTGTCACGACTTCCGCCAAAATCGGTCCCTCTCCTTGTTCGGGCGGTGTTTGGCGTCGCTGGCCTTCTAGCCATCGCCGATCCACCTTTCATTTTCCATTTGTTTTATCTTGTCTTCCCAGACACCTGGTTCCAATTCCATAATTACATGTTGTGTATTTAACCCTCTGTTTCCCCCATGTCCTTGTCCGGAAATGTTTATTTTAAGTGTTTGTGCACGTTATGTCTGACGTGCGAAGGGTTTTTGTCCCATTGTATATATTTATTGTTTTGTGTTCACAGTGATTTTTATTATTAAACTGCGCCGTTGTAACACAGTCTTTGCTCTCCTGTGCCTGACTTCTCTGCCGCCAGTACGCACTCATTACACTTGCGTCGGAATGGAATACAGTAAGACACACCACTGTGACTGTAGTCTTTGGCATCCCAAGCCCCCCAGTCAAAAACATCACAGAAAAGCCGTATTTTATCAGTAACACCCGATTCAAAGGCCATTTGAAGGGAGGTTCCAAGTTTAGCAACTTTCAAAGCAGAATTCAACTTCCTCATCGTTCCTCAAGTGTAGTGTATGATATAACATTTTGTAGGGCTGTGTCTCTGCTTTTACCCAATGTAAAAAACACAATTTCAAATTTTGCTACGTAAGACCGAATCAAGGCAGGTCTGTCACATATTGCACCAGTAATTTCCACCAAGATCATCATAATTTACATAAGTATTACACTTTTATCGTATCATTCATATACTCAAATGGAATTTCTTTATTGGGGGGGAGAAGGAAATGTCATATTGCATAAGCTTAAGTATTCATATATGCGGGTAAAGCCTGGACATAATCATATCCCCCGAGGCAGGACCGAGCAGCCAGAAGAGTAAATATTGGTCAACGTGTAGATTATTGATGAGAGTCAGTTCGAAATGCAGTCAACAGCAAAATCCCCCTCCAAACCCCTATGCTATATGTTGATTAAGATAGTATTAGCTGGGACTAGCATAACAACAGGGGTCCCATACACCATGACATGCCCAGCATCAAGGCATCACGACTCATGATGATGCATACACAGCCTCCAGGACTTAGCGAACTTTGGGAATTCAGTTGATGTACCTAGTGACAAGGCCCCTTAATGTGAAGCAGAGTCACCAGGAGCCACCGGTGGCATACGTGTGACGAGGTGACAGAGAAGTTTTAGTAGTAAAGTACCCCCATGTATAGTAAAGCGGCAGTGGTGTCACTAATTCCTCTTAGGACTCTTGAGCTGTGTCTTTGTTTGAAGAGGAGCTCCGCTAATTACCGAGGCTGAACAACATATATCCAACCTTTCGCATAATACCTATCCTGTAAAATTGCCCTTGAGGCTACACTCATCGTCAATACGCCAATGGTGTGTGTATGCATCTTTCTGTCTGTCGGTTTCTGTGTGAGTGTTGTCATATGCCAGTTGAATTTATGGGGGCATTGCGGGATCTCTAGAATGGTGGAACAATCTGTGTTGAAATTACATCAATTATTTAATTTAGCAAATTTCATATTTAAAATGGCTATAATATTTTGCTTGAACTCGTGGAATATTGGGTATCTGAGTCTGAGAGTTCCTCACACAACCAGCACGTTATAACGTTCAAACATGACTCATTTAATGTTTTCCAATTATACTTCTCATTCTTACTCAGGTTCCATCAATTAGTCCTATTACTGAGATAAAAGGTAAATAAGGCAGTTAACCCTATAATTATGGCATCCCCCATAATTAGTTTAAATGTTTTTGATTAAGAAACAAGCAATTCAAAGTGTATTATATTATCTTCATTTGCACCGACTGGCCCAAGGCTGGTATGATATATGGTGTAAGTGCTCCATCATTTTCATAAAAAAATTTCAGCATTGTCTTGAAACTATTTTTTAGGATCAGTCTGAGCAAACCCCTGGACTGGGGAAGTACTGTAGCTCTTTGTAAATGAAGCATGAAGGTCGGATCATCTCACTCCTTCTTAGGTTTTTAATTGCAAGCCCCTTCAAAGTCTGATTATTAGTCTGATTATGTGGTACGATTGGTTGCGGGAAAGATAAGGCAGGGCATAATTGAAATAAAACCAATATCCATCTTATCCTCTGCAGATTTTCAAGGTGACTGGTGAGTAGATCAACCTTGTTCTACTGATTACATAGTGCTCTCCAAAGCAATGTTGCTATCTGCAGCAGGAGGTTATTTTCAAACTCATTCACTACACTCAATCTGTTCTGCAGATCGGTTTAGGAAATGATTAAGGCTCGGCCCCTTTTTATCAATTTTCGTCTAAAATGACCCAAATCTAACTGCCTGTAGCAAGGATATGCATTATCTTGGTACCATTAGAAAGGAAACACTTTGCGGAAATGTGAAAGGAATGTGGGCAAATATTTTTCTATTTTATTTTACTAGGCAAGTCAGTTAAGAACAAATTCTTATTTTCAATGACTGCCTAGGAACAGTGGGTTAACTGCCTGTTCAGGGGCAGAATGACAGATTTGTACCTTGCCAGCTCGGGGCTTTGAACTTGCAACCTTTCGGTTATTAGTCCAATGCTCTAACCACTAGGCCACACCACCCGATGCCACATTCCTTTCACATTTCTGCCTGGTATGGCAACTGCACCGCCCTCAACCGTAAGGCTCTCCAGAGGGTAGTGAGGTCTGCACAACGCATCACCGGGGGCAAACTACCTGCCCTCCAGGACACCTACACCACCCGATGCTACAGGAAGGCCATAAAGATCATCAAGGACATCAACCAACCGAGCCACTGCCTGTTCACCCCGCTGTCATCCAGAAGGCGAGGTCAGTACAGGTGCATCAAAGCTGGGACCGAGAGACTGAAAAACAGCTTCTATCTCAAGGCCATCAGACTGTTAAACAGCCACCACTAACATTGAGTGGCTGCTGCCAACACACTGTCAATGACACTGACTCAACTCCAGCCACTTTAATAATGGGAATTGATGGGAAATGATGTAAATATATCACTAGCCACTTTAAACAATGCTACCTTATATAATGTTACTTACCCTACATTATTCATCTCATATGCATATGTATATACTGTACTCTATATCATCGACTGCATCCTTATGTAATACATGTATCACTAGCCACTTTAACTATGCCACTTGGTTTACATACTCATCTCATATGTATATACTGTACTCGATATCATCTACTGTATCTTGCCTATGCTGCTCTGTACCATCACTCATTCATATATCCTTATGTACATATTCTTTATCCCCTTACACTGTGTATAAGACAGTAGTTTTTTGGAATTGTTAGTTAGATTACTTGTTCGTTATTACTGCATTGTCGGAACTAGAAGCACAAGCATTTCGCTACACTTGCATTAACATCTGCTAACCATGTGTATGTGACAAATAAAATTTGATTTGATTTGATAGGCTACCCTGACGCCCCATATAACACATTAGATCTGGTAAAAGATAATAGAAAGAAAAAAATCTACTATTTTTTTCGTACCATCATCTTTGAAATGCAAGAGAAAGGCCATGATGTATTATTCCAGCCCAGGTGGAATTGAGATTTTGGTCACTAGATGGCAGCAGTGTATGTGCAAAGTTTTAGGCTGATCCAATGAACCATTGTATTTCTGTTCAAAATTTTGTATCAAGGCTGCCCAAATATGCCTAATTTGTTTATTAATAACTTTTCATGATCAAAACTGTGCACTCCTCAAACAATAGTATGGTATTATTTCACTGTAATAGCTACTGTACAGTGCAGTTGATTAACAAGAATTTAAGCTTTCTGCCAATATCAGATATGTCCTGGGAAATGTTCTTATTACTTACAACCTCATGCTAATCAAATTAGCCTACGTTATCTCAACCGTTCTGCAGGGAACCCACCAATCCTTAAGAAGTTTAACTTCTTAGAGATAGGGGGCAGCATTTCCACTTTTTGATAAATAGCGTGCACAATTTCAACTTCCTGCTACTCATCCCAGGAATATATTATATGCATATGATTAGTAGGTGTGGATAGAAAACACTCTGAAGGTTCTAAAACTGGTTCAATCATGTCTGTGACTATAACATAACTTATGTAGCAGGCAAAACCCCAAGGAAAAACTGTTCAGAGTATATATATTTTTCCTCTGACAGTTCCCTCAGTTGTCTTTGCCAAGGGAAATTAGATTAGCGCCCATTTTACAGGTCTACGACTTCCACAGGATGTCACCAGTCTTTGGAATTGGGTTGAAGTTAATCATTGGTGAAATGAAGAAGAGGCACATCCTGGAACAACGTTACACTTTTGATAGTTAAGCAAGAGGGAAAAAGTGGCATGTTTTGTTTACTTTCTCTATCGAATACAGTTTGCCCCTTCTACAATTTGATCGATTATTAACGTTTAAAAATACCTAAAGTTGTATTACAAAAGTAGTTTGAAATATTTTGGCAAAGTTTATAGGTAACTTTTGAAATGTTTTGTAGTGACGTTGTGTTTTGGAAAGCTGTTTTTTCCGGATCAAACCTGCTTTATAAATGGACATTTTGGGTATACATGGACGGAATTAATCGAAAAAAAGGACCAATTGTGATGTTTATGGGACATATTGGAGTGCCAACAAAGAAGCTTGTCAAAGGTAATGCATGTTTTATATTTTATTTCAGTGTTTTGTGTGGCGCCGGCTACGCTAATTCTTTTGTTTTACAACTCGTTCAGGTGGTTCACGGGGGGGGGGGCATGCTATCAGATAATAGCATCTCATGCTTTCGCCGAAGAGCATTTTTAAAATCTGACATGTTGGCTGGATTCACAACGAGTGTAGCTTTAATTGAGTACCCTGCATGTGTGATTTAATGAAAGTTTGAGTTTTATTTGAATTTGGCGCTATGCATTTCCCGAGGCAAAGGGAATTGGAGTTTCCTTCATTAAACAGTCTATAATCACATTACATCATTTCACAAATAGTTTCATCTTTACTCATTCATTTTATACAACAATTAGATGTAAGCCTCATAACTGAGACTGTTGTATAAATAGGATTATGGTAATGTGGCTCATGAGTTTTACAAAATTGTACTAAACGGACCAGTTCGTAGCTCGTTACTTCACCAATCTGTATTACCTTCTCCAGAACATGAATGTCGTTCGGTTCTCCAATTCTAGGCTGTGGAAGAAATTCCTTTGTTCTCTCTTATGAAACTCACTCTCTCTATACTGTCTGGCCATGAGGCAGGATTCTCCTCCAGGAATTTACGACCTGAGGTCGCAGCAGCCTGGGTGTAGGAGAGAAAGAGAGAAGGGGATGGTGCAGAGGGAGGGGGAATAGTGCTCGCTTTACCCATAGAGGCCAACGTCATGACAGTGGTGTGGTAGTAGCATTTTTTCTGTTATAAGTGTTGCACTGCCATCATTTCTAATGTTTCTGTGTGTTCTACTGTGTCTGCACCAATGCCACACTTATCCTCTGATGAATGAGGGGAACCATTGTCTTAATGTAATGAAAAGTAACTCAAGTACCATTCATTATTTCCAACAGAAGCATTTGTCATGATGCCTCATTTACCAACCAAGATGAGGAATGCAGCCTCATACGGTTGTGTTGAGAGCATGACACATTTTAATACATCACACTAAGTAGACTAAGATGAAACATGTTTGTACACCAAAGCTTTGTCTGTGTTTTGTGTTTTTTTTTCAAGTAGAGAGAAGACTGGTTTTCCAGTGAACTGGCTATTCTCAAAATGTAATCAGATCCCATGTTGCTATCTACTATTACACCTATCCTATATAACCAGGAGGGACAAGTCTGGTTTTTAGCACATAGATGAAACCTAGATAATTGCATTAATGTGAGGCAGATTGTTCAAAATGTTCCTACAGAGATCACAGAAGCCAGGACAGTGGGATGCTGTTTAACAAATGGTTTAACCACAGTGAACTTCTCCAATTATGTTAAATGTCACACTACCACTGTGCTCACCTTGTGGGGTGAATAAATTAAAAGCAATTTCGATATTACCAGATCATTCATGAGGTATTGTCTGATTCTAATATGGATATTCTATATTAGCTACTTCCTGCACTTATGTAGGCATACTGTATGTGGCTCATTTCTTTGAACTTCACATTCGGTTCTGTACCTGGATGTATATTCCCAAGATAAATAAACAAAATGTTTTTTTCCCCCTTTCAACCATACCACGTGGTTAAACTCTTAGACTATCGATTCCGACAGAATAAAAACAATTATTTGATACTAGTCTGCAGCTAGAAATTCGATATCATTGAACGTGAAGACCGACAACCACCGAAACATCTATTCTATAATGGCATTAATGAATTTTACTCTGAACTATCCATTCTAACGGCAGAGAGAGAGAGAGGGTCGACAAACTTTTCAACAGAGATCCCGATGACACACAGAGCCTAAATATATATATATTGATTGCAATTATTCCTGAATGATTGAGCGTTCATGTGCAAAAGATTAGCATTTCAATTCATTATCAACTTTGTAATGTCTCTCAGTCGACCCCCATTTCCCTTTTTGTCCATCCCAAGCCTATCACAATTTACAACTTTTGGAATGTTTGTAAATAAATTATTTAAGACTATGACTCATAGTGAAGAGCAGTAAAGAATGAGACTTGAGGTAAAGAATTTATGAAGACGAATTGATCAGATATTAAAATATCTGAAACTTACATTAGGAAAATTATAACTTTGTAATTGGAATATTTTCCTTGGTGCCTCGACTTCCTAGTTAATTACAGTCACATGATTAATCAGTAAATTGCGTAATAATAATTACAGAGAGTTATTTGATAAATAAGTCTTCAGTTTTAATGATGCCAAAGACACGACACCACACAGAGTGCAGCACCTCCCCCCTGCAGCTTTTCAGTTTAGACAGGCTGCTAGGCAATACCCTGAAAAAAAACAGTTTGTGATATCAAATATATGTAGCTTCCCATTCAATAGTGTAATGAGCAGACTCTTTTATATCATTAAGTCTGTCATGACATTTCCTGCTAGACATATCCTCTGCACCTGTGAGGAGAACTTTATCTTCCTCTCATGGGATCGAGACTTATATTGTTTATACCTTGGAGACAATTGCTCTGAAATACAACTGATCTCCATCTTTAAAGGTTGGCAGATTAATTATTATTAAGTTCCTTTAATTGAGGCATCAACGCATTAACCTCTGACTGTCTTTGTTGTGGTGTCTTTGTGGTGCCTTCACAACAATACTCCCCATCCATTTAGCTGGAGCTTTTTCTCTGATTTTTAATACCCTTGTTAACTTGAGAGGTTTTGTAAATCTCCTGTGAATGATATTTAGAGCTTTCAATTTTTGCCTTGATTCAGATAGGCTGGGCAACAAATAAAATGTTTCATCTACTATGTGCTTGCATTTTCTATGATCATCAAAAGGAAGAATCACTCTTTACATTGGCACTCTTGTCTAGTTTGAGATTATTTATTATAAACACAGTTAGTGGCTGACTATATCTCTATTGTTGTTCTAGCTTCTCATATTTTGTTGGACAGTGGAAATGTGATTGGACTGTTACATTTATGGCCAATCATTATTCTATCTTAAATATTTTTGCGATAGAGGAGTGTCGTGGAAATTCATACTGAGAGAGACTTAGTCATTTCATTAATTAAACAATCATTTTTATTTAATATTGATTAATTATTACAATAATGCGACCAGTCAACACAACAGTCTTGACTGTTGAGCCGAGGAGCCTAACCTTTACACAAATGCAAAGTATTATATATAGCTGACACTAAAATGCTTAGTCATGGTTGGTTCCACCCCTCCCATGCAGATTGGGGCATCATAAGCCACCCTGGGTTCATCCGGTCGTTATCTGCCCATTGGTTGTTGTCTTAACCCCACCCTGGCTTAGATGCAAGGATGATTTTGAGACAATGAGGGATTGTTCTCAACTCTTCCAGGCTCTCTCTATCTCAGTTACACCCATCGCATCTTGTCTATGTAATGCTGTCTTTAACTCATTTGTCAGCTCAAGCCATCTCTAGTGACCATACGCCCAGATTAGCAGCAGGGAACTAGAGTGGAGACCATAAAAACACAGCATTAGTAGGACAGAAATGTATTACTATTAGTTCAACGTTAGTTGCTAACTGTTAATATGAAATAAATCAGGGAAATACATAATTTGTCTATCACAGGAGCTACTTGTTTTCTAAATATTGTGCTGAAACAGGGTGCGTCGTACTGATGAGATTTAGAATAGTAGAATACACAAGGTGCAAATTTGAAATTTGGTTATGCGTCAGCAGTTTCTCTTGTTATGTTTGTCAGTCACTGACAGTAACTCAATTAGACCATGTCAGCTAAAATGTTTTAGATTGGTAAGTCAGTTTAGCCAGCTATCTAAACTTATAGTAATCATGGTTCAATTACCGACCGGGCACACAGTGCACTTGCCCAGAGGCCCTGACCTCCAGAGGTTTTGTTAGTCTTACTCAGATATCATATTAACATGGCATGAGTCAGGCAAAATGTGTAGAATTGCAGAAAATTCACTTCAATACTGCAAACATTTCTCTCCACGCTATGGCAAAATGTGTAGAATTGCTTCAAATTTGCTTTAAAAACGGCAACATTTTCTCTATTCCCCACGGCAAAATGTGTATAATTTCATGATGTAAAATGTATATTTTCTGACAAAATGTTACTTAGGGCCCCCAAAAGGCTAGGGCTGTCTCTGACTGTATGTGTGGATACGGGTATTCAGACCCGTGAGCCACTGCGTCCCCTCCTGATGAGTTCAGATTTTTTTGTGGCCCCCATCAAAGTTTTTAATTTGCCCCACCAAGATTGACATACTAAAATTGCCACTGCTCAGGGTATAACACAATAACATCACCTTCTATGTGTGACAGGCAGGGAGACGGTGGGTTCTGTGAAATCATGCTCCTATTTATTTGCATTTCTCTTATATATTGTACAGCAAATGTTTCATGTGTCATACCAATGTCTTCCCTCCACTTGAGGACATGTTTACAATAACAAAATTTGGAGCCAGTTGCAATACGTTAAGGGAGAAATTAGAACCTGATCTAACACAGCTATGATGTCTGCAGCAAGATACCGCTGTGTCCATGTTAATTTCTTACTTCATTTTACCTTGTACACAAGCTCTCAGCACAGGTTTCTAAAGGGTTTGATCTTTACATCCAGGATTTGTTTTAAACAATAGAAATGTATTTGTGGCTGAGTGCTTATTTTTCCCCACATTATGTTCAAGCCCTTATAACAACACTGTTCTGTGAGGCTCAGAGGAATGTGAAATCCATGATTATCCTGGCTTTTCCTTGTGTATACATTCTCTTTTCTTCTTCTGTGGTCTCACGACATGCAGGACTGTGCAATAATGTCCCTCATGACTATGGCAGAGGGGCAAGTTTGCTCATTGTATTTCAGAGGGAGCTTTACAATTATTAATATCAGAAGGAAGTTTTAATTAAAAGCGATACCTACAAGCTCTTGTGCTTCCAGGATTTCCATCGCTTTCACACTTTTACACTGAACAGACAACATTTGGCTGGGTTGAGGCTCAATCCCTGAGCCTATGTTCAGCAATGCTCACTATATCCAATGTAATATAGTTACAGTCGTGTGATTCCTAATGATGGCAGATTGTGAAGGGCTGTGTGTCAGTGTGGAAGAATGGGTAGCCTAGTGGTTAGAGCGTTGGACTAGTAACCGGAAGGTTGCAAGTTCAAATCCCCGAGCTGACAAGTTACAAATCTGTCATTCTGCCCCTGAACAGGCAGTTAACCCACTGTTCCTAGGCCGTCATTGAAAATAAGAATTTGTTCTTAACTGACTTGCCTAGTCAAATAAAGGTAAAATAAATAAATAAAAAATCTTGAATGAACAGAAAGGAAGCATGTGAGCAAGGACCTAGCTGTTCCACTTCAGTGATAGGTATTCTCAAGGAGAGACATTTCACCATCTTTCAAATCACCTCAAATGGGAAATTAATAGCTCTTTAATCCATTTTGATGCTTCACAAAGAAACAGTGGTTGCAAAACAATGGTGTTTAGGTATTGACTGAGTAGAGTGAAGAAGTGGATTCTGGCATGTTTATGATTAATACTCTGTAGTCATGCATGCTTTTCAGGAGTGTCTGACAGCAGCTCAGATAAAAAAAATACTATATGGGTGAATAATATACGTCACAAAACCCCACAAGGTAGTTAAGTGGGCAAATGTATCTAATAACTTTATTTGTTATTTTTTATAAGTGTCTCATAAGAGGCAATCAGCGATTGAAACAATAACAAAGCATTGTCCTCACTACTGTTTTGCTAATGAGCTGGGGGATGAGGCTGGAGAAATGTAACCAAGCTCAAATTCATTGACAGAGATATGGATGCAAGGATTGACCATGCATGAAGTTAAAAGTTTTAATCATGTTTTGAGTATACAAATGTTTGTTTACAGTTCCTTGGAAAAATATTCATGCCCTTGGAATTTTTCCAATTTTGTTTCATTACAACCTGTATTTTAAAGGGATTTTTATTTGGATTTCATGTAATCGTCATACACAAAATAGTCAAATTGTGAAATTAAATGAGATTTTTTTTTATAAAGTTAAAAAAATTAAAAAACGGAAAAGTGGTGAGTAAATACGTATTCACCCCTTTACTATGAAGCCCCTAAATAAGATCTAGTGCAACCAATTACCTTCAGAAGTCACATAATTAGTTAGATTGCACACAGTTGGACTTTATTTAACTGTCACATGATCTGCCACATGATCTCAGTATATTTACACCTGTTCTGAAAGGCCCCAGTCTGCAACACCACTAAGCAAGGGGCACCACCAAGCAAGCGACACCATGAAGACCAAGGAACTCTCCAAACAGGTCAGGGACAAAGTTGTGGAGAAGTACAGATCAGAGTTGGCTTATAAAAAAATATCAGAAACTTTGAACATCCCACGGAGCACCGTTAAATCCATTATTAAAAAATTTTAAGAATATGGCACCACAACAAACCTGCCAAGAGAGGGCCACCCACCAAAATTCACAGACCAGGCAAGGAGGGCATTAATCAGAGAGGCAACATAGAGACCAAAGATAACCCTGAAGGAGCTGCAAAGCTCCACAGCAGAGATTGGAGTATCTATCCATAGGACCACTTTAAGCCGTACACTCCACAGAACTGGGCTTTATGGAAGAGTGGCAAGAAAAAAGCCATTGCTCAGAGAAGAAAATAAACAAATACGTTTGGTGTTCACCAAAAGGCATATGGGAGACTCTCCAAACATATGGAAAAGGGTACTTTGGTCAGGTGGGACTAAAACATAGCTTTTTGGCCATCAAGGAAAACGTTATGTCTGGTGCAAACCCAACACCTCTCATCACCCCGAGAGTACCAACAGTTAAAGATTTCTGTACACCAGCGGAACCAATCCAACTTGAAGGAGCTGGAACAGTTTTGCCTTGAAGAATAGGCAAAAATCCCAGTGGCTAGATGTGCCAAGCTTATAGAGACATACCCCAAGAGACTTGCAGCTGTAATTGCTGCAAAAGGTGTCTGTACAAAGTATTGACTTTGGGGGGGGTGAATAGCATGCTCAAGTTTTCAGTTTTTTGTCGCCTTTTGTTCGTTTCACAAGAAAAAATATTTTGCATCTTCAAAGTGGTAGGCACGTTGTGTAAATCAAATGATACAAACCTCCCAAAAATCAATGTTAATTCCAGGTTGTAAGGCAACAAAGTAGGAAAAATGCCAAGGGGGTGTATACTTTCGCAAGCCACTGTACAAATATTGCTTATATTTTGGGTTCTGATGGGGTATGACAGTTGAACTAAGATAATGAGGCATGTTTAAAAGTTACAATCTTCAAGAAACAATGGGTAAATATAATTTGTTTATAAGTCCAAAAATGGATGTAGCTACTGCGAATTGCTTCTTTACGGACCGCACAGCCTTACATTTTTTTGGCCATTTTATGACACATTTTTGCCATCCCAGACCAATTGTCCACTTTGTGTGCAAATTCTTATGTCATTAACAATTGTCAGATGTCTCGGCTTCTTCAGTGTGACAGGGTCTAGTTCTGATGATTTAAGTACCACTACGTGTTTTCATAGGCTCCGACAAAGTTCTGGCAGTGTCAGAAATGTTTAGGTTTTCTCATGTAGTGTGGCTGTTGTTACGAACTGCTAGCAGTTTATGTTATTCTTCAGTAACACAGATCCCAAAGCAAATCGGGGGGGAAAAATAAATTGATTCAAAGAGAACAAATCGTAGTTGTTATGTTGGAAAGTAGATGGCAGGTGTTCATTCTTCCCTGTCCTCAATGTTTCTCCACTGAACAAAAAGACTTGGCCCAACCCTAGCCTGTGGCTGACCAATTAGAATTCCTTGCATTAAAATTGGGCCAATGGCCAAATCCCAAGTATCTCATTTCAGGCTCACTGTATAGACAATTCAAACCAATGAGACCTTACTGAAATTCATCCCGTGTCCCTGACCCATTAATCTTTAGTTCCCCATTTCAGAAAAACAACTTTTTCCATTGATAGATAATTACCTCCTGACCTTTAGTCCTTGTGTATTTATCTTTGAGTATTCTTACAGAGACAATCCCGGTGACTGACCAATAGGAACACGGCCGGCAGCTTGTTGTTGTTCTTTCGACGCCATGCTTGATACTTGGATATTTGGAGAGTTTCTCCCATTCCTCTCTGCGGATGCTCTCAAGCTTTGTCAGGTTGGATGGTGAGCATTGCTGCACAGCTATTTTCAGATCTCTCCAGAGTGTTAGATCGGGATGAAGTCTGGGCTCTGGCTGGGCCACTCAAGGACATTCAGAGACTTGTCCCGAAGCCACTCCTGCGTTGTCTTGGCTGTGTGCTTAGGGTTCTTGTCCTGTTGGAAGGTGAACCTTTGCCCCCAGTCTGAGGTCCTGAGTGATCTGGTGCAGGTTTTCATACTTTGCTCCGTTCATCTTTGCCTCGATCCTGACTAGTCTCCCAGTCCCTGCCACTGAAAAACATCCCCATAGCATGATGCTGCCACCACCATGCTTCTCTGCAGGGATGGTGCGAGGTTTCCTCCAGACATGACGCTTGGCATTCAGGCCAAAAAGTTACATCTTAGTTTCATTAGACCAGAGAATCTTGTTTCTCATGGTCTGAGAGTCTTTAGGTGCCTTTTGGCAAACTCCCAGTGGCTTTTCACTGAGGAGTGGCTTCCGTCTGGGCACTCTACCATAAAGGTCTTGGTGGTTCCAAACCCATTCCATTTAAGGCCTCTGTGTTCTTGCACCTTCAATGCTACAGAGATGTTTTGGTACCCTTCTACAGATCTGTGCATTGACACAATCCTGTTGAGGAGCTCTACGGACAATTCCTTCAACCTCATGGCTTGGTTTTTGCTCTGACATGCACTGTCAACTGTGGGACCTTTATATGTGACCCAATTCAGGAAACTAGACGTATGTCGCAAGTCCCAACTTCACAGGAGAGCCATTTGAACGTACAAAATATTTTTTTCTCAAAACACGTTTTTTTGTTGTTGCCAGAAATGCCTTCTCTTACATGTGAACTTTCATGTGCCTTAATATCAAAATTGTATGCCATCTGTAAATACGAATACAATTGTTGAATTACAAACCTAGTTAGTTTAGCCACTGAAACAGACCGCAACCTTCCTGCTAGCCATGATTGGCTGAGATAATGAGTGGGCTGGACATGCCGAGAGATGAGTGTAGCATCTTGTGTCTAAAAGGAGCTGCTCGTAATGCATAGATAGTCCTTTCTACTGCAGTTTTTTCGAAATATATAATGTTAGCCTTGGAGAACTATAAATATGTTGCTACTGCTCTCAATAACATTTGCTACCCTGAATTTTTCAGGCACTATCGACAAAGGTCAGTGGCAAAATGTTGTGATGGACTACTTTCTGGAGGACGATCGTGCCATGCTGACTCTGACTCTGAAAATGAATCAGATGATGAGGAAATCCTGTTGTAGGTTAAAACATTGTCATTGAAGGAGAAATTGTAGAGTCTTCTGATGACAGTGATGGAGAAGAAATGGTGACAATCAACAGTATTGTTGTCACGGAAGAATACATAGGCAGTCGAAAGAGAACACAGAAGGCTGTTGTAATCCGGAGACATGTGTTTTATACATCCTCAAACTAAGGGCAACCATGGCATCGGTGACAGAGAATGAGAAAGATCTGATGATTCTTATGGTATGGCACACGGTCAGTATGAACCAGAGTGAATTGACACAATGGGATAAACAAGCTGTTTAAACTACATGGAAACAGCAGACAACGTCTTGCAGTCTGCCGTGAAGTTTTCATCCATGTAACGTTAACTAACTTACCGTAATTGCTGGACTATTAAAAGCACCTGAATATAAACCGCACCCTCTGAATTATTAAAAAATATGTATTTTGTACATAAATAAGTCGCACATGTCTATAAGCCGCAGGTGCCTACCGGTACATTGAAACAAATGAACTTGGTCACTATCTTCCTCCTCCTGTGCACTGAAACCACTGAAGTCATCTCCTTCGGTGTCGGAGTTGAATAGCCTCAGAATTGCTTCATCCGATGTTGGATCGTTTTCATTGTCGCTCTCGTCACTTTCATCCGGAGGCAAATACCCCGCTGAGCTCATGCTGCCCCTTCAACACGCAGCAGTCCAGCCTTTCGAAACCTGTTGATGATAGTGGATTTTTTTGACAATGCTCCACGCTGTCAGGACCCACTGGCAGACTTGACCATAAGTTGCTCTTCGCATGCAGCCCGTTTTAGTGAAGGATTTCTCCCCACTTGTCATCCAAGCCTCCCACTGAACAAGGAGCGCCACCTTAAATGCACGATTTACACTGATGTCGAGTGGCTGCAAATACTTTGGGCCATCTGCTTTTCTTCCCTCTGAAAGCTTCTGTTGTCTTTTTGCACTGAGTCAGTTCTTCACGCTGGTGTTTCCAACGTCTTATCATCGACTCATTAAGGCCAAGCTCCCGTGCAGCAGCTCTATTTCCTTTTCCAACAGCCAGATCGATCGCCTTCAACTTGAAAGCTGCATCATATGCATTTCTCCGTGTCTTTGCCATGATGAGGGTGACAAAATTACTACCGTAATCAGAATGATGGTAAGTTTGAGCGCGCTCGATTTACGTCACATTATGTGACGGTGCTCAGTTTTTTGGCGGCATGAATCTTGTGAAAGCGGGAAAAATCCATAATTAGCCGCGTCATTGTATAAACCGCGAGGTTCAAAGCGTGGGAATAAAGTAGCGGCTTATAGTCCGGAAATTATGGTACTTTTGTACATCGCGCTGGTCCGTACAACTGATCTTATTTTGGCGCCCAAAAAACATAATACTTCCAGATCAACTGTAATATCAATACCATTGTAAAGCACAATTTCTCCCCTTTACAACAAAATCAATGACGAGGCCTTCATGATGCCCATCTCTGCATGATTCAAGAAAGTAATGAGACCCGTCAGGTCTTTTTTAAAAGTGGCGGGTGGGGAAGCGAAACCTATTGAGTGATAGTGAATAGGACAGATATGTCGTGTGGGGAAACACCTTTTTTCACCCGATCTGTCCAATGTAAATAAAACTCTATAAAGAGTTTATATATGTCATGCTCGTTGTATGAAGGAGACCAAGGCGCAGCGTGTAATGCGTACATTCTCTTTATTTAAAGAAGGAACACTGAAAAAACTAACAGAATAACAAACTAAACGTGAAGCTATACAATATAGTGCTGACAGGCAACTACACATAGACAAGATCCCACACCAGAAAGTGGGGAAAAGGCCTGCCTAAATATGATCCCCAATCAGAGACAAAGATAAACAGCTGTCTCTGATTGGGAACACAGATATACAAAAACTCCTAGACCTACAAAAACCCTAGACATACAAAAACCATAGAGTATCCACCCTAGTCACACCCTGACCTAACCAAAATATATAGAAATCAGAGATATCTAAGGTCAGGGCGTAGCAATAAAATGTGTCATTGCATACCAATTTGAAGGTTTGTGTAGAATTTGAATCTGTAATGGGGGTGAGTGATGGGTGAGGAGTCAAACGCAGAGAGCAAAGTAAATGGGGGAAAAAAACGCTTTAATGTCCTTAACAAAGTAACAGGTTCAAACATGGGTGAATGCCCTAAAACACAGGTGCAAAACAAACCCAAAAACCTAGTTACACAAACCCGGACAGCGAAAACCCAAAACCGACGATACACCACAAATGTAACAAACACAACAAACCCGCACAAACACCAGCGGGCAAAACAAACTTAAATAACACCCATCCCAAAACCCCAACAAGAAACAGGTGAAAACAATATCAAACGAAAAGGAAAAATAGATCGGTGGCAGCTAGTAGACCGGCGACGACGACCGCCGAGCGCCACCCGAGCAGGAAGGGGAGCCACCTTCGGTGGTATTCGTGACAGAATCAGGTTTTTAGGGCAGCGCTAAAGTTAACTTCAGAAGTAAACAGCGGCTTTTGAGAGTTATGACGGCTTGCAGTGGTGACGCAAAAAATGATTAGGTATCCCCCTTACCCTTTCCCTTTCTTGTTTTTAATAGTGAGAGAAGCTCTACACCTGGTGGAGAGAGGCTGTAAGACACAGAATTAGTTGCTTTATGCATGCTGTATGTTACGTCATGACACGTCACACTTTAACATACAGTGTCAGAGGGGTCAGTTTTTCAACTTTTCTCCAATACTATTGAGCCATTACCATGTCAATGAACGCTTGAATAGAAAAGTAGTTCACACCTCAGATTTTGATGTCAACACAGTCGCTACAGTCCCATTAGTTTTCATTGCAGCCTCGTTTGAATGTCGCGGTTGCCCAAATTTCTACGGAATGGGGTTCGTCACCGTTATACGGGTAAGAATCTAACATTGAAACTATTTTGGTTAACTTTAGCTAGCTATGACAATCGGTTTGTATTGCTAGTTAACTTCTTGGCGCACCCATCCCGTTAGCGGGATCATTTTCATCAACATCTTCTGAATTGCAGAGTGCCAAATTCAAATTAAATTACAAAAAATATTTAATGTTCATGAAATCACAAGTGCAATATATGAAAACACAGTTTAGCTTGTTGTTAATCCTTGTTTTTAATCCACCTGGCGTGTCGGATTAAAAAAAAGCTTTTCGGCGAAAGCTATCCAAGCGTTTATGTAAGAACATCTCTTTCAGCAGACAAAACATTACAAACAGCAAAGTAGATTGGTCACGAAAGTCAGAAAAGCAATAAAATGAATCGCTTACCTTTGATGATCTTTGGATGTTGCACTAACGAGACTCCCAGTTACACAATAAATGTTCCTTTTGTTCCATAAAGATTCTTTTAAATCCAAAAACCTCCATTTGGTTGGCGCGTTATGTTCAGATAGTATCCGTAAAGTTTGTAGAAACATGTCAAAAAAATGTATAATCAATCCTCAAGTTGTTTTTACAATAAATAATCGATAATATTTCAACCGGACCGTAGCTTTTTCAATAGGAGTGAGAGAAAAAATGTCTGCTCCAAGCTGCTCACGCATGCAAAACTCTGCTGGCACCCAGCCATACAATAACACGATGTGATCTTTCTCGCTCATTTTTTTAAATAAAAGCCTGAAACTATGTCTAAAGACTGTTCACACCATGTGGTAGCCATAGGAAAATGAATCTGGTTGACATCCCTTTAAATGGAGGGAATGCATGCATTGGAACAGAGAGGTTTCAGGAAAAACAGCACTTCCTGGTTGGGTTACCTCAGGTTTTCGCCTGCAATATCAGTTCTGTTATACTCATAGACAATATTTTGACAGTTTTGGAAACTTTTGTGTTTTCTATCCTAATCTGACAATTATATGCATATTCTGGGCCTGAGAAATGGGCAGTTTCATTTGGGTACGTTTTTCATCCAAACATCAAAATACTGCCCCCTACACTCAAGATGTTAAAGCTTGCTGTTAGCTAGCCAGCTGGAGTTCTTTGGCTGGCTTTCTAACGTTACTCTATGCATTGTGATTTTAGTTCATTTTTTAGCTAGTTAACGTTGCATGTCTAAACAAAATACCCCAAGTTAAAGCTTCTGTTAGCGGAGGCTAGATGGCTGACTTGGTAGCTAACATTAAATATATTTAGGTTAACTTTAGCTAGCTATGATAATTGGTTTGCATTGCTAGTTAAAGCTTGTTGGCTGGC